>NC_084796.1:143326192-143959629 GCF_963169125.1 Humulus lupulus
AACATAAAATAAAAGATTGAAAAATAAAGCTATTTAGGAGAATAAAAATAAAGCAATAATGAGTTGAAAATAAGTGTTAAAAGAAAAGATTATTAAGATACTAGAATCCACAAAGTGTAAGTTTGATAATATTTATTAGTATATTGATTCCCAAGTTTTAGTGATAGTTAAAATAATTCAAACTATCATTTTCCAAAAAGATTTATAATTTTAAGCACAAATTTCTTATAAAAAGATAGGATTTTTCTTCACTTTTCAAAATTATAATTTCAAAGCATTTAGTGTAAATCAATCTAATGAAATAACAAATAAATCAATGAACATTATTTATGAGGCAAAACATAATATTTTTGTTCTAAGCATGGATGTGTACAATTTAATGACACATCTTACACAAAGAATATTATGTTTATGCACTAATGAAGAACAAAGTGTAAATATGTTCTAACAATCTAAAATAAAAGATATTTAAGAAGAAAGAAATATATGAAGAAGAAAAATCCATAAACTTGTTGCATTACAAGGGAAATCAACATACAACATAAATATTACCTAGTTACAAGTTGCTTCATCATGATCTTAATAATCTTATGAAAAAGATTAGAAGCACATAACTAGAGTAGAAATTACAAAATAAAAGACATACATACTTGCAAAATGCTCTTGAAAAACCCAAATGGAAGAGAGAATGGTAGAGAGAAAATGGGAGAAAAAAGATGGTAACCAAAAATTAAGCACCCCTAAAATGGTCTTCAAAACCCTTATTTATAGCCAAAATGAGATTATTAAAATAATCAATTTAGATTAAGTAAATTGATTAAATTAATAATAATATGGTAAATAGGGGTAAATTGTAGGAGTAATGATGATTTTGGGCTAAAAAGTGTATAGAAAATGGGTAAAAAGTGGCATTTTGAGCATAGAGGACAAATGATACACTTAGGCAAATTTAGGCTCAAAAAGTGGCAAAATGCAGCACTAGGCTGCTGGTGGCAGGCGTGGCCTTGTGGGCTGAGGAGAAGCTGGGCCTGGCTGGTGGTAGGCGGAAGGCTGCTGCGTGAGGTGCAGCTGTGTGGAGCAGGGGGCGTGAGGTGGCAGATTGGCATATATGGCTGATGGGGTATATAATATATGCAAATTTCCCTCATGAATTGGCTGGAGAATGCTGAACATGAGTACACGGCTGGGTGCTACATTGGAGGACAAGGCTGGGCCTTGGAGTGGGCCTGCTGAAGGAGAAGGCCTTGTGCCAATTTTTTCTACTTCTTTTTCACAAATGCCACTCTTCTTTCTTTCTTTTTCCCAAAACTACAATATAATTCCTACAAGAAAAAAAATAAATTAAATAACAATCAAATATTTTCAAATATAAATACATCATATTAATTATTTGAAAATATTGATTATAACTTAATTTAATATAGCATTTAAGTTCACAAGAATTACACTTTTAACTTCTAACTTAACAATACAAATTTTAAATAATTAAATTACAACATATTATAATAAAATATCTATAAAACCATATAAAAATTTAGAGAACTACAATAAGACTAATAAATTAAAAATTACATAAAAACTTAATAAGTTAATTAAAAACTCAAGAACTAAGCAACAATTAGCATATAAAATATGGTAAAATAACTCTATTTTGTAGAGTTATCACACCCCCAAACTTAAAGTTTTGCTAGTCCTCAAGCAAAAGAAAAATTAAAATACACATTTTTTTTTATTGGTGATATAAAAATGATTTTCTCAAAAATTGCACAATGAAAATAAATCTCATAAATTATTATGAATAAAAGTTAAGCTTATGTAATTAATTAAATTGTCAATTTTGCTTTTAGAAAATAGGTTTTCATTAAAATTATTTTTCACTTAAACTTATAGGAAATAAGAATGTTTTTGAAAAATGTAATTTTTGTTACAAGCAAAATTGACCCTATAATTAAAAACAAAGATTAAAAATTATTCATATTTTTAAGAGAATTAATTTCAAACTCAATCAGAATTTTTATCATTGAAAATGAAAAATATCACCAAATTTTTTTTTTAAATATATATATTTTTTTTTGAATTTTTATGAAAATGAACAAATAAAATTAAATTAAAAATTAAAAACAACAACATATAAATAATTTTTTTTTTCAAACAAACATAAATAACATAAATAAAACACAAAACAAACACAATAAAACTCGATACCCCCAAACTTAATTTAAGCATTGTCCTCAATGTGTCAAAATATAAATATAAATTAAAATTAACAAGAGTGTAAAGTTTAGAATGGTCGTACCTCGATATTGTGCATTGCGAAGAGAGAACAAGATACAACTAACAAAAATTAAATCACACATAAAACAACAATACAAATAAAACACAAGTTATCAAGATTACACAGGAATCAAAGAGCATGGTAAACATGGTCCTCAAGGAGTATCTCATCCACTTCATCAGTTTTTAATTCTAAAAATGGTTTTAATTTTTGTCCATTAACTTTAAATATATCACCATTTTTAGGATTTTCAATTTCAATAGCTCCATGTGGAAAAACAATATGAACAATGTAAGGACTGGACCACCTAGAGCGTAACTTTCCCGGGAATAAATGCAAACGAGAGTTGTATAAAAGGACTTTCTGACCTGGAAAAAAATCTTTTCTCAAAATATTTTTGTCATGGTAAAATTTCATGCGATCCTTATACTTTTTTTAATAGTCATATGCATCATTCCTAATTTCATCTAGTTCATTTAGTTGAAGCTTTCGTTTCTCATCTGCCTTGTCTAAAGAAAAGTTTAACTGCTTAATTGCCCAAAAGGCTCAATGTTCTAACTCAACAGGTAAATGACACGCCTTCCCATACACAAGTCTGTAGGGTGACATGCCAATGGGTGTTTTGTACGCGGTACGATACGCCCATAATGCATCAGTGAGTCTTAAGGACCAATCTTTCCTAGTTGGATTCATAGTTTTTTCTAAAATGTGCTTAGCTTCCCTATTAGACACTTCAACTTGACCACTAGTTTGTGGGGGATATGGTGTTGAGACTTTATGTGTAATGCCATATTGTTTCATCAAATGTTCAAATGGCTTATTACAAAAGTGTGTACCGTTATCACTAATTATAGCACGTGGTGAACCAAAACGGGAAAATATATTTTCTTTCAAAAACCGAAGCACAACTTTGTGGTCATTAGTGTGGCATGCAATAGCTTCAACCCATTTAGATACATAATCGACTCCAACAAGAATATAAAGATTACCAAAAGAGTTAGGAAATGGACCCATAAAATCAATGCCCCAAACATCAAATATGTCAATAATAAGAATAGGATTTAAAGGCATCATGTTTCTTTTAGTTAAACTTCCTAACTTTTGGCAACGTTCACAAGCTTTACAATAAACATATGTATCATGAAAGATAGTAGGCCAATAAAAACCACATTGTAAAACTTTAGCAGCTGTTTTCTTACCGCTAAAGTGTCCTCCACATGCATGATCATGACAAAAAGATATGAATTTAGATTGATCACAGTTTGGAATGCATCTTCTAATTATTTGATCAGGGCAGTATTTAAACAAGTAAGGATCATCCCAAATAAAGTTTTTCACCTCAAAATAAAATTTAGATTTATCATGCTTAGACCAATGAGATGGTATTTCTTTAGTGACCAAATAAGTAACAATATCAGCATACCAAGGCAAGGAAGAAACATGCATCAATTGTTCATCAGGAAAAGTTTCAGTGATAGGAGTAGAATCATGTATAGTTTCAACAACTAGTCTAGATAAATGATCAGCAACAACATTTTCAGATCCCTTTTTATCACGTATCTCTAAGTCGAATTCTTGTAAAAGCAGGATCCAACGGATCAAACGAGACTTAGCATCTTTTTTCGACAAGAGATATTTTAATGCAGCATGATCAGAATAAACAATAATTTTAGATCCTAACAAATAAGGTCTAAATTTCTCCAATGCAAAAACAACAACAAGCAATTCTTTTTCGGTTGTGGAATAATTTAATTGAGCATCATTTTAAGTTTTGCTAGCATAGTAAATTACATGAGGTATTTTTTCAAGTCTTTGTCCTAAGACAGCACCTATAGCATAATCAGAAGCATCACACATTATTTCAAAAGGTATTTTCCAATCAGGAGGTCGAATAATGGGTGCAGTAGTCAACAATTTTTTTTAATTTTTCAAAGGCAACATGGCAATTATTATCAAAGACAAAAGCATTTTCTTTTCCAAGTAAATGGCATAAAGGCCGAGAAATTTTGCTAAAGTCTTTTATAAATCTTCTATAGAAACCGGCATGGCCTAAGAATGATCTAATTTCTTTCACAGTTTTAGGTGGGGGAAGTTTTGAAATAAGATCAACTTTAGCTTTATCAACTTATATTCCCTCAGATGAGATTACATGACCTAAAACAATTCCTTTTTTAACCATAAAATGACATTTTTCCCAGTTAAGCACAAGGTTTTTCTCTTTGCAACGAATTAAAACAAGTGAAAGATGATGCAGACATTCATCAAAGGAAGAACCAAACACAGAAAAATCATCCATAAATACTTCAAGAAATCTTTCAACCATGTCAGAAAAAATCGAAATCATACACCTTTGAAAAGTCGCAGGTGCATTACATAATCCAAAGGGCATGCGACGATATGCAAAAGTTCCAAAAGGGCATGTAAAAGTAGTCTTTTCTTGATCTTCTGGGGCGATGGGGATTTGGTTATACCCCGAATACCCATCAAGAAAACAATAATATGCATGGCCAGCTAATCGTTCAAGCATTTGATCAATAAAAGGTAATGGAAAATGATCTTTTCTAGTAACATTATTCAACTTTCTATAATCTATGCACACTCTCCACCCCGTTTGTACTCTAGTAGGGATTAATTCATTTTTCTCATTTTCAACAACTGTGATCCCAGACTTCTTAGGCACAACTTGAACTGGACTAACCCATTGACTATCAGAAATAGGGTAAATGATACCTACGTCTAACAATTTTATGACCTCTTCTCTAACTACTTCTTTCATATTTGGATCTAATCTTCTTTGACATTCCCGAGAGGTTTTAGCATTCTCTTCTAGATGGATTCTATGCATACATATGGATGGGCTAATTCCTTTAATGTCTCCAATGGTCCAACCTATGGCTTCTTTATGTTTTCTAAGGACATCTAACAACTTATTTTCTTGTTCTTTATCTAAAGCAGATGCTATGATAACAGGTAAGGTTTCAGATTCTCCTAGAAAAGCATATTTTAAATTTTCTGGTAAAGGTGTAAGGTCTAACTTTGGAGACTCAGAAATTGATTGAACATGATCTAAGGGTGAAAAAGGTTCAACTTTGGTTTCATGTAAGGGTATAGGCTCTACCAAAGAATTCACATCATCATTAGAGTCATCAACATGCAAGTTCATACCAAAGTATTTTTCACAAAAGTCAAGTAAGTCATTTCCCTCATCTTCACATATACTATCTATCATGTTAACTTCATGCACTTCTTCACACTTAACAGATTTAACCACATTAAATACATTTAATTCAACAGTCATATTTCCGAAAGATAATTTCAAAACACCATTACGACAATTTATGATTGCATTAGATGTAGCTAAGAATGGTCTACCTAAAATGATAGGAATTTGAGCATGCATATTTTCCACAGGTTGAGTATCAAGAACAATGAAGTCAACAGGAAAATAAAATTTATCAACTTTTATCAAAACATCCTCTATAATGCCTCTAGGAATTTTCACAGAATGATCGGCTAATTGAAGAGTTATAGAGGTAGGTTTTAGCTCACCAAGACCAAGTTGCTTATAAACAGAATAAGGCAATAAATTTACACTAGCACCCAAATCAAGTAAAGCTTTGTTAATAAAATGATCACCAATAATGCATGAAATTGTGGGACACCCAGGATCTTTATATTTAACAAGACTCTTATATTGAATAATGGAACTAGCTTGTTCAGTTAAAACGCCTTTTTAGGAACATTAGTGTTTCTTTTAACAGTACAAAGATCCTTTAAAAATTTGGAGTAGGCAGGAATTTGTTTAATGGCATCTAAGAAAGGGATGTTGATACTAACTTGTTTAAAAACTTCTAAGATGTCATTATATTGACCGCCTTTTTTAATTGGAAGCAATCTTTGTGGGAATGGGGCTTTTGGAATGAAAGGATGGATTGGAATTTCTTTGTTTGATGAGTCATTGAGATTAGAACTAGAAGGCTGACTCTTTTCTTTTTCTTTTTCGTTTTCAACCTCAGGTATGTAATCGGGTTTGACAATGTTCTTTCCGGACCTAAGAGTTGAAATTGATTTGACTTCTCCATTATGACTAGACTTTCCTATCTCATATTGACCTTTTGGATTAGGGATAGGTTGACTAGGGAATGTTCCTTTTTCTCTATCAGCTAAAGCAGTGGCGAGTTGTCCTACTTGTGTCTCGAGTTTGGTAATAGATTGAGATTGATTTTGTAGGATTTGTTGGGTGGATTGCATAAATTGTTGTAAAGTATCTTCTAAGGAAGGTTTTCTTTGTTGCGGATATGGTTGATTTTGTGGGGCATGAGCTTGGTTTTGTGTGTTGTATTGGTGCCCTTGATTCATTTGGGGTTGGTTTTGTCTCCATGAAAAGTTCGGATGGTTTCTCCAATTTGGATTGTAGGTGGACGAAAATGGGCTATCATTTGGTTTCCCATAAGAATGAAGAGCATTGGCCTCCTTAGAAAAGGCTTCTTGGTAGGAAGGACATGATTGGGCATTATGGCACGGACTAGAACATATAGAACAGACATCTTTTCTTGGTTGTATTGGAGAGTTTATAGTTTGGCTTATGGCTAAAGCTTCTACTTTTCTCGCTAATTTATCTAAAGATGTTCTTAAGTCTACTTCTTCTTTTACTTCATACCTTCCTCCTCTTTTTGGTGAATTAGTTGACCTAGACCTAGGATCAAAATAATTCCATTGTTGTGAATTGACAGATAAATCTTCAAGGGCGTCCCACGCCTCTTGTCCTTGAAATTTTAAAAATTTTCCAGTATGCATAGATTGAATTATTTGACGATTAGAGGGAGTCAAACCATCATAAAAATATTTTACAAGTCTCCATTTTTCAAAACCATGATGAGGACATTTTAATAATAAATCTTTAAATCTTTCCCAACATTCATAAAACTCTTCATTATCTTTTTGAAAAAACTCGGAGATTTCTCTCCTTAGACTATCAGTTTTAGACATAGGAAAAAATTTCAGTAAGAATTTATTATAAAGTTGATCCCATGTAGTTATAGACCCCGTGGGAAGGGAATTTAACCAAGCTTTTGATTTGTCTTTTAATGAAAAAGGGAACAATCTTAGTTTGACTGACTCATCAGAAATTTTTTTGAACTTTAAATGTTGAGCAAATTTCTAAGAAATCTTTGACATGCATGTAAGGATCCTCTCTATCTAACCCATAAAAAGATGGCAATAATGGAATGATTGCGGGTTTAAGCTCAAAATGAGTAGCAGAAGTAGTAGGTAAAACAATGCATGAAGGAGAATTAGATGAAATAGGTGCATAATATTCAAGCAAAGTTTTTTCAGGCACAACATTTTCATCAACAGGATTAGCAATAGGTTCCATGATGCTCAAATTTTTACTACACACTTTCAATTTCAAACAAAGATAAATGTCTTTTTAATAATCGTTTTTTAGAGTTACGTTCCCAATGATGCATACAATTTTCACAAACAAGGCAACAAGGATAATCTCAAACAAGCAATTTTCTGATGTGGAAGATCAGTTAAAACCGCAACCACAGAGCATACTTAGAATTTTTAGAGATTTCACAACAATATAATTCTTATGGTTTACATGTCCCCAGGCCTATTTGATTCCACTTACTCGCGCACTACTAACAACTCCCCGAGGTTAATTAGTAGAGGCGGATTGGGAATTTTGTTCAAATTTCCTTTAAGCAAAAATTGCTTATGGTGAAAGGACAAGATTTAGGTTTCTTTTTTTTTTTTTCAAGTATTTTTCACAATATTACACTACAATTTTATAGAAGACAAAGAAAAATAAGGCAAAAATTAAATAAGACTAAAATTTAAGCAAGAGTAGGGAGGCATAGCATGCCATCAACCATAACAAAATTAAGGTAAAAACTAGGAGGCAGAAGTGTCATCAACTCAAACATAAGATAGAGGACTAGGAGGCAAAATTGCCATCAACTAGCTAGGAGGCAAAATTGCCATCAACTAGTAATTTGCGGAAATTAAATAACATAAAAATTACAACAAAATAAATAAAGAAATATTACAACAAATGTTAGGAGGCACAAGTGCCGTCAACTAACAACGAAATACAATAAATAAAAATTACAACAAAATTATAACAAAATTAGGAGGCACAAGTGCCATCGACTATAAAAATTAAAAGGATAGATAGGAGGCACAAGTGCCGTCACTAAAAAAATGTAATAAATATAAATAAATAAGTTTTTTTTTTATGGGTGGTAGAACCGTCCCAAATTTTTCTTTTTATCTTTTTTTTTTAGTTTTTATAGATATATATATATATTTTTTTTTTAGTTTTTTTTAAAGTGCAAAAAATTAAAATAACTAGTAGAAGAATTTACTAACCTTGAGATAAATTTCGTTTCTTTTCTTGCAACTCCCCGGCAACGGCGCCAAAAGCTTGATGGACCCAAAACGGGTATGTTTAAAAATTTATAAATCGCAAGCGCACGAATCATTCATAAAGAATAGTGATCGTGTAAGCAAGGATGTCGAACCCAAAGGAGTTGTCTAAAATTGAAAAGAGAAAACTATTTTAAATCAAAAGTAATAAATTCTAACCTAGTTCCAAATATTGATGAGTTTTAATATTATGAACATAAAATAAAAGATTGAAAAATAAAGCTATTTAAGAGAATAAAAATAAAGCAATAATGAGTTGAAAATAAGTGTTAAAAGAAAAGATTATTAAGATACTAGAATCCACAAAGTGTAAGTTTGATAATATTTATTAGTATATTGATTCCCAAGTTTTAGTGATAGTTAAAATAATTCAAACTATCATTTTCCAAAAAGATTTATAATTTTAAGCACAAATTTCTTATAAAAAGATAGGATTTTTCTTCACTTTTCAAAATTATAATTTCAAAGCATTTAGTGTAAATCAATCTAATGAAATAACAAATAAATCAATGAACATTATTTATAAGGCAAAACATAATATTTTTGTTCTAAGCATGGATGTGTACAATTTAATGACACATCTTACACAAAGAATATTATGTTTATGCACTAATGAAGAACAAAGTGTAAATATGTTCTAACAATCTAAAATACAAGATATTTAAGAAGAAAGAAATATATGAAGAAGAAAAATCCATAAACTTGTTGCATTACAAGGGAAATCAACATACAACATAAATATTACCTAGTTACAAGTTGCTTCATCATGATCTTAATAATCTTATGAAAAAGATTAGAAGCACATAACTAGAGTAGAAATTACAAAATAAAAGACATACATACTTGCAAAATGCTCTTGAAAAACCCAAATGGAAGAGAGAATGGTAGAGAGAAAATGGGAGAAAAAAGATGGTAACCAAAAATTAAGCACCCCTAAAATGGTCTTCAAAACCCTTATTTATAGCCAAAATGAGATTATTAAAATAATCAATTTAAATTAAGTAAATTGATTAAATTAATAATAATATGGTAAATAGGGGTAAATTGTAGGAGTAATGATGATTTTGGGGTAAAAAGTGTATAGGAAATGGGTAAAAAGTGGCATTTTGAGCATAGAGGACAAATGATACACTTATGCAAATTTAGGCTCAAAAAGTGGCAAAATGCAGCACTAGGCTGCTGGTGGCAGGCGTGGCCTTGTGGGCTGAGGAGAAGCCGGGCCTGGCTGGTGGCAGGCGGAAGGCTGCTGCGTGAGGTGCAGCTGTGTGGAGCAGGGGGCGTGAGGTGGCAGATTGGCATATATGGCTGATGGGGTATATAATATATGCAAATTTCCCTCATGAATTGGCTGGAGAATGCTGAACATGAGTACACGGCTGGGTGCTAAATTGGAGGACAAGGCTGGGCCTTGGAGTGGGCCTGCTGAAGGGGAAGGCCTTGTGCCAATTTTTTCTACTTCTTTTTCACAAATGCCACTCTTCTTTCTTTCTTTTTCCCAAAACTACAATATAATTCCTACAAGAAAAAAAATAAATTAAATAACAATCAAATATTTTCAAATATAAATACATCATATTAATTATTTGAAAATATTGATTATAACTTAATTTAATATAGCATTTAAGTTCACAAGAATTACACTTTTAACTTCTAACTTAACATTACAAATTTTAAATAATTAAATTACAACATATTATAATAAAATATCTATAAAACATATAAAAATTTAGAGAACTACAATAAGACTAATAAATTAAAAATTACATAAAAACAAAATAAGTTAATTAAAAACTCAAGAACTAAGCAACAATTAGCATATAAAATATGGTAAAATAACTCTATTTTGTAGAGTTATCAGTTCTCTAACACAGGGTCACCTATATTAGGTATATTAGCCATAACCTAAATTTATAGAATTGAGTTAAATACATAAATGTTAAGGAAAGAATATGAACAGACATTACATACAGTGATTGTTGATCTATCTTGCTGAATGTACATGTGGGTTTGTTTACAGAATTGGCTCAACTCAAGCTTTGATACTACTTGTAATGATCCAAAACAGACAATACCAAAATTATGCAGAAATTTAAACTTTTTACCTTTAACTCATTATACCGAATATCCTTATAAAAATGTTGTTAAAAAGATTGTGTGCACACACTTTTAGTTTAGCAAACAGAGTTAAAACTACTCTTCCACAGAGTTATAACTAAACCATTATCCCAATGAAATAATAAACTTCAATTGTTTTCTTTTCAAAATGGTGATCCATCGAGAACTTGCCCAGGTCAGGCCACATGTACATATCCACAAGCAGACTCCGACACTCACTGACCTACTTTGCCTTTGCTCTTACCTACAACATGAACAACTAGGTAAATGAAATTGCTTAGTAAGAATAGCCTTACACACAAGTATTCTAAAACCCAGTAACGGATCGACCTAAGGTAGATATATTTACCGGTCATTAGGGCATTGGATACGTTCCAACCCTATCATACAATTCTCCATAATAACCATAACAGAAAAGAAAAAAAACACTTTGGTTGATCCCAACAACCAATATTCATACATATCATAACCACCTGCACTCGGAAAATCCCAAACATTCAAGATATATAACCATATCCGAAATAAATACTTTGGTTGTTTTGAACAACCAAGTCCACACATATCACAATAACTTGCACTCAAAAGATTCCCAAAACATTCAGGATATATAACACATATCATAACTAATCAATAGATTAACAACAAGGGATTCGTGCCTAAACCCGGTTCCAGCATAAATGTCCTGGCTCCAACCGAACTATATTACCATTGTCCTGGCTCCAACCTGGACTATATGTTTTTACCATGTGTTGGCTCCAACCCGAACTATATTTTTACCATGTCATGGCTCCGACACAGACTTTAGCTTAGCGTATCTTGACTCAAATCCAGACTATATTACACTAAGGTTCTGGCTCCAACTCGAACCTACTTACCATTTAGTCACAGAATGCAAAAGCATTGCAAGTGTAGGTATTAAGAATACCCTGGTCTTAATGACCCAAACAAAACTAGTGTAATATACTACTACAAGCACACACTAGTATATTCATGTTATAGCCAAGAAAGAGAAAAGCTAACTTACATGGAGTCCTTAGTTCCCCGCTGGATCCTTAATACTGCTATTCATTTTTCCCTTTTGCGGTTACTGTAATTAGTACAATGTACTCAGATTAAACTATGGCATAAACTTATAGCTAATATTTTACAATATATGCATGCAATAAACTCTCAGGGACTATTGTATCCTCTTATACTGAGTTTTCTTTTCATTCTTTAAGTTATCGTAGGAAAATTGGTCTCACAGTAACATGCTCTTCACAACGTGCATTTCAATATTTCTTCTAGAAGGAATTATCTTCTTTGATCATTTGGTACTTTGGTTTTAGAAAAAGAAGTTAACAAAACCACATCTATAGAAAAATACATAAATTTTCGTCATTTTATGAAATTCACCATTTTCTTTCATAATACCAAAATAATCCTTTTAGACTCTTTAATTATTATTATTTTCGAAAAGTCACCCTTTGTTTATAAGGATCCTTTTTAACCTAAACTTCTATTTTTACCAAGTTTAATGATAATCTAAAACCTCTTTGTGGAATTTTTGAAAAGAAGGGGTAATTGGACTCTTAATTTATTAAAATGGTCAAAATCATATTCTATTTGTCTCAAACTAGTTTTAGAGTGGTTAAACATCCAAATCCTTAGTTACTTTTATAAAAAAGAACCATTTTCCATTTTCCACCATTTTACTTTCACTTCTTTATTTAAAGTGATAAAAGTTCATTTTTAAACCTTTGCCATATGTTGAGTTTCTTGCCAAAGACATTAAACTTTCTTCCTCTTATTCTTAGTCATAAGGACGGGAACTAAGCGAGAACCTCACATCGAAACTCATTTTAGGCTAGGAGAACTAACCTCCCAAAAATAACTTTTCGTTATGGTCAGATATTACAACTTTTCAGATTTTACTGAAAAATTAGAAAATTTGTTTCTCTTAAACTGTGACATATTTTTCTCTTAAATTTTATAGGAGATCTGATACATATCGTAACTAACTTCCATCAAAATTTCATAATTTTAAGGATAGTAAAACACATCCAAATAATTAAAGAAATTTGGACAGTACTTACTACCCATAAGTTTTTTCGGATTTTAGGGCAAACTTTGAAAACAATTTTCTCTTAGACCATTATCTATTTTCCTCTATAAATTTTCAGGGACCCTTATACATGTATCACCTACAATCCTACCAAATTTCATAGCTTTTTATATTATAAAAACTCATTTAAAAGATAAATAAAAATTGGCCGATGGTGCCCAAAAATTTTCCAGATTTCCGTCACAATGCCAAAGAGTTCATAACTAGGGCTTAAAAATACATTTTTGTTATTTTAAAAAGCATAACATCATGTCCTCACAAATAACTACACAAAATATGTTAACAAACAGAGGAAGTAGGGTGCGATCTGACCCGTTGGAAGCCAGACCACGAATTTTGGCATCGTTCATTTTTACTCACATTTAACCACAACAAGCATTTCTAGCATAAACTCTAGCCACATCCATGCATGCAATTCATCATGTCATACAACCTCAATCATAAGCATAAAAATAAGCTCAATAACCATTGAAATACCCTATACAACTAGATCTACAAGAATCACCATAAAACATAAGGAAAGCAACCATAGATTCTACCTTTTGAAGCCCTAGCTTGGAGATGTATTGCTTTGCTCTTCAAAATCTTTCCTTGGTGCTCTAAACTCTCAAAACCGAGCCCCAATTCCCACATGTATATTTTTAAGAAAGGATTAGGCTATGAAGAACTTAGATGCGGAACAAGAACATGCAAACTTACAAGAAAACTCTTTCCTTGCTTTATATGATCACAATAGTGTTTAACTTTGAGATCCAACTAGTAAAGGCTTCTCTTGAACCCTAGAATACAAGAACATGGCCATGCATGGATTTTAGATCACATGCATGTACAAGGAACCCTAGGTTTTAGGTTTGATGAAGAAGAGAAGAAAAAAAATTTACAAGGGAACATTATACTTACAATAGATAAGGAAATCTCTTCTTGAAGCATTTCCTTCTCCAATGGGGAAGAGGAGTACTAGTTCTCTCTAGGATTTGAATTTTTTTTTGCAGCAATGGTGGAGAAAAGTTTAGTGTATCAGTTTTGGAGAGAGAGTGATTGAGAGAGGGTGTTTTTCTTTTTGAGAAAGGATTGGTTTTGGCTTGTATGAAACGGTAAGAGACGTTTCCCATTCCTTAGTTTTTGGGGTATGTAACCTAGCTTATGAGAGCCCTAGGGTCTAGCCCCAGCCTTTCCGCCCACCTCTCTCTCGCTCTCTTCTCTTGGAAATTACTTTTATGTCCTTTCTTTTTTTACCTCACATATAAGGAATCCAATTTCCCTTTGGGAATTTAGTGCTCTAAATTGCCTTCAACTTTTAACCTATAGTTTTTAAATCTCCAAGCATAATTAAATAAATTAGTTTATGACCAAAACTAAATTTTTTCACAATATCCAATAATTTTGTCAATTTATAACATATTGACCAAAATGCCCTTAACGGCCTGAGCAAGAAATTATTATGCTTAAGCCCGGTTGATTGGAATTCAAACCTCAATCAATTCTATTCAAATTTCTTGGCTCAAAAATAAATTCCAAGTTTCCAAAAAAAATTAATATTTTTATGCCATAATATTTCCTATTTTATTTAATCCGAGATTTTTCTCCCATTAGGGTTTACTCCTTGGTTCAAGACCAATCTTTCCTTGCATAAAACTAGATCCTTTACCGGATCATCACAGCGGCTATAAAAATTCACAAATTATCACAAATTCATATAATATCATTTATCAAAATAATATTCCACATAATTCTTCACCTGCTCCAACCAGCTACTAAACGTGTGTTTAAAACACGGGACATCACAATACCTCTTGGCTCACCCCGAGCTGGGTATAAATTCCTAGTTGTGACTAAACTGCTATCCTTCTTGAAAGGATCAACTCTTGCCAAATATCTCAAATATATCCATATAATAATATGGTCTCAATCACATAATATCATATAATTACAATTAGACCCTCAACAGGTCAAAATTACAAATATGCCCCTTTAAATAAAAGCAGGCCTATTTCGCACATTTAATACATCTAAACATGCATAATCTCATATATAATAATATAATACATGCAATTCACATAATCACATCAATATCCAATTAGTTCACATAATATTCCAATATTGCCCTCCTAAGGCCCTAATCAAGGCACTAAGCCTTATTAGTAATTTTGGCACGTTGCACCCTAATACGGCATAGTCATCACAAGTCTTAGAGTATAAGCACTTGTCTGTATTTTTTTGTATAAATCCATTTGAAAAAATTACTTTATCAAACCTCTCATGCCATTGTTTTGGTGCTTGTTTCAAAACATATAATGATTTGACAAGTCTACACACTTTATGTTCATTTCCTTGAAGAACAAAACCCTTTGGTTGTTCCATGTATACCTCCTCCTTGAGATCCCCATTTAGGAATGTCGTTTTGATTTCCATTTGGTGAACATAAAGGTTATAAATAGATTATAAGGCAAACAATAATCTTATAGAAGTAGTCCTTGTTACCGGTGCATAAGTGTCAGAGTAATCTATTCCCTCCTTTTGTTTTAATCCTTTGGCTACTAATCTAGCCTTAAAGGTTTGTATGGTGCCATCATTATGGTATTTCCTTCTAAATACCCATTTGCACACAATTGGGTTAGAACTCTTTGGAAGTTTAACCAATTCTCAAGTGTGGTTTGACATAATTGAATCTATTTCATCATTAATTGCCTCATTCCAAAAAGTGGAGTCCCGCGAGGATATTGCTTCTTTAAAAGTTTTGGGATCATCCTCTATTTGAAGTACTATTGGATATTGCCAAGCGACTTCCTCATTATTACCTTCAACAATGTATAGTGTCTCTATTTGAGAACACTTCTCACTTGATCCCAAATCTTTGAGCCTTTGGCTCATTGTAGGCAATTGAGGTTGCTCACCAACCATTTTAGGAGTCTCCTCTTGAGGCTCTCTAATTTGAGTTGGTTCTAATAACTTCTTGTCATCCCATGACATGTTCTCAAAGAACTCAACCTCTTTCGATTCAATTATCACATTAGAATCCAAGTCTAATAATCTATAAGCTTTGTTATTTTGGGAATAACTCACAAATGCACATCTTATACCCCTTGGATCCAACTTGGTCCTTTTGGGATCGATGATCTTGCAATAAGAAACACACCCCCACACTTTAAGATAACCAATGTTTGGTTTGTTTCCTCCATAACACATATGGATAGATATTATTTTTCTTCATGGGAATCTGATTCAAAATATGACAAGTAGATAGCAAGGCTTCACCCCAGAAACTAAAACTCATTTTAGAATGTAATCGCATAGCATGAATCGTCTCAATAAATGTTCTATTTTTCTTTTCCGCTATACCATTTTTTTGTGGAGTATAAGGGGTTGTGCATTCATGTTTTATTCCATGCTCTTCATAAAACAAGTTGAAATCATTTGAAAAATATTCATCACCCCTATCACTTCTAAGCACTTTAATTTTCCTTTCTCATTGATTTTCAACTTTCACTTTATATGCTTTAAACAAATTAAATGCTTCATCTTTATTCTTAAGAAAATATACATATGTGAACCTAGAGCAATCATCTATGAAAGTAATAAAATATCTACTTCTTCTTCTAGTCAACATTCCATTTAGTTCACATAAGTTACTATTTATCAAATCTAACAACTTAGAGTTTCTGTCAACACTTGGAAAATGTTTCTTTACCATCTTAGATTTGACACATATTTAACATTTATCATGCTCAACATTATCACAATCAATCAATCCACATTTAATTCCTCCTTTAATTGTGATAAATCATATATATGCAAGTCTAACATGTCACAAATTAATAGAATTTGAGTTAACCATATAACAAGAAGAAGAGGAAACTTTATTGTTTATGTTATCAATAGAAGTAAAAATTTTAAACATGCCATCACTAGCATATACCTTTCCAAAAAATACATTTCCTTTAGACAAACTAAGCTTGTCGGAATCTATCACAACCTAGATTCCCGGTTCGCCAAGAAAATTATCACTCGCAAGGTTTCTTCTCATTTCTGAAACATACAAAACATTGGTGAGTAGAACCTTCTTGCCGGATGTGAAGAACAAATCAATAGCCCCATTTCCTTCAACCATGGACCTTTTCTCATAGTCGATTTGTATCTCATGTCCTTCCTTTAAAGATTCAAAGGTCTTGAAAAGAGATCTATCATAGGTAAAATGAATGGCGGCACAAGTATCATGTAACGACTCGAATTTGCTAATAGGGCTTAGGGCCTTGATTAGTGTGCCGGGAGGGCAATAAATGATTTAATATGTTAATATGTGGATTTATGTGAATATGTGATAATGATGCATGTTTAGTTGAGTTAAATGTGCATGTGGGCCCCGTCTGGATATCAGGGGTATAAATGTGATAAATGCTATATATATGTGATATGACTGTGCAGCACGATCCGAGACAGTCCTGGGGAGCAGTTAGCCAGGAAGTCACAACGGGGTTGAGAATCCGACTCGGGGTGAGTCGAGGGGTAATTTGGGTATTAGTTATTATGTGGGGTTATCGGGTTATGAAATTAAATATTTGGAGATATATTTGAAGATAGAATGTCTAGGAGGGAATATTGGGGAAATTTTCCATTTTGCCCTCGGGGATGTTTTGGTACCTCGAGCCTTGAGGTAACCTTAAAGCTTAAGTTAAATAAAACAAAACTTAGAATTTGTGTAGAGCATTCAGAAACCGACTCTTTCCCTTTTCTCTCTCTCGAGGTGGTCTTTCTTCTCTCCATTTGATGATTGGGAGAATTCTTGGTGAAATCAAGTTAAGCACTAAGGAGTTCAGCTGGAATTTAGGGAGCTTGGAGCATAAGGGGCTGGTTCTAAGGTTTAATCCAGCAAGGGTAAGCTTTAATTATAAAGATTATGTAACGACCCAAAATCGCTAATAAGGCTTAAGGGCCTTGATTAGTGTGCCAGGAGGGCATTAATGAAATGATTGTGATTTAAATGAGTAATTATATGTTTAGTAATGTTTATATGATAAATTGATGATATTATGTGATATGTGCATATATGTGATAAATGTGAGAACCACATTATTATGTGGTAGGTTTGTAGAGCACGACTCAAGACGATCCTAGGGCCAAATAGCGGGGGAAAAGTCACAACGGGGCTAAAGATGTGACTTTGGACAAGTCATGGGTATTTTAGGTATCGGGTAGTGAATTGGACTATCGGGTTACGAAAATAAATATATGGAGATATATTTGAGGTTAGGATGTCTAGGCGGGAATATTGGGGGATTTTACCATTTTGGCCTCGGGGACGGTTCCGGCACCCCGAGCCTTGGGATTGATTTAGCATGAGATAGACTTAAGGAAACTTTTATAAGAAAATACAAACCGACTAAAACTTTTACCTCAGTTCTCTTTCACTCTCAAGGAAAACAAAGGGAAGGAAAACACATAAAATTTGAGGGAATCAAGCTGGAATTTCTGAGGATTGAGGTGGGGATTTGGAGGCTTAGCTTAGGGATTAATCAAGAACTAAAGCAGGGTTAAGGTAAGCTTTTAATTTTCTTCTTTGTGGTTAGAATTCTGGGTTTTGGTTAAGTGTTGAAGCAAACATGGTTTTGATGTTTAAAGGCAGAATTAAGGATGAAACTTGGAGACTTAGCTTGGATTTGGATTGGTGAAGTGATTCAACAGAAGAGGTAAGTTTCAACTCATGGTTTAGAGGTTTTAAATTGGATTTGAATGGCTAGTTTGAGTGTTTATAGCTCTTGAGTTTCAGAAATTGAAAAGAGAAGATTAGTGTGTGTTAGGCTGTATTTTCTGTGGAATTATGTTGTTTAAGTCATGTTAAAGGAGTTGGGATTAATTGGTTGTGAGTTGGGGAGCTTTGGGATGGTTTAAGGTGAGGTTTCAAGCTTAGAAATGATGGGTTTTTTGGGCACGAAGGGGAGGGCCGCGGCTCTGTTCTAGAGCGCTGCGGCCCTAGGATGAAAAAGGGCTAAGGAGGCTCGGCCATGGGAGGGCGCCGCGGCGCCCAAAGCAAGGGCCGCAGCGCGTGTCTTGTTCAGGGTAGGCTTGGTTCTGTTTTGAGGTTAGGGCCGCGGCTAAGCTTCAAGGGCCGCAGCCCTTGGTTGAACACATGAGTTCTTGAGGGTTTTAGGCATGGGAAGGTGGTCTAGTGTGCTCGAGATTGGTACCACCACCGTGCTTGGTGGAAATTCAGATTCCCGGGAGTTAGTTTTATAACCAGAAACCTATATTCGAGTATTAATGAAACCCTATACTTTGATTGTGACTAGGTGATAAAGGCTTAGGCCCGGGAACGGATCGTGCTTGGGGGGCGTTGCTCGTAATTTAGTTATTGTACAGACTAAAGGTAAGAAAACTGCACCTGGTTGAATATATGTGACGGGACTAAGGGCTCCCCATTGTAAACTCTTGAAAAGATGGTATTATTCCATGCAAGCCATTAGTGAACCAACGGCCTAAGGGTGCCAAGGGTTTCTCTAGCGCACAGGGCGCGGCTCGGCCACTGGTAGCCGAGGACAGCTTATTATGCACTGAGCTCGGTTTAAGCGGGCCGGAGTCAGTGGGTTAAATAGAGGGTGAGGGTGCGGCCTAAGTTGTCGGCCCTGAATATTATGTGATATGAGTGTTATATGTGAAAGATTGTATCTTGAATCTGATTGTATGTGCTGAATATCTGTTGGGGATTATCTGATGGGAATACATGCATAATGAGTTAATTGTCTGTTATCGTTGATTGAGTTTTTTATGATGTTTTCTTGCTGGGCCTTGGCTCACGGGTGCTACGTGGTGTAGGTAAAGGCAAGGGCAAGTTAGATCAGCCCTGATTGGAGAGCTCAACAAGCATAATGTACATAGCCAGGTGCTTGGCCGCCACGGTTGAGGTCTAGGCAAGGACGTGAAACCTGAAGACTGTTTGTTTTGCCTTAGTATGGCTAGTGAATACTCATGTACTTTTGGGAGTCTGTAAACTTATTCTAACTTTGTTTTCGTATGGGATCCCATGTTTACTACAGTTTAAATATATGAAATGAGTCTTTTGAGACCAAAACCTTTTTAACCTTAGCTCTTACATGTTTAGTGACACATTTTTAAAATAATGACTTGACTAGCGAGTCTTGCACCTTTATAAGTACACAGTGTAACGGTCTTGGCTATCCAGGGCGTTACAGATTATGCTTAGAATTGCAGCTGGTTTGGTAGAGTTTGCATGTTAGTTAAATTTGATCTGTTCTTGAGTGTTTTAATTGAGTTTTGGAGCTAGACTCTGTTGGGTTTTGAAGCTGATTATGTGTTAGGAATTATTATGGTGATGAACTGGGATTGTTAGTTTAGTTTTGGGAAGGATTGGTTTGAAGAAAACGCAGGAAAAAGGGTGAGAAATTTGGGTTTGGAGGTGAGGGCCGCAGCCCTAGGAGGGGCGCACCACGGCCCGTGTGCGCGCGCGGCCATGGGAGGCCGAGAAGTTTCATGCGCGCCGCGGCCCATGTGGGTGTCAGTGAGGTGCTAGCCTCTATTTCAAGGCTAGCCGCAGCGCTTGTGGGTAGGGTCGCGGCTCTTAGTGCCAGCTTGTGTTTTTAAGAGTGTTTAGGCTTGGGAACTCAATGGTTAAGGCTCGGGATGGATTTTGTCACCCGGATTGATAGAATTCAAGGTCCCAGAGGTCAGGGTTATGGCTCAAAGTTATTTATTGGATTAGAACTTGATGGATGGATATTGTTAATGTGTTGTGACTAGGATTTCGGTGAGGCTCAAGTTGGAGGACTGTGCTCGGGACATCGGTGCTCGGAGAGCTCGGGACTCAGGTAAGAAAACCCTTGTTCCCATAGAGCTTGTATGCAAGGCTGAGCCCAATGTGTTTGAATTGCAGGGTGCAGCCCTTTAGCTGTATTTGTTAGTATTTTGTACTTGTTTATTATGCTATGAGTGCAATAATGTGAATGATCGGCAAGAACCGGGAATGGTGTAGGCCGAGGACGGCAGGGGCCGAGAACGGCAGAGGGCCGGGAATGGCGTTGGGCACGTTGAGTGCAAGGCCGAGTATGGCAAGGGGCCAGGAGCAGTGTTGAGCACGTGGAGTGCGAGTTGCTAGGGCGAGTCCCTGAAGGATACCTGGGATATCCTCATGGTGTGGACCGCGAACCCAGGGCCTGGTAAAGCGCCTGGGACGGCTAGGCCGTATGTGTTTAGCCTATTGATGGCCAGTTTGTATACTTGGTGTATGTTTTGCATATGTTATCTGTTTGTGGGTTTTCTTGCTGGGCTTCGGCTCACAGAAGGTCTGTGGTGCAGGTAAGGGTAAGGAGAAAGCCAACCAACCATGAGTGTAGCAGGCATGAAGTGGCGTGTACATGTTTGGCCAGCCTGGCTGCCACGGCCAGTGGATTTTGGGAGACGTTTGTAAATAAACCTGGATTTTGTTGTTTAGTCGACTTGGTTCATTTTATATGTTGTAAATATTTCTAAACTGTATTTTGGGCTCCCAAGTGTTAAACTTTTACGATTTTCAATGAAATGGAATTATTTCTAAAGTTTTTCCTCTATTTATGGCTTAATTACACGATTTAACCTAAAACCTCAATTAGCGAGTTGAATGCACGTTTTTTTAAACTCACTTAGTAACAGCTCTAAGGAAGTAGTGCGTTACATATCATATCACCACCCATTAACCTTTCCATGAATGGTATTGACTTCACTTAGTGTTACCACTAGCTCTTCTTCGATTGAGTTGACTCGTGCTTCATTATTATGGTTCCTCTTGAACCTGAAATCTCTAGTAATGTGATCATTCTTGCCACAGACAAAGTAAGGCCCATTGGAAATTTTTAATTATCCCTCATTCTTCTTGGGCCCTAAGGGTTCTTGACCCATGCCCTTGTTCTTCCCAATTCCTTTGCCTTTGTTAGGGTGATTGACCTCCACATTGGCCTTTGAAGTCTCTCCATTAGATTCTTCTTCATTCTTATCTCTAGAACGAGATTCCTCCTCAATCCTCAAATATTTGAGGATTTCATCCAATGAAATCTTCTCATTCTTATGGAGGATCTTCTTCCTATAGCCCCTCCAAGATGGAGGCAGCTTGGCTTTTATGGCACCCACAAGGAATTTTTCTGGCAATACAATATTGAGTGTAGATAATTTATTCACAATAATTTGTAACTCATGTATTTTGGGGAGAAGGGGTTTCATATTATAGAACTTAAATTCCCTATATTGAGTAAAAAGGAATTTCATTGTGCCTTCTTCTTTTTCCCCTTTGTACTTCTTTTCCAAGGCTTTCCAAATCTCCTTGTCGGTGTTGGTGTAGAGATTATAGGGCCTATTCGAAAGAGTATTTAGGATGTGACCCCTACATATCAAATCATCTTCATGCGCTTCTTCCTTTCTTTGATGACTTCTTGAGTATCATCTTCCTTGGCCGCTTCCAATGGTTTTAGGTCTTTATCCAAGACATAGAAGACCTTTAGAATGGTTAGCAAGAATTTAATCTTGTCTTGCCAATGAACAAAGATAGTCCTATCAAACCTATGCAATCTTACAAAGTCTTGAGTCATGAAGTTCAAAAACAAAAAATAGTTAGATTCTTCCATGATGTTCTATCTCAAAAAATAGAGAATAAGAATGTTAGGGGAGAGAGACAAAAACTAGACTCTGCACAAAATAATGATTGACAAAAACCAAAGAAAGATTGAGAAATATGATGCAAACCCTAGTTGTAGAACAAACATCTTCAATTTTGATGAACCTTCAAAAACCCTTTGGAGAACCACAACTTTGAGCTTTTCCTTCTTCAATGCAAAAACACAAAAGAAAAGGCTTATACACGAGATTCTTATCGTTGCCCTAATTCTCTATTTCCTAGCCACCATTAATGCTTGAGGCATTTTCTAAGAGGAAATTGGAATTAGGATTGAACAAGCCTTAAACTCACAAAGTCAAGCGTGTATGAGTTTCGTGGAGAAAGCTAGAGATTCTTGAAATCTAGAAAGAGAGAGAGAGAGGCTAGAAAGAGATTGGAGAGAGTAATCAAATCTTCCAATACTCTATTATGACCATTTTATAGTGTAGGCATTGTCATTAGGTCTAACCAATAGGATTAGAGCTAAAGAACTCGTCATTTGGAGCTTAAAAAACGTGTTTGTACAGACACGTCAAGCGATACGTCGCTTGCTAGGGGTTTTGAGTCCCTTTACATTCAGGCGATGCAACGCCTCTAAGGAGGTGACGCATCGTCACCTCCTCTGACATGTAACCCCTCCAATGGGCCTCAAATTGCTCCAAATGCTACCAAACATTTTGGGGATCCTTAGATTCCTCTATGTATCATTTTGGACCCAAAAACATAGTTTTAAAGTGCCTACAATTGAAACTCAAATTTTGCATCTACATTATGTGAAATTCACTAAGCATTTTATACGTACCTTGTATAACAACACTTATCCTATGTATTTAAATAATCATAACATATGTCGCAGTGAATCTGATACAGATAATGCCTCTAGATTTATAGTGCAAAATCTACTGCTGCCAACTCCAAATCATGCATAGGGTAGTTCCTTTCATAATTCTTTAATTGTTGTGAAGCATGGGATATCACCTTGCCATGCTGCATCAAAACCACCCCCAACCCTTGTCCTGATGCATCGCTATAAATCGCATAGCCGCTGGTGTCATTAGAGATTGTAAGTACTGGAGTAATTGTTAATTTTTTCTTTAGTTCTTGAAAACTTTGCTCACATTCATAAATCCATTCAAACTTGATGTTCTTCCAGGTGAGAGCGGTCATTGGCAATGCTATCTTAGAAAAACCTTCCATGAATCGCTGATAATACCCTACTAGCCCAAAGAAACATCGAACTTCTTGTGCATTCTTCGGTGGTTTCCACTATTTAGCAGCCTCAATCTTGGTAAGGGCCACCAAAATCCTATTCCCCGACACCACGTGTCTGAGGAAACTCACTTTCTCTAGCAAAAATTCACACTTTGAGAACTTGGCGTACAACTTCTCCTCTTTTAACCTTTGCATAACCAGTTGCATGTTCTTTTCGGCTCCGTGAGTAAATAGGAATATCATCAAAGAACACATTGACGAACTTATCCAGATACTCACTGAATACCCTATTCATGAGATCCATAAACGTTCCTGGTGCATTAGTGAATCCAAAGGACATCACTATGAATTCGTAGTAATCGTACCATGTTCCAAAAGCCGTCTTTGGAATATCTTATTCTTTTACCTTCAACTGGTGGTAGCCCAATTGAAGATGTATCTTTGAAAATACCGATGATCCTTGAAGTTGATCAAAAAAGTCATCGATTCTCGGTAGCGGGTATCAGTTCTTGATTGTCACCTTATTAAACTCATGATAGTCGATACACATCCGCATGGATTTGTCCTTCTTTTCCACAAACAAGACTGGGGATCCCCACAAAGAATGGCTCGATTTGATGCACTTCTTATCCAACAACTTCTGAATTCGTGTCTTTAGCTCCTTGAGTTCTACAGGTGCCATCTGATATGGAGCATTCAAAATTGGTGTTGTTCCTAGGATGAACTCAAGAATATCCTTGGGAAATACCCCAGGAACTTTATGTTATGATTGATTAAATACAAATGATAAGTGTTAAAATACAAGTAGGTATAAAAACTTAGGGAATTTCACATAGTGTAGATGTGAAATTTGAGTTTCAATTGTAGGCACTTTAAAAATGTGTTTTTGTGTACAAAGTGATACATGGAGGTATCAAAGGTTCCCCAAAATGTTTGGTAGCATTTGGAACAATTTTAAGATCATTGTAAGGGTCAAAAGTTAGAGGGGGTGGTGATGTGTTGCCCCCCAAGTGGTGTAGCATCGCCAAAATGCGAAGGGGCTCAAAAGCCCAACAGGCGATACATCGCTTGCTAGGGGGCGACATATCACCTGCCAGGCGATACATCGCCTGCATGCAGGTGACGTATCGCCTGTCCTATCCATATGGTTACGTAAATAAGTTCCAAATGACATGTGAATTATCTCTAATCCTATTGGTTTGACCTAATGATGGTGACTACACTATAAAATTGTCATCATAGAGTTTTGGAAGACTTGATCACTCTCTCCAATTTCTCTCTAACCTCTCTCTCCCTCTCTAGCTTTCAAGAATCTCTAGTTTTCTCCAAGAAACTCATAGAGAAAGTGCTTGACTTTGTGAGTTTAAGGCTTGTTCAATCCTAATCCTCTTTTCCTCTTCGAAAAGGCCTCAAGCATCAATGGTGGGTAGGAAATAGAGAATTTGGACAACGGGACAATTCATGTATAAGCCTTGGTTTTGTGTTTTTGCATTTAAAGAAGGAAAAGGCTCAAAGTGGTGGTTCTCCTTGGGTTTTAAAGTTTCAACAAGGTTCTCAAACTTCAAAATGCAAACAAGAAAATCCAGAATTAGATTAATATATAATTTGCTTGACCCCTTGGAAGTCAAGGCTTAAACATTTTCTTGCAAAATCATAGTTTTGTCTATGGAATGTTGGATTCCAACCCTAAGAAACATCCAAACACTCTTGCATGCATGATCAACTAGTGAATATGTAACGCCCCAACTCCAGGGACCGTTACGGTGTGCCTTGTAAACAGTGCTAAACTCGCTAATAGAGTCATTTGGGCAAAATCGTGTAACTAAGTATGATTAGCGGTTTAGGGATTAAAAAATTTGGTTAAGATACAACGTTTCATTAGAACGTTTAATATATATATGTTGGGATCCCAAAATTATAATTTCAGAGTCTACTACAAGAAAGTATTTACAATAGGTCGTTCTATGCGGCAAAACAGGGTTTAACCCTAGTTCCTTCTCAACCTCGGTCGTGGTGGACGAGCAGCTGCATATGTACACCTCATCACCTAAGCTCTCCAACTCAAGGATGGTCCAGCTTTCTTTTGCCTTTACCTGCACCACATAGCACCCGTGAGTCGAAGCTCAGCAAGAAAACTCAATATGCTCATGAACAGTTATAACATGTCATTGGATCATTAGGCACACGCCCTACTCCAACAGGCAACAGATCCACATAATGTTGAGTATAACACATCAACCAATGATCATAATAATCATCCAGGTCTCTTAGCCCCAATAAATAGGTGACAGTCGCAACAATCACAAAAGTGGGTACAGCCCCCTCTAGCCATGTGACGACAGGGTCACTCGGGCTTAATTGATAAGTGAACCTTTCATAAGTTTGAACAGGATAGGTGTATGGTGAATAGTCACCAACATAACCTTCCTCATGACCATAGAGTCATAACCTTGGAACAGCGTTCCCTAGCCATGTGACAAACAGTCACCGGGCCATCTGCCCTGGCTCTGAATAACTAGTCTCAGACAAGCCAAGTGCTTATAAGTTCATCGACCTTAGGGTCGGTCTAGCGTTAATACCCCATATGAGTCATTATTTTTGATATTGATTAGATCTAATCTTCATTTGGCTCGCCGTTCATGACGCTATGCCATTTCTGACTCTTAGGTCAGTAAAACACGACCAGTGTTCAACTCATTGTGAACTTGACTAGTAAATCACAGCTTCACAGATGGATCTAACACCATTGCCGATTCTGACTAGTAAGTCAGTGCCACACACACAAGTAAGCCATGCCACCAAACATATATCACATATCCAATATCCATAAACAAGGTATTCAACATGCTTACTTAACAAGTACTAGTACAATTAGGACTATGCACGAACACAGAGGCTCAAGCTCTGAACGATATCATACTCAGTATATAAAGCATGTCCTAATCACATGGTTCTCATGCATCATATGCATTATATTTAACAATCCAACATGCACCAATAATAGCCATGCATGTCACGTATACACAGGGTGAAGTTTTCTTACCTCAGATTCAAGCTAGAACCAATATAAGAACGACCCTTGAGAACGATCAACCTTTAAGCCCTTAGCGGTCACCTAATCATAACCAAATATGGGACACCATCAATAAAATGATCAACATAGGTTACCAAACCAAAATCTAGCCTCTGGAACAACAATCCAAACTAATCCAAGTAGTAGGAACACTCCCGAGGCCTATAGCTAAGTTCCCGGGGTCAAAACGAGCAAACGGGGTGAAAACAGGGCAAGGGCTGCGACCCTAGCACCTTGGGCCGTGGCCCCCAGAATTCTCTGAGCCAAGGGCTCCGGCGCCCAGCAAGACCAATTTCCTGACACCTACTTCTTCGAGCTAGGGCCGCGGCGCCCAAGAACAAGGCCGCGGCCCCCAACCCTGGGCCATTCCCAAACTCGATTTTTAACACTCCAAAGCCTCTAAAATCATACCTAAACATTCCCCAATCATCAAATCAAAGTTCCCAAGCTTCCCAATACTCCAAAACCCTCAAAACCCAAGGTTCAAACCAATCAAAAACTCAACAATTCACAAAGTCCAATTCTAAGCTTAAAAACTTTAGAAACTCAAAAATTCAAACTTAGATTACCTTTGAATGGGTTGTTTTCCTTCAAATCCTTCGGTTAAGAAGCTTCTAATCTTTCATAGGATCGATATGCCTCGACCCTCGCTTGATTCCGACTCCTAGAACTCGAAATTCCTTTAAGAAAGCTTCGAACGGTAAAATAGGCTATCGGGAAGGAAGAGAGAGATTTTCTAACGTACGTTCTTATCTGACAAGCTACTTCAAGCTTAACTAACCTCAAATAAAACCTAAGGCTCGGGGTCCCGAAAACACCCCCGGGGACATTATAGTCAAAACTTCCAGAATTCCATCCTGATCTCAAAAACTCCCAATTTATTATCAAATAATCATTTCTATTACCCCAAAATTGACCCCGTTATGACAAAACCGCTAACTCATAATCTATGATCGTCTCATGCTGAATAGCTCGAATATATCTCCATAATAATAAAATCTCATTCAAAAATTACAATATGCACCCAATTTACAAATATGCCCTCAACAGGCCAAATTACCGAAATGCCCTTATCATTATAAATACACCCATATGCATGCATTTATCATCATATAATAATATAATTCACATTAACACGCATATGAACATTTAATGCCATGATAAATCAATTATGGCCCTCCCGGCCTCCTAATCAAGGTCATAAACCTTATTAGGAAATTTGGGGCCTTACAGAATAAACATTATTACAGTCTCAATATATAATTTAAACACATCAAATAAATTAAACACAACAAATTTTAAAAAAAAAAATTGAACAAAAACTCATAGGAGGTGACCATATACCTCTTGATGAACTTGGTTATTGTTAGGAGTGTGTCCTAAAAGCATGTAAAGACATTTGTTTCTTCTGTGAATAAATAAATACGATGGTTTATTATTATTGTCATATTTAGATTGTTAAATTATTGTTTGAATAATTTTGTAAATATCAGAAAAATTCCATATTCATTATTGAGGATGTGATCTTGTATTAGTACGAGAGAATTAAGATCACAGGAATGAATAAAAATAGTCAACAACAACAAATTAAAGTTATGGAATTCTTTAATTGGAGTTGTAAGTACGGTTTACTAAGTATCATAATGATACAAATAATCTAGATTCAGATTATTGATGTGGAAAGACATCTCGGTAAAGGTGCTTTATATAATATGATTGTATATGACATGAACCGATTGAATTAGAGTCTTTATCCAAAAACCATTTAACAATAAAGACTTGTAATTCATATCATAACTGATGACCATTTATAGATCAACCTAAATCCTGAGTGTTCATGAACTCCTGTTCATGTTTTTTAAATCTTTTGATTCATTAGTTAAGGTCTCTTCAAAGAATGAGGCTAATGACTTTTGTTTTGGAGGTTTAATATCATAGATGGCTGGGAACATGTATCAACAATACGGAATCTAATCTTTCCTAATGGATCGTATATTAGTTCCCTTAAGGGTTAAATCTGGAACTGAATGATTTTGAGCTCAAATATATAATTAAAGTATAGATTAATTATTCACTAGTGAATTAATGGTACTTAAGGAATAAGAAGTAAATTAGAAATGTTAAATGGTAATTCTTCCATTCTAATTTGTGAACTAATTAATTAGAGGGTTGAACTATTGTAAGATGGTTATATCAATGGACGACTTAAGAAAAAGATTTCTGTAAAAGTATATCTATAACATAAAGAGTGCAATTCTGAATTTATAGTGCAGTAATATCAGAATTAATAAATTAACTATTATAATTAAAGAGTTTAATTATTTAGTTTTAATTTATTGGAGCTTAATGTTATAGGTCCATGGTCCCCGAAATGGCTCAAACAATCACTGTCAAAGGCAAATACAAAAAAAATGGGCAAAAAGGACTTATGTGATAAGTAAAATATTTTTCTATGTATCAAACATAATTATTGTTTAATTATGTGTAATTAATTAATTAATTATTTGATTTAACAAAAATATAATTAATTTTGAATTAATTTATTTTTGGGATTTTTGGTATTTAAATAATAATAAAAATTGGGAAAAATCACATGCCATCACAGGCATGTGGTACACGTGTGGCACAGTGCATAGGCACTGTGCTACACTCATAAGAGATGTACTCAGTCTCTTGATTCCACAATTTTAGTTATTTAAATATTAAATAAATAATGAGATATTTTAATATGATTAAAATATTATTATTTAAACAAAAATCTGATAACTGATAATTTATTTTGAATTTGTTTAAAATAACAAATATTTTAATATGTTGGATATTATTAAATATTGGATATCAGTTTTTCACAGAACGTAACTTTTCAGGGATAGAAAAATATCTAGGAATCTCTCTCAGAGAAAGAGAATAGTGACAAAAACTAAAGTCATTGTTCTTCACAAAACCTAGGTCCAAACTTTATCAGATCTCATCTGTTTAGAACATCTGATAAATAGTTTATTGCCTATTATTTGTATAGCGAGCCCACACTCGTTCTTTGTGTGCCTGAGAACATTTTGGAAGATCTTGGTGTGAGATCTCAAGGAATTTAGCCATACGAAAAGATAGCAGCAAGGAAGGACCTGAGATAATTTTTCTGTTCATGTCCTTGATTCAATATATATATATGCATGTGAAGAAGTAGATCTAGAAATCTTATGGGATTAATCTAACAATTTGATTGTTGTTCTGTTGTGCATAATCTCTGATTTGATCAATAAAAACCAACAGTTATGATCTAGGTGACTTCTAGCTCTTCAAATCTTTGCTTAGCCTTTCTCTACATTTATATACTCCCCACAATACCACAAATCAGTTTACACCAACATGAAAACTTAACTTCAAACCCCACCCAAGTGACCTAAAGTTATGTGTATAGAAGAAAGAGATGAGATATGAGTGTTTATGTGGGAATTTTTTTGAAAGAAAATCAGAGAGAGCATGTGAGGTACTCGGCCAATGCTAGAGAGAAGAGAGAGGATTTGAGAGAAATGAAACATTTGAGGGAGAAACTATGTGAGAAAATGATGACTTTGTTGACTTTTTACAATTTATACCAACTCTAAAAATATGTAAAATGACCATAAAGCCCTCCCCTAGCTGCGTCCCTTTTAACCCCAATTACCTTTTGATTAATTCCCTAAATAATCCAACTTAAGGTAATTAATCTTAGTCTAATGATAATTTTCTCAAAAAGTTACTATTGCGGTAATTTTTTTCTTACATTTTCTAATTGAAATTTTAACCTAGGGTAATTAAAGTAAATAGACATTTCTATTTAATTTAATTGGTCATGCGCCAATATTTGTAATTCAAAATAATTTAATTAACAAAAATCCCATTTTTGGCGAAAATGTGCATTTCTCACAAAAATGCATTTCTAGAGATTTTTTTTATTAAAAAAGTCAAACTTTTGACATTAATATCAATTTTTAATACATTTTATGCCCATATTATTTTTTCCGCAATTATTCAACATAATTGTAACCGAGATTTTACCCTGTTGGGGTTTTCGTGTCGGTTTGAGACCGAAATTTTTTATTTGGCTACAATCGCACATCATACTTAATGGCTATTATAAACAATATAATTTTGGATTCTCAAGCATATATTATTAATCATTGTCACACTCCTTTTAACCCCATTTACCCTTTGATTAATTCCCTAAATAATATAACTTAACCTTATTAATCATAGTCTAATGGTAATTTTCCCAAAAAGTTATTGTTGTGGTAATTTTTTTCTTACATTTCGTAATCAAAATTTGATCCTAGGGTAATTATATAAAATAGACCTTTATATTTAATATAAGTAGTCACACTCCAATATTTGTAATTCAAAATTATTTAATCAACCAATATCCTACTTTTGGCTAAAATGTGCATTTTTCACCAAAGTGCATTTCTAGCAATTTTTTTCTCTCACAAAAGTCAAACTTTTGATTTTAATATAAATTTCAAATAAAATATTTTCCCATATTATTTTTTCCATAATTATTCAACATTATTTTATCTGAGATTTTACCAAGTTGGGGTTTTCGTGTTGGTCCGAGACCGAAATTTCTGATTTTGGCTACAATCGTACATCACACTTAATGGCTATCATAAACAACATGATTTTGGCTTCTCAAGCCTATATTATTAATCAAAATAATATTCATATAAGTTTTCACCAGTTCGAACTGGTTACTAGTATGTGGCCGAAACGCTGGTCGTTACATGCTTCCCCCCATATTAGTAAGGAGGAGGCCGCTAAGTGTGCCCACTTTTGGAAGTGGACTAATGATCCAATCGAGCCAAACATTTATTTGGATGAGAGTATGAACTGCAAGTAGTTTGCGATGACGATTGACCTGATGTTGGTGGAGTGTCGCATAGGTCTTCCAATTGATTTTGAAGATTGTTATGAAAAAGGTTCACGTTATGATACCGAGAGGAAGAATGGGTAATATAGAATGGTTTCAATGATTTTGGACCAACTGTTTCACCATTGGACACCTACAATGATGACATGAGACCTTACAATGATTTCCAACACTCTGAGGGTATACTATCGTCTTCAGGGAAGGAGAAGATAGATGTTGAGATGGAGAATGCTTTGGAAGATGATCCTTCTAAAATGTGTTATCTTAAGAGTGACAAGAAAGAGGTGGAAATGACGAATGGTGAGGTTGTGACGGAAGATGTCATTGGTTTTGAAGGTAGTGTATATGGTAGCATGGACACTCATGTTATTCGTGAAATAGAGGACAATGACAACGTGAAGATCGATCCTGCTATTCTAAGGAGAGACAAAGAGCTATGAAAAATGGACAAATAATTTTAGGATTTGATTCCTAAGAACAACAAAAGCAAAGGCCGCGATGTTGTCGCATTCAAATTGAAAGCAGCCCTAGCTCAATCCAAGTTAAAACTTAGACTTTTCCTTTTCTTACTTTAGTTTGTCCTTGCAGTAGGTGATAAATTTTCTTCTTAATAATTTTTTTTGTCTTTTTTGCAACATTATTTGTTTTTCATTTTATCAATGATGTTAGGACACTTTGGTTCATTAACGAAGTCTTTCCTTTTTAGAGAGGTGTTGATAGATAATGGAATGGGACAGTTGGAGCGGTGGTACTTTAAAAGCCCTAGACCTGAAGCTGAGGTGGACATGAAGGTAAATGCTATTCAATTTAAAGTTCAGTATTGTTCAAATAATGATCATGTACAACAAAGAAGTGTTTTTTCCTAAATATGAAGAAGTTGGAAAAGATATTTCACACTTCATTCTGCTTTTCAGATTATTTATGCTTTTGGGTGTGTATTAAGATATAGAGACACACATATGATGGTGTCATAGCTGATGATGCTCAAACTTTGATTTTTCAATCTATTGGCCCTGTAACGCCCTAGTAATCTAGGGTTGTTACACTTTTGATTTAAAATAATGCTTAACTCACTAAGCGAGTCATTTGGACTCAAAATTTAAATAAAGGTTGAGGTGATAAAATTTTGGCCGAAAGATATATACTTTTCCGTTTAAACTTTAAACATTTATAGGGGATCCTAGAAAGTGTTTTAAACAAAGCACAATTACAACTTAAGTTACAAATCAGTCAACCTAAGCGACAAAATAAGACTTAAACCCTAAGTCCCTCGAAAGTAACTCGACCATGGTGGCCAAGCAGGCCGAAAATGTATGCTCCGCTCCAAAGCCCTCCAACTCATGGCTAGTCTACTTCTCGCTTACCCTTACCTACACCATAGAGCACTCGTGATCCAAGGCCCAACAAGAAAACACCACAGGGCACAATAATAATCGCATTAAATATAAACAACAATTAGCATGCTTCGCATTTTATAAACATATTTATTCCAAACTATAAACCATTAATACATTTCAAAGCTTATAAACATGTTCAATTCAAACCCGTAAATCAATTACACAACCTTGCTGAGAGAGGCGCATCTCCAGGCACCAAGCTTACAGCCTATGTTGGGCGAGTGTGTGCAACACTCCCATGGTGGCCCAACCATCATGAGCTACATTCCACATGATTATAAACGAATACGGCCCATGCCAAGTAACCACGAAAAATATATAATGCAAACAGATGCAACCAACATAGATATCAACGTAACCAGGTCGATACCCTACTCTATGTGCATACTCCATTTTTTGTTCCTAAGATTTAATGCGAGAATCAAGATGACCCCGAGTGCGATCCTCTCATGAGCCTCTTGGAATGCCTAGACACAATAATAAAGTGTAGGTTTAGTTTCCCTTGAACTATAACCCATGAAAACATCTATATAAAATATACTAGGCTCCAAATACACTCTAAACATACTCAAAATTGTCGTATGATCCTTAGCTTTTGATCCCCTAAGGTTATCCCTCAAAAACCACTGGAAAAAACCCTGAAACATGGCTATTAGCATGGGTCGATCTACCGTGTAACGTCCCAAAAATGCTAATAGGGTTTAGTGCCTTGATTAGCATGCTGGGAGGGCATAACTAGATATATGTATGACTAACTGATTAATTTATGACTATGTGGCATGCATGATATATATGATGATGTGAGTATGATTATATGCATGTTTATTAGTATTAAATATGCGTGTGGGCCCATTCTTGATAGCTGGGGCATATTTGTAATATTGGCCCATTGCGGGCATAAATGTTATTATATGTGATTAAATGATTGAGACCACATTATTATGTGGATATATTTGCAGTATATGGCTCGAGGCGATCCTAGTAAGCGGATTGGCAGAATAGTCACAACGGGGATTAATACCCGGCTTGGGGCGAGCCTAGGGGTATTTTGCAAAGTTAATGTACATTTGAGGTTTATTGAGTAACGAGTAGGTATTTGGTAATTATTTGAACATGTTGGGGGTTAAATGGGAATTGGTAGGATAACTTGAGGAATTAGCAGGAATCAAGAAAATAACCATTATACCCCTTAGAAGTAATTAGAGGGCTGGGTAAGTTCAAGGGGCAATTTAGTCATTTTGGAGTTAAGGGATAAACTTAGTGGAAATTCTTAGGCAAACTCAGAACCCTATTAAACACTCAGAACCCTCTCTCTCTCTCTCTCTCTCTCTCTCTCTCTCTCTCTCTCTCCCTCTCTCTTATCATACACATTCTCTCTATAACCTAAGGGAAAACTCTGAACTTTGAAAGGGGAACTTAAGAAAACAAGTTGGGATTTAAGCTGAAGGGAACTAGGGAATTAAAGCTAGGGCAATCAAGAATTTGCTGAAGATTGAGGCTTTCAAAATTGAGGTAATGATTCTATTCTGTTATGCTGGAATTTAGACTTCTTAGGCTTAATCTATTTAAGTTTCTAGTAAAGAATTATTGTTGATTAAGATGATAGGATCAGTAGAATTTTTGGGTACTTAATGCTTAAAATGTGTGATTAAGGATCCTAGACTCATATCTAAACTTGGTTTTGGTTAGGGTGCATGTTAAGGTTGGATTTTTGGGGCTGAAAGTTAAGGAAAAACGCTGGAAAACCCGAGGAATTCTGGGTTCACAGCGTGCCCCAGATGGCCCTAGGAGAGCTGATTATTGTAGGGTGCACTGGGAACCTAAGGAGCAAGTCGCAGCCGACCTCTAACTTGAGGCGTGCCGCAACCCTTAGAGCCAGGTCACGGCCGACCTAGGCAGTTTTGGTCTAAGGTTGTCTTTAAGCTTGGGGAGGCTTGGGGAGTCAAACTTAAGCACTCGGGACAATTTCTACTACCCAGTTTAGTAGAAATCGAGGTCTCGGAGGGTAGTATTTGAATCCAAAGTTTTTAAATGGTTTAGAATCTTATTGTTATCCATTATCGCACTACATGAAAAAATGCTTTTAATAACACCGAAAATGTGTTATCCAAACATACCATAACACTTTTTGATGTGTTAAGACCGACTATGTTATCGTAGGTCAGGGTACTTTACATAACACTTTATCATTGTTATACAGATGTGTTATTGTACTTTCAACGATAACACACTTTCTGTGTTATTTTAATATATAGATAAGTGTTTAATTATGTTATTTATAGTCGATTATATAACACATTTCAATACTTATAAATTTGTGTTATACTACACTTTAGTATAACACTTTTTTTTGTGTTATACTACACTTTAGTATAACACATTTTTTGTGTTATATAATGAAGTTTGCATAACACAATTCTTTGCATAAAAAGTGTTATGGTAATAGATATTATAACACAATTTTCGTATTATTTTAATATTTAGAAAAGTTTAAATTCTCATTATATATTTTATTTATATAACACTAATTTATTCTATTATATTTTAATTTTTTTTATATAATTAAAATTAGCTTTCTAATATATACTAGCATCATCAAATGAACTTGATTTTCAAATAACAAAAAGTAAAAACATTCAACATTATATTAACAATCCACAAATTAGTTTAAAACATTCAACACTGTCATCAACAACAAAATGTTCTTTAAGTATTCAAGGAGTCTTAAATATTCAACATATTGAAAAGTTACTACTTTCAGCACAAAATATTCTACAGCTGCCCAACACAAAGCCTTCAAAATTGAGTTACAAAAGCATTTAGAATGATACTATTATTTCTAGGGTAGATCCATCGAATCTCATATCTCATAAGAGGCGAATAAGTTCCACATTCCTCAAGGGAATTCACCTTCTAGGCTACAAAGAAGACACCGAATAGGACCATCAACAAAACTTTCTCTGTCCCAAAATTGACTGCAAAGTGATTCCTGAAAAATTTAAAACAATAAATCCAATAAAAAAACTACGAAGAAAAAGAAAAATGTCAACTTTAATAGAACCACCAATGAAAAATCAACAATCAATAAATGACACTGAAAGACAATCATTATGCAGCCAATACATCCTATGCTCCAAATATCTATTGCAGGAGTGCAGTGAAGACAAAAAGTAGAGGTCTTAGACTCTTAGTATTAGAAAAAAGTACTAAGCAACCATATACTTGATATTTTTTTTTTAAATCTGAACACTGAAAAATGATCTTCATTATGAACAATCATTATTCAAGACAATAATCATAAAACAAACCAGCAAAATAAAAAAATAGCAAGCAAACAAATTCTGTAGTCTGAGAGCATAACATTAACTAAAATAACTGTACAACCTGAAAACCAAACATGTACTAGATCAGAAAACAGGACAACCCTCCATAACAACCTGGAAATGTTGAAGGGATGGCCAGTTGAGTCAAAAGTATGGGAAAAAATGATTGGGAACTTCTTGGCTTCATACCAATTAGACCAATAAGCAATGGGATTAACTTTGCCAAAACGAAACAAAAACAGATGCAGTGTCATCTGTTCTTGGCTGCTTTAACAAAATACTTAATGGTATGACATGCAATTCAAGAAACAGAACCATCATTTTTTTAGACACAAATTCATTATTTGTCACCTAAAAAAAGGCACCAATCCAACAAGGGTTTTAAAAGAAAACAGGAGCAAAATATTTTCAATGAGTAGTAACAACCTGTGATGCTAAACAGAATTTCCTGGTATGTTGTGCGAACAATACGTATAGAGTCTATAGACCTTGTTCATACTACTTACACTTTTTCATAAACATTTTTTGGTGGTGATATGGTTCTCTCTCTATTAACATCTTATAAAATACATTGAGGCAAAGTCACAAGTGATATTTATTTTTGGTTTTAGGAGCCATAAATGTGCATTGGCTAGTAATGATTAGAATCAATATCAACAAGTTCCCGAATAATAAAGCCACTACTTAAATTGCTTTCTCTGAAATAAGATAGAGGTCGTGAACAATTATAACTGCAAATCTAAGTAAATCATGCCTAACAAATGAACAAACTCATGAACGCTTGTACATGCCTATATGATTTGAATGATCAATGTATGAATAATCAATACAATTTAAACAAGAAAATACAAACAACAATAACTACCAGATAATCACTAGTGTTTTTATTAATTATACCATGAGTTTGATTAAGACTATTCAAGTGTGGATTTCTTCTAAGAACTTGCTTGTTATTATAATGATTAACCATTATGTGAAAAAAGATAGATATTACATGGGCATTGATAATGATAATTCATAGTCATACATTATTGAGTCCTTGATATGTGCCTCTACATTAATTTAACCTCATTTTGTAACTTTATCCACATACCCTTTTCATATAAAGCTAAATTATAAATCAAACTAGCTTTTTTTTTTATCAATAGCTTCATATATATGCTTTATCAAAGAAAGAAAGTTTTTTTTATGATAATTATGAGAAGTCCTTGTCTTATAATTGACCTTTAGGATATGAAGAGGATAAGTCAATTTCCAGTAAAGTTTTAATAATAGTATGTACAGTATCTATCTATGTCAATAAATCTTGATTCAGTCTAGGAAGCAAACACTTGAAAAAGGGATTACTTTGAGCCAAGATTAGTAGAGGTACAGTACTAATTTTACCACATTTCTGGAATCTATACTATGCTAGGGAAAATCTATCTATACTATCACTAAATTACATTTAGAACATAAACACAAAATTTTGTTTATTCTCTTAGCCAACTATTGGTGTTTTCCATCTAAAGTGAAAAGCTAATTGATATCAACAGAGGAATATGAAATAAAAACATGAAGAGAAATAAATAATAAAATCTACACATATTAGATCCTTCAAATATTGTATAATATTTTTTCAAAAAAAATGCTAGAAGTGTCAAACAAGGTTGATGAATGGCAGAGATGAGTCAAATAAGGTGAGATTTACAATAGAGCCTTTGAATACAATCATAGCCAGCTAAAAAAGGTTCGCATCAGAAAGCACAGAGAGTTTTACCTCCATTGCGACACCTCTCTTGGTAGGTAGCATCTGTGTAACACGGCTTCAGTTTTCCTTTTGTCTGAAAATGACATAACTCATCAGTTAAGATCACAATTGGAAGAAAGGCATTCATGAAAGAACATTGCATTCTCACCTTCTGCTGTCAAAGGAAGAAAACATTTGCCAATCATTGGAACACTAGGCCAAAATCAAACAACACATGCTTAGTTGATAGAAATGCATCTAGTAATCCAAGCAACATGAATGGCCAAAGGTACCTGATTCTTTCTCCACAACAAGAATGTATTGGGAAACACTAACTACATCTACAAGATAGAGTAAAGGAAAATTCTATCTATTTGAGTAAATTTATCATAAGATACATCCAAGAATTAAGAGTTTACACTGGCAAAGAAAACATTGTCAAATAGAGCTTCTAAGCATTAAGCTAAGTTATTATATAAATTATGTTTCTCAAGGGTCTGGATACCTTTAACTTCTTCAACATGAACAGGAATTGGGTGAGCCTATAAGTAAACCAAAGGCAGAGATAGAACTCAAATACAGAGGAAGGAAGAAGATACATTCCAGAGCAAACATATATATGTATATATTATAAATAAAATATATTTTTATCCTCCATTCTTACAGTGCTTGGCCTATTTATGCAATCAAGTATCTTTTGAGATTCTGAGAATCTAAGCCATCCCATCACCAACCTATAACAAGAATGAGAGCTAGTTAAAGATTGATGGGTAAGTACACCTAATGGATGCCTATAGTGATAACAAATTAACTGTGGAAAACATTAGATATATGGTAACAATCCGGGGGTGGGGTGGGGGTTAATGTAATGAGTAAAATTATTATTCATGCGATCTTGAGTTTGACAATTATATTCTATCACTGATGAGACATGACTTTTTCAACTTGATCTTATTTCACTGAGCAGGTAAATAAGTTTGACAATTATATTCACCCACAGGTTAACAATTATATTAGTTGTGGCAACCATGAGCAATTTTTGGAGTTGATATAACATATATTTTCAAAGCTATTTTTGAAAGAAATGTGAATCTGGGTCACTAATGCAAAACAATAATACAACTAACAACCAAATAAAATGAACAAGAAAGAAACATGACTCAATTCAAACAAACCATGATATCATATATGGCATGGGGAAGAATATACATAACCCTATAAAAGACACTACAACCAATTCAACAAACCCAAATTTGAGACTAAGTGGCATGGCAAAGAAGATGCAGAAAGGTCATGTAAAATCCTGCTATAGAACCAGTGAAGTTCTCTTATTTTCTGAAATTAGAGCTCAATATAAGGCAAGCATCTATAATCAAATATTAAAACTAAACCCAATAAATGAGGAAAAATATGGTCTAATATATGACAAGCACTTTCAACTTGCAAGCATCTTAAATCTAGTTAAAGAAAAGTAAAAAATTAATTGTCCTTAAAGAAAACTATGGCCTACAATACTCACTGTTCTACCAAGAATAAATGCAGTTGTAGCACCAATTGTTGCACCAATAGAATCAGCAACGAACCCCAAAGGCAACCCAAATAGATAACCTCCACCAAGATGTAAGAGAAAATAAATCATTGATAAAAAAAAATAATAATAATACTAACAGATACACTTTCGCACTTAAACCAAATAAGTTGACTAGACAGACTTTATTCATTCAGAGTTCTATTTTTTTTGGAGGGGGGAGGATCACTGAACAGACAATTACATACTTTATTAAACAGACTATAAAGGTCCAAAATAATGTCATTGTTTTAGCTCTGCAATAAGAATTAGTGACTTTAACTTACTGTAAATATTGACTTGTTCTACTTCACAATACCAAAATCCATGGAGTCACATCACTAATACCACTTCTCCCAGTTAACTAGAATGAACTATAGAGATATTAAAACTGAGCACAAGTCTATATTATTAAACCACAAGTAAAGAACAAACAAATAAATAAAAAAGGCAAAAAAAATTATAATAATAAGTAAAAGAAACATACATGATTCTAGCACATTTTACTTGTAAACATTCAAAAAGAAGAAGACATTGTCAGGAAAATATCATAATTCAATAAAATGGCATGAAACCACCATTGCGATAGAAATAATGGCCACCCAAAGAACAGTCATGAAACAAACATAAAACACATTGATTGGAAATTCCAAATCAATCATAAGTCAGCAAGAAATCTTACAAAACCAATGAAGAAACTATGAAACAGTCATTAATCAACAAAACTAGAAAAAAAAAATAGTTGTAATAAATGACAAATCACCAAGCTCTGCAACAAGAATTAGTGACTTTAACTTACTGTAAAGTGGCCAAAATGCATAATGTGTACCAGTAGGCTTGCAAGTTTTGAAAGTGTGTATGCATATGTATAGATAATTTTTATAAGATATGAAAGTTCCTGAAGTAAATTGACAGGGAAATTTACACATAATCACACCAAGCCAACACACTTTTATCTTAACTATTTTAACGAACTTCAAATGTAACATTAAAAAAAAACAGCAAGTGCATCAAATGAGGTCTGGACTTAATAGAGCAGCAATGTGTACTACTAGGAAGGATGAAGCAATGTGTTAAAGAAAATACAAGTTGTTGACCCACGATTTACCAACTGACACGGAGTCACAATATGAATGATATAGATGAATATGTATAGATAATAACGTAATGACAAAAGTAAAGAAAACACAGTAATTTATAGTGGTTCGGCCCCAGGATCTGGTAATGACCTACGTCCACTTAGAATGATATTGATATGGGACCAAAAGTGTGATCAAAGAACTTGGGTTCAATGAGTTTCAACACTCCTCATCAACAATACAAGTTTTACTCAGATAATTTCTATAATCTCTATGATTTCTGGGCTCAAAAGTCTCTCTTCCCATGAGCCATCTCTTGCTTTTTATAGGCTCATGGAGGGTTGCCCAATACTGTTACAGATATTATCCCCTGAATCATGGGATATTCAGAAGATTGCATGAAATAAATTCGGGATACATAAGATCTTTCCATAAATGTTGATTGCCAGCGGAACCACCGACCAGTTTGGTCGTGGTAAAAATAGGTCTGTCCTGCTTCTGGTGTGTCTCCTGGTCGATACTCTAGCAGACGCTCCAGGTGTCAGCCACGTGTCAAGAGATTATTCGCCACGTCACAAATGCTAATTCATTGGATAACATTTGCCCCCCAAAGTTTATTTACCACGAACAGTAAATAAACTTTGAACGAACGACCCTTCGGTAACCCCTCCTGACGTGTCAGAGCCCTTCGTGCGTTCTTGAAAAAAGCAAACCACTCCTGTCTAATCAAGGCTTTTCAGTTTCCCAGAAACAATTATGACGGCCATTACGCTTCCCCATTCTTTGAAAATGGAAAACTAATGATCACGCCTTTTGAACACCCAAGACAAACTTATATAAGGTTACTTGAGGCACTTCTTTCTTTTTTACACACGTCATCTCTTTGTCGAAAAACCCTAAAAACCAGAGCTTTACTCTCTCCGGCGAACCTTCCTTTGCGCTGTAGGATCAGACGGTGGGCTCATTGACTCCCGAAACTCTCACTTCCATCTTCACGACCACTTTCCTTGGTAAGTTACTCTGAAACTCCATGCTTCTAACCTTTCGTGGTGCATGCTTTTAAACGGTGTACTGTTTGAATCTCTTGGTTTCTGATTTTTTTGAACGCCTGTATATAAGATGTTTTTTGTAGGCAAAGTAGGCTTTTGAGTAGGTTTAAAACCCAGGATTAGTGCTTTTTAGGACGTAGGATCGAAGTAGCATTTCGATTTTTTAAACCAGTTGGAAATAATTTCTTCCCGTTGTGAGGGGAGTCGAAAAAGCTTTTCAGAAAAACTTTTCACTTTCACCCTTTTGGTCCGTTTTTTAAACTGTTTGCGCAGAGAGACTTAGTTAGAATGCTGTTATATAAAGGCTTAGCTTTTATACTCGACCAGCGTTACTTTAAGAATCTCCTAGATTCCTCTGACCTCGCCTCCCCATTCTTCTGTTTGCAGATTTTGATGCCAGATTTGTGGGGAGGTGAGAGACCCATTGACGACGATCTCCTCGCCCAACTGCTCGAAGGAGAAGAACAACCAGCCGATCGCATCGATCAGATACCTTTCTCACGAGCCTCTTCTAGACCGCACCCTTCTCCTTCAATGGCCCGTTCAAAATCCTCTGGCAAGAAAAGGCCCGAATCTGAAAGTAACCCTTCTTCTGCCCAGCCTGATTCGCAGGCGGGGGCTCCCTCGACCAGTGGTTGAGAGAATCTTGTACCTGACCCCAATATCCAAACTAGGGCTCGTCCTCGTCATCGCAATACGCCTGATGTCGAGTGGTACACTCCTCCAGCCAGTTCGATGACCCTTCGGATGGTCGCGAACTGCTTCAGAAAATACCCCCTAACGGGGGTAACCATTACACGTCCTACTGCGGAGCAGAGGGCTAACCGTCCAGGAGGAGCAAACAGCGCCTGGTCTCGGTATCACATTGAAGCGGGGGCTTATCTCCCTCTTCATCCTTTCTTTGTGGGGGTGGCCAATTATTTCGGCGTCGCTCCCTTTCAAATAACCCCTAACGGATATAGGATGTTGGCTGCACTCTACGTCCTGGACAAACTTAACAAATGGCAAGAACCTTCACCTCATGAGGTTAACTACCTTTTTGACCTCAAGTCCAATCCCCAACACAACGGGACGGGCTTTTTTCACTTCTGCCATCAGGAAACTGGCCGGACGTTTTTGAGTGGCACCACCCACATATTAAACAAATAATCATGAAAATAAAACATGTGAGCAAAGCGATTGATGAAGTCCAAATTGATTTCTATTCTTTTATTGATAATAAAATGAGATTACAAAGAAATTCAGTTTAATTAGGGCATAAAACCCTAACAATCTAAACCACGTAAGGCCCTTAAATTCCAAAAATTCAATAAAAATCCCCACTCCTCAAGAACATACAAAGAAAACCAAAGAAGAACGACAAGAGCTTACCCCGGAATTGAAATTCAAATTCCCTAGATTGAGGATGACCCCTTTGCAGCTGCCAATCTCTCTTCTAGAATCCTCAATCCAAGCGTACACTTAATTTTTAAAAGAAATTTGTGTTTAGATAACTGTGAAGAAAAAACTAGAAGAGTTTTTTTTTTTTAGAAGCTTACAATTTTTATCTAATTATTGGTCAAATGACCAATATACCCCTCCCTATTAACTCCTTTCTTAACACACCTCAAGGGAAAAATGATCATTTGCCTATAATTCCCACTAAAGCTCAAATTATACCACTAATCTCCAAATTAATTAACTAACCCATCAAACATAGTTATACCACCAATTTATTTCATCACTAACAAATCTCAAGATATTAAAATTTCCAAAATACCCCCTTGCTCGACTCGAGCCAAGAATTTATCCCCGTTGGGTCTTTTCTGCTAAAACTGCTTGAAAGGATCCACTCATATCGAATACCATAAATATTCATATAATAATGTGGTCACAAGCACATAACACATAGTAATTAAAAATATACCCTCAACAGGTCAAAATTACAAAACTACATATTTTTAACAAAAACAAGTCTTTAAACACATGTAATACATACATTAATGCATAAATAGTCATATAATAATATAACTCATATAATTACCCCACATGTATTCCCGACACACTAATTAAAGTACTAAACCTCATTAGGAGTTTTGGGGCGCAACAGACCCGATCTGGTAAGTTCTAATACAATATATAGTTTCCTGGGTTCAATATTCCATTTTTTGTTTTGATTTTAAAATTTTCTATTAATATGATAACTTGAAACAGTGTTGTCATAATGGTGCACATTTTTGGGAGACCGGCAATACTGGGCATCTTGCTGACCATGTAAATCTAGATATGTTGCTAAGGAAAGTGAAGAAGGTATATTTACCATATTTATTTTGACATTTACTGCCTTGTCAAAGTGAGTTAGCCAACTAAGTGTTCTTGTCTTTGTGTTAGATCTTAGTGCGAATGAAGGATGTTGATAACAATCATTGGATACTAGATGTTTTATATTGCCTGAGATGTTGTGCAAGCGTGTGGAACTTAGTGTCTGGTCGATATAGGACACGGGCTAGGACAAATTTACTAAGCGAACTAGTACGTGTCTTATGAATATACTAATGTTGTTGTGACATGTTGTTTTACATTATTTAATATATACTTCTTTGATATAGTTAAAGAAGCGTAACATGTTGCTTCATAAGACCATGGATAACGCCCATGATGGTTGACTCATTTTTCCATTTTTAGTGTAGTGCCCCCTAGTCAAGTACCTCATCAAGAGAATGGTCATGAATGTGGTGTTTTTGTCATGAAGTTTACGGAGTGGATTGTAGACGGAGAATTACCCCCGAAATCCTATGTAAGTTTATTCCCACTTAATTAATATTAAATAAGCACCCTGTGAATTAAGATTGAAATAACATCTTCACCTTTTAGTTTTTCAACACCTTGGTTCGATTTTGCAGAGAGTGAAGGATACTGATAACTCGACATTACAATTAATATCTTGACGTGCGATTCCAATAGCCTTTGAGTGGGAGTGAAAGGTAATGCAACCACTTATTTTAAAGCTTGTTTAAGCAACGTTGAACAATCCATAAACTTAAAAGAACCGTCTTGTTATCCTCCAAAACCTTCACCGATAATTCCCATACTGTCAACCAAAAAGGCTAGAGACAAACACTGGTCCAAGCTTGGTAAGAGAAAAAGGAAGAACTGATTCAACTTAACCACAATCGGGTTGCCTTTAGCGATAGGGCTACTACTTTCATTTACCAATAGTCGAGGACATCATTTTGTTACTTTTTTCTGTGTAAGTTTACCAACACATATTGGCGTTAATCTTTTATTATATATATATGTAATACTAAGTAGGTTATAATTATTACTAGTATTATTATCAAGTCTTTTGAACTATGCAATTTTGTCTTTGGATAGTACGGTTTAATATGTATAGTTTGATGCCTAATCATCTCTCTTTGTATATATTTTTTTTCTGTATTGTTTACAAATTAATTTTGTATAGTAATAGTGTTGCATTTTGTGGGACTTTTTTAAAACCAACTTTGGTTCATTAAAAAAGGGAGAAACTTTTCTTTATAGAAGCTTAAATGAGAGTTGTTTAAGAACTTGATGAATTGAAAGAAAAATAAATTTAGTTCACATATAAGATCATCTCTAATCTTACCTAAAAAATTAGTGTAGATAACTAAAAATTCTCACACTAATTTATTAAGAACATATGCATATAAAAATAGACAACATGAAACTAAAATTCTTACCAAATCTGCTAAGGAAAATTACAGTCCAAATTTTGAACAAGAGTTCTCTTTATATATTGCTTTGGGGACACATGTGTAACATAAAATAGTAATGAAAAATATAGCGGTGAAACCGTTTAAGAGTAAATGAGAAAAACATTATTTTTAATGCTAAAAATAGAAATGGAATTGCAGTGTAGCTACAGTTAAACAGTTTCATTTCGACAACAATTATTTGGTCAATTCACCACATCTCACCTACGACTAGAGAGGAAGTTCCCATGCTACTAATGTGTCGCAGTCACAATGAACACAAGCTGGCAGGGGGTCCCAAGCCAAAGACCTGCTGATATCAGCTCCTACTGTATCACGCCACTTGCTCTTCGAGTGGAAAGGACAAATAATTGGGACCCACACTCTTTGTTAATTCATGTACAATGGATGATTAATTTCACTTGGAGAGAAAAAGGTAGTGGCCGTGACTCTACTCAGTGGGCTTGGATTGGGCCTTCAACTGGGCTAACTTCTTCTCGACTTTGGGTCCTCTGTTCTTTAGACAATTCTTTATTTTCTTTGCAAAATTGCCACATTTGTCGACCATTTGAAAAAAAAAGTAAAACTTAAAATTTTCACATTAAATTAAATTTATTAATTTTGTGAATATATCAAATTAACACTTAATAACGTTACCATTTCCTTACAGAAAATGTACATTTTCATGCACATGTGAGGTTCACAAGTCCAGAGAGCATTATGAAGGATGTCACAATTAAACACCCAGCCCATCGAAAGCCTATTAGGAAAAGAGAAGATTACATAAATATGGGAAAAATAGATGAGTTTCTATATTTATGTGAAAAGAAGAAATGCTACAAACTATGGTGAATTTTTCAAATAAAAAAAAGTTTAAAATATGGGAATCCCATAAAATATAAAAAATAAATTACCATATTTTTATACAAAACTCTCTCACACTTTCTCATCCTCTCATTTCTCTCTCACGTTTATCTTTCTTCCTTTTCTCCTTTCTCAATCTCTCCTTCCCTACTCGGTTCTTTCTTCTCAACCCTCTGCCATAGACACCACCTCCGCCCTTCATCAGAGACACAACCCCTACCCCCCGGCGATGATGCAGCTCCACCGCCATTTGGTTCTTCTTCTTCTTCTTCTTCTTCCTCTTCTTCTTCTTCTTCTTCTTTTGTTGCTGTTGTTGGTTTTAATGTTATTCTTTTAGTTATTCTTGTTGCTCTTCTTCCTTTTCACATTTTATTTTGTATTTTAAATATGATTTTGCACTTTAGATATGATTTTTTTTCTTCTAGACCTAACTGTAAATGGATACCATCATGAGTAGTTTAGGTTTTTTTTGTTCAAATCTGTTTTTTTTTCAGACCTTTATAAGTAACCAAGTACTATGACGACTAATTCTTTTTATTCATATTTGATTTTTTTTCTCGACTTATCTGTAACTAGTTACAATAATGATCAATTTATATTTTTTTTTGTTTAGATCTGATTTTCTTTACAAGTCTAGATAAGTAACCAGTTACGTTGGTTACCATAGAAACTATTTTTTTTCTTCCAGATCTTTTTTTTTTTTCAAACTTAGCTGTAACCAGCACGATTATGATCATTTTAGATTTTTTGTTTTGATCCTATTTGTTTTCAGGTCTGGCTAGGTAATTGGTTACCATCGCAACTAGTTTTTCTTCATATATATATTTTTTTCAAACCTAATTGTAATCAGTTACCTTCACGATCAATTTAGTTTATTTTTTTCATATCAGTTCTTTTTCTACAAATCTCACTAAGTAACCAGTTATAATTCAACTGATATTTTTATAATAGTACATTACTAAAAAATCAAAATTATTTTTATAGTTGTAACCAGTTACTATAACACCATATAAAATATAAAATTGATTTTTATAGATATAACCAGTTACCACACAACACTAAAAAAAATTGACAGTGGCAAATGATCACTACCACAAAAAAAAAATCAAAATTGTTCTGATAGTGGTAACCAATTACAGATGAGAAAATTTTGATTGAAGAAGATAAAAAATAAAAAATAAAAAAAGAAAAGAAAACGCTTTCAATGTCTGAACAAAAAATAAATTAAAAATAATACCTAGAATTACTAAAATACCCTCAAAAAAATTCAAAATTAGCTAAAATAATCTTATATAATTAAATATAGTAAAACTAATAAATTATTACACAAATATGGGAAAACAAATCCTATAAAAAAGTAAGAAAACATAAAATAAAATATAAAATGCACACAAAAAATGCTATATTTATCAAAGTTTAGAAAATTTTCTTATATAAATTCCTCTTAGGAAAAAGTAACAAACTTGACCCCAAGGTTGGACTTCTACAATGCATTTACTCAACTTAGGGGCCTAGTTTTGGCTTTCAATCTAGGTAAAATACAACTTTAGGGAAATTCTAATGGCAAGGCATACATCTCTTGACAAGAAATAATGGTAACCTTTGCTTTTTTTTTTAATACATTTAATTTTTGGGGCCTTAATTTTTATATTTACTTTGACTTATACGAAGAATAATAAAATTGAATGAAAAATATTTTTTATTGGTATACTCCATGATGTTTGTAGTGGGTGGGGTTTTTTTTACCATTTAGTATAAGCTCTTAATGTAATAAAATTCAGGCGTATCGATTTAATTTAAAAGTTGCGAGTTATTTCAATTTTCTGATTTTTTTACATGGAAAACATGTATTAGGAAGGATGTCTCCTTCAATTATGCTTCACTTTGGTTGGGCCCAGAGAAGAAAGTACAAATCTAACATATGCATTAAAATTCATTGCTTTGGCAATGTATCCCACGAAATGAGTTACACCATGATGACTAAATATATTATTATGAATATATTCCTCACATTGAGTAAAACCCCTTGGAATATTGTATTAGGTTCACCCAACATTATAGTAGCTTCCTAATCTATTCTTATATGGTACGAATTGGAACAGTGCAGAGTAACGCCTCACTATAATTCAACTACTCTAATTTTAATAATAATAAAATAAAAATGTCCCATCATTATAATTAAGTAAAAGTCTAATTTACCTTCTTAATTAAAAATATAGGTCTCACTTGACTCCTACCACATAAAGACCTCCGACGAGTAGTCTTAACACACCAAGTTATAGACTAATTTATAATTTAGAGACCACATCTAGTGTAAAACAAGGATTCGACAAACAAAAATATGATTACCAAGTATTTCTAATTAAATCAATATGAAATTAACAACCTATTTTCAGATGATGAGTACAAGTGCTTATCCCCATCCACTATCCATGGACACCTCATGGCTAACAATGTTATTTACTCTTGGTCTAGGTATTCCTTATTAATAGCCTCCTTGAGGTGGTCAACCATTTCGGAAAGGCGTTCATAATCTGTCTTCCACTCCTTGTATAAGTACGAAGCATCATGAATCAATTTTTCTAACTTAATCATCTTCTAACCAAGCTTTGCCTCCAATTATAATATCTTATCTTTCATTGACTTGTTTTGTTCCTCCAATATGTGCTTGTCCTAATTAATAGAGAAATTCTTGTACTCCTCGTGTAATGTCACATTTAGGTTATTAATGTATTTGATAGGTTCGGAGGGTTGTGATTCTATACTGAGTGAACTGTTCCAAGTTCGGGGGACCTGCTTCTCATCGTAGTAAGTCGGCAAAAACCTTCACATTGTACGAATTGAGAGAAGAGTAAGAATCCATAACCAAATCCTACAACAACAACAAAAATCAATACATTGATATTTGGTTCACAAATTAAATTCTTTTATCAAGTGAGAAAGGGTCAACATGGTATCTATTCTAACTACCTCCTTTATATCTTCCAATAATGAACTTGTTTATCAAAGAAGTTCTTTCAATAATATCCAGGGACCATTACGTGGGCCCATGTGTAGTACTAAAGGAGTCAAATGAGCCACTCAACCCCAACCCCCATCAACTCATCATCATCACACCACCTTGCCGCTCTCTCTCTCTCTCTCTCTCTCTCAATTCTTTCAATCAAGCTCTGAAAAATTCAGAGTACTCTCCCCTTTCTCCCTCTCAAATTATCCCTTTCTCTCTCTCTCTCTCTCTCTCTCTTGTTTCCTCAAGGAAACCTCCATGGGAGCTTGAATCAAAGCTTTGAAAAGACACTATTAAAGGTGAGTTTTTTGCACTTCCTCTTGTTTTTCTCCTTGATGAGGGATCTCTTCTATCCCTTGTTATATCTGGGTTCTTACCATTTCCATCCTTGGTTTAAGGTTTCAAAAGCTCAAGGCAGCCACAAGACGCACAACCTCATTGAGGATCTTGTATGTTACTTTGATCATCAAGGAGGTAACCTCTAGTCTTTTTTATATGTCATTTTCTCCCTTGTTTCATTAATTCATTTGGATCATTATCTGAATTGGTGATGTTTTCGGAGAGGTTTGAAGATATTGGAGAATAGTGGAGAGGCCTGAAACCTAGGTAGGACAGACACAACCAAAACCTAGAGCAACTAAGGTAAAACTCTAGTGAACTTTGGTTTATATTTTGTACAAGCTTAGGAAATATGTGTTGTATGAGTGAGTCTTGTGTTATATTCTTCATTTGGTCTGTAATATTGTGTTTATGATGTTTGGGTTATGCATGCATGGTGGTAGGGTTTTTTGTTAGCTTGGAATCCAAAGTTCCATTAAGTTGTATAACCTTATACTTGCTGCCAAAGTTTTTGACTTGACTTCCAAAGGGTTAAGCACTGCCTAAACAACTTGGTTCATAAAAATAAACTCCATAAATCAATTTTATATGAATAGTACTTGAATTTAGGCTTTAGAAACGCTCAAAAATATGTATGCTAGGAGTTATGCATGTTTTGTGAAACTTATACGAATCTGGAAAAATGTTGGCATATTAGAATCACGAAATTTGGGCAATGTGTTGAGTACGTAAATCAAAGTATTTTAGAATGAAATTTTGTAGAAAATATTTATGATATATTAAAGTTTATGTCTGGAAAGTTTAATAGAAATGTGATTTATATATTGGGAGTTATAAAATGCTAAAGTTGACAAGAAATCTGGAAAAAAAAAATCATTTTTGGTCAGTTTGGCCCTTGCACTTTGAAAAAATGTTTGAGTAGGAAAAATTAAATATTTTGGGCAGATTTTTAAACTAAAATCTCTTTGTACATTGGTAATTAAACTGGAAAATTTTCATAGAAAGATAATAAAAAGGCTAGGAATTATATCTTTCTAAAGTTAGAAGAAAATATAAGATTTTGAAATAAAATGTTTTGTGCAGCTAACTTGGTGAACATTTTTTACCGAGCAAAAATTATATTTTTGGCATAAATTTTCTCAAGGATATTGTTAACATAACCTAATTTTGGACCTAAAAATATCATATCAAAATACCAAGACGATTGGAATTTTTATCTCTCCTAATTTTAAGAAAATCCGCATTAAAAAAAATAGTTTCAAACCACACTTTTTAGTGATATCTTTCACCTAGTTAAAAGGTGTTTTTTCCCTAAAAATTTGTATTGAATTTCTTGGAATATCCAAGAATGGCTTTGTAAAAATTGGAAATATTTGGGTCTAAGGATTTCAAAAGGCAGCCCTCCAAAGTTTGGAAATTTCCACAAATGAAACAATTTTCAACACTTCGAATTTTTTTAAAACTTTTTACCAAAAAATGAGTTCGAAGGATATTCAAAAGTAGACTTAGATTTTCACCTTAACTAAGTAATAGGATTATTTTATGTACCAATAAATGGAATTAAACTTATAATCTTAAGAGTTCACTTTAAAATATATAATAATAAATAAAAGGGGGTCCAAAGCCTATTTTTCCAAAATAATTAAGGGAAAAACAATTATTTTCTAAATAAATCTTAATGAATTTTACGAATAAATTAATTCTTCTAGGACCTAATTAAATTCAAATAGTTAACTTATTGTTCCCTATTATCGAGGACTAAGTAAGAAATTCTTGCATCACCAATAGTTGTTAGGGGATTAGGCTTAGTACATTATTAGTAATTAGGACCGAGCCTATATAGTGAAGTAGGGCTGAGAATAGAACAAACCTCGGGAAGTAATTAGGACCGAGCCTATATAGTGAGACCTACAGTTAGGTTTCCTTGGGGATTAGGGAAAAATATTTGGAAACCCTATAAGGAATTGTATATCTTCTTTAAGTATGCTATATTGATCTTGATTGTAACTCCCTGGATAACCAAGACCGTTACACTGTGTGTTTATAAATGTGCAAGACTTGCTAATCAAGTCATTTAGTTGAAAATGTGACGCTAAACCATTATTGAACTAGGGTTAAAAGATTTTGGTCATAAAAGATAAATTTCCATTCTAAATAAGTGTTTGATACACGGGATCCCAAAAACAGGGTTAAATAACAGTTTACAAAATTTTCAGAGGTTATAAACAACCACAAGCCACTCTAATGGAAAAATAGGCATTTTAGGGTCTCCTGTCCCTGTATCATCCCTCGGCCGTGGCGGCCGAGCAGCCTGCTATATACATTCCTCCCCCAGATCTCACCAATTCAAGGTTGGTCATGCTTACCCCTGCCTTTACCTGCACCATGTAGCACCCATGAGCCAAGGCCCAGCAAGAAAACCATATCACAGAGCATAATCAATAATTAGTAATCAAATAATTCAAAAATCATCATTCAGATACTTAGCAGACCACATGTTCACATAATCAGTGATATTAATCATCAAACCAACGATCTATCATCCAGGTAATTATCATGCCATAATCAATAGATTAACAACAGTAAACATATTATACAATATCCAGGGTCGAGGCCCTTAGGCTGCACCCTCTGTTTGTCCCATTGACTCTGGTTCGCTTAGGCCGAGCTCAGTGATTATATAATTAACCTCAGCAACCAGTGGCCGAGCCATGTTGTGTGCGCCAATATTAATTGAGGCACAAATAAAATACCTAGGGAACAAAACTAGCCTCCGAGACCTCAATTTCTACTAAACAGGGTAGTAGAAATTGTCCTGAGCCCCTAGGTTCGAACCCCCGAGCCCTAACAATACCTAGAACACCTCTAAGCTCAAATCTCCCAGGCGAGTCGCGACTTGACTAAACAAGTCGCGACTTGCCCCAAGTTAGAGAGCAAACTCTCATGCCAAGAAGGGAGGCAGGTCGAGACTTGGCCAAGCAAGTCGCGGCGCACCCCAAGTCAGAGAGCTCCCATGGCCAGGAGAGCCACACGCGTCGCGACGCCCCAGGCTGGGTCACGGTACACCCTGCGAACCCAGAGGAAACCTAGTTTTCTCCTCCTTCTCCCAGCCAAGAATACCTAAGTTTTACCCATAATTTTTCCCTCAATTCATCACCAAACCAATTACGAATTTAGACCCATAATCACATATTTTTATCCTATAATTCCCAGCAATATGAACATAAACCAACACCTCAATTCGGCCACAAAAATCCTAGTAATAACCATTGAAATTTCCTACCCAAACCATCAGCCAAATTCATCATTCAATCTATACTTAAAAACTCAAAATAAATCTAACCTTCTTAGCAACAAAACATAAAAATTAATTCCTTCCAGTCCCAGCTGAATTTCCTTCAATTTCTTCAAAGATCACAGCCCCCAAAACTTAGCCTAAGCTTCTCTTGAGTCCTTAACTTCAAGCCCAAATGGAAGTAAGAGAGAGAGAGAGAGAGAGAGAGAGAGAGAGAAATCGTTAAAGGAGAGTGAGAGATAAACCTTCTGTTCTTACTTCAATATTTCCACTGCCTTCTAAAATATTCTAACTAAAAATCTGATTATATGCTTTACTAACAAAATGACCAACTTACCCCTCCAAACACTACTAACTTTTAACATAAACTCATTTGTTCCAAATTCCCAGTAATTCCTCAAGTGTTCCTAATATTTACCACTCAAATCCCATCATCCAATTAATCACCCATTATTTTCCCAAAGTCTAATAATCTCCAATATATCTCCTAAATTACCGAAAATACCCCCAAGCCGAGTATAAATCCTCGGCGTGACTATTTCGCCAAACCGCTCACTAGGACCGCCTCGAGCCATATGCTGCAAATATGTCCACATGATAATGTGGTCTCAACAATTTATCGCAAATAATCACATTTATGCCCTCAATGGGCCAAAATTACAAATATGCCCCTATAAGCTAAACAGGGCCTACATGCATACTAGTACTCATAATCATGCATTTCACATATCCAAGCATGCTTATCACATAATCATGCATTAAATAATTTAAATCACAGATAAACCAATTATGCCTTCCCAGCACACTAATCCAGGCCCTTAAGCCTTATTAGTAATTTTGGGTCGTTATAGCTATCCCCTCCTACTGAGAATTTCGTCCTCGAAATTTACCTGAATAACTCAAGATATTGATCCCACATCACTGACTCAAGCTCCCAGGTCACCTCCTCAACCCTACTATTCCTTCATAACACTTTAACCAGAGGAGTTGTCTTGTTCCGTAGAACTTTAACTTTTCAATCCAAGATCTGAACTGGTCGCTCCTTATAGGACAAATCTATCTGTAATTCCAAGTCTTCATACTTCAACACATGTGTCGTATCTGAGACATACTTCCAAAGCATAGAATACGTCATGAACTCTCGACAACGACGGTGGCAAAGCTAACCTAAACGCCACCTGTCCGATCCTCTCCAGGATCACCAAAGGTCCAATGAATCTAGGGTTCAGCTTGTCCTTCTTCCCAAACCTCCTCACCCCTCGTAGTGGTGAAACTTGCAGAAACACGTGGTCCCCAACCTGGAACTCCACGTCCCTACGCTTAGGATTAGCGTAGATTTTCTGTCTACTCTATGAATCAAGCATTCTAGCTCGGATCTTCTCAATAGCTTCATTCGTCTTCTGAACCATGTCCAGCTCTAAATACTTCATCTCACCCATCTCATCCCAATGAATGGGCGATCTACACTTCCTCCCATATAACATCTCATATGGAGCCACTCCAATCGTTGATTGATAACTGTTGTTGTATGAGAACTCAATCAATGGGAGATACTTACTCCAAGATCCTTCAAAGTCGATCACGCATGCCCTAAGCATATCTTCCAACATCAGAATCGTCCTCTCAAACTGTCGATCAGTCTAAGGATGAAAGGTTGTGCTGAACTTCAACTCAGTCCCCATAGCCTTCTGCAAACTACCCCAAAACTTGGAAGTAAAGATAGGATCCCGGTCTGACACTATATATTTGGAACCCCATGAAGACGTACGATCTCGCTCACATACAACTCTGCATACTGATCCACCGTATATGTCATCTTCACTGGAAGGAAATGAGTTGACTTGGTGTATATGTCCACTATCACACACACCAAGTCATGAAGCCCCACTGTCCTGGGTTAAGCTCCCACAAAGTCCATCGTAATATCCTCCTAATTCCACTCAGGAATATCCAAAGGCTGAAGCAACCCCACTGGTCGCTCATGCTCAGCTTTCAGTTATTGACAGGTTAAACACCTGGCCACATACTCCACCACATCCTTCTCCATCCTGGGCCACCAATACAACATCCGTAGATCCTGATACATCTTCGTGGTACCCAGATGAAGTGAGTACAACATAGTATGTGATCCAGTGTCTCTCATCTAATCCCCACCTCAGTGGGAACACAAATCCGACCTTGATACCATAGCAGATCAACCTCGGAAATAGAATAATCCTTAGCTACTCCCACTAAGACTATCTCCCTAACCTCTTGTAACTGATCATCTGCCAACTGACCCTCCTTAATCCGCTCTAGTAGTGTCGACTGCAAAGTAATGTTGGCCAGCCGGCCCACCACCAACTCTATCCTCGCTCTAGACATCTCATCAGTCAACTCTCTCGATATCTGAGTGGAACTAAATAACTGACCCGGGCTTCTCCGGCTCAATGCATCCGCCACTACATTGGCTTTCCCTGGGTGGTAGAGAATGTCACAATCACAGTCCTTTACCAACTCCAACCAATGCCTTTGCCTTATGTTCAGATCCTTCTGCATGAAGAAGTACTTCAAACTCTTGTGATCGATGTATATCTCGCACTTCTCCCCATACAGGTAATGGCTCCAAACCTTCAATGCGAATACCACCGCTGCTAACTCCAAATCATGGGTAGGATACCGCTGCTCATACTCCTTCAGCTGCTGATATCGCCCAATAAACTCCTAAGCGATCGCAGTAGTAATCGGGCTATGTCGTATCCACAGAGAGGTAAAATACAAGTAAAAAGAAAGATTAGTAAATTAGAAATAATAAACTTTGACATAATGTAACTTTGAAAAATAATATATATTTTTTTAACACTAAATAAACAAAATTGAGGAATTAGAATCAGAGAGAAAATATGGAAGGCATAAGTTTCATTCATGCAAACATATATATATTTTAATAAAATTTATTCATTATACTCAACTATAATTCTACACCATTAATTATAGATGGAAAATATATATAATAAAGCTCACCTTAAAATATGTTCTTAATTAAATTATACTAACTTCTAATTTTAAAAACCTATCATATTATATACCTTAGAGCGACAAAATACCAATGGCAGAATGTAGTAAAAAGGATATAATATAACAAATATCCTAAATTAAATCAAGAGCCTAATTTACATAAGAAAAGCATGACTAGATTTATGTAAAAGAATAAATTTAGAATAAAAAATAGAAGAAAATAAATTTAATAGTAACAAAGATATAGAAATGAAGAACAAAATAAAGAATCAATATATTAAAATATAATGTGAAACATGAACGCCACTCTAGCCTTTCGACAAGAGAATTCAGCCTAAAATAGGCATTGTTTTTACTCAAAAAAATGAAAGGAAAATAGGAAAAAGAATGTTTTTCTCTCTAATTATACTCTCCACCTTAATTCCACAATCTCATGATTTTTGTCTACATTTGGCTCTCTATTTATAGTAGAAATATGACCCAAAATGTGTTAAAATAGTGTACTAAAGAGTGGGAAAAATGGCTGCAAAATTGGTGCAATGTGGGACAAGTGGGAGAGAAGTGCAACAATAACGGAGACACGCTGGCCACGTGTTATGCACCGATTGGCTTGGCAGTGGAGTGTGTCAAGCGCGTGGGAGACAACAGTCAGGCAAGTGGGACAGGTGGCGTCTCCTGGTTGGCTCGGCAGGCGGCGTGGCAAGCATGGTAGGTGCATGTCAGGCGGCTCCAACTCGGCTGGGTTGCTGGTTGCTGAAGACTTTGGGCCTGGGCCGTTTTGGGCCTAATTTTGTCAAGCATGCCATTTTCTTCATGATTTCTTCAATTTTAATTCTTTATTTCTTTCTTTCTTTTTCTTTGTGTCAAAATACGTTTTATTTCCTGAAAATTAACCACAAATTAAATTAAAATTAATATTTTCAAATATAAAATATATGATAATAAATCCATGAAAATATTAACTAAAACTTAATTAATTTTAAACTTTAAGACTAATAAAATGATACTTTTGAACACTAATCAGCTGCCGTGATACATAAGCTACAACTTTCCCATTCTGCATCAACACACAGCCCAAGCCCAAACTCGATGCATCACAATATACCACAAACTTTCCTCCCTCCGAAGTGAGACTCAACACAGGTGCAGTAATAAGACGTCGCTTCAATTCTTGAAAACTGTTCTCACACTTCTCTGACCAGACAAACTTCAAATTCTTCGATGTCAATTCTATCATCGGTGCAGCAATCTTCGAGAACCCTTCCACAAACCGTCTGTAGTAACCCGCTAACCCGAGGAAACTCTGAACCTCCGAGGCGTTTCCTAGCCTCAGCCAATCTCTCGCTGCCTCCACCTTAGATGGATCCACCTTAATCCCATCTTCGCCAACTATGTGTCCAAGGAATGTCACTTCTGGTAACCAAAACTCACACTTCTTAAACTTAGCATACAACCGTTGTTCTCTTAATCTCTGCAAGACCTGTCGAAGATGTTGCTCGTGCACTGCCTCTGAACTGGAGTATACTAAGATGTCATCGATGAAGACAATCATGAACTAATCCAAGAAGTCCTTGAATACACTGTTCATTAATTCCATGAAGGCTGCTGGGGCATTGGTCAAACCAAACGACATGACCAAAAACTCATAGTACCCATACCTCGTTCGGAAGGCCGTCTTTGGTATATCCTCATCCTTGATCCTCAACTGGTGATAACCAGATTGAAGATCAATCTTTGAGAATACCATCTTTCCCTACAGCTGATCGAACAAGTCGTCAATCCTTGGTAGAGGATACTTATTCTTAATGGTCAACTTGTTCAATTCTTTGTAGTCTATACACATCCTCAGAGTCCCGTCCTTCTTCTTCACAAATAAAACCGGAGCACCCCATGGCGAGTAGCTAGGTCAGATAAACCCTAAATCTAGAAGTTCTTGTAGTTGTATCTTCAATTCTTTTAGTTCTGCTGGTGCCATTCTATATGGTTCCCTCGACACTGGCTCTGTCCCCGGTGCCAACTCAATGACGAACTGAATCTCCTTGTGCGGTGGCAACCCTAGTAAATCCTCAGGGAATACATCAAGAATTCACAAACCAATCTAGTCTCTCCCGGCCCTATTGGAAAAACTCTAGTAGTATCCATCACACTAGCCAGAAAACCTATACATCCTCCCTGTAATAGGTCTCTGGCTCTCAGCGCTAATATTATGGGTATGCGGGGTCCATATACTGTACCCAAAAAAACAAAGGGATCCTTTCCCTCCGGCTCAAAGGTCACCATCTTCTTCCAACAATCAATAGTAGCTCCGTATCTAACCAGCCAATCCTTCCCCAAAATCATGTTGAAATCCTCCATACCTAGCTCAATCAAATCTACTGACAGCTCCCTACCATCAACCACCACTGGTAGTCTCTAATCCACCTCCTAGAAACTACCAGTTCCCCTGTAGGCAATATAGTCCAAAACCCCGTAGTACAGTACTCACAGGTCTACATAATCTATCAATTACCTTACTAGAAACAAATGAATGTGTAGCACCATAGTCAATCAATACAGAGAGAGCCAACGCTAGAAAGCTGGCATGTCACCATCGAGGGACTAGCCTCGGCCTCTGCCTACGTCAAGGTGAACACTCGAGCTGGAGTCAAGCTGTCCACCTTCCCTACGTCCCTTTTCTTCACCGTTGGGCAATCCTTCTTGAGGTGTCCCACCACCCCACACACATAACAGGCCTTGGCCTGACATTCGCCCGGATGACGTCTTCTGCACCTCGTGCACACTGGGTAACTCCTCCATGTGTCAGTGCCTCCCTGATGGCCACTCTGAACACCCCGACCCCTCCTATCAGGACCAGCATTGGTCGAGGTATTATGGGTCTTCCTCTTCAGATCACCGGTGCCTTCGCCCCTACTGAAACCAGAATATGGAGGCACCGCCCTGTGGACCTCCCGCCCGCAGCATTCTCCCTCCAGATCTTGTTCTTCGCTTCCTTAATAGTAAGAGCCTTCTCAACAGCCTGGGCATAAGTCGTCCCCCAGTTACTGTTGTAATTCACACATCTCGAGCTATCATAACATTAAGCCCTCTAATAAATCTGTCCTACCTAGCTGTGTCAGTAGGCACAAGATCTGGTGTGAACTTCGCAAGTCTATCAAACTTCAGGGCATATTCTGTAACTATCATATTGCCCTATATCAATCCCACAAATTCATTCACCTTTGTTGCCCTGACGGCAACATTGTAATACTTCTGACTGAACAAATCCTTGAATCCATCCCAACCCAAAGTAGTAACATCTCTGGTCTGTGATGCCACTTCCCACCAAATGCGGGCATCCTCTCTCAGCATATATGTGGCATAGGCCACCCTGTCATGACCCTCCACCCTCATGAAGTCCAGGATAACGATAATCATACTCATCTACTGTTCGGCCTTTAGTGGATCTGGTCCCCCATCAAAAGTTGGAGGATGTTGTCTCTTGAACCACTGATACAAAGGCTCCCACCTATTCCCAACCTCCAATGGCTATACAACTGGCGCTACTACAGGTGGCACAATGGATGCAGCACTCCCTGACGGAGCCTGCTGCCTCAGAAGTCATATATGCTAATCTTAGCTCTAAAGCCGGGCTTGCATATCTCCTATAATCTGCTGTCAGTTCTCAGGGACTGGCGGCGGGTTCTGGCCCTGGTCATCATCTCTAGCCTCAGACCCAGTGTCGGCTAGTCATATAGATCATCTTGGATGCATAGTTATCCAAGTTAATTTGCAATCAATGACTCGGCGGTCAGACTATGATGACCGGGTAACAACCTTTCCACGAATCACCATTGGAATACAACCAATCACAAGCAATCAAGACATAACAGTTCATCCAAATATTCATTCACAAGCAACAACAATGCTAATAAGCATGCCTCAATATCATCACACAACAGTCAAGGGCCAGGTCCTATCAGTATCTCATGCTCCCTATTAATCAAATAGATATCAACATTCATATTTCTTTCCAATCACTTAAGCATATAAACATGTATACACAATTACCAAACCCTGAGTCGAGCTTGTCTTTATCAGCGAGTGTACATGTCCAGCTAGTCTTCAGGAACCCTTAAACCTAGACTGCTTTGATACCAAATTGTAACGCCCTGGATAACCAAGACTGTTACACTGTGTGTTTATAAAGGTGCAAGACTTGCTAATCAAGTCATTTAGTTGAAAATGTGACGCTAAACCATTATTGAGCTAGGGTTAAAAGATTTTGGTCATAAAAGATAAATTTCCATTTTAAATAAGTGTTTGATACACAGGATCCCAAAAACATGGTTAAATAACATTTTATAAAATTTTCAGAGGTTATAAACAGCCACAAGCCATTCTAATGGAAAAATAGGCATTTTAGGGTCTCCTGTCCCTGTATCATCCCTTGGTCGTGGCGGCCGAGCAGCCGGCTATGTACATTCCGCCCTCAGAGCTCATCAATTCAGGGTTGGTCCAGCTTACCCCTGCCTTTACCTGCACCACATAGCACCCGTGAGCCAAGGCCCAACAATAAAACCACATCACAAGGCATAATCAATAATCACTAATCAAATAACTCACAAATCATCAATCAGATACTTAGCAGACCACATTGTTCACATAATCAGTGATATTAATCATCAAACCAACGATCTATCATTCAGGTAATTATCATGCCATAATCATTAGATTAACAACAGTAAACATACTATACAATATTCAGGGCCGACGCCATTAGGCTGCACCCTCTATTTGTCCCACTGACTCCGACTCACTTAGGCCAAGCTTAGTGATTATATAATTAACCTCACCTACTAGTGGCCGAACTGCGTCCTGTGCGCCAATATTAATTCCGGAACTCTTAGGCCATTTATTTCATGTTCACATGGCATAATACCATGATACAACATTTCATACAAATGTAGGGAACTCTTAGTCCCAACATAGCCACACAACCGGGTGCAGTTTTCTTACCTTTAATTATGAGCGGAGAAGATGAACTGGTTTCGAGCATGATCCCTAGGCTTGAGCCTCGGCGACAAACCTAGTCACAAGAGTCATTAATATCTATCAACTTCCAATCAGAAATAAAATACCTTGGGAACAAAACTAGCCTTTGGGACCTCAATTTATACTAAACCAGGTAATAGAAATTGTCTCGAGCCCCTAGGTTCGAACCCCCGAGCCCTAAGAATACCTAGAATACCTCTAAGCTCAAAACTCCCAGGTGGGTCGCGACTTGGCTCTACAAGTCGTGACTTACCCCAAGTCAGAGAGCAGCTCTCATACCAAGAGGGGAGGTGGGTTGGCGAAGTCGCGGCGCATCCCCAAGTCAGAGAGCTCCCATGGCTAGGACAGCCACATGCACTGCGGTGCTGCCAGGCTGGGTCGTGGCACGCCTTGCAAACCCAGAGGAATCCTGGGTTTCTCCTCCTTCTCCCAGCCAAGAATACTTAAGTTTCACCAAGATTTTTCCCCTCAATTCATCACCAAACCAACCACGAATTTAACCCATAATCACATATTTTCATCCTATAATTCCCAGCAATATGAACAGAAACCAACACCTCATTTCAGCCACAAAAATCCTAGTAATAACCATTGAAATTTCGTACCCAAATCATCAGCCAAATTCATCATTCAATCTATACTTAAAAACTCAAAATCAATCTAACCTTCTTAGCAACAAAACACAGAAATTAAAACCAAGTTCATACCTCAATTTCCCAGCTCAATTCCTTCCAGTCCCAGCTGAATTTCCTTCAATTTCTTCAAAGATCATAGCCCCCAAAACTTAGCCTAAGCTTCTCTTGAGTCCTTAAATTCAAGCCCAAATGGAAGCAAGAGAGAGAGAGAAATCGTAAAGGAGAGAAAGAGAAAATTTTTGTTCTTACTTCAATATTTCCACTACCTTATGAAATATTCAAACTAAAAATCTGATTATATCCTTTACTAACAAAAGGACCAATTTACCCCTCCAAACACTACTGACTTTTAACTTAAACTAAGGGCATAATAGTCATTTGTTCCAAGTTCCCACTAATTCCTCAAGTGTTCCTAATATTTACTACTCAAATCCCATCATCCAATTAATCACCAATTACTTCCCCAAAGTCTAATAATCTCCAATATATCTCCTAAATTCCCTAAAATACCCTCAAGCTCCCCCAAGCCGGGTATAAATCCCCGCCGTGACTATTTCGCTAAACCACTCACTAGGACCGCCTTGAGCCATATGCTGTAAATATGTCCACATGATAATGTGGTCTCAACAATTTATCGCAAATAAACACATTTATGCCCTCAATGGGCCAAAATTACAAATATGCTCCTATAAGCTAAACAGGGCCTACATGCATACTAATACTCATAATCATGCATTTCACATATCCATATAATCATATAAGCATGCTTATCACATAATCATGCATTAAATCATTTAAATCACACATAAACCAATTATGCCCTCCTGGCACACTAATCAAGGCCTTTAAGCCTTATTAGTATTTTTGGGTCGTTACATTGATGCCCAAAGAAAAATTTATAATCATTAATCGCCATAATTAATCAGAGTGTACTGTATGGATAACTAAAGTACTGGCTAATCAAGGATGGGACTTCTAGTAGAGGAAAATCCCACACCTTTCTAAGGACTACTGCTAACTCAACTTTTGACTTATGTGGCTACAAATGAAATAACTTGTGTTATGTATGACCGTATAGGAACACATGCATATGCATACACATGTCATAGAAGTTTTACATAGAGATCATGACCTAGTGGGTGCTCGTCGTGATGCGGTCTGATGTGCTCACAATTATTATCAGTTTGGTTCAAGTTTGTGACAATTATTATCGGTCTAGTTCAAGTCCATGAAAATTATTTCGGGTCAAGTCTGTGACAATCATTATAGGTCCAGTTCAAATCTGTGACAATTATTATCGGTTTGGGTCAAGTTCGTGACAATCATTATAGGTCTGGTTCAAGTCCGTGACAATTATTATCAATCCGGTTCAAGTCCGTGAGAATCATTATAGGTCTGGTTCAAGTCCATGACAATTATTATCAGTTTGGTTCAAGTTCGTAACATTTGGAAATTATTCAGTGTGGTGAGTCTGTGACAATTACTATTAGGTCCAGTTCAAGCTAGTTACAATTATATTCGGTCAGGCTCAAGTCCGTGACAATTATTATTGGTCCGGTTCAAGTCTGAGACAATTACTATTAGGTCTAGTTCAAGTCTGCAGCAATTTTCCAAAGACAAGTAACCCAATATTAACTAGGAGTCTTTGTAAACCCATGTAATTATATTTACACCTGCGATAACAATTGTGCTCTTGGAACCGATGCTTACCCTTTGTGGGATTGTATGCTAAAATGGATAAGGTTGATGCTCGGTTCACCATTATAATGGTATGCACATTTAGGGGTACTTATTAGTCTCAATTCAATTTAACTCCCAAATTGGCTTATATGATGAAGTGTGGTATATCTGTCTGTTCGATTGAGAATATGTGAGACATTGTTATGTTGATATCCTAGGTATATTACTTTTGGTTCTACAGGAAGCTTATGCATTCTTGAATTATTTTACTTAGGATTAGATTATGTCACTAACCTTAATCCTGGTAAGTGGTTAGTATGGGGTGAATGTCTCAATTCTTAACACTTGGCTCATCCGTCTATTTTACCATGTTTGTAAAGTTGTACTTACTAAGCATTATCGCTTACCTAGTTGTTTTATGTTGTAGGAAAAGTTAAGGGCAAAGTGGAGCAGTGAGCGCTGGGGTCTGTTTGCCGAATGTACATGTGGCCCAACCTTTGGGGTTTATGGCTTTTGAAAAGGATGTTTTGTATAACGTTCATTACTATTGGTTTACTTAAAATGTTGGAACAATGTTGTTATTTTATTTTAAGTATGCGCATAATTTATTTTTAAAAGTTTTTTTATATGGATTTTTGGAGACTTTGAAAATGAAATCTTTGTTATTTCCACAACATTTCGGTCTTGTATTTTTCGAGTCGTTACATAATATATTTATTAAAAAATTATAAAATATCTAAAAACTAATAACCAACCTTATTAGATAAATATTTTAAATATCTGAATAAATTTTAAACCAATTCAAATCAAATTGGAATTATCATATTTATTTTTCACATTTTTTTAAATAATTCAAAACTAATATCTTTATTATTTATTAATTTCGAAAATAATAATTACTATTTAAAAATAATTTCAAAAATTATAATTAATTAATTTTGAAAAATTAATAATTAATTAATCTCAATTACATATTTGATCTGAAGAAAAAAATTCTTCCAAATATGTCATTTAACTGATTTATCACAGTTTCAACTCTTACCTTGAATAATGTTGATAAAGCCACCTCAGGGACCTATGGTTCTATAATTTCAAGTTTCGATACATCTTAATTATTAATTAAATATCTTTGATATCATAACCTTAATTTATTAATCTCAATATTATTCCACTAAAAATATGAAACTACATTCTTGCAATTATAGACATTTATTTACATAGTACCATTTAAAGATAAAAAGCATCCATCGATTTAATCATTACATACAATTCAATCTTCTATTAATGATTCATAATTAAAGTAGAGATAAGATCATTGTTTTACCTCTTTAATTATTTATTGTTTCCTCAATTACCATTAACATTGCTACTGAAGGTTAATTCATAAACTGATTTATGAATTTGAGCCCAATAACCTTTTAGTTCCAAAAGCTAACCCTTAAGAGAACCATTATTCAATTACTCTTAGAAAGGTATAGATTCTATATCTGTATACTATGTCCCAAGCCACTTACATCAATGAGTCCCAAAAAAAGGACTTAATCTTGATCATTTTAACAAATCATAACGAGCGACTCAAATGACATAAATAGGAGTTCATATTAATTTCAGGATTGAGATCAATTTGTATATGGTCATCTTATTCATATGTTTAATTAATGCTTATAAAATAAAAACAGTATTAATAACATATCGAGTTCAGTTATGTATAACCACATTATACAAAGTACCTCCACTAAGATGTCCTACTACATCATATATATATACAAATATGCCCTCAATGGACCAAAATTACTAAAATGTCCTTCTAATAAGAAACGAGCCCATATGCATGAAAACACAGTCATATAATAATATAACTAACATACTCATGCATATTTATACATAATAATACCATAAACCAGTTATTGCCCTCCTCGCCCCCTAATCAAGGCACTAAGCCATATTAGGGAATTTGGGACTTTACAACCAGTGTCAAGGCCACCATACAGAATAGCTCTGATAGAGTTAAATGAGTTGAAGGTACAATTATAGGAGTTGTTAGACTTAGGATTTATCAGACCTAGCTTCTCACCATGGGGTGCTTTGGTTTTATTTGTAAAGAAGAAGGATGGGACCCTCGGGATGTGTATAGATTACATGGAGTTGAACAAGTTAACTATCAAGAACAAGTACTCAATACCGAAGATAGACGACTTGTTTGATCAGTTGTAGGGCAATACAATATTCTCGAAGATTGATCTTTGATTTGGTTATCACCAGCTGAGGATCAAGGATTAGGATATCTCGAAGACAGCCTTTCACATGAGGTACGGGAATTACGAGTTCTTGGTCATGTACTTTGGTTTGACTAATGTCCTAGCAACATTTATGGATTTGATGAACATGGTGTTCAAGGATTATTTAGATCAGTTCATGACTGTCTTCATCGAATCTCATACCACACCATTTTCATTACATCCAGGTACCACGAAGATGTATTAGGATCTAAGTTCATTGTATTGGTGGCCTTGGATGAAGAACGACGTGGTTGATTATATGGCAAAGTGTTTAACCTGTCAGCAGGTGAAGGTTGGACACTAGCAGGCAGCGGGATTGTTACAACCTTTAGGAATTCCAGAGTAGAAGTTGGAAGACATTACTATGGACTTTGTAGGATGCTTGCCCAGGACGGTGGGGCAACATGACTCGGTATGGGTGATAGTAGACATGTCAGCTTACTTCCTGCCGGTGAGGACAAACTATACTGTTGACCAATATGCAGAACTGTACATGAGGGAGATTGTATGTCTCCATGGGGTTCCAAAATCTATAGTGTCGGACCAGGATCCCATTTTTACCTCTAAGTTTTGGGGAAGCTTGTAGAAGGCTATGGGGACTTAGCTAAAATTTAGTACAACTTATCATCCTCACATAGAGGGGCAATCTGAGAGGACGATTAAGATATTGGAGGACATGCTTAGAGCATGCATACTGTATTTCGAGGGGTCTTGGAGTAAGTATCTCCTGTTGATTGAATTCTCATACAATAACACTTATCAATCAATGATTGGAGTAGCTCCATACATGATGATGTATTGGAGGAAATGTAGATCACCCATTCATTGGGATGAGATGGGAGAAAGGAAATATTTGGGTCCAGAGATGGTCCAGAGAACTAATGGGGCTATTAAGAAGATCAGAGCTTGAATGATCGCCTCATAGGGTAGACAGAAAAGCTAAGCTGACCCTAAGCGTAGGGACATGGTGTTCTAGGTAGGGGACCACGTATTTCTGCGAGTTTTGCCACTGTGGGGAGTGAAGAGATTTGGAAAGAAAAGCAAGCTGAGTCCTAGGTTCGTAGGACCTTTTGAGATCCTGGAGAAGATTGGGCAGGTAGCCTATAGATTGGCTTTGCCCCCATCATTATCAAGAGTGCATGATGTGTTTCAAGTCTCAATGCTCCAGAAGTATGTGTCAAATATGACCCATGCATTGGGATATGAGGATCTGGAGCTGGAGACGGATTTGTCCTATGAGGAGCGACCCGTTCAAATCCTGGATAGAAAGGACAAGGTTCTGAGGAACAGAACGATTCCTCTAGATAATGTTTTGTGGAGAAATAGCAAGGCTGAGGAAGCGATCTAGGAGTTAGAGTCGGTTATGCAGGATCAACATCTAGAGTTATTCAGGTAAATTTCCAGGACAAAATTTTCATTAGGAGGGGATAGCTGTAACGTCCCAATTTGCTAATAAGGCTTAATGCCTTGATTAGTGTATCGGAGGGGGGGGGGGGGGCATAATTGGATTTATATATGTGGAATTGATTGAATAAATGTGTGACTACGTGGCGTACATGATTTATATGGTAATATGAATATATGTGGGCTCATTCTTGTTTATAAGGGCATATTTGTAATTTTGACTTTTTTAGGGTATAAGTGTGATTATATGTGTTGAATGATTGAAACCACATTATTATGTGGATGTATTTGCGATATTCAACTTGAGGCGATCCTAGTGAGCGGAATAGTCACAACGGGGCTAAATACCCGACTCGGGGTGAGCCTAGGGGTATTTTGGGAAATTTAGCGTGTATTCAGGATTTACTGGGTAACAGGTAGTTATTTGGTGATTATTTGGGCACATCGGGATTAATTGGGGATTTATAGGACTACTTGAAGATTAGTAGGGAATGTGGCAAATAACATTTTTTCCCTCGGGGGCATTAAATAATAAGGTTAAGATTAAGGGGTATTTTAGTCTTTTGCTAAAGGTATACACTTAACCCTTGGACTGTCTTAGCTGCCTAAAGGCCTTAGGAAGCCTAGAAACTACTAGAAAATAGAAAGAAACAAACACTCTCAACCTCTCTTTCTCTCTCACGGTTTCCTCTTCTCCCTTGAGGTGGTTTGGCTTCCTTGAGTTCTTGATGTGATAGTTTGGGAATAAAAGCTCAGAATTGGAGCTAGGATTGGGGTCAAGGCAGGTTGAGGATTGGAGCTATCAACTATGGTAAGGACCCTTCCATGCTGTGATGAATGATTTTAATTAGTTTAAACTTTTGCTGAGGTTTAGACTCTAGTTTTCGTTTTTTAGTTATGGTAAGATTGTTGGCTGGTTTTTGGGTTATAAGTGTTGCCTAGGCTGTGTTGCTAAAAGTTCTAGACTCAATTGCGGCTTGGGTCTGTGTTTAGGATGAGTTTAGTTGGGAGAAAATGCCGGGAAAAGCCCCAGAATTTCTGAGTTTCGGGCTTGAGCCGAGGCAGTGTTCTTCAAGTGCTGCGTCCCATGTACATGATATGGACTTGGCAGTACTATAAAATTTCCTAAGTATCACGACACTAGTTTGGGCATGTCACGACCTGTGTCTTCCAAAAGAGATCCCCTAGCTCTCTGACTTGTAGTGCGCCGCGACCCTTGGGTCTATGTCACGACTCTAATTGATTAAAATAGCCAAAACAGTACTTTTATCTTGGGAACTCAAACCTGAGGGCTCGATAAGGATTCTTGTAACTCCCTGGATAGCCAAGACCGCTACACTGTATACTTATAAAGGTGCAAGACTTGCTAATCAAGTCAATAGTTTATAAACGTGTCACTAAACATGTATGAGCTAGGGTTAAAAAGGTTTTGGTCTCAAAAGTTTCATTTTATATAATTAAACTATTATTTACATGGGATCCCAAAAGAAACAAAGTTAAAAGTTGGTTTACAGACTTCCAAAGGTACATAAAAAATTATTAGCCATACTAAGGCAAAATAGACAATCTTTGGGTCTCGCGTCCCTGCCTAAACCTCAACCGTGGCGGCTGAGCAGCTGTCCATGTACATTCTGCTCGTAGAGCTCTCCAATCAAGGTTGATCAAGCTTGCCCCTGCCTTTACCTGCACCACGTAGCACCCGTGAGCCAAGGCCCAGCAAGAAAACATGTGCAACACAAACAGTAATAACAGATAGCAAACTCACTAAGCATGAACTCTCATCAAGTAATCCACATTAATCATTCAGCATATATTCAGAATCATGGATGCAATCAAACACTTATAACATTCATATCACATAATAATCAAGGCCGACAACTTAGGCCGCACCCTCTGTTTATCCCACTGACTCCGGCCCGCTTAAACTGAGCTCAGTGCATATTAAGCTGTCCTCGGCTACCAGTGGCCAAGCCGCGCCCTGTGCGCTAGTGTAACCCTTGGCACCCTTAGGCCGTTGGTTCACTAATTAGCTTGCATGGCATAATACCATCTTTTCAAGCATACACAATAGGGAGCCCTTAATCCTGTTACAGATATTCAACCAGGTGCAGTTTTCTTACCTTTAATCTTTACGGTTTCGGATTACGAGCGACGCCCCTCAGGCACGATCCGTTCTCAAGCCTAAGCCTTTATCACCTAGTCACAACCAAGGTAAGGGATACCATCAACAAACTTAAATGAACTTCTAGACAAAGTTTTAATCTCCGGAACATTGAATTTCACCAAACATGGTAAAAGATTCAATCCCGAGCACCCTAGGTTAAATTCCCAAGCCTAGAATCTCAAAATCCCAAAATCCCTTAAGGGCCACGACATTAGCCATCCATGCCATGGCATGGTCCCAATCAGAGACCACCCAATGCCTAAAAACAGGTAAGGGTCGCGGCCTTACTTAGACCATGCCGCGGCCTGCCCTCCTTCCTCAGTGTAACGTGTCGGCCTTGATGGCACGTTACAAGCTAGGATGGCGCTCAGTCAGATGCGCACGCGAGGGTGCAGGCTGGTGAGCATGCTGATGCCTAGTTTGTACGGCAGTGGCATTTTCGTAAATATCTTCAATATTGCCCGGAAATGGACGAGACTTGGTAGGTTCCATATTGAAGGGTCAATGAACGCAATGGTATGATCGGATTTGGGAGATTCGGAGAATTGGTGAGCTGGAAGCCAAATATGTCTCCCAAGCGAAAATCATATATGTTCCTGGTAGAAGGCTAAAAGCTCAGAAGGCTCTTTGTAGGGGGAGCACCTGGTGTCAGCTCTCCACCACCCCTTGGCGCAGGTGCGTCAAGTGAGCTACTACTAGTTGGGAGGACTAGTAGGGCGGGCATATGAGGACCACGAGGGGACTCATATGTCTCCATGAGTAGGAGTACTCATGGACATTACCGGGCCGCCCCGGTAGTGCGTCGAAGTATGCTGCCAGAGGTTTAAGGGTACGGTTCCCTTGGCTTGCCGGGATGCCGCTTGTATGGAACGTGGCCCAAACCTTCGAGAGATTTCATGGTGCGCCATGGTCACGAATCTCGACACGAGATGGCACGGGAAGCCATTCGTCGGACTTGTTAGCATGCAAGCATTGGAGGATGCACTATGCTTGAGTAGGACAGAGGTCCAGTGTATGCTACTAGTCTGGCAGCCAGTCTCGAGGGCCTGCCAACATGCATGATGGTATGGTGCCTTGAGGATTGGACCATGGACGTATGAGAGTCCTTGGTCTGTGACGTGAGCTAATCGGATAGTATCGAATGGGACATGATGGGAGGTGTTGGCACGTCAGCTTGGTGTTGGCTCTTAGCCCCACATGCTACCTTGACTTGCGAATGTCTGGGTGAGCATCGGTGTTGGGATTTGCCTTGCCATAGTGAGAACCTATGGATAGTGTGAGTGTCTTGGCTAGATAGCCTTGATGCATGATTGCACTCATAGATGCTTGAGAGCATGACTCAGCAAGAGTTGTTCAAGAGACGGAAGTGTGCAGAGGCACACGGTCGCGCGAAAAATGTGCCCATTGTTATTCGAATGGCTGGAAGGCTGACCTTGGCTCAGAGGAGTCAAGGTGCCGCACGGGCATTTCCGCTGTCAAAATGTCAGCCCGTGACACTCAACATCCATCAGCTTCGAAGGGCCGCGGCTCACCATGAACTATGCCGCGGCCCGACCTTTTCGAACCCAGAAAAACCACCATTTTTAACTCCCAAACCTCATGCAAAACCAACCCAAAGCTTTCCATTTCAACACCCAAATACCCCACACTTCCAGAGCAAGTTAAGCCACACAATTCAACAGAAAATTCAACCTAAAACTCATAGAAATCACACACTTAATTCCTGAAACTTAAGAACATAAACACTCAAAGCTAACCAGTCAAAAACTCAAGTTCAAACCTCTAATTCGTGAATTAAAGCTTACCTCTTCAATTGGATCCTTTCTCTAATCAAAACCTAGCTAGTTCCCAAAGCTTTCCAACTCAAATTCCACCCTAAACATCAATGGTACAAACACCTCAATATCCAGCTGAAAACTCATAATTTTTAAACCAAAAAGAGAGAAATCCCTGCTTACCTTAGTGTTGATTCAAAATCCAGCCTCATTCCCAGAAATTCCCTGTTTTTCCCTTCCTTGGGAGAGAGGAAAGAAGAGCTGAGAAGAAAGTCTAAGTCGATTTATTTCTTCTGTCTACAACTTTCTATTTTTTGTAAGTTATCCTTATCACTTAGGTTAACCTAAGGCTCGGGGTGCCGGAAACGTCCCCGAGGGCAAAACGGTAAAATTCCCCAATATTCCCGCCTAGACTTCCTAACCTCAAATATATCTCCATATATTTATTTTCATAACCCGATAGTCTAAATAATTACCCGATACCTAAAATACCCCTGACTTATCCAAAGTCAACTATTAAGCCCCGTTGTGACTTTTCCCGCTATCTAGCTCCGTAGGATTGCCTCAAGTCGCACGCTGCAGATTTACCCACATAATAATGTGGTTCTCACATTTATAACATTTAATCACAATTCAACATTCATATAATCACACAGGAATTCTTAACATATAATCATGTTTTAAATCAATAAATTCACACATAAACCAATTATGCCCTCCCGGCACACTAATCAAGGCCCTTAAGCCATATTAGTGATTTTGGGTCGTTACAATTCTACTACCCAGTTTTGTGGAATTCGAGCTTACAGAGGCTAGTATATTATCTTGAAGCTTTTCATTGGCTTAGGTTTTGATGGTTATTTAATATTGCGTTGTGACTAAGTTATACCGGTAAGGCTCGGGATTAAGGATCGTGCTTGGGATCACCTTACATCTTATGCTCGAGACTCGAGGTAAGAAAACTTCACCCGGGTTGTGATTGAGGCTTGGACCCCTGTTAAAGAATATGGTTATGACTATGATTATACGTGAAAGTGTGATTATATCTGTGTTTGAGAATATTTGGTTAGGCATGCTTGTTTATGCTGCAACTAATTGCGTGTTCTGCAATCTATTCGTTTGTTTATGCTTGATTTGAATGTCTGACCTAAGGGAGCCGGGCTTGATGATAAGTGTGCGGAACATAACTCAACCTAAGTGTGCCAGGGTTAGGTATATGACCAAAGGACTCGGCCTAAGGGTGCCGGGCCTGAATGTCACTAAAATAAATAGAAGTGTCGTTTGCACTTAACTAACTATATTGCATGCTGAGATTGAACTATGTGTTGGATTGAGCATATTATTACTACCTAGATCATTGCTAATGTCCTGTTATTATTTGAGTTGACCGATTTGACTTTACTGTCTATATATTGTTGTTCATTTGTGTTTTTTATTTAAGTGTTCTTGCTGAGCTTTGGCTCATGGGTGCTATGTGGTGTAGGTAAGGGAAAGATAAAGTTGGACCAGCCGTAAGTTGGAGAGTTTTAGGGGCGGCGTGTACATTTGCAGTTGCTTGACCGCCACGGCTGAGGGATCAACAAGGACTATAGCCAACTTAATTTTTCTGCTTAGGCAGGCTTACCTTGTAATTATTTTAAAGTTGTATATGGCTTGTAAACACTTATTTTTGGGATTCGATGTACAAACTTAAACTTTTTAATGAAAACAACTATTTTTACAATCAAAATATTTTAACCCTCATCTGCTAATTAACCTTAGTAACACGTTTGTATCCAAATGACTTGATTAGCAAGTCTAACACTATTTAAAATACACAATGTACTAGTCTTGGCTATTAAAGGTATTACATGCCAGGTGTAGGAGGCGTAATCTGGGCGAATTTCAGACGAAGGCATGTTATTTGTGCGGGATGGTTGGATGTCTCAAGAAGGACTGCCAGAGTTTAAAAAAAGAGGAACCCAAGAGGGCGGGCAGCTTGACTCCAGCTCAATTGTTTGCCCTGACTTAGGCGGAGGCTGAGGCTAGTCCCTTAGTAGTGACAGGTCAACTTTCTAATACTAGCACTCCATATACTGTATTGGTTTATTCTAGTGCTACACACTCATTTGTTTCTAGTAGGGTTATTGATAGATTGTGTAGGCCCTGTGATTATTATATGGCGGGGTTTGGGACTTTACTGCCTCCTGGGGAGCTGGTAGTCTCTAGGAGAAGGGTTAGGTCATTACGAGTGGTTGTGGACAACAAAGACCTATTAGTAAAATTTATTGAGTTGGGTATGGATGATTTTGACATGATTGGTGGAATCGATTGGTTAGCCACGTATGGGACGACTATAAACTTCAAGAAGAAGGTGATGACTCTCGAGCCTGGGGGTGAGGACCCCTTTGTTTTTGTTGCACTATGCATGGACCCTGTATGCCTATGATATTTGCATTGAGGGCTAGTGACCTATTGCAAAGAGGTTTCATAGGATTCCTAGCTAGTGTGGTGGACATCACAAAGAACATGCCAGTAGGATCAGAGGAGACCAGATTTGTGTGTGAGTTCTTAGATGTGCTCCCTGAGGACTTACCGGGACTGCCACCACACTGGGAGATTGAGTTCATCATCGAGTTGGCACTAGGTACAAAACCAGTGTCAAGGGCACGATACAAAATGGCTCCAGCAGAACTGAAGGAGTTGAAGCTACAGTTACAAGAATTACTGGACCTGGGATTTATTAGACCTAGCTTCTCACCTTGGGGTGCTCCAGTTTTGTTTGTGAAGAAAAAGGATGAACCCCTGAGCATGTGCCTCGATTATAGGGAATTAAACAATCTGACTATCAAGAACATGTACCCACAATCGAGGATAGACGACCTATTTGACCAGTTGCATAGTAAGATAGTGTTTTCAAAGATTGATCTTCAATCTGGTTATCACCAGGTGAAGATCAAGGATGAGAATATTCCGAAGATGGCCTTTCGCATGAGGTATGGGTATTACGAGTTTCTAGTCATGTCATTTGGGTTGACTAATGCCCCGAGCGGTGTTTATGGATTTGATGAATAGGGGGTTTGGGGATTGTTTGGATCAGTTCGTGATTGTCTTCATCGACGATATCCTAGTTTACTCTCATTCAGAGGTAGAACACGAGCATCACCTACAGTTATTATTGTAGAGATTGAGGGAGCACTGGTTGTATGCCAAGTTTTAGAAGTGCATGTTTTGGTTACTGCAGGTGATATTCCTTGGTCTCATTGTATGTGGAGATAGGATTAAGGTGGATCTGGCCAAGGTGGAAGCAGTCAGGGATTGGCCGAGGTCAAGGAATGCATCAGAGGTCAGGAGTTTCCTTGGGTTGGCAGGGTATTATCGGTGTTTTGTGGAAGGATTCTCAAAGATTGTTACACCATTGACAGAATTGACATAGAACTTAAAGTTTGTGTGGTCAGACAAATGTGAGAATAGCATTCAGGAGTTGAAGTTACTGTTGATTACTGCTCTGGTGCTGAGCCTTCCTTCAGATGAGGGTAGGTTTGTGGTGTACTACAATGCATCGAGATTGGGGTTAGGATGTGTGCTGATGCAGACTGGGAAGGTGATTGCCTATGTATCGCAACAACTGAAGGAATATGAATAGGGATACCCTACTCACGACTTGGAGTTAGCAGGAGTGGTATTTATAGTGAATGTGTGGTGACACTATTTGTATGGGGAAAAGTACGAGATATACACCGATCATAAAAGTTTAAAGTATTTCTTCACCAGAAGGACTTAAACATTAAATAGAGACGTTGGCTAGAGTTGGTAAAGGATTATGATTGTGAGATACTTTATCATCCAAGGAAAGCCAACGTAGTGGCAGACGCTTTGAGTCATTGAGGTCTAGCATAGTTGTCTAGTTCAAAGCAGATATCGAAGAAATTTGCAGAAGACATGACTAGAGCAATGGTAGAGTTTGTGGTGGGCTGGTTGGCCAATATTACCTTGCAATCCACTCTTTCAGAGAGAATAGAGGAGGGCCAGATGAGTGATTCCAAGTTGATAAAACATAGAGAGGATGTCTTAGCTGGAGTATTAAGGATTATTCCATTACAGAGATGGGTTTGCTGAAATACATGGATCAAATTTGTGTTTCGATGGACATGGGTATCATACTAGAGATCCTTGATGAATCTCATACCACACTGTATTCATTACATCCAGACACCACGAAGATGTATCAAGATCTAAGGTCATTATATAGGTGGCCTAGGATTAAGAAAGATGTGGTTGACTATGTGGCGAAGTGTCTAATCTATCAGTAGGTGAATGCTGATCACAAGTGGCCAGTGGGGTTGTTATAGCCTCTAGGTATTCCCGAGTGGAACTGGGAAGACATTACTATGGATTTTGTAGGAGGCTTGCCCAGGACAATGGAGCAACATGACTCGGTATGGGTGATAGTAGACAGATATACAAAGTCAGCTCCTTTTCTGCCGGTGAGAACAAAATTTACTATTGACCAGTATGCATAACTGTACGTGAGGGAGATTGTACATCTCCATGGGGTTCCAAAATCTATAGTGTCAGACCGGGATCTCATTTTTACCTTTAAGTTTTGGGGAATCCTGTAGAATGCTATGGGGACTCAGCTGAAATTTAGTACAACTTATCATCCTCAGATAGACGGGCAATCTAAGAGGATGATTCAGATATTGGAGGACATGCTTAGAGCATGCGTTATGTATTTCAAGGGTTCCTTGAGTATGTATCTTCTGTAGATTGATTTTTCATACAATAACAGCTATCAATCAACGATTGGGGTAGCCCCATATGAGATGATGTATGGCAGGAAGTGTAGGTCATCCATTCATTGGAATGAAATGGGAGAGGAAGTATTTGGGTTTTGAGATGGTTCTGAGGACTAATGAGGCTATTGAGAATATCAGAGCTCGAATGCTCGCCTCGTAGAGTAGACATAAAAGCTACGTTGACCCTAAGCGTAGGAACATGGAGTTCCAAGTGGGGGACCACGTATTTCTGCGAGTTTCACCACTGTGGGGAGTAAAAAGGTTTAGGAGGAAGGGCAAGTTGAGCCCTAGGTTTGTAGGAACTCTTGAGATCCTAGAAAGGATCAGGCAGGTAGCCTATATATTGGCTTTGCCCCCGTTATTATCAGGAGCCCATGATGTGTTTCACGTCTCTATGCTTCAGAAGTATGTGTCAGACACGATCCATGTGCTGGGTTATGAGGATTTGGTGATATAGACAGAGTTGTCTTATGAGGAGCGACCTGTTCAGATCCTAGATAGAAAAGACAAGGTTGTGAGGAATAAGACGATTCCTCTAGTTAATGTTCTGTGGAGGAACAGCAGGGTCGAAGAAGCGACTTGGGAGCTAGAGTCAGATATGCAAAATCAGTATCCCAAATTGATTAGGTGAATTTCGAGGACAAATTTTTTAGTAGGAGGGGACAGTTGTAATGTCTCAAATTTGCTAATAAGACTTAGTGCCTCGATTAGTGTGTCAGGACGGCATAATTGGATTTATATGCGAATTATGTGAAATTAACTTAATATATCTGTGATTATGTGGCATATATGAATTATATTGTGATATGAATACTTATGCATGCTTATGTGTATTAAATATGTATGTGGGCCCGTTTTCGTTAATAAGGGCATTTTTGTAATTTTGACTCATTGAGCCTATAATTGTAATTTTATGTGTTATGTGATTGGGACAACATTATTATGTGGATATATTTATGATATTCAACACAAGGCGATCCTAGTGAGCGAGTTAGCGGTAAAGTTGCAATGGGATCAAATATCCGGGTCGGAGTGAGCCTAGGGGTATTTTAGTAATTTAGTTCGTAGTCAGGATTTATCGGGTGATGGGTAGATATTTGGTGATTAATTTGGTATCATAAGTTTAATTTGAGGATTAGTGGGAAATGTGGCAAGGGATAATATTGTCCTTGGGAATATTAAGGAGCAAGGATTTAGGTTAGGGGCATTAGGGTCTTTTCTCTAGCCTTGGTTGGACTTAGTTAGGACCAGAAGTTTTCATAAAGACCAAAGGAAGCCTTAGTACACAGAAGCTACCGTTCTCTCACTCACTCTCTCTCTCTCATTCATCTCTTTCTCTCTTGGGCACTAGGGGATTTAATAATTTTTGAGGAGGAAGGCTTGGAGAGTTAATGCTTGGTGCTAGGTATTGATTTAAGGTGCAACTAGGAGGATGAATCTCAATTTAGGTAACATTTTTTGTCCTGTAAACTCTAAGTTTTCATTTTCTATTTTTGGTGTTTTTGAGCTTCAAATCTCAAGGTTGGATTTATGGGTTTATATGGGCATTTTGGGTATATTTTTGTGTTATATTGTTGTTTCTGGATGAATTGCTTTGAGTTTATAACTCAATTATGGGTTAAGTTGTTATTTTGGATGAATTTTGAGGAATTGGGCTTGGGAAAAATGTTGGAAAATCTGGGTTTGTGGGGTCGCGCCTCGACGCTGTTCTTGGGGCATCGCGGTCCGCATGGACTCAAGGGCTAGGGGTGGTTCTTTGAACTACCTAAGCGACGCGGCGCTAAGTGGGTTGTGACGCGACACTTGTCTACAAAATTAAGCGAATTTTCTCTTTGACCTGTAAAGGGTCGCGACGCTTGTGGGGGTGCTACGGCTCAAATTGAGGATTTTGGCCAAATGGGGATTTTAAGCTCGGGAACTCAAACCTAAAGGCTGGGGAAGGGTTCTACTACCCTGTTTTGTAGAATTTGAGATCTCGGAGGCTAGGAATTAACCTTGAAGATTTTAAATAGTCTAGTGCTTGATGGTTGTCCATTATTGTGTTGTGACTAAGTTATACCGTGAGGGCTCAGGAGTAAGGATCGCACTCGGGATCACCATACGCTATTTGCTCAGGACTTGAGGTAAGAAAACTGCACTCTAGTTGTAACTAGGGCTCGGGCCCTTCTTAATGAATAAGACTATTAGTATGCATGTGATTACTTGATTAGGAATGCTTGTGTACATTGTATTTGATTGCGTGTTAGGGAAATTGTATGTTGATTATACCTGGTCTGAAAGATTGGCCTAAGAGAGTCAGGGTCTGTAATACGCATGCAGAATGCATGCCATTTTGGCTAGGGCAACCTAGGAGTGCAATATGCACTTGTCTTGCCCGAACGCCGCCTAAATAATTAGAAGTGTGGTCTTCACTTATCTAACTTATTGGCAGTTTAAATTGGACTATATGTTTGATTGAGTAGGGTTACTAGTGCTAAGCTTGTTATTTATATTATGTTGCTTATTTGAATTCATTGATTTAAGTTTTCTTGCTAAGTGTTGGCTCACGAGTGCTATGTGGTGCAGGTAATGGAAAGGAGAAGCTGGACCAACCATGAGTTGGAGAGCTTTAGGGATAGCGTGTACATTTGCAGCTACTCGACCGCCACGACCGAGAATTCAAGTGGGACAAGTGTCAAATCCTAGTTTTGCCGCTTAGGCCAGATTATGTTTTAATTACCTTTGAAGTTGTGAATGCCTTGTAAATATTTATTTTGGGATCCCATGTACACACTCAAACTTTTAAATGAAAATAATTGTTCCTATGATCAAACTTTTAAACCCTAATCCGTTAATTACTCTTAGTTACACGTTTATATCGGAATGACTTAATTAGCAAGTCTAAGACTATTTAAAGTACACATGTAATGGTCTTGGCTATCCAAGTCGTTACACATAGGGTATCCATCTCATATCCTATTCCTCTTGGGCTGTTTTAGGACATTGGTTCTTGGAGAAGTGAGCACCATGACAGGATGGGAGGTTTCCCTTCTTTGAATTCTGCATTGCATACTTCACAAGTATTTTATCTATATAAGATGCTTGAGATAGTGCCAGTTGTTTCTTTTTGCGGTCAAGAATTAATCATATCCCAAGAATGTAGCTTGCCTCTCCCAAATTTTTCATTTGGAATTGGTTGGCTAGCCAGACTTTTATGTCAGATAATTTATTCACATCATTTCCAATAAACAATATATCATCTGTGTATAATACTAGAAAGACCACTTTGTCATTTTCAACTTTATTGTATACACAAGACTTATTGACATTTTGATCAAAACTATAAGATTTAACTGCTTGGTCAAATCTTTTGTTCCATGATATAGACGCTTGCTTAAGTCCATAAATGGACTTTTGTAGTTTGCAAACATTTTGTTATTTATCTTATTCTATGAAACCCTCTCGCTATCATGGTCGACAAAATAATAATTAAATAATAATGTAATCCTTAAAAATAACTCTAAAATTCTTACATCTATATTTCTAAATACATAATTGTATTTAGAAATATAGATTTAAGAATTTTAGAGTTATTTTAACCTATTTCTTATGATTATCTTTTAATAAATTAAATAACTATCTACAACCACTCTAAAATTTCTAAATACACGTATACTAAAATATCTTCAATATTTAATTAAACTTATCCTGATAAACTAACTAATAACCAAAAATTCAAACAATACTATTTATAATTTTTATCTCTAATCATAGCCCTTATCCACAACTATATTTCTAAATTATCTCGAAAATATCTCAAATTAAATAATAAATAAAAGAAACTAAATAAACTAAACCAATCAAAATTTCTATCTATTTCAAAACCTTAGTAATTTTCGAAAATTAGGCTTAATATCCTTAATAATTTGAAATTTTCATTATTAAAATAATGGGTCATTTATCTTATCATCCCATTTTGAAGAAACTTATTTTAATAACTATAGTATTTTCTATACGTAGAAAAGTACAATATATTCTTGCCATGCATTCATCTCACTTTTCTATGCTAGCTAAAATGATACAACAACTACTTTTTTTTTAAATCTAGCAAAAATATATACATAAAAAAAAAAAAAAAAACTAGCACTTTCTGGATATTACAATCTTCCTCCTTCAAAATTTTATTTACCAAACTACTTTGGGCATCGTTCTGTGATGTCCTCCTCTAATTCAATCGTAGCTTCTCTATTTGAACAATTATTCCAGATGACCTTAACTAAAATAATACTTTTGGATCTCAACTCTTTAATTTTTTTTTAAGATTCGCACTGGTTGTTTCTTATAACTTAGGCCCTGCTGCAATTCCAACAAATCATAGTTTAGCAAGCGAGAATGATCTCACATATATTTGCTTAACATAGGAGTATGGAACACATTATGCATTTGGACTAATGCTCGTGGTAATACTAAGCGATAGGCTACTTGCCCAACCCTGTCCAAAATCTCAAATAGATCTATGTATCGTGGACTTAGCATACCCCTTTTCCCAAAACAAATAACCAATTCATAGGCAAAACCCTTAGGAACACTTGATCTCTTACTACAAACTCAATGTCTCGACGCTTAGGGTCCGCATAACTTATTTGTCCACTTTGAGCAGTTAACATTCTCTTCCTGTTCTTTTCTACAGCATCACTAGCCTGTCTTATTGCTTACGAACCCAATATCTTCGTTTCCCTTACCTCATCTCAATGTAAGGGTGATCTACATTTCCGTATATAAAGCATCTCATATGGACTCATTCCTATAATTGAATAATAATTGTTATTGTAAGAGAGTTCTAAGAGCAGTAGATAATGACTCTAGGATCCTGAAAAGTCCAAAACACAAGCTCTTAACATATCTTCTAAAATATTCATTGTTCGTTCTGATGGACGGTCTGTTTGGGGATGAAATGTCGTACTAAACTTCAAATTTGTACCCATTTCTCATTGTAAACATTCCCAAAATTTATAAGTGAAAATAGAACATCTATCTGATACGATCTGTAGTGTAAGTGGTTCGTACAAGTAGAAAATGGGTTTTCTTTGTGAGCCTGTCAACTACCACCCAAATAACATCGTGCTGCTTTGTTTTTCTCTGTAGCCCCACCACAAAATCCATAGCTATGTCCATTCAATTCCACTTAGAAATCTCCAAAGGTTGCAGCAGCCTAGCGAGTCTTTGATATTCAGCCTTTACTTGCTGACAACTAAAACACTTTGCAACATACTCCGCTATATCTTTCTTCATTCCTGGCCACCAGTACAAAGTTTTCAAGTCATTGTACATCTTGGTGAACCTTGGATGAAAATAATATTGCTTAGTGTGCTTCCTGCATTGCACTCGACTTTAACTCCTAATCACTAGGCACACACACTCGCGCTTTATACCGTAGCAACCTTCCTTCAGACATTGTAACCTACCAATTCTCCTTATCTTGCATCACAGCTTCTTGCTTGACTGGTGCATCATCTTCTCTTTGTTTTTCACTTATTTTCTCCAATAACATTGACTGTAGCATGAGATTTGCTAATTTTTTGGTCACCAACTCTATTCTAGCTCTTACGATCTCTTGCTGGAGTGGCCCTTGAATTGCCTTTAGTATTGAAACGATTCCATAACTTTGTCTACTCAAAGCATTCGCCACTATGTTCGCTATTCTCAAGTGATATAGAATCTCACAGTCGTAGTCTTTCACCATTTCCAACCATCTTCTCTGCCTCACATTCCACTACTTCTAAGTGAAGAAGTTGTAATGACCCAACTATTTCTAAGACCTTGGACCATTAAAACTACTAGACATAGCTACTAATTTAAATAAAACATACATAGAAAATAATCATACCTTTATTGAAAACCCAAAAGAGTATTTAAATACATAGATGAGCGGTATGGGATCCCATTGTTTTAAAATAAAACATAACTTTAAACTAAAGGAAATTTTTTTACAAAGCTAAATGCAGAAAATACATAAAAACATAATTTAAAGAGACTAAAAATAATAACATCGTCCTCGAATCGTCACGCAGTCCATCAAATCCCTTCATCCTTAATACACAAACCAAGCTACAAAGAATCCTTCCGCCACCATATCTATTTTCCTGCATACATTAAAAATAAAGGAGTGAGCCTAATGCCCAGCAAGGAAAATCTACTAACACATATAAGCATATACATAAAACTATATCATAAACGTATACTACACTAAAATGGCCATCATACCTCTTGGGGCTTGTTAACTAAGCAAGTCATATGCCCATAGATTTGTGGGGCTTGCTAGCCAAGCAAGTCATAAGCCCATAAATTTTTGGGGCTTGCTAGCTAGACAAGTCATATGCCCAAGGACTATATACTATACATAATGTAAACATAACATAACATAAACATAACATATCATATAAACATATAAAATTCTATCCTATTTTCCTTACCAACACTGGGATGTTTGAGAACAAGGACGGGATTTGGAACACTCCTAAAACCAACAATAAAAATGGTGAGTATTTCTAAAGATAAGAGATGATAAAGAAGAGAACTAAACCACCAAGACGAAGCTTACCGAAAAGAAACCTTAAGTTCAAAGAACATAAATACCTAACCAAGAATTAAAAACAGCGAGTTAGGATCTGAATGGAAACTAAAGAATACTAAGGAATTAAACAGAAATGAACTTAAGAATAAGAATACCTTTTGATGTACTAGAACCAATCTACACCTCGATATTGAAAACACACTCAATATCTCACTTCCCAAGTGTTTATAAAGCTTAAGATGATAAAGCTTTTATCCCAACCCAAGTGTTTATCACTCTATAGTAACCCTAGCAGCTTGAAGGCTCTGAATACAGCTTGAAAAATGAGAAAAATGGCTGGGTACTAGGTCCTATTTATAGAGTTCAAGGAGTGAAACTACCTCCTTTTAGCTTGAATAAAATAATAAGTATTAATTGAAAAATATTTGAATATTCGTTCAACAGGTGCTGAAGACTCGGTCAAAACATTTAGAGGCTAGTCAAGAGGTTAAGGAATGAATCAAGCTTGGTTTCTACAACATTTGAAAAAGTGGTCCTAGGGCCGATATATCGCCTGGCCCTTTGTCCTGAGTGCTCGTGGTTTCGATCGTGCGAAGTTGACGTGTTTTTCGTATCTCCCGTGTGGCGATATATAGCCCCTATAGCTGCGATATATCGTCATACATTGAAATATTAGACACGTAATTGCACTTTATTAGCTTAATTTGAATTGATTAATTAGGTTTGACTGAGTAATATGAGATTCTAGCAAGTTCTGGAAGGGTCTAGAGCTTCTAGAAACTTCTATTTTTGAATTATCCACTTAAAATGTTTAAAATCTCAAATAAACAAGATTGTGACAAGTGTCATGCTCTTAATGATCTTGGAAGATTCTAGAGTTTCTAGAATTTCTTTTATTTAAACTATAATTAAATTCTTAAATAAACGTGCACACGACAAGTGTCATGATCTTATTAATTCTATCTAAACCTTATAGTATAATAAATGACATCTTTATAATCAACTATATTAATCAAACCTTATGTTATAATTAATATTCTTAAACTATAGGTTAAAATTATAAATTCTATAAGTGTTTCTACGAATGTTCAACTAAGTCCTGACTTGAACCAAAAATCACGGTAATTATCATACTATAACTACTACTAGCTATTGCTACTACTACTACTACTACTACTACTATTATCTAACTAGCTAATTAAAGTTCTAGGACTCTATAGAAGTACGTCAAATTCTTGTGATCTGTGTATATTTCGCACATCTCTCCATACAGATAGTCTCTCTATATCTTTAAAGCGATACCACAGTTACCAACTTAAGATCATGAGTAGGGTACCTTTGCTTATACTCCTTTAACTGTCTTGAGGCATAAGTTACTACCCTATCATTCAAGACTAGCGTACCCCATGGTGAATAACTCGGTCTTATGAATTCCTTATCCAACAAAACTTATAGTTGTGTCTAACCCTTTCAGCTCCGTCAGTGCAATCCTCTAAATCTGTAATGCCCCAATTTCCATGAGGCGTTAATGACCCATTTAATAAATAAAATAGGAATAATGGGTATTTCATTATAAAGAAATCAAACATAAATGACAACCCAAATGTTTGAAAATAAAAGAAACTCTGAAGTTTCATAAGCACCGTTTAAACAAATAAAACCATTATTTGACTCCATAACAAAACTCAAATCATTATTGAAATCACAATAAAACATGTCTTAAAACTGAACAGAAAACATTAAAGACTTCCAAATAAGTCCAAACCCTAACGGTCATGATATCCATGATATGTACGCCCACCACTGCAGCACACCAACTTATTGCCCTATAACCACTTCCTTGCCCTTACCTGCAACATAGAGTATCCATGAGCCAAGACCCAACTAGAAGAGTTGTGTAGGACACAACCTTCTTAAGACTTACCAAAAGCATAATTCAATTAAATACAACAATATATATTTAAATATTAGCATTAAACAACAAGTCAAATCCAAAATAAAATAAACATAGTGCATTAAAGCACGAAATAACATAAGCATGCATTTTCCAACATATTATAGGCATGCAAGTTTGTAACGTAGACATGCATTTAAGAACATAAGCGTGTCAACCAAAATATCCAACATACAGGTATTCACACAAGCAACTTTTAATACAAACTACTTAAAACATATAATATTCAGTAGTGTAATCATACATCAAACATAATTAAATAAACCATAAAATTCTACCATACTGAGTACGTCAAGTGTACACACTACTTGCAGGTGTCCACTCTTTTTACCTTGGCAGCAACTATAATCAACACACTAACACATTTCTTCAAGTATCCTTAGCGAGCCCCTAATTATACAACATCATAATTCCATAATCAATAACATAACATTCACAAAATAGGTACCCCAATGTCCTAGGACCTAAATGACCTTAAGAACAAGTTTCTATAAAATCCCAAGACCTTACATTACAATCCCCAAGACATTTGGATCAAAATTCCACGTTTTTAACATCATAGGCACCTTTCTATACCAGGTTAGTCGACCATTTTCTTAAAAATAAATACCTAAAAAATGTAGGTCGGTCGATCGGATCATAGCAGTCGGTCGACCGATTCGCCAAAAAATTAAACCTGCGAGAAATTGTAGGCCGGTCTACTGGTTCTTACGAGCTAGTCGACTGGTTCCTACTAGCCAGTCGACCAGTTGAACCCTGAAATGACCAAATTGCCAATTTTCGACCTTGAATCCCTACCAATTCAATTCTAACAATTTTCTAACATTAATAACTCATCATAAATTGAATCTAAACATGAAACTAACCTAAAATCCCCATATAACACCATTAATCAACCATTAAGATCACCATTCCCTATATTTGACATGTGACTTAAACAATAAAGATTTATAACTTACTGATGAATATCCTCGACCACAATTCCCATTCTTTGTGTATTAATGATAATTCCTAACCCGCCAAGACTCAGATCAATGTTCTCCTCCAAATCCTAAGACTTCAAAGATTCAGATCAAGAACGAGAGAATTGTTCTTGGTCTGTTACTCCTTCGTATATCTCAATAGAGAACTTTGATAATTCGTACCACATCTAAACCTAATTTCCTTTCTTTAATATTCTGATAATAATATTATCAAGCCTATTTATAATAATATTCTCGAACCTTTAATTTTCCAATGTGCCTTCTGATGTCCTTAATTGTCTTTTACTTAAGCTAATAGTTTTACTTTTCCTTATTTACACTTTCTACTACAAAAGCTTATATTTCTACTTTGACCCCCATATCCCAACTATTATTACTTATTGGCCGCCTAACACTTGAAGAAACATATGTGTGGACTAATTGACTGAATTTATAAAATAAAACACACATCATAATTCATGCATATCATAATTCATAAAAATTAAACACATAAAAGCATATGAATTACCATAATACCTTGACCCAAGCCAAATTACCAAAATGCCCTTACTAAGGGAAGTATATATTACAATTATCCCATCCTGAAAAGAAATTTCGTCCTCGAAATTTACCTGAATTACTATGGATATTGCTCCAACATATATGATTCCAACTCCCACGTAGCCTCTTCAATGGAGTCGTTCTTCCAATGAACCTTGACTAACGCGATCATCTTGTTTCATAACACTTTTTCCTTCTTATCCGGAATCTTTATTGGTTTTTCTTCGTAAGAGAATACTTGTTGCATATCCAACATCTCATAACTAAGAATATGAAACAGGTCCGAGACATACTTGCGTAACATGGACACATGAAAAACATTGTGCTCTCCTGCCAGCACTAGAGGCATGGCTAACCTATAAGCCACTTGTCCAATTTTCTCCAAAATCTCAAAATGTCCAACAAATCGTGGACTGAACTTTCCTTTCCTGCCAAACCTTTTAATTCCCTTCATAGGTGAAACACAAACGAATACAAAACCTCACATATGGAACTTGACATGCCTACGCTTATGATCAACATAGCTCTTTTGTCAATCTTGCGAAGCAATCATGCAAGTTCTTATCTTGGCAATAGCTTCGCTTGCTTCTCATACAACTTCTGGACCTAAATATTAACTATAGCCCTTTTCATCCCAATAAATTGGCGATCTACATTTTCTTCAATAAAGCATCTCGTACAGAGCTACCTCAATAGTCAAATGATAACTATTGTTATATGAGAACTCTATCAATGGAAGGTATTTGCTCCACGACCCACTAAAGTCCAATACACATGCTCTAAGCTTGTCTTCCCGAATCTTTATCGTCCTTCCTGTCTGTTCATCTTTCTGAGGATGAAATATTGTACTGAACTTCAATCTGGTACCCATTACTTTTTGTAAACCTTCCCAAAACTTACATGTAAATTTCATATCCCTATCTGAAACTATCAATTTCGGTACACCATGAAGTCTAAATATTCCTTGTACATAAAGCTCTGCATATTGCTCTGATGTGTACTGTAACGACCCAAATTCACTACTAAGGCTTAAGGGCCTTGATTAGTGTGCCTGGAGGACATAATGGAGATTATGTGTGATATTAATGATTAAGATTCATGATTATCATTTTAAGCATGTTATATGACTATGTGTATTATGTTATGTGATAATTAAGCTATGTGATTTGTACCACGTGGGTGTGGTGGTATCAATGTGATGCACGTGCCGAGACGGTCCTAGAAAGCTAGATAATGGTAACTGGTGATTTGGTAACTTATGTAACTGTTAGTAACTATAGAGGGTAACGAGTTTTGTTGGAAAAGTGGCAGAATTGTAAAGCTGGTAAAAGGACAAGTGTGCCTTTGAGGTTTAGTTAGAAAGGGATATTTATGGAGGGATAGAGTGGTCTTTTGGCAATGAATAGGTGAGTTTCAGCTGAAGGGAAATACAATTACGTATAACACTTTGGGAAATTAGTTTATGCTGAATTTTGGAGACCTAGAAATAGAGTAAAAGAAAGATAGAAGAGGGAAGCTGAATTTGGCTCTTGGAAGGAGAATCAAGGGGGTTTGAAGTTAGCAATCAAGCCTAGGCCAAGAATACTCAGAGGTAAGGATTTATCTATGATTTGTCTAAGTTTCAAGTCTGGTTTTTAGAGGATAAGCATGAATTGAAACAAGTTGGTGGCTGGTTTTGTATGAATTCAGAGTTGGAATAATCAAAAGAGAAGGTGGTTTGAAGCTAGAGGTTGGACTCTCCATTCAAGGTAAGGATTCTGTGTAATTGTAAAGCTTAATTCTGTTATGGATTAGGGAATTTGAAGTGTGGTTTGGGTTTGGGTTTAAGTTTTTAACTTTCTGGTTTGAGTTACTAAGGCATGGAACTCAAGAGTGAATTTTGGGAATGATTGTGTAATTGAACTAGGGTATGATGTTTCTAGGTTGTTGTGAGGTCTATTAGGGGTTTTGAGTTGGTTTTGGGGCTTAGGTATGAGTTTGGAATGATTTGGAGTGATTTGGGTTCGGGAAAACGCAGGGGAAAAACCCAGAATTCTGGGCTCGCGAAGGAGCGCCGTGGCGCAAGGCTGTTTCTGGGCGGTGTGTGCTCTCTGACTTGCTGGGCACCGCGGCGCTAGGCCAATTTCAGGACATGGGATTTTGCAATTTTGAGCCTTTGCTCTGGGGGTTCGGGGGATGTCTTTGGTGCATTGTTTTAGGGATTTGGGGAATTCTGAGAGTGTGGGATTGGTTCCGGGAAGTGGTTTTGGATTGGTTAGTGACAAAGGGTGTTTCATTTGTGTTGTGATTAGGTCTTTGGAGAGGCTTGGGGTAGAGGACCGTGCTCGCGGCTTCGTGGCATCAGAAACTAGTGTATTGAAAGGTAAGAAAACTGCACCCGGTTGTAAGGTTGTGATGGGACTAAGTGCTCCCGAAGGTTATATCGTGTCAACGTTGGTATTACGCCATGGGACATGTCAAAGCGGTCTAAGAGTACCGTACATGATTTTAGCGCACAGGGCGCAGATTGGCCACTGGGAGCCAAGAATAACGGGATAACAGAGGGAGCAGCCTGAGGGTGCTAGCCCTGGTTATCGTTTGTGAATTGTGTAAACTGTAAACTGAAATGCCTAGTATGTGGAATACTTGATTGTACTGACTGATGATATATCTGAGTTTATGTGATGCTGTGCGAGATGTTGATTTGTTTGTTAGTTGTTCATGCTCTACTGTTGATATGTTTTCTTGCTGGGCCTTGGCTCACGGGTGCTACGTGGTGCAGGTAAGGGCAAGGGCAAGCTGGACCAAGCCTGAGGTGGAGAGCTCCGAGGTGGAATGTACATAGCCAGCGGTTCAACTGCCACGGTCGAGGAGTGGACCAGGACAGGGATCACCTAACTACTAGTTTTGCCTTAGCATGGCCGGTTGTTGTATATAAACTATGAGTCTTTTGTAAACGATCTTTGAACATAATATTTTTGGGATCCCATGTAACAGATAATACTTTTTAATGAAAATGTGGCTTTTGAGACCAAAACGCTTTTAACCCTAGTTCCTTTACAGTTTCAATGACACGATTTTACTTAAATGACTTGATTAGCAAGTCTGGCACTTTATAAACACACAGTGTAACGGTCTTGGTTATCCAGGGCGTTACATGTACACTGTCTTGACAGATATGAAATGTGCAAACTTTGTGAATATGTCAATGATCACCCATACTTAATTATGTTGCTTTGTTGTCTTAGGCAACCCCACTACAAATTCCATAATAATTTCTTCCCATTTCCATTATGGGATATTTAATGGTTGTAGCAAACCAGTCGGTCTTCGGTGCTCTTCTATAATTTTCTCTCACGTAAGGCACTTAGCTACATACTCCACTACGTCCTTCTTCATTCCAGGCCACCAGTATAGCATCTTTAGATCTTGGTACATTTTTGTAGTACCTGGATGTAAAGAATAGAAAGTAGTATGCGCCTTATTAATAATCTCCCCTTTAACCTCTATATTCGCATGCACACATATTCGTTCCTTATATTTCACTATTCCACTATCACTAAGGGTAAAATCTTTATTATTTCTATCTTGGATTCCTTGTTTATACTCTTGTACTTGCGGGTCTTTACTCTGTCCTTCTTTAATTCTTTCCAACAAAGTCAACTGTAGGGTCAGGTTTGCTAATCCCCCCACGATCAGCTCTATACATGCTCAATCTATCTCTTCCATCAAATTAGCAGAGACATTTCTTATCGCCAGTACTTGCCCTTGGCTTCTTCGACTTAGGACGTCAACTATCACTTTCACCTTTCTTGGATGATACAAGATTTCACAATCATAATCTTTGACCAGTTCCAACAACCTTCGTTGCCTTATATTTAACTCCTCTTGGTTAAAGAATTATTTCAGGCTCTTGTAGTCTGTATAAATCTCACATTTTTCCCCACAGAGATTCTATCGCTATATCTTAGTGTGAACACTATTGCTGCCAATTATAAGTCATGCGTCAGATAGCACTGTGCATACTCCTTCAGCTGCCTAGATGCATATGTGATCACCTTCTTTGCTTGCATCAATATACAACCCAGTCCTTGCTTTGACTAGTCACAGTATACCACACACTTCTCATTATCTGTAGGCAGACTTAGTACAAATGCCACATGAACCTATATTTATACTCTTGAAAGCTTTGTTCACAATCCTTAGTCCAAACAAACTTTATACCATTCCTGGTCAATTCCATCAATGGCATGGAAATCCTCGAAAATGGAAATCCTTGAAAACCCTTTCTACGAATTTCCTGTAATACCTTGCCAACCCAAGAAAACTTCTCACCTCTGAAGCATTCTTTGGCTGTGGCCAGTCTTTTACAGATTTGATCTTTATTGGGTCAGCCTTTATACAATCCTTACTAACAATGTGTCCTAAGAACGCAACTTGCGTTAGCCAAACCTCACATTTTTTTTAATTTCGCGTACAATTGGTTCTCCCTCAACCTTTCTAGTGTCAATCTTAGGTGTTATTCATGTTCCTCCTCAATTTGTGAACATATTAAAATGTCATCTGTGAATACTATCATGACCTTATCCAAATAGTCCTTGAAGACTCTATTCATGAGATCCATAAATTTCGCAGGGGCATTGGTAAGTCCAAAAGACAATACTGGATATTCATAATGGTCGTACCTAGTACAAAATGTAGTCTTTGGAATATCCTTCTCCTTCACCCTAAACTATGGTACCCCGATATCAAGTCTATCTTTGAGAACACTGCCTTTCCTTGGAGTTGTTCAAAGAGATCGTCTATCCTTGGCAAAAGGTATTTGTTCTTGATTATGACCTGGTTGAGCTCCCTATAATCAATGCACATCCACATTGACTTGTCCTTCTTCTTTACAAATAACACTGGTGCTCCCCACTGTGAGTAACTTGGCCTAATGAACCCTAGGTCAAGTAGTTCCTATAGCTGAACTTTCAACTCCTTCAATTCCATTGGTGCCATTCTATAAGGTTAACTTAATCTCTCGATGTGGTGGCAATCCTGGGAAATCTTCCAGAAATACATCCAAGTAATCACGTACTATCCTGGTGTCTTGCGATCTCTGTGTTCCCCTTTCTAATATGTTGATAATGCTAGCCAAAAATCCCCTGCATCCGTGTTGTAACATCTTTCCAACCTCTAACGCTGATTGTTATTCATAGTCTTGTTGCTATCCCCCTAAACGCGACATCTTCGTCTAGCTTGAACACCACCATTTTCTACTTACAATTGATGGTAGCGTTATACTTCGTCAACCAATCCATCATGAGAATGACATTGAAATCATGTTTGGATTAGTGCCCTTTAAAGCATATTTATTGAACAATGTTTTATGAAATAAATTTTTAGCATATATTGATTGTTTATTATTATTGATAGAATAATATTATATGGATATCAGAAAATTCTTAAATTTTTTATTCTGACTACAATCTTGTATTGGTACAAGAGGATTAAGGTTGTTGGGAATGAGTTTAAATAGCTCGCATTAAAAAAAGTTATATGGAATCTTTGGATTAAATACTGTAACTACGGTATAGTAGTATTATGAATACATGTAATCTAGATCCAAATTACTGATGTAGTAGGACATCTTAGTGGAGGTACTTTGTATAAAGTTGTTCTACATGAATGAGACCTGATATGTTATTACAACTTATAATACTTTTTACTTTATAAGTATTAATTTAACATATTAATAAGATGATCATATTCAAATTGATCTTAATCATGAAGTGATTATAAACTCTCGTGTATGTCATATATGATCTTTGATTCACTCGTTATGGTTTGTCAAAATGATTTGGTTGAAAACTTTTATTTTCAGAATTCATTGATGCAAATGCCTGGGGATATAATATATAGATATGGATTCTATACATTTATGAGAGGAATTGAATAATGGTTCTCTTAAAGGTTTGCCTTTGGAACGGAAAGGTTATTGAGCTCAATTTCATAAATCAGTTTATGAATTAACCTGCACTAGTAAAGTTAATGGTACTTAAGGAATAAGATATAATTAAAGAGGTTAAATGGTAATTAATTCCTACTTTAATTATGAACTATTAATAGAGGATTAAATTGTATGTAGTGATTAAATCGATTAATACTTTTTATACTTAAAATTACTCCATAAATAAATGTCTATAATTACAAGAATGCAGTCTCATACTTTTAGTGGAATAATATTGAGATTAATAAATTAAGGATATCATATTAAAGAGTTTTAATTTATGATCTAAATTTATTGGAGCTTGAAATTATAGGTCCATAGGTCCCCGAGATGGCTCTATCAATACTATTCAAGGTAAGAGTTTAAATTGGAAAAAATCAGGAAATGACATATTCGGAAGAAATTTGTTCTTAAGGGTCAAATATGTAATTGAGACAAATCAATTAATTAATATATTAATTTATGAGATTAATAAACTAATTAATATAATTTAAAATTAATTTTTAATAAAATGGAAATTTTTGAAAATAACATTTAAATAATTAAGATAATTAATTTTTAAGTAATTAGTTTTATTTATTTAAATAATGTGAAAAGATAATTGAGATGATTCAAAATTTGTTTGGATTAATTTGAAATTTATTCATTATCTAATCTGATAAAATTAGTTGTCAAGTTTAGATGTTTTAGAATAAATAATAATTAAATAAAAATAATTAAGACACATATCCTTGAAATTGGGACTACACGCCAATCACAGTGGAAGCAATGTGATTGGCATGTGACTAGGTCCAAGACTTGGCCTTGAATATTTCTTTCATTTATTTAAGTTTTTATTCAACAATTTGTTTATTATTTTAATTTTGAATTTAATTAATTCTTTTATAAATCTATCTGATAAAAATTAGTTTCTACATGATTCTAGAGAATTCTAAGTCTTTCACACACATAGAAAAATATATCGTATTATTTTTCTCTATCCCTGAAAATTATCTTAGACCTAATATTCCAAGATCTTATGAGTTGAGTACATCTTGTGAATCATAAAATTTCCCACCATTACTCTATGTGCCCACACACGTCTTGAGGTGTAGAGATATATCTTGGTAGATCTTGGTCTGAGTATTCAAAAGGCTGCTTTGGATTAGATGTTAGTTGGTGGTACTAAAAGATAGCAAGGAATCTTGAGTGTTCTACAACTGGTAAATCCTTATCATCTTTTTCTTTCTCTATGATTAATGTTTGGATCCAATTATTTAAACATTTATTAAATAATTTTTTTGAAATCTCTAGACCCACGTGCTTTTCACTGCGCACATGGGAAACCTATTACCAAAAAATTAGTCATACTAAGCTCAATAAAATCTACAAATAGCTCCCTACCATCTATCCTCAAAGGCAAGGCTCTAATCCACTTCCTCGATATTACCACCTCCCTGATCAGTAACATGGTCCTAAACCCATTAGCATGCATTTCATACGGTCTATTAAATCTATCCACTATTCTCTTAGAAACTTAGAATGAGTGGCACCAGAATCAATTACAACATGAGAATCAGTTCCAGCAATAGAGATCTAACCTGTGACCACAGAAGTCCTTGCTTCTGCTTGAGGCTTGGTGAGAGCGATCACACGTGCTAGAACCAACTTGTCATCCTTCTTAGGTTTCTCCTTAACCCATTCCTGACTCCTCTATTGGTAGTTCCTCTTGATTTTCTCTTTCTTACCACAGTCGTAACATGCATTTGCCCACATTCTCCTTAGTGATGCTTCTTACACTTCTCACACTCTGGGTTCCAAATGATTGCCGACTTCAAGAATAGCTGCAATCGATGATAAAGGTTTCTCTATGTCTCTAATTACCAGCACTAGATATTTCAAGTTCTAACTTGATGACGAACTTGATCTTTCTATCTAGAGGCAATCCTGGTAGTTCATCTGGAAATACTTCTACAAATTCGCACACTATATGAACATTCTCTGGCCTTAGTTGTGTTTCCCTTGTTAGGTTTCCAGTACTGGCCATATATGCTTGGCTTTGCGAACCATTTTTCGCACCTTTATTGTCGAAATTAGTGGTATTCAAAGTCCCAACATTTCCCCCACAGCAATGAATTGTCCTCCATCTTTCGGTTTGAAGATTACCACTTTTCTTCAACAATCTATTGTAGCTCCATGCTTTGCCAACCAATTCATTCCAAGAATAACGTCATGGTCCTTCATTTCCAATTTGATCAAGTCTCTTGGAAATTCCGTATATTTGATCTTGATTGGGAAAATTGCACCCATCTAGATGATAACATTACCTTTCACTGAAAGTAACGCGTTACAAATCTATTTCTAAAGTTTTCACAAGGCATGTCTAATCTATCTATCAATTCTATGGAAATTAAAGAGTGTGTAGCTCAAGAATCGAATAAGATTGTACATAATTTATCAACAATAGGGATCTGATCTGTCACCACTATGGCACTCGCCTCTGCTTCTCCTTGTGTCGAAGTGAATACCTGAGCCGACACTAGATTGCCAATATACTTTTATCCTTCCTTCTTTGATTCTTCTTTCCATTGTGGACAATCTCTCTTTATATCACCCTCCAAACCACACTTGTGAAATGGTCGTGCATTAGCTTTTTCACAATCTCCTTGATGCCTGTGGTTGCACTTAGAGGACCTAGGTATCTCCACATAGGGACTCTGGGTATTGTTATTATTGTTGGATCTTGGAATTAAATATAGATCCATGCTCCCCATTATTTTACCAAAAACATAACAGAAACCTAAAATCGCATAGCATATATTTAAATATTAGATTCATAAATTAACATAAACACAAAGATATAGAAAACATATGAATACACAAGGAATTAACTAACTCCTTCCTTTGAATTCCTTAACCTTTTGTCCTTGTAGAATGCTATGTATTGCAAGGAATTTAAACTGCTAGAACCAGTACCACACTCTTCCAAACCTTTCTCTAATTTAGATCTAAGAAAGGGTGGCCTATGTCTTAACACATGAGAAGACAGAAATACATAGAAAGAGAGAAAGAGAAAGGCAGCCTAGTGAGTAATTTGACAAAGTTTTTCTTTACATGAATGACTCTTTGAAAATCACTTCACTTAAGGGTATTTTTAGAGGAAAATGCTAGGGCAATCAAACTAGAGTAGTTACCCTTTTTATTTAATTATTTAATTAAATAAATAAGTGTATAATTGAAGCTATTACTTGCTCACCAATCTACACATATAGCTGGCCACATAGGGGCATATTTGCCATTTTGATTTTTCAATTTTGTTTCCAAAATTACCCAAAATCATATCCTTATTTATTTATTAAAAATAAAAATTAATTAAAGACTTGTTCAAAATAACTATTTATATTTTGAACCTTTATTTAATTTATTTTACTATTATTAATATCAATAAAATTGCCTAATTGTCATTAAAACTCTCTTTTGATAATTTCCTATTAAATCCTAAAACTTTCTTAAATTTCTAATTCTCATCTAATTTTACTAGAGACAGCATGGGGACCATGGAACCATGAACCCAAACAACAATAAGTTCCTGTGAGTTTATTTATAGTAATAAATTTTCTCACAACTTATTAATTCCTCGTGACTCCACTATAAACTCGAAATTGAACTCTTGAATTTACAGAACGTATTTTCCAAACAAAAAATATGTTATCAATTGTTATAACTATTGCAGTCAGTCAATCCTCTATCGACAACTTACTAATGAGTCAGGTGCAAATTACCACTTTACCCCTCATTAGTATTTTATCCTTAACTCCCACTTAGTTCCTTATAAATGATGTGAACTTAATCACAGAAATGAAATCTCAATCTTTTATCCTTTTGAACAAAGAAATTTAGGAAATCATTTTTTCACTTCTCATATAGAAGTTATAGATTTCATATCTATGAATAATACTCCTACTCAATTACACTACTGAATCTCCAAGAAGTAAGTATGGGTTAGGTCGTAGGGTAAGCTGGTAATGCACAAGTCAAAAGATTTAAATAATATTATTAACCGAATATTGTCACTCAAAATTAAGATCGACTTGACCTACGGTCAACGTTGGGTCATTGATTAGATTCGATAAAAGCGATACTTATTTATCTATCAATATAGGTCCTAATTTGATGTACCCAAATACATCCGATCTTATCTACTTGGTCAATACATTGGACAAGACATCATACCCTGATTAGGTAAGTAGATCATATCACTAAATCAGTGAAAATCCAATGCACTGATTTAATCTTAGGACTCGTTCTTTTGAATATAAATTATAACTATAATCCATTGTGACCTAGTCACTATAATTGTAACTATCCATATGTTTGAGATTTTATGAATTTTTATATTAATTAAATAAACATGTAATAAAACAAGCGAACAATGCAATTGAATAAACAAAATGATTTTACATCTTTTATTGATAATAAAAACATGTTACATGAGAAATATAGTTTTATAAATGGCATAAAACCCAACAAACTCCCACTTTCCATTTTAAAAAAAATGGGATAAGTTTCTCAAACCTATTCCCTCTACTTGCCTCATGAAAATGTTCTCTCCCAAAGTCTTGGTAAAAGGATTCGCCAGATTGTCTTCCGATACTATCTTCATCTCCTTGACGTCACCCCTGACCACATATTCCCTAATGATGTGTTATTTCTTCTCTATATGCTTTCCTCTTTTATGATTTTCAGGTTTTTTCGAATTCGTTGTAGCCACATTATTGTCACAGTACAATATGAGTGGTGTAACGACCCAAATTCGCTAATAAGGCTTAAGGGCCTTGATTAGTGTTCCTGGAGGGCATAATGGGAATTATGTGTGACTTTAATGATTAAGATACATGATTATGATTTAAAGCATGTTATATGACTATTTGAATATTTTAGATGCATGACTATGTGTATTAGTATGCATGTAGGCCCTGACTAGGTTAGAAGGGAATAACCGTAATTTTGGCCATTATGGGCATATCTGCTTTGATATATGTGATAATTGTCGAGACCACATTATTATGTGGATATATCTGTGATCTGTGACCCGAGACGATCCTAGTGAGAAAAGTAGCGAGAAAGTCATGGCGGGGATTTATACCCGGCTCGGGGTGAGCCTAGGGGTATAAATGAGAATTTAGTGAGTATACTGGAGTTTATTTTGACATTGAGGAGTATTATTGGTGATTAATTAGGTATCAGGAGTTAAGCGGGAAATATTAGAGACACTCGAGGAGTTAGTGGGAATTGGGTAAAATGACTAGAATGCCCTTAAGTGGATTAAAGGGTTAGAAATAAAGGGGAGGGAATTAAGGTCATTTGGCTTGTAAGGGATAGATATGCTAAGGCTTTATGTTAGTGGAAGTGGTAGAATGTAATAGAAGTCTGAAAGAGGGAAAAGAAGGAAAAGAAAGAAAAGAGAAAAGGAAGGGAAAAACAGAGCTGCTTTCCTTGGAGTCGATTGGTGATCTTTCAGCATTTCTGGGTGTTTTCTTGGAGTAACTTTCAAAGGGGAGTTAGGTCAACTAAGCCATAAGGTTTCTGAGCTAAGCTTGAAGAATTGGCAGAGGTTTAGCAAGAACACACTAACACTTGAGGTAAGACTTTAGAGTTCTTCAGTTTCTGATTCTTGTTTTTGAACTATGGTGTTTAAGTTGAATTTGATGGGAACTTTAGGGAATTCAGGCCAAAGGCTGAGGAAGAGCAAGCTAAGGAGGTGTAGAGGTTATCTTGAAATCGAATTCCATTAAAAGGTATGAAGTTCTGAGCTCTAGACTTTGGTGTTTTGACTAGTTTATGTTGAGTTCTGAGTATAAAGTCAGCTATGGTGAATTTTGGGATTAGGATTGCATGTGCTTGAGTTTTGGGTATTTGGGATGCTTGGGATGAGTAGAGTATGTTCATAAGGTTGTTTTTGGGTTTGGTGAAGGTTTAAAGAAGTTTTGGTTGAGTTTGGTTCGAGGAAATCGCAGGAAGGAAAACTGGGGTGGTGTCTGTCTGTGACTAGAGCTACAGCGCTAGCCTTTGGGCACTGTATCGTTAGGCCATGCATGCTGAGGGGATTTTGCTTCTATTTGTAGCGCTGTAGCGCCCTCCCATGAGCGCTGTAGCGCTACCCTGTCTTCTGAAGGGGATTTTAGGGTTGTTTGCAAGGGTTTTTGACCAAGGGTTTGGGGTTTGATTCGACCACCTTGTTGGGTGGAACTAGGACTTCCCAGGGGCTCGGGATTGGCCCCGAGGCTAGGTTTTGAACTTGAGGATCGATGATGACTTTGGCCTATGATTGTGTTAGGTGAGCGCTAGGGCTCAAGAGGGATCGTGCTTAAGGAGTCGAGTGATCAAAGCTAGCGTATCGAAAGGTAAGAAAATTGCACCCGGTTATATGATTGTGATGGGACTAAGTGCTCCTGATATTTGTATCATGTCAATGATGGTATTATGCCATGGGACATGTAAAAGCGGCCTAAGGGTGCCGTACATTATATTTGCGCACAGGGCGCGACTCGGCCACTTGTAGCTGAGGATAGCTTAATATTCATTGAGCTCGGTTTAAGCAGGCCAGAGTCAGTGGGATAACAGAGGGAGCGGCCTGAGGGCGCTAGCCCTAGTTATCGCTTGTGAACTAATATATGATATGAGATGACATGTTAATGTGCTGAATACTTGATTATACTGAGTGATTATATGGTTGAGAATTTGTGATGCGATATGAGATATTGATTTGTCTGTTGATTGCTTATGCTCTGTTGTTGTGTTTTCTTGCTGGGCCTTGGCTCACGGGTGATACGTGTCGTATGTAAAGGCAAAGGCAAGCTGGACCAACCCTGAGATGGAGAGCCGCGGGGTGGAATGTACATAGCTAGTTGTTCAATCGTCATGGTCGAGGAGTGGATCAGGACAGGGATTGCCTAACTGTTTGTTTTGCCTTAATATGGCTTGATATTGTATTTAAACCTTATGTCTTTTGTAAACGGTCTTTAAACTTAATATTTTTGGGATCCCGTGTAAACCGAAAATGCTTCTTAGTGAGAATGTGACTTTTGAGACCAAAACATTTTAACCCTAGTTCCTTTGTAATCTCAATAGCACATTTTTAATTAAATGACTTGATTAGCAAGTCCAGCACTTTATAAACACACCGTGTAACGGTCTTGGCTATCCAGGGCGTTACAAGTGGCTTCTCCATTCCTTGAATAACACCGTGATCCATGTAGAACTTCTTCAACTAGACTATTTCCCTAGTTGCCTCAGATGCAACTATGTACTCAGCCTCCATGGTGGAATCTGAAATGGTGGAGTGCTTAATGCTTCTCCAAATCACAGCTCCACCCTAAGAGTAAAAACCATTCTAAAAGTAGACTTATTGTCTTATTGTCATCAACATTCGTCTGAAAATAAAAAACAGTGTAGTTTATTGGGTCCAGTGACCACTCGAATAGACCAGCATATAATCCTTTATCCTTCATAGATACTTTAGTATGTGCTTGACCGCTATCCAATGTTCACTAACAAGATTTGACAGGTACATGCTTACAACTCCCACTACATAGCAGATGTCTGGTCTAGTGCATGACATAACATACATAAGACTCCCAACTGCAGATGCATAGGGAATCTATTTCCGCTCTTCTTCCTCTTGAGAAGTCTGTGGAGACTACTTCTTAGAAAGATGAACTCTATTTCGGGATGGCAACAGTCCCTTGTTTGAGTTCGTCATGGAGAAACATTTAAGTACCTTTCTATGTATGTTGTTTGAGATAGCGCCAACATCTTGTTCTTCTTGTCTCGAATGGAGGGCAAAACATAATAAATTCGTTAACAACTCTTGGGGTCGAACCACTATAAAATTATTTTTGTTGTTTACGTGAATTCAGCTATTTTTATCTTTAATCATCATTTAACTTGACTTAGTGTCAATTTATCAAAATGGTGGTCAACAAAGATCATGGAGAAAACTACTAACCTTTGTGAGCTAGAGAAAGAGAGAGAGAGAGAGAGAGAGAGAGAGAGAGAGAGAGGTGAGTGATAAATTCGCTGAAATCTCAAATAAACCCCTTAAATAGTTTAGGAACTATCATTAGTGTTAACCAATAATATTAGCACATTTTAAAATAAGTTTTAGAGCCAAAATAACATAAATGTAAGGTTGTAAGGACCGCCCATGTGATGCATCGCCTGCACGTAGTTAATGCATCTCCTTGCAAGCGATGCATCACCTTTTTGTGGTTTTGCCTCCCGAGTAATGCGTCACCTCCAACAGGAGACACAAAGTAGATGCCTCTGTTATTGTTAGGGTTGGCACCCTAAAATCATGTGGAAAGACATTTTTATTGATTAAATAAAAGTACAATTTTATTATATTTGAACAAAAAAATTCATATTCATTTATGAGAATATGATCTTGTATGCGTACAAAAAAATTAAGATCATATATAATGAATAAAATAGTCAGAAACATATTAAAGTATGAAATATTTAATCAAGGGTTGCTAGTACGGTATACTAAGCATATGGTATACGAGTAATCTTGATTCAAATTATTGATGTGCATAGAAATCTTGGTAAAGTTACTTTTTATAATTGTGATTATATATGACAGGACCAATGTGAATTAATTTCTTTATAAATTTATCGTTTGCAATAAAGAAATTATTCATATCTTATAAGATGATCATTTGTAAATCAGTCTAAATCTGTAGAGTCCAAGAACTTTACTTAGCTAGTTAGATAGTAGTAATAGTAATAGCTAGTAGTAGTTATAGTATGTTTATTACTGTGGATTTTGGTTCAAGCCAGGACTTAGTTGGACACTCGTAGCAATACTTGTAGATTTTATAAGTTTAACCTATAGTTTAAGAATATTAATTATAACCTAAGGTTTGATTAATATGACTGAATATGGAGATGATATTTATTATACTATAAGGTTTAGATAGACCCAAAAAGATAATAACACTTGTCATATGTATGTTTAATGAGAATTTTAGTATTTTTGAGGAATAGTTTATTAAGAATAATATTTGAAAATCCTAGAGTCTGCCAGAAGCTTTGAAATCGTTAAAGGACTTAGTCAAGGCTTTTTACTCAATTCAAATTAGGCTGAAAATGTATAATTACGTGTATAATATTTTAGCGTATGCCGATATATCGCAGCTCTAGGGGGCGATATATCGCCATACGGGGATACGGAAAACACGTAACTTCGCACGACCATTTCGACGAGCCTCGGGAATGTGAGCCCAAGCGATATATTGCCTATGGTTGGCTATATATCGGCTCTAGGGCTATATTTTCAAATGATTTTGAAACCGAGCTCATTTTATTCCATAAGCCTCTTGATAAGCCAGAATCTTTTTGACCGAGTCTTCAGCCTCTGCTGAACGATTATTCAAATGCTTTTCAATTAAAAAGCCATTATTTTATTCAAGCTAAATGAAGACCTTTTCATTCTTGAACTCTATAAATAGGACCTAGTACCCAGCCATTTCTTCATTCTTCAAGCTGAGTTCAGAGCCTACAAGCTGCTAGGATTACTGTAGAGTGTTAAACACTTGGTTGGGGTTATAAGCTTTATCATTATAAGCTTATCAAACACTTGGGAAGTAAGATTTATAGTGTATTTCAGTTTCGAGGTATAGTTTGGTTATAAAGCAATCAAAGGTATTCCTATTCCTAGTTCATCTCTGTATATTTCCTTAGTTTTTTAGTTTTTCTCTACTCAATTCCTAACTCAGTATTCTTTATTCTTGGTTAGGCATCTAAGGTCTTTGAACTTGAGGTTCTTGTTGGTAAGTATCTTCTCAATGGTTTAGTTCATTCTTTTCATCTCTTTTCTTTTAGAATACTCACCTCTCTATTAATGGTTTTTAGGAGTTTTCCAAAATCTCAACCTTGTTCTCATCATCCTGATATTTTGGTAAGGAAAATAGGATAGTTCTTATGTGATATGTGCTATGTTTATATAAAAGTGTTATGATTATGCTATAGTATGATTTTATGTATTATGATATATGCATGTTTTGGGGCTTATACTTGTTATATAACAAACCCTAACACTTTTATGTTTTGGGCTTATAGTTGTTATATAGCAAACCCCAACATTTTTATGTTTTTGGGGCTTATAGTTGCTTAACTAGCAAACTTCATTGTAGTTTGAGGCTTATAGTTGCTTAGTTAGCAAACCCCAATAGTTACCATGTACATGGGTTAGAATTATGATATATGTGTTATAGTATATGATATATGTTCATGGTTTATGTGTATGGTTATGTTTCATGCTTGTAGTAGATTTTCCTTGCTGGGCATTAGGCTCATTCCTTTATGTTTTATATGCGCAGGAAAATAGTTATGGCGGCTGAAAGGTTCTTGGCAGCTTGGGAATGTGTATTGAGGGAGAATGGAATCGGTGAACTGCGTGAACGATTCGAGGATGAAGTTGTTTCTAGTAATTTAAAATTATGCTTTACATGTATTTTGCGCACTTTGTTTTGTAATGAATTTTAAGATTTAAAGTTATGAATATTTTAATATTTTCAAAACAATGGGATCCCATATCCTAAATGAATTTTCATGTATTTAACCTTTGCATTACAGTTTATAATAAAGTTATGGTTATTTCATATGTATGTTTTCTTAAGATTAGTGTCTGTGTATAGTAGTTATGAATGGTCCAAAGTCTAGAATAAGTTGGGTCGTTACAAAATCATGAGTTGTCATGAACTCCTGTTCATATTTATCAGATCTTTTCATTCATTCATTAATGTCGCTTAATATACAGAGGCTAGTGCCTTTTGTTTTAGAGATTCAATATCTTTATTTGCTGGGAAAATGATTTTACAATAATGGAATCCATGCTTTCCCAACAGATCGAATATTGGTTCCCTTAAGGGTTAATTTTGGGATTGAATAGTTATTGAGGTCAAATCTATAATTCATTGGTGAATTGATGGTACTTGAGGAACAAGAGGTAATTAGAAGGGTAAAACAGTAATTCTTGATTATATCAATGGACTAGAAGAGAATACACTATAATATATAAATTCTATAATTACTAAGAGTGCAATTTCATATATATGGTGGAGTGTACTTAAAAAATAAGATTATTTCATTAAAGAGTTTAATTAATAGTCTAGTTTATTGAAGCTTAGTATTATAGGACCATGGTCCCTAGGTAACATTTGTCCTACACTATCAAGGGTGAAGATGTCCCAAACAAGATTAATGGCGAAAATGAATTATTTTTCCAGTGCTAAGTGATAATTATGTGCAATTAATTAATTTGACTAGTTTTTATTTGAAAAACTTTATATTAGTTGAAATTAATATTAATCAGTGTTTGGATTAATAATAGAGTTAATCATTATCTTAGTATAAGATAAATATTGAAACTGATAGATTTAAGAAAAAGGTTAATTTTGAATTAATTGATATTTTTTTGGGAATAAATATGTTGTCTTAAAGATAATTAAACAAAAAAAAAGAGAAAAATTAGAGAGACAAACATGTGGTACACGCCAGTCACTGTGCATGCACAGTGAGTGGCACCACACACATGTACCACATGTCCGTGAAATTTTAATTTGGAATTTTAAATATTACTTATTTATAACTAATAAACTTTAATTAATTAAATTAAAATAAAATAAAATATTTTTATTAGCTTTATAAGTCTAAGAAAAGCGATTCTTTTAAGTCAGTTGTTTTAGTGAGACAAAAAAAAATCGATAGAATTTTTGTAGAGATAATAAATTCTAGAACTCTCTACATCCTTCTCCCTTCTCCAAACATTCTATATCTCATGTATTGAGAATATCTAGAGAGCCTAAATAATCAACCTATGAATCTTACGTGCCCACACACGTCCTTGTGTGTTTGAGGAACAACTTGGAAGACTATGATGTGGATCTTCTAATAGAGTAGCTTTTATAGTATTTTCAAGGGTTATTTTATGGAATTTTTTAGTTTATTTAGTTATGTTTGTGCAGTATGATGCTTTGTTGCCTATGTTTGATAATATTTCAGGATTTATGGGATGTAATTGATAAATGAACGTGTTTGGCTTCGAAAAGATGTAATTTAGTGAAAAAATGACATTTGAGTCACGACGCTCTCACATAGAGTCGTAGTGCTGTGATTAGATAGAAAGGTCGAATCATTAAGAAATCAAGGGCCGCGGCGCTACCTTTGAGAGCTGCGATGCTATTGACTAGAGAATTTGAGCTGCGACGTAGGTACATTAGAGCTGCAGTGCTTGAACGGTCAGAGATGAGGCGTATTTTAGTTTTTGGACACAGGCCGATGTTCCTCATTATAGAGCCTCTGCGCTTGAGTGGTCAACTTGCAGAATAGAACATTTTATGCAAGGGAAAAAGTGGAATTTCACGTCCAAAGCACAGATTACTATTTAATCATCATTATGACGATTTCTGAAGAAAAAAATACCCTAAGAATGAGACTCAAAGAACACACTGAGGAGGCAAAGACTTGTAGATCAACTAGTCTATCATTCAATTTCATTGTTTACTTTTACTTTCTGGAGTAGTGATGTTGATATTTGGCTTAATGGATTTTACTATGTTTAGCATGAACTAAATTCTTATTTAGGGTGTTAATGGATTCTCTTGAAACCTTCTGATTATCTAATGAAGTTTTTATGATTTTCCTGTCAATATTGTGAATTATTTGTCTTGTGTTTAATGCTTGTGATTAATTGGCCACTAATTGCATGATTTATATGATTTTAACCTGAGATTTGAGAACTAAAGGATAAATATGCTATAGTCAATTTAGATTGGACGAGAGTGCTTGTATGATCTGTTTTATATTGGATTGCGTGTTTAATACTTGCAATAAGTTAGTTTACCAGAGAGATGTAGGAGATTGCTTATTGTAGATAATTATACATCCTAGTAAGAATATAATTTATAATTGTAATCCTCTATCATAATAGAGACATGAATTCTTCAACTCTCACTAGAGAAGCATAGGTGGATAGTTGATGAAGTTAATAACCCTAATTCTTAATCCATTGAATTAATATTTAGTTTTGAGTCCTCCATTGTTCTATTTTTTTTTTATTGTTTTAGTCTTATAAATTTAGATTTATTAATTGTCAATCAATTAGAATCAAAGATTAAGTTTTGTTAATTAGTAACAGTCCTCGTGGGAATGATACTTTACTTATTGTTTTATTACTTGTTATGATTGCGTGCACTTGAGTAGTTCAAAAATCTCACAATAAGTTTTTGGTGCCGTTGTCGGGGACTGTAGTATTAATATCAATATAGTTGATTTTTATTCTAAATTAGTTTTTATTTCTAATACTCATTCGGTTTGTGGCTCTATTGTGTTTTTAGGAATTATTGGTATATGCGACGATAGACAAAAGGAACTTAATTCGGTAGATCTTGAAATTGAAAGAACTTGCAGACAAAACCGAAAGATAAAGAGAAGGCTGGATTTTGCCATAACTGAGAATCAAGGAAATGCAGCAAACATTGCTACTAATGTTAATAATATCCAAATATTGTAGAGGTCCCAGTGGAACTAGGATCAAGGACGCTTAGAGACTATGTACTTCCTACTATCACAGGAGTGCATTCATGCATCAAACACCCCACTATTGCTGCAAATAATTTTGAGATCAAGCCAGCAATATTACAAATGGTATAGTCTACTATTCAGTTTGGGGGGTTGCCTACGGAAAATCCTAATTTGCACATAGCCAATTTCGTGGAGCTATTTGCAACGTTTAAGATGAATGGGGTGAGTGACAATACAATTAGACTTAGATTATTCTCATTTACTCAAGAGACCGAGCGAAGAGTTGGCTAATTTTTCTGTAAGCTAATTCTATCACAACATGGGAGGAGTTAGCCCAGAAGTTCTTAACAAAGTTTTTCCCTCCAACAAAAGTTGCAAAGTTGAGAGGGGAAATTAATAATTTTTACCAGACAGAAGGGGAATCGTTGTATGATGCATGGGAAAGATTTAAAGAGTTATTAAGAAAGTGCCCACATCATTGTTTAGAGAAGTGGATGCTCACTACAACAATTATGCCCATATATTACATTACAATATCACATATTTTTAAAAGTGCTATTATTTTTCTAATAGAAAAAGACACGGCTAAAATGAAATATTAGGCGATAAATGAAATACACTTAGGCGCCAAATGAAAGACAAAAGCAAAAGACAAAATTACTATCCCTAATCTCTAAGGTTGAATCCCTAATAACCCTTCACGCCTCCTCTGTTTCTCTCTCACACTCAGTAACTCTCACTCACTCTATCTTTCTCTCTGAGCTACTCTCTCGTTCAATCTTTCTTTCTTTCTCTCTGTTTGTGCAGGTGTGTAACAAGGTTATGGGGGCCCGCGACTTGGGTTGTGTGACGGGGAGGCTCGACTCGTGGGTCTACGACAGTCTTGTACCAGGTTGAAGGTGAGTTTCCAGAAATCCCAAAATCCATCACCAAGATATACCTCCTTTTGTTTTATAGTTTTTTTTTATGCAATATATATACTATATGTTGCATGGAATTGTTTGTGGGTGTTAATACAGATATGTGTCAAATTTTTTGTTCAAATTTTCTCTATGTATTCTTTGTTTGAAATCATATTACTTTGAAATATGGTTGGTAATGTGTAACGCCCTGGATAACCAAGACCGATACACTGTGTGTTTGAAATAGTGCAAGACTTGCTAATCAAGTCATTTAGTTTGAACTGTCTATCTATAGACACAAAGGATTAGGTTAAACAAAATTTGATTATAAACGGTTAAACTTTATTGAAAACAGATGTTTATTATAAGGGATCCCAAATCAGGGTTTAAATAACATAAATACAAATTTCTTAATTACAAATAATTGACCAAGCCACTCTAATGGAAAAATATACGTTTTAGGTTCCCGTTCCTGTACAAATCCTCGACCGTGGTGGCCGAGCAGCTGACAATGTACACCTCGCCCCCAGAGCTCTCCAACCCATGGCCAACTTGCCTTACCTGCACCATGTAGCACCCGTGAGCCGAAGCCCAGCAAGAAAACATAATATCATATCATAACAGTATTAACAGCTAAACAGTTCACAGAGCATAATCCAATAACCACAAAGCATTACTCGGTTCTTTCAAGCCATTAAGTCCATTCAAGACAACACACTGGTCAACAATCAATAATCCAGCTCCAGATACTCATTAAGTCATAGACAATATTCTACAACAGATATTCAGCACATACATTCAGATTCAAGACACAATCAATCACATAATACACTCATACCACATAATATCCAGGGCCGACGACTTAGGCCACACCCTCTGTTTAACCCACTGACTCTGGCCCGCTTAAATCGAGCTCAGTGCATAATAAGCTGTCCTCGGATACCAGTGTCCGAGCCGCGCCCTGTGCGCAAGTGTGGATTTCGGCACCCTTAGGCCGTTACCACATGTCCTCGTGGCATAATTCCACCTTATGACATTCATATCATTATAGGGAACTCTTAGTCCCAACATATTCAGATAGTGTATCGCAATCACATAACAATACATTCAAATATAGGGAACACTTAGTCCCATCCTATCCACATACACAGGTGCAGTTTTCTTACCATAATGCCAAATGCTTTAATTAGAAAGGACGACCCCCGAGCACGATCCATTCCCGAGCCCTAGCTTATCACCTAGTCACAACCAAGATAACGAATTCCATTAATATTCACATATGGGTTTTCATCTACAAACTAGCTTCCGGGATTCCAAATTCCACCAAGCACGGTGGCGAAACCAAACCCGAGCACCCTAGACCACTTTCCCGTGACTAAAACCCTCAAAAACTCATGTGAACAGCCAAGGGCTGCGGCCCTTGAAGCTTAGCTGCGGACCTTCTCCAAAACAGAGCCAACACCACACCTGAAGGGGACACGCGCCGCGGCCCTTGCTTTGGGCGCCGCGGCGCTTGCCTTTGGCCGAGCCTTCTTGGCTCCTTTGCAAGCTAGGGCCGCAGCGCTCTAGAATAGAGCTGTGGCCCTCCTCGTCGAACCCAGAATTTCCACCATTTTCAACCTCCAAACCTTACCCAAAACCACCCCAAAGCTCCCTATTTCGATAACAATCATTCCCAACACTTTTAAGACAACTTTAGCATCTTAATTCAACAGAAAACTAAGCTTAAAACTTATAGAAATCCCATCTTCAATTTCTGAAACCCAAGAACACAAACACTCAAAACCAACCAGTCAAAACCTGAATTTAAACTTTTAGATCATGAATTAGAGTTTACCTCTTCCATTGAGCACCTTCTCTAAGCCAAACCCCAGCTAGTTCCCAAGCTTTCAGCTCAAATTCAACCTTAAATATCAAAGTTACAATTATCTCAACACCCAGCTAGAACTCAGAATTTTCTAACCAAAAGAAAGGAATTCACTGCTTACCTTAGTGCTGATTCAGTTCCTTGGATAACCCTTGATTTAAACCTCAAAATCCCCTCTTCAATTCCCAGAAATCCTTAGCTCAATCCCCTCAAAATCCCTCTTGATTTTCTCTGTTTATTTCCCTTGTGTTTCCCTTGAGAGAGAAAAGAGAGCTGAGAAAGAAAAGGTCGGTTTATTGTGGTTCTACTGTTTTCTATTCTTAGTAAGTCTAACCTTATCATTTAAGTCAAACCCAAGGCTCGGGGTGCCGGAACCGTCCCCGAGGCCAAAATGGTAAAATGTCCCATTATTCCCACCTAGACACCCTGACCTAAAATATATCTCCATATATTTATTTTCATAACCCGATAGTCTAATTAACTACCCGATACCTATAATATCCCTGACTTATCCAAAGTCAACTATTAAACCTTGTTGTGACTTTCCCGCTACTTGCTCCCTAGGATCGCCTCGTGCCGATAGTTACAAATGCACACACCTGTACACGCATATATATTTATCAATCTACCCACATAATAATGTGGTCTCAACAATTTATCACACACATTCACATTTATGCCCTAACGGGCCAAGATTACCATTATGCCCTACCAGCCAAACAGGGCCCGCATACTTATTCAATACCCATTTCACGCTTTCTTACCATTAGTTCTCTTAACTTCCAATTATGCTTTCCCAGCACACTAATCAAGGCCCTTAAGCCTTATTAGTAATTTTGGGCGTTACATAATGTACTCCAGTTCATTTTTTGTTTTATTCCCACCTTAATTATGTTATATCTATACTAAATTATCTCAAAAGACCAGGGACTATATGACTAGTAATTGGTTGATTCATTGCAATTTATTGATGAAAAAGCTCTGTGAAATGATGAGACGACTTTCGATTTGATTAGTTGGAAAATATTTGCACTAAAAATGTAACGACCCAAAATCACTAATATGGCTTAAGGGCCTTGATTAGTGCGCCGGGAAGGCATAATTGGCTTATGTGTGTGAATTTATTGATTTAATGCATGATTATATGATAAGCATGTTTGTATGATTATATGAATGTAAATGTGGTTAAATGTTATATCTGTGAGAACCACATTATTATGTGAGTAGATCTGCAGCATGCGACTTGAGGCGATCCTAGGGAGCCAGTTAGCGGGAAGTCACAACGGGGCTTAATACTTGACTTGGGGCAAGTCAAGGGGTAATTCAGGTATTAGATGATTATTTGGGTTATCGGGTTATGGAAATAAATAAATAGAGAAATATTTGAGGTTAGGAAGCTTAGGTGGGAATATTGGGGAAATTTACCGTTTTGCCCTCGGGGACGTTTCCGGCACCCCGAGCCTCGGGATTGACTTAATTAACCAAGGGTTAGACTGAGCAAAAGAGAAACTGGTAGAATCAAACACTAACCGACCTATTTTGCTCTTCTTTTCCTTCCCTTCTCTCTCTCAAGAAAAAACACTGGAATTCAAGGGAAAATCAGCTGGGAATTCAGTGGTTTGGGCTGGAATCTTGAAGGTTTAATCTAGTGCTCAGCTAAGGAAACTCAACCAAGATTAAGGTAAGAGCTGAATCATATTCTTGAGCATTAGAATTCTGAGTTTTGGCTGAGTATTAAGGGTGTTTATGGTTTTGATGTTTAAGGATTGAATTAAAGCTGGGAAGCTTGGATTTTAGCTCAGGAATCTGTTAAGGAAGTGGTTCAACAAAGAAGGTAAGCTTCAATTCATAATTTAGAGGTTAAAATCTGAGTTTGCATGACTGGTTTTTGGTGTTTTGAGCTGCTGGGTTTCATAAATCAAAATGGGATTTTAGTAGGTTTTTAAGCTGGATTTCTGTTGGATTATGCTGTTAGAATCATGTTAAAATTTTTGTGATTAATAGGTTTTGAATTAGGGTGCATTGGGGTGGTTTTGAATGAGGTTAGGATGTTAGATATGGTGGTTTTTCTGGGCACGAAGGGTTGGGCCGCAACTCTGTTCTAGAGCGATGCGGCCCTACGAAGCAAGTGAGCCAGGGAAGCTCTGCCGAAGGGGAGCGCCGCAGCGCCACAGGGTAGGGCCGCGGTGCGTGTCTGCCTACTGAGGGGCTTGGGTTTTGTTTTAGGGGTGGGCCGCAACTAGGTTTCAAGGGCCACAACCCTTAGGTGCATTCTTGATCTTTTGGGGATTTTAAGCGCGGGAATCTAACTTAGGGTGCTCGGGATCGATTCCACCACCGTGTTTGGTGGAATTCGATGTCCTGGATGCTAGAACTATACCCGGAAACATTTATTAGAATATTCATGGAATTTATTACCTTGGTTGTGACTAGGTGTTAAGCTAGGGCTTGGGAAATGGATCGTGCTCGAAGGACGTCGCTCGTAGTCAGTGAACGTGGAAATTAAAGGTAAGAAAACTACACCTGGTTGTGTATTTTCAACGGGACTAAGGGCTCCCCAATATGTATGCTTTGAAGGATGTTATTATGCCATGTAAACAGTAAACCAACAGCCTAAGAGTGCCAAGGGTTACACTAGCGCACAGGGCGCGACTTGGCCACTGGTAGCCGAGGACAGCTTATTATGCCTGAGCTCGGTTTAAGCGGGCCGGAGTCAGTGGGGTAATAATAGGGTGCGGCCTAAGTTGTCGGCCCTGATTATCATGTGAATTGATTGTTATTAGTGATTAGTTGCATCCTTGGTTCTGAATACGTGTTGTGTGGTTAATGTGGAATGTTAAGTGTTTAATCATGCTTAAAGAATTATTTATCTGTTATTGTATTTGTGATGCGTATTATGTTTTCTTGCTGGGCCTTGGCTCACGGGTGCTACGTGGTGCAGGTAAAGGCAAGGGAAAACTTGATCAGCCCCAACTTGGAGAGCTCTGTGAGCTGAATGTACATGACCATCTGCTCAGCCGCCACGGTTGAGGGGAAGATAGGGATAGGGGAAACTGAAATGTCTGTTTTGCCATAGAATTGCTAATGGTTGTTTAAACGTTGGAATTTTTTTGTAAACTGACTTTCGAACACTGTTTCTTTTTGGGATCCCATGTGTAAAACTATTTAATTATATAAAATGTATCTTTTGAAACCAAAACCCTTTTTAACCCTAGCACATTCATGGTTAGCGACACATTTTTAATTAAATGACTTGATTAGCAAGTCCTGCACCTTTATACGTACACAGTGTAGCGGTCTTGGCTATCCAGGGCGTTATAGAAACTCCAAATATAATCGCATGCTTTGGAGGCCAAATATAACTGTACCAATTAGGAGAGCCTAAGGACAAAGAACAAAAATTGTTGTTTTTACATAAGCTTCTCATTGCTACATAGTAGCAAACTTAAAAACAAGGGTTGAATCAATCAAATTTAGGGTATTGGTTAAAAATAAGGACTGCCAATATGAATATGTATGTTTTCCAAAGTTTATGAGAAGTATTCATTCTGTACTTACAGTGAGAAAATGAATCGAATTTTTTTGTTACCTATGATGATAATGATCAATTCTTGTAAAAGGTCAACTTGTAGAAATCCAGCTTGGGATTTTTCCTCCAAGAAATCAAGCCCCTTTTGTTCCGAAATCTAGCTTGGTAAATTTTTGGTCTAAGCCTGTTCATATGATTAATTCTTGCTTGAACTCTTATTTATTATAGTGGCACTAAGTGTTTTTATTTATTATAGCTACCTTATTAAGTATATTATAATTAAGGAATCCTGAATGGTGTCTCACATTCTTTGCAGCAGCACTAAAGGCCTCTCTGTGGCTTATATCTGGCTTTAAGGTTGGCTTTAAAGTTGGGGTTAGAACAAGGGCTATAGACACCAACAGGTAACTAGTACAAGATCAGGAAACTAAGGCATATTTACAATAGTGAGTAATACTATGTACAACAATTAATAAAAACACATTTAGTAATATAATTAGTGAATCTTTCTTTGTCAATACTACATATATATGGATCTGGCACAATGCTTTTCTGCAATTGATTTATTACTTTTGAAATTAATATATTGTTAGGAGTGTGTCCTAAAAAGCATGTAAAAGACATTTGTTATTTCTGTGAATAAATAAATACAAAGGTTTATTATTATATTTAGATTATTAAATTATTGTTTGAATAATTTTGTAAATATCTAGAAAAATTCCATATTCATTATTGAGGATGTGATCTTGGATTAGTACGAGAGAATTAAGATCACATGAATGAATAAAAATAGTCAACAACAACAAATTAAAGTTATGGAATTCTTTAATTGGGGTTGTAAGTACGGTTTAATGAGTATCATGTTGATACAAATAATCTAGATCCGGATTATTGATGTGGTAAGACATCTCAGTACAAGTACTTTATATAATATGATTATATATGACATGGACCGATATGAATAAAAGTCTTTATCCAAAAACCATTCAACAATAAAGACTTGTAATACATATCATAACTGATGATCATTTATAGATCAACTTAAATCTTGAGTGTTCATGAACTACTGTTCTTGTTTATTAAATATTTTGATTCATTCGTTAAGGTCTCTTCATAGAATTAGGCTAATGACTTTTCTTTTGGAGATTTAATATCATGGATGGCTGGGAACATGTATCAACAACACGGAATCTAATCTTTCTTAATGGATCGTATATTAGTTCCCTTAAGGCTTAATTCTAGAACTGAATGATTTTGAGCTCAAATCTATACTTAGATTATAGATTAATTATTTACTAGTGAATTAATGGTACTTAAGGAATAAGAAGTAAATTAGAAAGGTAAAATGATAATTCTTCCATTCTAATTTATGAACTAATTAATTAGAGGGTTGAACTATTATAAGATGGTTATATCAATGGACGACTTAAGATAAGATTTCTGTAAAAATATATCTATAACATAAAGAGTGCAATTCTGAATTTATAGTGGAAAAATATCAGAATTAATAAATTAACTATTATAATTAAAGAGTTTAATTATTTAGTTTAAATTTATTTGAGCTTAATGTTATAGGTTCATGGTCCGCGAAATGGCTCAAACAAATACTGACAAAGGTAAATACAAAAATGGGCAAAATGACTTATTTGATAAGTAAAATATTTTTCTATGCATCAAACATAATTATTGTATAATTATGTGTAACTAATTAATTATTTGATTTAACAAAAATATAATTAATTTTGAATTAATTTATTTTTGGGATTTTTGGTATTTAAATAATACGAAAAAAATTGGAAAAAATCACATGCCATCCCTGGCATGTGGTACACGTGTAACATAGTGCGCAGTCACTGTGCTATGCGCATAAGAGACTCTGAGTAGTTTCTTGGTTCCACAATTTTAGTTATTTAAATATTAAATAAATAATGAGATATTGTAATATGATTAAAATATTATTATTTAAACATAATCTGATAACTAATTAGTTATTTTCAAATTGTTTAAAATAACTAATATTTTATTTTTAATATATTGGATATATTAAATATAGGATATCAGTTTTTTGCAGAACATAACTTTTCAGTGATAGAAAAATATCGTGAAATCTCTCTAAGAAAAAGAGAACAGTGATACAAGCATAGGTCACTGTTCTTCACAAACTTACGTCCAAACTTTATCAAATCTCATGTATTGAGAACATCTGATAAATAGATTTTGCCTATTATTTTGTATAACGAGCCCACACTTGTTATTTGTGTGCTGAAAACATTTTGGAAGATCTTGGTGTGAGATCTCAAGGATTTTTTCCATACAAAAAGATAGCAGCAAAGAAGGACCTGAGGTAATTTTCTATTCATGTCTTTGATTCAATATATATGCATGTGAAGAAGTAGATATAGAAATCTTGTGGGATTAAATTAACAATTTTGATTGTTGTTCCGATGCGTATAATCTCTGATTCAATCTATAAAAACCAAAAAATGGTACCAGAGCCATCTTCACATATATATATATATATATTGAATCTGTGTGGGTTAATTTTATGCATTTAATTATTTTTGATGAATGAATGGATGGCTTAATATGATTGAATGCATGGGAGTGTTGAATCGTTAATTGTATGGTGTTTTGGGTTAGGATTTCTTTATGATAAGATCATTGTGTAAGCCATTAAATGGCATAGGATTTATGTAATTTTATTTGGTTTTAGACACCATAAAATTGTAATTCCGATCACACAAAAGTCAAAACGGAGCCCGGGATTCAGAATTCAGCCACCGTTCCTTCGAGACCGCTGCCGGGGACGTTGTACGGACCATACGGACGGGTCCGTACAGTTTCGTACAAAACGGCCCCGGCAGCCCTGTTTGACGCCATGTGTCCCCGTCTTGCTGGTCTAGAATTATTTTTTTCTCAAATTATTCTGTTATTTTTTAAAAATTTTAAATTGTTAAATATCCTATTTATTAGAAATTTAATATTTAAATAATGTGATAATTTTGTTATCCTAACAAACTTTTTTTTTAAATCATATTTCAAAATTTAATTTTAAAAATAATAGATTTTAATTAAATATTTTAGTTTATTGTTTTAATTAAAAATAAAAATAAAAATAATGATGATTTAAAAGTTTGTTTTAATTAATCAAAATAATTAGAAAATTGTTTTCTTATTATTATTCTGGACCAACAACGACACATATCCTACCGAAAGTAAAGTAAAGAAGCCCGATGGAGATTAAGGCAGTTTTATTTTATTTTTTTTAATTTTATAAAGTGGTTGTAAAATTAGAAATACCCAAAAGCATCCGGTTCAACATTTATTATTTATTTATTTAAATAATTGTTTTCATGTGATTGATAACATGTTCATGCATTTTGTGCCATACATAAAAACCCACACAGTCATAATCACGCATCTCATTAGTAGAAACATGATTATTAGGATTATCCTATATGTTTATATGAATTGTTTTGCGAAACTAATTGCATATAAATTACTTAGTTTTATTTTTGAAAACTTGTTAAAAATATCACACCATTTTTTAAGTCTTTGTGACTTATCTTCTTTAAACCAACTTTATTTTAAAAATTGTTTTTTAGTAAAGTTTTGATGAACATGATTGGTAATTTAAAATTGGATATGGACCTAGAAACTTGCTTTCTTTCCAATTTTAATTATGTTCATAAAGTTTAAAGAATATATAATTAATTAGGTTAAAAACATTTATTTTAAAATAGTGAGTGGGAGAGGGTTGATAACTCAACATAACCCATGGTCTCCATTATTAATATAACACCACGAGATATGAGTAGCGCCTATCGACGACTTTGTTTTCGTCCCCCTAAGGAAGGTGTCTAGACATATCAATAGCAAGGTTATATTTCTTACAAAGATAGGAACTAATGATGTATTTTAGGTTTGACCGACCCTAAGGCGGCATATCCTAAGTTAAGTCATGAACTCTGAAATAATGGGTTACACTCACAAAGTTATGATTAAGCTTTTACAGTGGATAATCATAACTTGACCAAACTAAGCGGTACTTTAATGTTTAAAAGAGAAAATAAATAGTTATTTTAAGTTTTAAACAATAAAGATAAGAATGTCTTATAAATTCTCCAAGATTAATTTGACTGACCCTAAGGTGGCACTTTGATTGTTAGAAAGTTTTATCGTGGAAATTAAACTTTATTTTATGTATTTTAAATTGTGCTCATGCATCAGTTTAATTTCTGAAATTTTGATATTTATTTTTCTAAATATAATAATAATATTTGTATTTTTGATTTTATTCAGAATATGTCTATCTCTGGAAATCCCATCACTGCTTTGATCGCACAAGAAAAATAACTGGTGATAACTTCATAAAATGGAAATCAAATATGAATTTGTTGTTGGTTAGCGAAAACCACAAGTTTGTCCTAAATGAGGAATGTCCTGAAGAACCTGGCGCCAATGCCGCGAAACATGTTCGCGACAAATTTGATGCATGGATTCAATCCAATAACAAAGCTAAGTGCTATATGCTTGTAAGCATGAGTGATATCTTACGAACAAACCATGAATCCATGGAAACTGCTTTTGAGATACTAGAATCTCTTAAGGAAATATTTGGGCGCCCATCTGATCAAAGTCGTCATGAGGCTACTAGAACCTACATGAATGCTAAGATGAAGAAAGGCCAATCCATGCGTGAGCATGTTTTGAACATGATTAGTGTACTTCATGAAGCTGAGATGCATGGAGCAGACATGGATGAAAAGACACAAGTAAGCATTATACTTGAGTCTTTAACTCCTGCCTTTTCTACATTCACAACAAATTATGTCATGAACAAATTGGAATTTAACATAACACAATTGTTGAATGAATTACAATCTTTTGAGTCTTTGAATAAGACGATATCAAGTCAGGTTGAAGCAAATGTTGTTGAAGCAAAACCATATTCTTCTAAGAAGAAAAGGAAAAGCAATAACAATGACTGCAACCCTGAAAAGACAATCTGAAAAAGGCAAAGAAGTCATCCAAGGCACCCGAGAACAAAAAGAATAATGACCCCAAACAAAAGGCACCCAAAGGAAATTGTTTCCATTGTAATGTCGATGGTCATTGGAAGAGAAACTGTCCAAAGTATCTCGCTGAGCTGAAAGAGAAAAAGAAAGGTAAATTAGATTTACTTGTACTCGAAGCTTGTATGGTGGAACAAGATAAATTATCATGGATAGTTGATTCTGGTTCCACTAACCATGTTTGTTCTTGTTTGCAGATGCTTGAGTCCGCAAAGAAGTTGGAGCAAGGAGAGATGACTATGAGAGTGGGAAGTGGAGCGCTTGTCTCAGCTAAAGCATGTGGAATAGTCCGTTTAAATTTTAAGAACAATTTTCTAGTTTTGAATAATGTTCTATTTATTCCTGAAATTACTAGAAACATTATTTCTTTATCTTTGTTACATGAACAAAAAATTGGCATTTCTTTTAATAATAATATGATTTTTATTTCAAGGAATGGGAACAATATTTGTCATGCAAAACAAAAGGGCGGACTGTACATGCTTAATCCAATAGAAAAATCACTCAATAATTCTGAATTATTTAAAGTAGCTATTCCATAAAGTAACAAAAGACAAAAGGTTTCTAAAGAAAATGACACGTATCTTTGGCACTTAAGATTATGTCATATTAGTCTAGATAGGATAAACTGGTTAACTAAAGATGGACCTTTAAGGGAACTAACAATTGGAACCCTACCGGTTTGTGAATCCTGTTTAGAAGAAAAATTGACTAAACGACCTTTCACTTTGAAGGGAAATAGAGCCAAAGAACCACTAGAGGTTATAAATAGTGATGTATGTGGTCCAATTAATATTCAAGCTCGAGGTGGTTATGAATATTTTGTCACATTTACTGATGACTATTCAAGATACGGTCATGTTTACCTAATGCTTAAGAAGTCAGAAACTTTTGATAGGTTTAAAGACTTCAAAGCCTTAGTTGAGAAGCAATTAGGTAAATCTTTAAAAACACTCCGATCTGATCGTGGTGGTGAATATTTGGATTCTGAATTCAAAGATTTCTTGCTGGAGCATGGAATTCTATCCCAACTCATAGCACCTGGAACACCACAACAAAACGGAGTTTCAGAGAGAAGAAACCAGACCCTGTTGGACATGGTCAAGTCTATGTTAAGCTACTCTTCACTTCCCTTATCGTTTTGGGGATATGCACTTCAAGCAACTAATTACATTTTGAATGTAGTTCCATCCAAAGCTGTGACAAAGACACCACTAGAATTATGGAATGGAAATAAACCTACTTTATGACATTTCCGTATTTGGGGTTGTCCTGCTCATGTGCTAAGACCTAAATCTGGAAAACTGGATTCAAGGTTTGAGGTGTGTATATTTGTGGGCTATGCTCCAGAAACAAGAGGTGGATATTTCTATAGCCCAAGTGATCAAAAGGTATTTGTTTTGATGAATGCAACCTCTTTAGAACACGACTATATGAATGATTTTAAACCTCGGAGCAAAGTAGTTTTAGAGGAACTAACGACAGATAAAAGTTCATCTCCATCTTATTCATCAGTTAATGATAAAATAATTAAAGAAACCACAATTCCTGAAAAGGAAAAACCAGTGCAACGTCGTAGTGGGAGGATTGTGAGACAACCGGTTCGCTACGAACATGAGGCACACGTTCTTGTATCAGATACTGAAAATGACGATCCATTGACCTTTAAAGAAGCAATGGAAGACCCTGATGTTGATAAGTGGCAAGCTTCCATGAATCAAGAAATGGAATCAATGTATTCCAATTCAGTTTGGGAACTTGTAGATCTGCCTAACAATGTTAATGCCATTGGATGCAAATGGATCTACAAGAAGAAAAGAGGTGCAGATGGAAAGGTAGAGACCTATAAAGGAAGGCTTATGGCCAAAGGCTACACACAGAGAGAGGGTGTGGACTATGAAGAAACATTTTCTCCTATGGCCATGCTTAAGTCCATTCGCATACTTTTATCCATAGCTGCCATCTATGATTACGAGATATGACAAATGGACGTCAAGACAACCTTTCTGTATGGCCACCTTGATGAAACCATTTATATGGAACAACCAGAAGGGTTTATTAAGAAGGATCAAGATCAAAAGGTATGCAAGTTGTTGAAATCCATATATGGATTGAAACAAGCATGAAGATCTTGGAACTTAACATTTGATGAAACTATTAAAACATATGGTTTCGAACAAAATGTTGATGAAGCATGTGTTTATAAATACATCAAAGGGAAAGTTGTGGTTTTCTTAGTTCGTTATGTTGATGATATCCTACTCATTGGAAATGATGTAGAGACATTATCAAATGTAAAGAAATGGTTGGCTAACAAATTCCAAATGAAAGATTGGGAGAAGCGAGCTATGTTCTAGGCATTAAAATTCTAAGAGATAGAAAGAACAAGCTCCTAGCACTTTCACAAGAAAATTATATTGATAAAGTGCTTGAAAGATTCTCAATGGAGATATCCAAAAAGGGTCAATTGCCGACCAGACATGGAATTACTCTTTGCAAAGATCAGTGTCCAAAGACACCACAAGAGCAAGAGGATATGAGAAAGTATCCCTATGCATCAGCTATAGGGAGCCTAATGTATGCGATGTTATGTACTAGACCTGACATATGTTATGCAGTAGGGATTGTCAGTCGTTATCAATCAAATCCAGGTTTGGAACACTGGATTGCGGTGAAACATATTCTCAAGTATCTCAGGAGAACGAGAGATTATATGCTAGTATATTCGGGTGGTGACCTCGAACCTACTGGATACACTGACTTAGATTTTCAATCTGACAAGGATAGTAGAAAGTCTACTTCTGGGTTAGTATTCACTCTTGGTGGTGGAGCAGTTGTCTGGAGAAGCATTAAGCAATCCAATATAGCTGATTCAACCATGGAAGCTGAATACATAGCAGCTTGTGAAGCAGCTAAAGAAGCAGTTTGGCTGAAAAAGTTCTACACAGATCTGGAAGTGGTTCTAGAAGTGGAGAAACCACATGTACTTTACTGTGACAACAGTGGAGTAGTGGCTAATTCTAAAGAACCAAGAAGCCACAAGAGGGGAAAGCATATAGTGCGCAAATACCACTTGGTCAGAGAAATTGTACATAGAGGAGATGTGTCCATTCTGAAAATCGCATTAGAACACAACCTGGCAAACCCGTTCATGAAATCGAGGGTCATGTACGTAATATGGGATTGAGAGAAATGCCTCACTTGCTTTAAAGTACAAGTGGGAGATTGTTAGGAGTGTGTCCTAAAATCATGTAAAAGGCATTTGTTATTTCTGTAAATAAATAAATACAATGGTTTATTATTATGTTTAGAATATTAAATTATTGTTTGAATAATTTTGTAAATATCAGAAAATTTTCATATTCATTATTGAGGATGTGATCTTGTATTAGTACGAGAGAATTAAGATCACATAAATGAATAAAAATAGTCAACAACAACAAATTAAAGTTATGGAATTCTTTAATTGGGGTTGTAAGTACAGTTTGCTGAGTATCATGTTGATGCAAATAATCTAGATTCGGATTATTGATGTGGCAAGACATCTCGGTAAAGGTGCTTTATATAATATGATTATATATGACATGGACCAATATGAATAAAAGTCTTTATCCAAAAACCATTTAACAATAAAGACTTGTAATTCATATCATAACTGATGCTCATTTATAGATCAACCTAAATCTTGAGTGTTCATGAACTCCTGTTCATGTTTATTAAATCTTTTGATTCATTCGTTAAGGTCTCTTAATATAATGAGGCTAATGACTTTTGTTTTGGAGATTTAATATCATGGATGGCTGGGAACATGTACCAACAACACAGAATTGAATCTTTCCTAACGGATCGTATATTAGTTCCCTTAAGGGTTAATTCTGGAACTGAATGATTTTGAGCTCAAATCTATAATAGATTAATTATTCACTAGTGAATTAATGGTACTTAAGGAATAAGAAGTAAATTAGAAAGGTAAAATGGTAATTCTTCTATTCTAATTTATGAACTAATTAATTAGAGGGTTGAACTATTGTAAGATGGTTATATCAATGGACGACTTAAGATAAGATTTCTGTAAAAAGTATATCTATAACATAAAGAGTGCAATTATGAATTTATAGTGGAAAAATATCAGAATTAATAAATTAACTATTATAATTAAAGAGTTTAATTATTTAGTTTCAATTTATTGGAACTTAATGTTATAGGTCCATGGTCCCCGAAATGGCTCAAACAAACACTGACAAAGGTAAATACAAAAATGGGCAAAATGACTTATTTGATAAGTAAAATATTTTTCTATGCATCAAACATAATTATTGTATAATTATGTGTAATTAATTAATTGAGAATTAATTAATTATTTGATTTAAAAAATATATAATTAATTTTGAATTAATTTATTTTTGGGATTTTCGGTATTTAAATAATAAGAAAAAAAATTGGGAAAAATCACATGCCATCCCTGGCATGTGGTACACGTGTAGCATAGTGCACAGTCACTGTGCTACACGCATAAGAGACTCTGAGTAGTTTCTTGGTTCCACAATTTTAGTTATTTAAATATTAAATAAATAATGAGATATTGTAATATGATTAAAATATTATTATTTAAACATAATCTGATAACTGATTAGTTATTTTCAAATTGTTTAAAATAACTAATATTTTATTTTTAATATATTGGATATATTAAATATAGGATATCAGTTTTTTCAGAACCTAACTTTCAGGGATAGAAAAATATCGTGAAATCTCTCTAAGAAAAAGAGAACAGTGATACAAGCATAGGTCACTGTTCTTCACAAACTTAGGTCCAAACTTTATCAGATCTCATGTGTTGAGAACATCTGATAAATAGATTTTGCCTATTATTTTGTATAGTGAGCCCACACTCGTTCTTTGTGTGCTGAGAACATTTTGGAATATTTTGGTGTGAGATCTTAAAGATTTTTGCCATACAAAAAGATAGCAGCAAAGAAGGACCTGAGGTAATTTTCTATTCATGTCTTTGATTCAATATATCTGCATGTGAAGAAGTAGATCTAGAAATCTTGTGGGATTAAATTAACAATTTTGATTGTTGTTCCGCTGTGTATAATCTCTAATTTGATCTATAAAAACCAACATATATGTGATACTTTGTTGCTTTCTTTCTCATTTTCTGACAAGTTTATGTTCCCAGGTGTTTTGGCTTTTTATTGATTATCTTGCAGTTGCAAAGTCCGCAGTTGTGAGTTTCGATGCTTTCATACTCTTCTTAAATTTTTCTTCCTGTACTTCTGGTGGCCTTTTGACCTTGTTTGGTTGTAGGCATGTGTTAATTTCATTAACATGTGTGTATAGATTTGTGGCTCCTACTTCACTTTTGTGATGTATGTGGAGCATTGGTGTGAGGAGAATTTCAGGAGCCTAACACTGGGCAACCCAGGTTTTTCTGACATTGAAATGGTTAGTCGCTAAAAAAATACTACGTCATATACCTTTTTTTTATTGAGTTTCAAATGATCTCCGTAATATATTGTTTACAAATTGGTGCAGCATAATTTTTTTTTTTGAAACAAAACTACTTGTATTATTACTTAAGAAAAATACAAGTAAAGAAGGAAAACTCCATCAAAACAGACCAAAACAGAAATAAAAGACAGGGAATCTGGCTTTTATTTTATGTGTGTATTTTATGTTTATGTATTTATGTATATATGTTTAACTTTACCTATTCTCTGGTTTGATACCATTTCTCTAATCTATATTATTTGGTCTCTGATTTCATCATTACAAGTCCGGTAGTGTGCGGGGTCGAGCGTGGGACTGGGCTTGTTGGCCGAGAGCGAGACAGAGGAGGGAGACAATTGGAGTTCAGGTTTCGTCCCTGAAACACCATCAAACACATTCGATAGATTACTAAATGCACAATAATAGGGTACTCTTCCTTGTTGTTGCATGTTTCTTAATTACAGTTAGTGAGGAAAACCATTGACACAATTTATGATGAACTATATGTTTAGGCGTTCTCATTTTTTGTTATTGCCTTTAAGTAACTACTAGTACTAGTTACAGTGTCTTTCCCTTGAACTACACTGATGGTTGAGAAAGAACTTTTTCTTCACATAATAACTATAAAACCATTGTCACAGGGGTACTCTAGTGATTGCTTGCTTACTCCATTTGAATATATTAGGCCAATTCTATTGGCACTCAATTCTATTTTTCATTTAGCATTAATTGCAACTACGGTACAAGGAGTTTTTCATGTATGAGGTTCAAGTGGTGGAGCTATTGTTTCTCTTTTATGTTTTTGACGCTTTAACATTGCATTTATTAGTGGCCCTTCAACCTAGTTGCATTTCTGCTTTTGAGCATTTGTCTATTTCATTTCATATGAACATGCTTGTTTTGGTAAAAAAAACTTTGTGAATGTTTAGACATATACCTGTCCCTCTCATGTTAGTTATGCTTTTAATTTGTCTCATTCTTGGTGGATGAATTCTTAATTCTTACTTTTTGCACTTTTTATTTATAACTTTGGCCACTATATTATGACTTAGAAACACTTAGTTAGCTTTGATTTCTATCTTTTGCATGGTTGTTGAAGTAAGTACATCTGTGATGCTGAAAGTTTTCTTAATGTTTTTTAGGATGACATTGTTCTTAATTCTTTGTGCAGGCATGCGCTTAGACTCTGATCTAGTGATCTTAAGTTTGAAGGCAATTGGAAAACTCAAGGTGAAATATTTTCATACATGTATGCTTCATTTATAATCATGAAATTCTTTTATGTATATGGTTTATCTACTCTCAGCATTTGAAGAAATGACCTACTGAGTTTGTTCTTGCTTTTGATCTCATCTTTATTTTCTTTGAGACTCGAGTTTTGGCTCAAGAAATTCCACTTAGTCTGGATAAAATTCAAGGTGTTGAGCTTTTATTTCATCTCTATTCAATTAAGAAATTGAGTGACTTCATATTATTTTCTTTCGCTGCCTACATATATTTAAGTTTGCCCTTTCATTGAGGTAATTTTAATCAGAAAGTAAGTCAATAAAAATAATATGATGTTAAAACGAAGATGATGCCAAAACATAAAGATTGATAGAAAATAAAAGTGATGGAAAGAAACATATCTTTCTCTTATTGTTTTGTATAAAGGAATGAAGAACTTGATTAAGTAAAATTATAATACAATGACAGGGACTAAGTTAAACAGGAGAGAATGATATTATAATTGTTCATTTAATTTGTGCTTTGTGTCATTTAATATTTCTAATTTTCGATGAATGAGTGGTTGTTTCATATTAAGTTATGCAAAAAAGTGTATAAATTGACTTTGAAGTCTTGATCTTTGCTCCCTTTGTAAATATTTATTGTTTAAATTGTTCTCTATGCATAATCTGTCTCTGTGTTGAATTTTCTCTCTCTCCACTCTTTTGTCTACCTAACTCCCTTCCCAGACTTTCTCTCCTCTTTAAATTAGTTTAAGTATACATAGGGTGCAATGATATAAACTTGCCCAAGTCTTGTCAGTAGATTGTAAGCTATCGTAATAACAAATTCTTTTCCTACCATATGATATAAACTTGCCCAAATTGAAAATTCTTTAACTTAGTTAGTTGGCTGATTAAGCAAGTTGGCAGTTAGTTAAGTGGTAGTTGATTGATCTGTTATGGTTTACTATGAATTTGTTAGTCTTACTCTTATTTTTAGCTCATTATAAGTAAGTGTTGTATTCTCTTCTTCTCTGATATTCGCTCTTTCATTTATGAACTTAAGTGTTTGTTTTGTGGAAAAATCACTGTTGCTTAGCTTTTTCTTTTTTAATAGGCTGATAGGTCTGAGATTGTTATGGCATTGAAATTTAACTAGTAAATGTTTATCTTTTTTGCATTACTATTTTCTAAGAGGAAAGAACTCAATTAGGATTTAGAATTCTTTTAGAATTGAAATGTACATAAATAGAAATTTTACTGCCACATATTAGTTGATGATACTCTCTTGTTTATAATAACTTTTCATCATTCATTTTTTAATAGTTTCAAAATTAATATGGAGTGTTAGAGTTTTTAATCTCTTCTCTTGTGCTTAATACTTGTCGATCCAAGATTAGGGAATTAGAGTACTTCTTTTGTGCTTAATACTTGTTGATATAAGATTAGGGATGTAGAATTTTGTATGAAATTTCTGGGGTTAAATGTACGAAACAGGTTTTGGCTTCATATTGTTTATTTAATGGTCAGTGATTTGTTCCTATATGATGTTTGATATAATCTATAAACTCTTGAGGTTTTTAGATTGGGTTTGCTTCAATGATTGATTATGTTGAGTGGAATTAACTTAATGTTGATGTGAGAACATACTTAATTATCTCCTTAAATTTTTTAGTTGATACGTAGTGATGGTGGTGAGAAATTGATTGTTTTGAATTAGAGGTGTACTGACTTTTAATTTCTTGTTGGTTGTATTTGTTGCTTGAGTAAGTTTCCTTAAAAGTTGCTATTGATTTTCATACAAAATAGATCTATAGGGATAATATTCTAAATCCATTAGCCATGTATCTTTCTTACTTCTGATTATTTGTTCTTGTTATTATTGATTTGTTTTTGTGGTCTTATTTTTGTAGTCTTATTATTCTCGTGGTACATGTAGCTCATCTAAACTTTAGTTAACAAGAAAGAATAAAAACATGATAAAACTGAAGCAATTGTATTATTAAGACATAAATAATATATACACACTACATGAAAAAATGCTTTTAATAACACCAAAAACGTGTTATCAAAACATACCATAACATTTTTTGATGTGTTAAGACCGACTATGTTATTGTAGGTCAGGGTACTTTACATAACACTTTATCATTGTTATACAGATGTGTTATTATACTGTAAACGATAACTCACTTTCTATGTTATTTTCATAAATATATAAGTGTTTAATTATATTATTTATAGTCGACTATATAACACATTTCAATACTTATAAATTTGTGTTATACTACACTTTAGTATAACACAGCTTTTGTGTTATATAATGAAGTTTGCATAATAAAATTCTTTACTTATAAAAAGTGTTATTGTAATAGATATTATAACACATTTTTCATATTATTTTAATATTTAAATAAGTTTAAATTCTCATTATATATTCATTTATATAACACTAATTTATTCTATTCTATTTTTATTTTTTATTTATATAATTAAAATTAGTTTTCTAATATATACTAGCATCATCAAATGAACTTGATTTTCAAATAACAAAAAGTAAAAAGCATTCAACATTGTATTAACAATCCACAAATTAGTTTAAAACATTCAACACTGTCATCAAATTATATTATAGCTCCCAGGAGACAAAGACCCGAAAACTTAAACCAATAAATCTTAAATCACATGGTAAAACTAACATGCTATACAATTTCCAACCAACATACAAGACAATGAGTATCTATCCTAATAACCACCAATCTAGTGCCAAATATTCGATACTGTCGACTTCCCCAAATATCAGATTTATCCAGATAATGAGATTTCAGGCAACATTGCACCCATGGTGGATATCTAGCATCTTCCTCCACTTGCTTTCCATCATCATTTGTAGCCACTCCAAGCAATGCATTTTTCTTCTTCGTCAGTACATCAATGGCAGGTTGATCACCAAAAAAACTTGTTCTGCCACAAGTTGAAAATAATACAATCAATTGAAGATAACAATGGTAAGGGTGTAAAATAAGAGTAATGCAGGTGACATTTTACATAATAATAATAAAATTGCACAGCCAGCCATATGACTTCAAATGAAAGGTTCTATTTCGAAAAGGAAATATATATAAATATATATATATGCAACATTATGTGGTGCAAGATTTTGGTATGAAACATGTGTCCCTGGCAAATTCCAGAAAATAAATAAATAAATAAAATAACATAGAATGCAGTGTGACAAAGAGAAGAATAAGTTTTTCTAATGGAAAAATCATTTTTCAATGAACTAGAAGTTCCAAATTTTTTTAGTCAGTTTGTTGGAGGAGAGAATAATGCAGTTAAAACATGTTCCACGTGTGTTTTTAACAAAACAATTTCTCTATAGCCAAAAGAAAAGAGCAGAAGAAAGTATAACAGGGGACAACATCAATGGTTCAGTTAACATCATTGTTATAGAAAAGTATTAAGATTAAAAATAAAGGCTAAAAGAAGTATCATTGAAAAATCCAGGACCCAGATTAAGAGTAGAATTATAAATTATAAAACAGAAAATTTACAACACAAAGTCTGTAAATCTGTATAACCCAAGACTACAATAGGCCAAAGGAGTAAAGTTGGAAAGCTTTCAGAAAAAGGAATTTGAGTTACTGACCAGGGATCTTATAAAGTGCATTCACTTTCTGTATCTACATGACAGGTACCATATCAAGAAAATGTACTAATGTAAGCTCTCCCATGAGTTATGAGGACATTACCAGGCTTGTGTAGGCTGTCAACAGAAATATCTTAATGAATTATTTCAGATCAATTTCAGAATTTCTTTTTGCAGTTCCAACAGTGTTTAAAATACCTTTTTTCATCAAACATTTTGAAGTTAAAAATTGATATTGCTACTATAACCCACCAGATAATTGTTGCTAAAAAAATTAGCATCTAATTCATTACATACAGAAAGAAATATCAAGTATGCAGCCAGAAAAAACTGGTGCATACAGGGTGGCATGCTTTACTAGACTATATGCAATAGAGACAAGAAATCTAGGACCCAGACAAGAGCCAACAAAATTTTAAGTTTCATGATCTCAGGACATTCCTAGCTATTTTTTTAGAGGCATTAACATCATGAGTTCTACGTTTTCTTAACCAATCTCATGCTTTTGTCAAAATAGAAGAGCCACCTAACTCAAAATATTATATTGTACATTACCTCTCAAGAATAAGGCAAAAGACATAACATTTATGGGCTAACCAGTTTAACAATGAACTAAACTACTCATGAAAATCTATATATTAAAAAGAGCAGAGCAACGAGACCACAGCAAGGTAAAACTAATGAAATAATATTTAATCAATTAAAAATAGAATCTAAAGTCATTCATCCAAGAACTAGCAATCAAAATAACATATCAATACTAACAGTATAATTTTAAAGCCAACTAATTTTTTTTGGATAAAACTAATAAGTAACTAAATGAAATAATAGAACAAAAATAAAAAATCAAGTAAAAGAATAAATAAAACAAAGTGGTATGTTACAAAGAGTGCCAAAGCACATACCTGATTAGCAGTTGAAGCAAAGAAAACAAAAACATGACTTGCAGTATCTATATATAGCTCCTTTCCAAGACAAAAAATACTCAGTAGAATCTTTTGATTCAATCTGCAATCATTTTCCAATATAAGAAATTAAAAGTGTTGACGGTGAAATCTCGTCAACGATATAAGGTTAGAAAACTAAGACTGTATTGCCAAAGGTATCTTAGAAGAAGATGGAGACAACTTGAAAGAGTAAATATGCAGAAATACTATGGAGTCGAAATTGTATATTACTTAACAGCCTTAGAATACAATCAATTTTCCAACCCCTTTTCTGGAGGGGTGATGATCTATTTATACTGGAGCTCTAATGACTCCCCATACATTGTGGTCCCAGGGGACAAGATTGTACATAGTTACATTGTCATGGTAGTGGCACAGGTCGTGGTGGAGCAGAAGGTTATGGTGTCGGCCTGGTACATAGTCAGAGGTATGCATGCAGTGCTTCCACTCTCTGTACAAACCCGTACCTCCACTACTTGTAGGACACAGATGTTAGAGTCATGCCTTTGCCCTTTTTCAAGGTTGTACATCCCGTGCTTGTACATTCATCTCCTGCCTAGTGGCCCCACTTACCTAAATATCTTCTCTAGGTTTCTTCATATTTTAGTAAGTGTTGAACCATACTTCTTTTATCCTAACCCTATTTCCATGTATGAGACCTTGAAATAGGCATGTGCGAGGCTAAGGTATGGGTTTCCCAAGGCGAGACCCTTGGTGCCCAGGCGAGTACCCATGCATGACTTGGGCACTCACGAGGCTCGGGGATGGGTCTCCCAAGGTGAGACCCTTGGAGCCTAGGTGAGTACCCATGTGTGACTTGGGCGCTCACGAGGGTCGGGGATGGGTCTCACCAGGCGAGACCCTTAGTGCCTAGGTGGGTGCTGACACGGGACAGCTACATACGCACAGTGGGCAGCCTCGCATAGCGAGGCCCTAGGAGTCTCGGCAGGCGCGCGCACACGATGGGCAGCCTCGCATAGCGAGGCCCTAGGGGTCTCGGCAGGCGCGTGCACATGATGGGTAGCCTCGCATAGCGAGGCACTTGGGTCCTTGGCAGACGCGCGCACATGGTTGGCAACCTCGCATAGCGAGGCACTTGGGTCCTTGGTAGACGCACACGCATGGTGGGAAACCTTGCATAGCGAGGCACTTAGGTCCTTGGTAGACGCGCGCGCATTGTGGGCAGCCTCGCATAGCGAGGCACTTGGGTCTTTCTGGGAACCTTCGCTAAGGCCTCCTATGAGACATGGGTCTCGTGTGGGGCAAGACTTCAGGTTGCCTGGTTTTCCCGAGGGTAATGAGGGTAACCCTCAATTTTTCTCTTGAGAGTTGACTATGGCTCTAGTCAATTTTTGGCATTCACACTTGCCCCCAGTCTATAAGGAGGTCTTTAGGCGTCCTTGTAGACTCATCATAGGGCTACACTTACTATGCGCTGGTGGTATTCCTATGCAATTTCTTGTAAACCGAGTTTTTGGCAGTGAGAGGTTCCCTTTGGAACCCCTCTTCTGAGTCGTGTCTGTTGGTGCACCTTGAACACTTGTAAGGATACGTTGACCCTTTAGGTTCTTGCTATCCTTTTATATATTTTTGCGTGCGCTTATTATTTTGTTGCGAGAAGTGTCATTCTCGTCAGTAGGCATAGTACTATTTTTGCAAGCGTCTTCGTTGAGACCCTTTTTTGGAAAGCGCCTTCTTTGAGACCCTTTATGCAAGCATCTACTTTGAGACCCTTTTTGTGAGCATCTACATTGAGACCCTTTTTGCAAGCGCCTACTTTGAGACCCTTGTACGATTTTTGAGGTGATCTCCCCTCGTGTCGGGACTTTTATGGCTAGATGGTCCTCGTCCAATTTTAAACTTGGTCAGCGACCCCTCTCGCATGACATCCCCTTCTATATGGACTCTTCAGACGTATCGGTAGTAGGGAAACTGGAGGAAGGTTCGCTTTCTTCAACATGCGAGTCCTTATGGCCCTCTTCCACCCGTATGTACTTCTGTGCTCTTTCGAAGAAATCATCTAAATTTGAAACTTCTCTTTTGAGCATGCTACCTCATAACTTGCTTCCTGGATGAACTCCGGCTGTAATAGCCATCTTGAGCTCCACTTTGGTTAAACTCCCCACCTTTGTTGCTTCCATATTGAACCTATGGATAGTTCTTCAGACTTTCATTTTCTCCTTTCTTTATGTTAGCGAGGCTGGTAATTGGCATAACGTAATCACAGACCGCATGGTGCTGCTGAAGAAATTCACCAGAGAATTGCTTCCATGATTTGATTGTTCCTGGCCTTAACCTTTTGAACCACTTGCATGCAACACCTTTAAGTGTAACAACAAAGAAATGAAATTTTTCTCTATTGTTGACCCATCTTAACCTCATCAAGTTATTGAAGTAATCTAAGTGATACTTTGGGTCCGTAGTACCCTCGTATGGAGTCATGCGAGGCTCTCTGAGGTTGGCGGGGATTTGCTCAGCCTGGATCTCCCTTGTGAAGGGCGAATCATGGTCAAACTCTTCATCATCTCTGTGCCCCAGGTGGGGTGATAATCTTGATGTCTAGTTCCCTCCTCTTTTTGCATAAGGAGTCTTGCGGGTTCTCAGGCTGATCCCTTGCCTTGGTTGTGTTCCTTGGGGGAGCTGCGGGGGGTGCGTTTCTTACTTTGACCTCTTCCCATGGAGCTCTTCTCTTAGGCCAGGGAGCACCTCTTTTGAGGTGACCTCTGCTTCATTCTTACGACCATCGTCTTCCCTCCGCCTTTGCTCCTGGGGGCATTTCGTCGGCCTAGGTCTCTCATGGTACTTTGTTTTGGGAGTTTTACTGCTGGAGAGTCGGGTTCTCCCATCGTCTGCGGGGACAGTATTTTCCCCTTTTTCACGCTCCTTCTCTTTACGCTTAGGAAGGGGTATGCTTGACTTTCCTTGCAGGAGGTCGTTTAAGACTTCCTGCATGTTCTCTATCGTGGTTTCTAGCCTTCGAGCCTTTTTATGCAACTCGTGAATCTCATCCTTGTAGAAGCGAGCCCTTGAGCCAGAACTTACCGAGTATACTCAGGGACTCTTGCCTGGCCTGTGCGTCGAGGGACCCGGGTCTTGGTAGCCTGATGCCACCGGGGACTGGGATGTGGGCACTCTGGCAGCTTTGAGTAACCTCCGTCGGGCTGGATAGCCGGGGACAATGCTTCTTTCTCCTCCCCTAGGGGAGGACATTCCCCTGACCTATCTCCATGCCCAGGTGGAGGAGGGTCTTTCCTGGAAGCCCTCATTCGTTCTCCGTTCAGGTGAACCTCAACGTCTTGTAGCTGTCGCAAGCGTTGTGAATGCCATGGCATCTCTCTTTTCTGGAAGTGATGAAAGAACGTTGGCTTGATGCTTGTTCTTCCCATAGACGGTGCCAAACTTTTGACGGTGAAATCTCGTCAATGATATAAGGTTAGAAAACTAAGACTGTATTGCCAAAGGTATCTTAGAAGAAGATGGAGACAACTTGAAAGAGTAAATATGCAGAACTACTATGGAGTCAAAATTGTATATTACTTAACAGCCTTAATATACAATCAATTTTCCAACCCCTTTTCTGGAGGGGTGATGATCTATTTATACTGGAGCTCTAATGACTCCCCATACATTGTGGTCCCAGGGGACAAGATTATGCATAGTTACATTGTCAGGGTAGTGGCACAGGTCATGGTGGAGCAGAAGGTTATGGTGTCGGCCTGGTACATAGTCAGAGGTATGCATGTAGTGCTTCCACTCTCTGTACAAACCAGTACCTCCACTACTTGTAGGACACAGATGTCAAAGTCCTGCCTTTGCCCTTTTTCAGGGTTGTACATCTCGTGCTTGTACATTCATCTCATGCCTAGTGGTCCCGCTTACCTAAATATCTTCTCTAGGTTTCTTCATATTTTAGTAAGTGTCGAACCATACTTCTTTTATCCTGACCCTATTTCCATGTATGAGACCTTGAAATAGGCATGTACGAGGCTAGGGGATGGGTCTCCCAAAACGAGACCCTTGGTGCCCAGGCGAGTACCCATACATGAATTGGGCACTCACGAGGCTCGGGGATGGGTCTCCCAAGGCGAGACCCTTGGAGCCTAGGCGAGTACCCATGTGTGACTTCGTCACTCACGAGGGTCGGGGATGGGTCTCACCAGGCGAGAGCCTTGGTGCCTAGGCAGGTGTTGACACGAGATGGCTGCATACGCACGGTGGGCAGCCTCGCATAGCGAGGCCCTAGGAGTCTCGGCAGGCGCACGCACATGATGGGCAGCCTCGCATAGCGAGGCCCTAGGGGTCTTGGCAGGCGCGCGCACATGATGTGCAGCCTCGCATAGCGAGGCACTTGGGTCCTTGGAAGACACGCGCGCATGGTTGGCAGCCTCGCATAGCGAGGCACTTCGGTCCTTGTCAGACGCGCGCACATGGTGGGCAGCCTTGCATAGCGAGGCACTTGGGTCCTTGGCAGACGTGCGCGCATTGTGGGCAGCCTCGCATAGCGAGGCACTTGGGTCTTTCTGGGAACCTTCGCTAAGGCCTCCTATGAGACATGGGTCTCGTGTGGGGCAAGACTTCAGGTTGCTTGGTTTGCCCGAGGCTAATGAGGGTAACCCTCAATTTTTCTTTTGAGAGTTGACTATGGCTATGGTCAATTTTTGGCATTCACAAAAAGTAAGTCAGATATAGAAACCATATTTTATGTATGAATGTATATCTTTAATTGGGACATTGTTACAAACAATAAAAAAAATGCAGAAACAAAGACTTGACTTAATAACTTATAGTTTAGATCATTATGTAGTACATAATATTTCAAGCTATGAGAACATTATCTCAGTAACATTTTGGTATTTAAGAATCATTTTTTTCTATTTGTTAATAGTATTTGTGCTTGTTGACTTTTCTTTCCATTCTCATATTTTGAGCATGAACAAGTAATAATCCAATCATCTTTTATATCATTTTACTAAATACAATAAAAATATAAGGAAAAGAAAAACTACTTTGACTAGTACTAGACAGCAGCAGCAATAATGTGAAACAGAATTCCAAAGCTATGAACTAAGAATGAAATTACAGTTAGGTAAAGGAAATACCTTCATATCGTCCAAGGCCTTACAATGATTTTTCTTTGAGAATAACAGCTTCAAGGAGTAGACTAACAACGTGCATGGACATAGGTGGGAGTCACTGCAATAATGTCTATTCCTTCAAATACATGAAGCGCCATGGAACTAATATAAAAGACAAGCTTGATATACAGAAAATAATTATAATAAAAAAAATAAGAAAAGATAATATACTAGAGAGACATGCAATGTGAAACATGTTGAGTTATTGTGATACATGCAAAATTTTCACTTAGTTGGTACCACATTAAAATATTAATGCACACATGCAAACACAAAAACATATACACATAGTGCTCAACTTGTAATGCACACATAAAAGAGTGCAAGGTAACAAAACTAAGTAGACTAGCAAAAACAGAGGACAAAAACACACTAAAACAAAAACTATTGCATGATCATAATTATTATGGTAACCTAATAAAGTTCATTCATATATCATAGCTACAAATAAAAATATATCTGATTTATTAAATATAATTAATTCAACAACACAGTTATATATGCAACTAGCTACACAGAGAACAGAGGACAAAAGATACAATAAGAAAGTGGAGATACAAAGGCTAATGAACGCAAAAGACAGATTCAAGCCTTATCATATTAAACCATTCACAACCCCTTAATGAAAGTTTATAGTCCCTAAACACAGATTAAAACTATATAAAACGCCCCACAAATTAATAGCCATCCTAAGAAATGAAAACGAAAAATCGGAACCCTAAACTTCTAAGGAAATCTATGAATTTGTACCTCTTACTGTGGCTGGTTCTTGGTGGTTCCTTCTTCTCCTCAACTTAGTCCACAAGGCTATGAAGAAACACTTTTTCCTTACAAACATACAGAAACCAAATTAAACTTGAAGAAAAACAAGATAATATAAATATTTTTTATCAGTTTCATGAATAGAATTACAATAATTAGTCTTTTTATCTTAAAAATTATAATACTAAATACATTCCACTCATTTAGAATTCTATTATCACTAAATATGTAACAAGTGTACAAAGTTAGAGAAATAAATTATGTAATTCTTTTTAATAATGGTTGGCTATTGGGCTTTTTCATTTTTGGTGGTTTATGTATATACATATATATATATATGCACACACATTTATGTTAATATATATTTATATGATAGTTTTATTACTTGATCTGAAATGATCGACTATTACTGAGAATGAAAAATGCTAAAGGATGAAAATGCGGAAGGTTGACAAATATATTGAAGATACAGGCTTAAACATAAGATATAATTTATATTATGTTTTAACCAATAAGCTTTTGGCTCATAATTTACTTCATAAAACGTTAATCTAGGCCACTTATATTGAAAACACGAACCAAGACATAACTGCTCATAATGATCAACCCAAACCTTCAATTATATTGAAACATACTATACATGGCATTAATCAGTATTATTCATCAACAATTAAAATGACAATAATACCAGATTAATTTTTATGAATGCTTTGAGCATCCTATAGTGATCTAATCTCATCTAGTTGGAGAGCATTGATAATAAACAAATGTTGATAATTAAAGAGTATCTGAAACTAAAGAATAAAAAACTTAAAAGTAAATAATAATACTAATCAATATCCTTATAAGAATGTGAAATAGAATCTCACCTATAATGGTAGAACCTTTAAGGTTGGCCACACTTTAAAATTGCAACACCATTTCTTTTAGTAATTTAATCCAGTCCTGAAACCACATCAATTGATCATAAAACAATGATAAATAAACTGAGAACTTTTTATATTTAAAAACACAAATAGAATTTTACAGCTTTACAAGACTTACTGATCATTTCATGACAATCTGTTTTAATACTTATCTATATATATACACATGTAAGACATGAATTATACTAAGGAAAAAATAAAGATAAAGGTAATAACCACTCAATGATGATAAGGCAACCACTACACCACATTTGCCTATTCACCATAGAACCAAAACATTATGCAAGGAACAAGAAGTGCATAAACAACTTACAGAACTAAGGTAAAGCAATTACACTCACATGCATAGTCACATTGTGAAGCTGACAAATTAACTGTGATGGCAAGTTGGGGTAATTGGGTATATGAGCATCGACTTCCTTGTTAGTGAAGCAGCAACCTGCAACCTGTCTAGAAGACTTGAATTAATAGCAATTACTCACAACATTAAGGAATAGGGAGATGAAAAGTACAATACACCAAAGGAAAATAAGCACCACTTTTTAAGAAACTAAAACGGGAGATCTTATATACAACAAAAGAAGGCATCAATAATTTTTTAAGAAACTAATTAGAAAAGATAGTTTAATTTTAATTAATTAGTAAGAAGATATAATTAGGTATACAAGTAACAAAGAGCAATAAAGAATAAATACATAATTATTTAATAATCATTAGGATCTGCATTTTTCCTAACTTGTGAAGATGAAAGAAATAACAAGAATGCATATTCTTCATCTTGATTATGTATTATACAGGTAGGGCAGGGCAGGGCATACACGTATATAATTTATATATCTTACGCCTCTATTGCTACATAAATGGCTACTAACGGTAATGCATAGAGGCAGAGGTACATGATTAGAGTGGGCAGAAGGGATCATACATCATCTTAATAATCTATACACATCCCATAAAAAAAGCTATAATAATAACTAATTTACTCATATGTCTCACTGAAGCATTCCATCAAACAGTTATTATGCATAGGTTAAGCAAAGCTTAGTTTTATATAATAAAACCAGTTTAAGCAGTCAAACAAAACAAAACTTACAGATAAATTGACTCAAACATCAATTAACACAAATACACTCTATATATACGAGTTTTGCCTACATCACTACGTTCTTTGATCGAACTTCGGTGGAGCTCCACCTTTCTGGGGCAAGACATTCACAACCTGCAAAAGAGAAGTTCAAAGTCAGCAAAATTACTAGTGGTATCAATATGCATTTTTTCCAAACTTTACAATATTATTCACTAATCAACTGAAGTCAAACAAGGACAAACTTTCAAGTCACTGAATGTATTAGTAGCAGAGAATTTCACAGAAATCGGGAAAAATACAGATGAGTCTGTTGGGGAAACAACAAACTCCATTGACCCACTGCAAACAATTCATCATACAAGATAACTATCACTTAAATTGAAATCAAATAAATTATTAAGTTTCAAAAGGAAAATAGCAGTAACAATTTCAGACCTTCGGTTCGAGTTGTCAATAAGTAGAATGGACCACTCCAACACAGAATTCCTTGGGTCGAACCTGCAACCAATAAAAAAAAGCAAATTAATACGGAACTCAATAAAATATAGTGCAACTCATAAACAATGCAAATGGATGCAGAATTATAAAAGTGATGACAACCAAGCTTAAACAAATGTATTACAAAGAAGTGTCAGTTAAGTTGTTTTTAGATTGTATACTGCCAAGTATCATCTATATTCCTCTTAATTTTATATTAGTTATAAGGATTTCAAAGACAATGAAGTCAAAGATATGAAAATGAATAGTTGGAAGTGTGCCTTGCTAAACAATATTCGTATATGCATGATTAAAATACATAGAAACATAATAACAATACAATGCAAAATCAGCAACTTGAGATAAAAAAAAAATCATTATCTTTTCCAATCCAAATTGATATCTAAACAGGACAGGATATCTAAACATCGACAAAAAGTAAGTAGAGAAATACTTAATTATTTATTATCTAGAGAAAACAAATGTTGCTTTTGTTATATAAAGAAGCATATAATGGCATGGTCTATACTCTAATCCACGACAAGCAATTTTGGCGTGCATGAATAACAAACTAAATATATATCTATATAAATAATTGTGATAAGTTCACATATATGATGATAAGTGTGCTAAATAAGTATAGGCCAACATAATCATTCAAAAGTGTGCTAAAGTAGTTGCTGAATTGGAGACCCTTTATGTATATATTGACATAGTTAAAAAATCAAGCAAAGTAAACATTCCAAGATGTCGTTTAACTCACAAATGGAAATAGAGCTTCTACAAATATACCACTACACACTTAAACAGAGTGGAGAAGAGAAGACGTGTACCGCAATTGAAAGAAGAAAAGAGCAAAGAAATGGTTATATGTGCGAATCTATAAAAATAGTGATAATCTATATAACCAGGACCTAAAGTACAAATATAGTCACTCCAGTCTAAAAACTCACAACTCACGGCTGCATTCAACACCTCAAATATCCCTAATTGACCAACACCCAATCGTGCAAGGAAGACCCAAATTGAACAAGAGAGATGCTCCTGTTTTTATTCTTTATTTCACATGTGTACACACATTATAATAAATCACATTAAAAACAATTAAACATAAGCGTATACAATGCACATAAAATTAATAAGGAAATTTACACACATATATATAACACATACATGTATATAGATCAAGCATAATATTTTAAATAACAAACATAATATCTTAAAGAATATACCTTCTTATTCAGTTTCTAGAGATCTTTCTCCTTTTTGGAAATTTTAAATCAAGCCCTAAATCAACTTTTTCCAACCATAATTGTAATGAAGTGAGACCTAAAAAAAAACACAATAAATTAAGAGCACAGCAGAGAGACTGGAGCATAAAAATACCCCATAAATACAAAAATGGATATTAAAAAAAATCTTATAGTAACTAAGAGAGGGACAAAAACCGGAGATACCCTGAGTGAGAGAAAGAGAAAGGTAACCAAGAAAAAAAAATAAGAAAAAGATTACACATACCTGGGGATTCCGTGTGAAAGAGAAAGAGGCGGTGAGAGAAAGAGAGAAGCGGTGAGAAATAGGTAACATTGAGGGAGAGGAGGAGAGGGTTTGGGGATTTGGCGAGATAAATAAAGAGACTAGAATTTTGGGATTTCGATGAGAGGTAGGGAGATCTGGGAGTTTGAGGTTGTGGTGAAATTTCTGGGAAATTTGGAGAATTTCCTCTCGGAAAGTTTGGAAATTTTTTTAGAGAGGTCTCAAAGGTTTGGGAAAATTTGGGGTTTGGGTAGGGAGATTTCTGCTAGGTTTAGATAGATGTGAGGGAGACAGAGAGTTAAGAGAGAGAATGAGATATGTAGATTTAGAAAATGAGAATAACAAGTGAAATAATACAATATTTAGCACAATTATTTCATTTGCCGCCAATTAATGTATTTGCTCCAAAATTGTGCGCCATTTTTTTTATGTCCTTCCAAATTTTATGGGTTTAGTATAACACTTTTTTAAAAGAGTGATACTTAAATGTCGTGGAAAGGGTTATTTGGTGTAGTGACAAGTCATGTTTATCAATAGTTATCTAAATAAGAAACTGTGGAAAAGTTGATTTTTGAGACTGCTTATTTTTTTTTCATAGCTTGTAAATTCTAAAGGAAGATAATACTTCAATTTTGTTAGTTTTCTTTATCTCTGATTATAGGAACTTTTGTATAGTTGGTTGTGAAATATCATGCATGTTTTTCAATGTCTTAACATACCTACCCTTATGTTACTTTTTTTTATGTACTCTTTTAGTTTACTATTAACTTTACGTTTAAGCATTAATTATTTAAATTTTTATGTAGCTAAGCAAATCGACCCACAACAAAGACAAGTACACAATGGATGATGAGGATGGAGCAAGTTTCATGGTTTACTTTTTGTGTATCTTTCTATGGCTTTGTTTTTCATTTTTGAAGTAAAAGATGTTCAAGAATATAGAACTTTATTATGTATGCTTTCAAACTTAAGTTAGACCTAAGATCTCATGTAGTAGTTCTTGTTTAATGTAATACTTATGGTTTATAAATCTATTTAATATTACATTTTGTGATTAATTTTGATATTTTTTTTATCCAAATACGATAATAAAAACCTTTTAATTTAAAAGAAAACTTATAATTATCCTTACACAAAAAAATTAAAAATCTATTATCTAGACTAAAATAACAAAATTTTATTACTGGCCCTTTAATATGGTATTTATGGTTGTCTTGGATACATATTATAAGTGTAACAAAACGTTATGATTTATATAATATAACAAACAAAAAACGCTATCAAAATAATCAATTATAACGGTTGAAAAGTGTTATGCAAAAAGTTTAAGATTATACTACAAATTTATAACCAATTACTCTAACTAAACGTTATTATTTTAATATGATAGCAACTAAAAATGTGTTATTGAATACTTTAAGTTAACATCGAACATAACATTAAAAAAAATTTATAGAAAAGACGGGACTTTTAATAACAGGGGCTATGCTAGCGTTTTGAGAAGTGTTATGAATACTTCCGGTTAGCAGTACGCTCACGAGCAAAATCTTAGCTTGAGCCCACCTTTTTTTTAAGTGTTATGAATACTGTTTTTTCTTGTAGTGGCTAGTCCATAATATTTATAATGGGTTGAATGGTACTACTCGTACCATAATAGATGCTGTAGTAAGAGGTGCGTTCATGAGCAAAAGTTCTAATGAAGCGTATGAATTGCTAGAGGAGATGACAATGAATAATTACCAGTATCCAACTGAAAGGGGACAGCCAAAGAAGGTGGTTGGTATGATTAAACTGGATGATATTTCCATGCTTACAACGCAAGTGGCAGCCTTAAAATAACAATTACAATAGACCAGTCTTTCATCCCAAGCAATGAAAGTACAAAATTTATGCGAGGCAGATGGTAGCGGTCAACCACTGAATCAGTGCCCTGTCCTAGATATGAATAACATGCCCATGGAAGAAGTGCAAGCTATAGAAAATTATAAAAGAAAACTATCACCCTTTTTCCATGTCATACAACCAAGGTTGGAAGAACACCCAAATTTTTCTTAGTCAAATAATCAACCCACTCAACAATCTTATCAACAACCTCCACTGGGCTTTTATCAACAAAAAAATAGACCTCCACAACAGCCAATGCCCATGGAACAACATGAACCACAACCTGATCCATTAAACCAACTCATGAATGAGACAAGGGCATCTATAAGGAGTTTGGAGACGCAAATAGGGTAGTTGGCCAATCTGATGACGAAGAGCTCAAGGAAATTTTCCTAGCACTACTGAGGTAAATCCTAAAGAACAGTTCCAATCCATCACCTTGAGAAGTGGAACCTAGTATGAGGAGCCCAAGAGAACTCAGTCAGAGGAGATAAGTCAGGAGAAAAAGGAGCAAGGCATAGCAGAGAATAATTCTAGTGAAGAGAATGTTACTAAAGGCTTAGCAGAGAAAGAAGTGCTAACACCAATGAGCATTGAGCATCATATAAAGATTCTATATCCACAAAGACTCCGTAAGAAAAATTTATATAAAACAGTTTGTGAAGTTTCTAGAGGTGTTCAAGAAACTACACATTAACATACCTTTTGCTGAAGCACTGGAAGAGATGCCTAAATTTGTAAATTTTATGAAGGAGATCCTATCTAACAAGAGGAAAATGGGATATTATGAAACTGTAGCATTGATTGAAGAGTATAGTTATAGTTTGCAAAGAAAGCTCACACAAAAGTTAAGAGATCCTAGTAGTTTTACTATACCATGCACCATAGGGGAGTTTGAATGCAAGCATGCATTGTAAAATCTCGGTGCAAGTTTAAATTTGATGTCATTGTCAATATTTCGTAGACTTGGATTGGGAGAAGCGAGGTCCACGACCGTCACATTACAGCTGTCAAATAGATTTGTTAAACACCCAAGAGGTATTATAGAAGATGTACTGGTAAAAGTAGATAAGTTTACTTTTCCAACGAATTTTATTATTCTTGATATGGAAGAGGATGAGAATGTCCCAATTATTTTGGGGAGTCCGTTTTTATCAACTAGGCAAGCACTAATAGATGTGAAAAAAGGATAATTACAGTTGAGAATGCAAGGTGATGAAGTTGTATTCAATGTATTGAAGGTAATGACCTATCCTAGGGGGAGTGATAGTTGCTATTCGGTGGATGTGATAGATGGAGCGGTAGAAAGTCAGAAGCTAGTAGAAGATCCACTTGAGCTAAGTCTTACAATTGTTGACGTAGATGAAGAGGATTGTGAGAAGGCAATGAGTTATTTGAATTGGATACAATCGTATGGACCGTTGAGAGAAAAGATGTAACATCCCGGATAACCAAGACTGTTACACTGTGTGTTTAAAATAGTACAAGACCTGCTAGTCATGTCGTTTGACCATAAATGTGATTCTAAAGTTGTAGAGTCCAAGAACTTTACTTAGCTAGTTAGATAGTAGTATTATAATATTTATAGCATTATCTTTGTGACTGTGGATTTGTGGTTCAGACCAGGAATTATTTGGACACTCATAGTAGTACTTGTAGATTTTCTAAGTTTAACCTATAGTTTAAGAATATTAATGTTAACCTAAGGTTTGATTAATATGACTGATATTTATGATAATATTTATTATACTATAAGGTTTAGATAAGAACCAATAGGATTTTAAGCACATGTTATGTATGGGTGATTAAGGATTAAGTATTTTGAGGATTAAATTTAATAAGGGGTAAAGTTTGAATGCTATAAGGTCAGTCAGCAGCTTTGAATACGTTTGAGGGCTTAGTCAAGGATGTTTACTCAATTTGAATTAAGCTAAAAATGTGTAATTTCGTGTTTAAATAATCAGCGAATGCCGATATATCGCAGCACGTAGATACGGAAAACACGAAACGATGCACGTTTGCCTCGGGCATAATGGTCCAGGCGATATATCGCCTATAGGGGGCGATATATCGCCTCCTTCAGCTTATTTTGAAAGTTTTTGAATTTGTTTTCCATTCAGCCATTCAACCTCTTGATAAGTCCAGCAACTTTTTGAACGAGTCTTCAGCCTCTGCTGAACGATTATTCAAATTATTTTCACCTAAAAAGCCATTATTTTTATTCAAGTTAAATTAAGATCCTTTCATTCCTAAACTCTATAAATAGGAGCTAGTACCCATCCATTATTCATCTTTTGCTCTAAGTTCAGAGGCTGCAAGTTGCTAGGTGAGTGTGAGAGTGTAAACACTTTGGTGGGGAAAATCATAAGCTTGATCATCATAAGCTTATCAAACACTTGGGGAAGTAAGGTTTCATAGTATTTCGGTTCAAGGTTTAGATTGGTCTACAAGTCTTCAAGGTATTTCTACACCTTAGTTCATTGGTATTATCTTATTTTAAGTTCTCATAGTCTTCTACTCAGCCTCTAACCTTAATCTTTATTTTGGTTAGGAAATCTAAGTTCTTGAGCAAAAAGGTTTTGGTAAGTATTTTTCTCAATGGTTTAGTCCTTCCATTCCTTTCATTTCTCTTCTTCTCTATTCTCACTCTTTTTAATGGTTATTAGGAGTGTTCCAAAGTCCCAATGCTGTCCTCTTATCCCGGTAACTTTGGTAAGGAAAATAGGATAGAAATTCACATGTTATATGTTTTATATGTTATCTTATGTTTCTTATGTTATGATAAGTGTTATGATATGCATGTTTGTAAGCTTGGGCATATGACCCATATGACTAACAAGACCCCAAATAGATTATGGGCATATGACCTGCTTAGCTAGTAGGACCCCACTAATCTCATGGGCATATGACTTGTTTAGTCTATGGGACCCCAAGTAATAATGGCCATTCTAGTATGTGTATGAAATAAGTGTTATGTTATGTTTTTATGTTTCTTATGAAATTTATGTATATGAACTATGTGGTAGATTTTCCTTGTTGGGCATTAGGCTCATTCCTTTTTGTTTATATGTGCAGGAAAATAACTATAGTGGCGGTAAGGTTCATGGATGCTTGGGGATTGTGTATCGGTGATGAATGGATTCAAGGAGTCGAGAGTTCGATTTTCGAGGATGTAGTCTTGTTTTTATGGTTTTACATGTAGTTTCCGCACTTGTTATGTAACTCCTTTTTATTTTAAATTATGTTTTTTTTTAAAGACAATGGGATCCCATATCCTACTTGACAATTTATGTAAGTAACTCTTATTTTTACAAGTTTCCTAATAAAGTTATGGTATTTTCACAATGTAAGTTTTATTAATGATTAGTATGTTTAGTTTTCGTTAATGGTCCAAAAGTCTAGAGTTGTTGGGTCATTATAGTTGGTATCAGAGCAAACGGTTCCTTCGCATGAAGTTCTCCTCGATACACACACTCAAAAGCTCTGAATCTGACCGCCAAGTAAGTATTTAAGTTATGGTTATTTTGCTTATATGTATAGCTAATGATTTTTAGTATTTATGTTTACAGTTAAGTATGAACGGAGCTTTAACCTATCAGGATATTCGAGCCATTAAGGCTTTAAAAAGAATAAGGGAGCCAAGGAACACCGTAGGAACACTAGAGAAAATCACTCAGAGATTGATCTTGTTCCACAAAGAGATAGGTTTGAAGATTGATCTAGTCTTTTTATGCAACTCGTGAATCTCATCCTTGTAGAAGTGAGTCCTTAAGCTGGAACTTACCGAGCGTACCCTGGGACCCTTGCCTGGCCAGTGCGTCGAGGGACCGGGGTCATGGTGCCCTGAGCGTGGTGTCAACGGGGGACGGTTAAGTGGATACACTAATGGCTCTGAATGACCTCCGCCAGGCTGGATAGGCTGGGGACGATGCTTCCCTCTCCTCCCCCGGGGGAAGAGGTTCCTCCAGTCTACCTCCATGCTTAGGTGGAGGGGGGTCTTTCTTGGTTGCCCTCCACTCTACTCCATCCTCGCAAACTTCATCATCTTGCATTTGCCGTAGGCATTTTGAACGTCTTAGCATTTTTCTTTGTTGGTAGTGATGAAAGAACGTTGGCCTGATGCTTGTTCTTCCCACAGACGGCGCCAAACTATTGACAGTGAAATCTCGTCAACGAAATTAGGTCCGAAAACTCAAAGGTGAATGTGGCGATGTTTAGATAAAAACTTAGAATGAACTTATGGAAGGATAAACATAGATGAACAATGGAGTGAAAAATGTATCTTGCTTAATAGCCTCTGCATACAATGAATTTTCCAACCCCTTTTCTAGAGGGGTGATCATCTATTTATATTGGAGCTCTAATGGCTCCTTTGTACATAGTGGTCCCTCAGGACAAAATAGTACATGAGTACACTGTCAGGATAGCAGTATGGATGGTAGTGGTGTTGGAAGAGTGGTGGTCTTCTCTAGTACATGTCAGGGGCCTGCAAAAGTGCTCTTGTCTTGGTACCATATTATGCCCCCACTACTTGTCGGGTACTGACCTCATAAGCGTGCTGAGGGAGTCCTGGCCATGTACCATTCTTGTACTGCCACTACCAGCCTAGCGTGGACACCATGCCATCTGTATTCTAACCCTTCGTGCTCCATGGTCACCACGTGGGCACCCCTAAGGACGAGGCTGGTGTGTGGGAGGAGGCCACCACGGGGACCACGGTGTGACTGTTGCGTGTGGCATCTTGGGGGTCGCGAGATGCTTGTCTCCTAGTAGTGTCGCGGGGTGCTGGGCGCTCGAGGAGCGCGGGGCGCTATGCACGCGAGGTGCGCTGGGTGCTGTGCGTGCGAGGCGCGTGAGGCGCTTTGCGGGCGAGGCGCGCAGGGCGCTGTGCGCGCGAGGCGCGCAGGGCGCTGTGCGCGCGAGGCGCGCGGGGCGCTATGCGCGCGGCGCGCGGGACGCTTGGGCTCTCTACTAGTGTCCAAGGTGGAGTGGTCAATTTGAGCAGGGTCATTTTGAGTACTAATTTGAGGGTTCAAATGGACTTCAAACATGGTTTCTTTGGACCTTCGAGGGACCTTTGGCATGAGATGTGGGTTCTTTACCGGTGTTGAATTTTGAGCATCCACAGCACCCGTGAGCCAAGGCCCAACAAAAAAACTAAATTCAATAAACATAAGTAATAACATAGCATACATAGCAAACCTCAGATTAATCAGCTCAATAGCAGCATAATACAAGTATTAAACTAGGCAATGATAAACATACACTTTCAAGCATATAACTCAATCTGTAATACAAATATTTAGGTGTCGGCGCCCTTAGGCCGAGCCCTTTGGTTATTTAGTTGATCCTAGCTCGCTTAGGCCGAGCTGCGTTCAGTACGCTCATCAACAGCCCCGACACCCTTTTGCCATACTTTCATATTACATATAACAATTAAAAAAACTACAGAACACACACGTTCAATTATAGGGAATCTCACTCCCAATCAAACCACATGGGTACATTTTTCTTACCTCGAGTCTCAAGTGATGGATAAAGAGCGGTCCCGAGCACGATCCTCAGTCCTGAGTCTTAACGGTAAACCTAGTCACAAGAAATAATGGATAACTATCAAATTCTAATCCCATTAAATGACTTTGGAATAATACTCTAGCCTCCGAGACCTCTAACTCTACCAAACTGGGTAGTAGAATTCTTCCCTAGCACTTAGGTTTGAATCCCTAAGCCTCCCTAAGCCTAAAAACCTTAGCTTCCCTTTCTTTTCCATTTAGGGCCATGGCATGCCCTTTAGGGTTATGGCCCACCACTTAGACAGAGGGCATGACCCTCCCTGATGGAGGACACGGGCCGTGACATGCTCCCTCACGCCGCGGCTCCTGGGCAAACAAGAGGCATCTCCAACCTCTTCAGACAGGTGGGCTGCGGCACCTCAAGAACAAGGTCGTGGCTCGGGCCTCCAAACCCATAAATCCATGCTTTTCTTCTGTGTTTTTCTCAACCAATTCAACCCATATTCTCATAATTAAAACCAAACTTCATATCACAACAACATATTCAAACTAAATACCCCAAAACCTACTAAAATTAGCATCCCAAATCAGCTATAAATCATCACTCAAAACCTAGATAACAATCATCCTAAAAACTGAATTCTCAACAGAGACCAGATAGAATCCTTACCTTAATGATGTTGTTGTTGTTCCTGAGCTGCCCTTCAGAGTCTTAGCCATAGTTTTTGCCAATCCTCAAGCTAAATTCCCTGGCTCTATCCTTCAAATTTCCCTTAGCTTCAAGGCACAAGAAGAGGGAGAGAGAGAGTATGTGAGTGAGAGGGAGAGAGAGTATGCTGAGATTTTGAGAGTGTTCTGGTTATTTCCCCTAAGTTCCATTAGCCTTATCCCCTAACCAAAAGACCAAACTGCCCTTAATACTAACCCAGCCCCCTAATTACTTCTAAGGGTAAAACAGTCATTTTCCCGATTCTCGCTAATTCCTCAAGTCATCCTACCAATTTCCCAATTAATCCCGGCATGCCCAATTAATCACCAAATACCTACCAGTTATTCAATAAATCCTACATATATACTGAACTTCCCAATATCCCTAAGCTCACCCCGAGTCGGGTATTATTTCCTGCTGTGACTATTCTGCTAATCCGCTCACTAGGATCGTCTCAAGCCATATAATGTAAATATATTCACATAATAATGTGGTCTCAACCATTTAACACTTATAATTACATTTATGCCCTTAACAGGCAAAAATTACAAATATGCCCTTATAAACAATAACGGGCCCAGATGCATATTTAATACTTATAAATATGCATTTAAATATATTCATATCATCATATATATAATGCATGCCACATAGTTACACATTTAATCAATTAAACACCATATATCATTTTATGACCTCTCAGCATGCTAATCAAGGCACTAAACCCTATTAGCATTTTTGGGTCGTTACAAAAGAGGTTTCAAGAAAGGAGCTCTTGGCCATTGTGTTCGCTTTTGATAAGTTTAGGCCATATCTCATTGGGAATAAGGTAATAGTATACACTGATCATTCCGCCATTAAATTTGGTGGCTAATCATTTGTCTAGTTCCAAAGAAGGGAGGAATGACGGTGGTTAAGAATGAGCATAATGAATTGATTCTGACTCGTACTGTGACATGTTGGAGGATATGTATAGATTATCGTAAATTGAATAAGGCCACTAGAAAAGATCACTTTCCATTGCCTTTCATTGATCAAATGTTGGATAGGTTGGCAGTCCATAGTTGATGGGTATTCAGGATAACATAAAATTTTCATTGCACTGGAGGATGAAGAGAAAACCACGTTTACATGCCCGTATAGTACTTTTTCATTTAGAAGAATGCCATTTGGACTTTGTAATGCACCTACAACGTTCCAAAGATGTATGATGGCTATATTTTCAGACATGGTAGAAAAGGGTATTGAGATCTTTATGGATGATTTTTCTGTTTATGGTTCTTCTTTTGATAACTGTTTGGCTAATTTGGAGCTAGTGAGGAAGAGATGTGAGGAATCACACTTAGTCTTGAATTTGGAGAAGTTCCACTTTATGGTAAATGAAGGAATTGTTTTAGGGCATAAGATCTCAAGTAAGGGAATTGAAGTAGATCGTGCCAAGATATCAACAATAGAGAATTTACCACCTCCAGTCTTAGTTAAAGGAGGAAGAAGTTTTCTTATCCATGCAAGGTTTTATAGAAGATTCATTAAATATTTTTCTAAGATTTCGAAACCCCTATACCTTTTGAATTTGTTGAGAAGTGTCCCCATGCTTTCAAGGTACTTAAAGAGAAATTGACTTCTGCATTGATAGTCATTGCACCTAATTAGGAATTTCCATTTGAGTTAATGTGTGATGCAAGTGACTATGCAGTAGGAGCAGTGTTGGGGCAACGAGTTGACAAGGTGTTTAGAGCAATTTATTATGCAAGTCGTACTTTGAATGATGCTCAGGTTAATTATGCTACTACAGAAAAGGAGCTATTGGCCATTGTGTTCACTTTTGATAAGTTTAGGCCATATCTCATTGGGAATAAGGTAATAGTATACATTGATCATTCCACCATTAAATACCTTATGACTAAGAAAGATGCAAGGCCTCATCTCATTCGTTGGGTTCTATTGGTACACGAAATTGACATGGAGATTAGGGATAAGAAAGGAACTGAAAATTTGGTGGCTGATCATTTGTCTAGATTAGAATTAGAAGAGAGTTAAAGTAAGAAAGAGGTGTAGTTTAATGATGCTTTTCCAGATGAGCAGTTATTTAAAGTACAAGAGAATAAGGAGGTATTGTTGTTTACTGACTATGTTAATTTCTTGGCTGCCAATATAGTGCCTCCAGAGATGTATAGACAACAACTAAGAAAGTTTTATTCGGAGGTAAAGTATTATTATTGGGAGGAACCCATCCCATACAAGCATTGCGCAGATCAAATTATTCGTCTCTATGTGCCTGAAGATGAGATGGTGTCGATTTTGACTCATTGTCATACTCTTCATTGTGGTGGTCATTTCAGAGCAACAAGGACAACTACAAAGGTATTACATTGTGGTTTTTATTGGGCTACGTTGTGGAAAGATGTGAATACATTTATAAAAGCTTGTGATCGATGTCAACCAGTTGGCAATATTTCAAGGAGAGATGAGATGCCCGAACTTGGGATTCTTGAGGTGGAATTATTTGATGTATGGGGTATAGATTTTATGGGTCCCTTTCCACCATCTTACAATAATATGTACATCCTTCTAGTAGTGGATTATGTATCTAAATGGATTGAAGCAACAAAAACACCTAGAAATGATAGCAAGGTGGTACTCAAATTCTTGCATAAGCATATTCACTCGTTTTGGCATGCCTAGGGCTTTAATAAGTAACGAAGTTATCCATTTTTGCAACAAGATGATGGATGCCTTGCTTGCTCATTATGGTGTTCATCATTGAATTGCGCTGCCATACAATCTTCAAACTAATGGTCAAGTGGAATTGTCAAATAGAGAAGTCAAAAGTATCCTTGAGAAAACATTCAATAGATCAAGAATAGATTGGTCTAAGAAGTTAGATGATGCATTATGCGCATACAGGACTGCATACAAGACTCCTATTGACATGTCACCTTACTGGTTAGTATTTTGTAAAGAATGTCATTTGTCGGTGGAGATGGAACATAAAGCTTACTGGGCAATGAGGGAGTTGAATATGGATGCCACAACAACAAGATATCATAGGTCTTTGGAGATGAATGAGATGGACGAGTTTTGTAATGAGGCCTATGAGAACGCTAAGATCTATAAAGAGCGTACTAAAGCTTGGCATGATAAAAATCTTGTTCACAAGGAGTTTCAATTTGGGCAGTAGGTGTTATTGTTCAATTCTAGATTTAAGTTGTTCCCAGGAAAATTGAAGTTCGGATGGTGAGGGCCATTTACTATGGTTAAAGTATTTCCTTATGGGGCAGTGTTGTTACGAGGAAAGGATCATGAGACGTTTAAGGTGAATGGTCAGAGAGTAAAGCCATATTTTGGTGGCCTTATTGATAAAGTCAAGACCATCATCCAGCTACAACCTTTGGGAAGAAGAAGCAAGCGTCCGGCTAAATGATGTTAACGATAGTGCTATTTGGGAGGCATCCCAAGTTCTTTTTAGTATTTTAATTGGACAAGTATTTTTGTTGTTTTTGGTTTGGTGTTAAATTTTTATTTTGATTTAGTTTTTCTTCAAAGTTTTGGACCTTTAGACTTTAGATTGTAAATATGAGTCGTGGAATTTGTGAAAACTATAAAACTAATACAAAATGAAGTTTTTCTACAGGAACCCATTTGAGTCGCAGCGCTCCTGTAATTGTGCCGCGACGCATGCACAGACAGAGAGCTTAGGAATTTTGTGAGTACCCAGGCGTTGCGGTGCCCTAACATTGAGTCGTGGCGTGCATCCACAAAATTGAACCCAAAATTTGACACAGGCCACGGTGCTACACCTTATGCATTGCGACACTTCTTCGCAAAATTTCTATAACCCCTATTTTTTTGTGTGTTTTCCCTTCACTTCATCATTTTCTCTCTACACATTTCGAACTTCCTACCTACAATACACCATTGTTTCATGCAAAACCTTCAAATATCTTCATAAAACCTCTAATAATCTTCCTATAACCTTTATTCAATCACTTATCCACCATTACTTTAACCTAAATCACCTTTAAAATTCATTCTTGTCATTCATAAACCTTAAATTCAAATTTTGGGGAAGATTGTGCAATCTGTAGAAAGCTTGAGGAATTCAGAATATCTTTCATCGTTTTTCATTGGGGGTAAATATTTCTCTCTTAATCTCTTGATATTTTGGTGTTTTGTAGTATATTATTTCGAATTAGGTGGTTGCGAGCTCTATTGTCTAGTTGGGTATTGAGTGTTTGTTTGAGAAGATTATTTGCGTTATTAGTGGTGTTTTGTTGATTTGGGAAAGTGGAAAAAACAAGGGGAGGTGCTAAGAAGTGTTAAGAAGTGTAATGGGACCTAAGAGATCGAGTCATGGAGCTTCGTCTTCAAGGGGGCAGTTTCTTTTGATAGGTCGGGGTTTGTAATTAAAGAAGCTCAAGATAGACATGAGCGATTAAGAAAGCAGAGTTTAGTTCCAGAGCGAGGAATAGACTATTAGAATTTTCCTTTTGATGACCCGACCTATGTGCCTATTCAGGTTATACTTCAAGATAGAGGTTGGCAATCATTGGTAGTTGAGAGCATTCCTAAACCAAATGTCTCTCTGGTGTATGAGTTTTATGCAAACTTGCCTGAGCAAGAAAATAATACATGTTTTGTGATGGGGAAGCGGGTATCGGTTAATGTTGGGACGTTTAACAATTTTTATGAGCTTCAGTCTTTCCCAAATAAGCAAGATGAGTATAATGCATTCTTACACACTGAAATTAATTATGAGAAGGTGGAAGAGTTCATTGATTGTCCTGGGGCTAGGGTTACTTATACTCACGATGAGCCCAAACACATGTATAGGTGTCAGCTCAACCAAATAGAACGTGCGTTCTTATATTTTGTGAGTGTTCAATTGATCTATTCATCACATTTTTCTGATATTCCTATGATCTGATTGCTTATGGTTTACACAATAATGAAGAGGATGAAAATTGATGTGGGAAAACAGCTTAAAAATAGTATTGGGTTTATTTATCGGCTCACGACAACTGGTGGATTGGCGCATTGATCATTTATCACGGATCTGTGTGAAACTTACAGGGTTCCGATGCATCCTGTAACGTCCCTAATATCCCACAAAAATCCAAAGATGATGTGGTGAATAAGAAAGTGACACGTGGCATCACAAATCAGGGAAAAATGATGAAGTATTGAAAAAAGATCGATGAGTAAAAAGGATAGGTCCAAGACCTATAGAAAGTCAACCAGGCCTAAACCCCCTAAGGGTGGTCGGCCTAGCATTGGCCCCTTAGGGGTGGTCGGCCTAAGCATGCCCAATAACCCCTTGGGGTGGTCAACCCACCCTATCCATCATATGGTGGTCGGCCTACACTCCCAAAGACACTTCACTGGGTAAAACTCACACTCGTTCAAACTAAGATCAACAAGCCTAGCACCCAAGCGCTAAAGGGTCATCGAGCCTAGCACCTAAGTCTCATAGACCAATCAAGACATAGCATTTTCTCAAAGGTCTTAATCGTGCATTATCGACCGCAATCCAGAGAAGACAACGGGAAGACCCACGATCTCATAATCATGGGAAGGTGGACACGTATCTCCACTCCCAATGATCATGTACCAAACCACGATCCCACTCTTACTGATCATGTAACAGCCCCTGGGTACTATAGATAAATGACCCATGGCTTCGTTTCAAAGGTCTCTTTTTCTGGACTTTTTCGACGAACTTGTGAGGAGTAAACTCTGAGTTGATCTTTGTAATTGTCTATTGTGCGATTCAATAATAAATACTAAGTGGAGTAGGTTATTACTGTTCAGAAGAACAGGGCTGAACCACTATAAAACTTATGTGTGTTTATTTAAGATATTTGTACTGTATTGTATATTGGATTCATTCTGTTCAAAAGGTGTCGTATATTGTACATACGACCGTTGGCCAATTTCACAGGTCAACAGTCCCAGATTTTTAAGACTTGATAATGTAGAAATATAAACGTTTTCATTTAACAAAATGTCTCAAAAACCCATATAAAAAAAAGCTTTTAAAGTCGTATGGCAATACTCAATATTTAATACAAACATAGTTTATGAAAAGTAAATTGAGCCTTGTTTATGAAAAAAAGACAACATTTCCAAAAAAAAAAAAATAACTTCCCTAAAGGTCAGTCCACATGTACATCCTCAAAGTAGACTCCAGCGCTCACTTCTCTACTTTGCCCTTGTTCTTACCTACAACAGGGAACAACAAGGTAAGCGAAAACGCTTAGTAAGTTCAACTTTAAAACAAAATCATGTAAAGAAGACAGGTGGTCACTGACCAAGTCACCGACCACTAATAACAATAACTCAACAAAATTAGGGTTCTGGATCCATCTGGACCCTAAGCAATAAATTTCAAGAACGCAAAAGCGTCTTGGAAAACTTATGGTTATGCCTGATAACCAATGGCAAACTATTTCAGATAAACAGATAAGTCCCTGCACTCAAAATATCCCAGAGCAAACTGACATAATATATCACAATATAATTTGAGACCAATGTTCAATAATTTTTTAAAATTCGGGCGTATCACACCCTCCGGCATATTTGCTAATCAATAGGGGAGAACTAAGATCTAGCCAATAAATATCCCCATCAAGGTTAACTATCAAGTTACCTAGGGCATCACTACTTATCCAAAAGTAAATCCCTCACAAGGGTAACCATCAAGTTACTTGGGGCATTGCTACTATTCAAGAGTGTAATCGATGTTACATGAGTTTACAAAGACTTCTATGTTGATCAATGGTGCTTGAGAGAAGTTGCCCCTAGGGTGTTCAACCTCACTCAAACTTGGGAACCCCTAGTATCTCTAGGCACTCTCACTGAATGGCCAATATTCACGGAGGCTATCCGGGAATAACTCATCAGAGTAAGCATGAGGGCTCCTAGGTCCCATTCATTTTGGCACCCCTAGGTTTAAACCAGCAATCCTCACCTCTTGGCCACTCATCGCGGTAGTGAACCAGACATAATAAAATCAAACAAGCAGTGTTACAGGGATCAACCGTCTAGGATATGACAGATATCTACCGATCATATTTTTTGAATCAACACCTACTAAACTAATGTCTCTATGTAAAATTTATATGGTAGTGTATACCTGTGCATGTGTCTCTATACTAACATACATTACACTAGTCATTTCATGTTGTAGCCACACAAATAGAAGTTGACTTACTTGGAGTCCTTAGCTCTTAGCAGGATTTCACCCTCCAACGTACAGTCCAGTTATGCTTAGCCAATACTGTAATTATCCATACAGTATACTTGGATTAATTATGGCACTCATAATTCAATATTATTATTTTGAGCAGTTTGGACATTTTCAAACTCATTTGTAAGGATTAATGATCATTATTTGGTTTTAAACCCATTCAAGAAATTCCTACACAAAAATTTAAGACTAAACCCTATGTCTGGGAGACCTATCCTATGGTCTCGATACTTAGGCTCGAGTATCGCAATAGTATTTCTCATAATCAACTAAAAATCTTATTCTTTAAAAGCTCCGCTATCAACCCGTACTTTCAACAAGTCGATTAAATATATAAAACATTTTAGTCGGTATTATATCCAGAAAATACTAATTAAATTCCTCAATTATTTTTCAAGAAAATAATCTCTCAATTTTTCTTTTATTTTTCTTAAAGTTTTAATCTCTAAAACAGTTTTAAGAAAATAGCCTTGTTGACCCTGATTTTGGCCAACTGACACGGAGTCAAATTTGCTTGATGGGGACAAACATGTTGGAAAGAATATGATGACGAAATAATAAAGAACACAAGAGTTTATAGTGGTTCGGCCCCAGAATCTGGTAATAACCTACGTCCACTTGAATTGTTATTGATATAGAATTCAAAGGAGTGATCAAAGAACTAGGGTTCAACGAGTTTCACCAACCTCTGAAGAACAATACAATATGTCAAATAGAATCACTCTAGTCTTAAATAATTCAAAGGCCAAAAGTCCCTTCCTTGAGCTATCTTTCTCTATTTATAGGCTCAAGGGGGATTACATTCATTTGTTACAGATATTCTTTCCTAAATAATAGGATACTCAGGAAATCATGGGAGTCAATTTTGGGATTGACTAAGATTTTTATAAAAATATCATGAGATACGCGGAACCTGCGACCATACTGGTCACAGGTAAACTTCGACTGCCTTTTGCTTGTAATATCTCTTCTGGTCGATACCCTAGCAGAATTCCGCCAAGTGTCAGCCACGTGTCCAGAAGTCACTTGCCACGTCATTCGTACCTGTTTTTTGGATAACATTTGCCCCCCAAGTTTATTTATTACGAGCAATAAATAAACTTTTGATGAAACGACCCTTCGGTTACCCCACCATACCTGTCAGAACACTTCGTGCAATCTTGGAAAAAGCAACCTACCCTTGTCTAATCACAGCTTTTCGCTTCCCAAGTAACGTTTCGACGGCTATCACCCTTCCCCATACTTCGAAAAAAGGGGAAGTTGATGATTACTTCCTTTTAATGCTTACGGACAAAAATATATATAGCCTCTTTGAAGTCTCCTTTTTCTTTTTACGCAAGCCATCACTCTTTCAAGAATCCCTAACACCAGAGCTCCTATTTCCCTCTGAAGACCGTCCTTCGGCATTTCAAGATTCAGCCCGTGAGCCCCTTTTACGCCTGGAAAATCTCTCAAATCTCCACGATCTTCACCTTGGTAAGTTTCTGGACTCTTACGCTTTATATTTTTGCCGTGCATTTCTCTGTTACTAAGGAGTTATGAGTTAGTTTGATAGTTAAGATCATGGTCTTAGGACGTAAAATCGAAGTGAAAATTCGACTATTATGCTAGCTGAAAAACTAGGTTTTTCCCGCCCTAAAAGGAGTTGAAACTCGTTGTATTGTTTCTCTTTTGATCTGTTTCTCAAACTGTTCGCGTGAAAAAATTTAGTTTTTTGTTAGAATGTTGCTGTATAAAAGCTTAACTTTTATACTCGACCAGCGTTATTCTAAAAAACTTTCAAAATTATTCATCCTCACCTCCCCATTCTTCTGTTTGCAAACTTTAATGCCAGATTTGTGGGGAGGTGAACGGCCCATTGACGAAGATCTTCTTGCCCAGCTGCTCGAAGGCGAAGAACGACCGACCGACCGACTGAGTTCACGAGATTCCATTTTCACAATCTTCCTCTAGACCTCGTCCATCACCACCTCAAATGGCCCACTCTAAGTCCTTAGGCAAGAAAAGACCTGACTCCAAAAATAGTCCAAACTCTCCTACCCAGCCTGATCCACAGGCTAGGGTTCCCTCGACCAGTGGTCGAGAAAATGTCACCCCAGACCCTCGTATCCAAGTTAGGGCCCGCCCTCGGCATCAAAACCTTCCTGATGTTGAGTGGTATCTCTCCCCCACCAGCCAAGTGACTCCTCGGATGCTTGCTAATTATCGCAGGAAGTATCCTCTTATAGGAGTTAATCTTACCATCCCGGCTGCTGACCAAAGAGCTAACCTTCCTGGGGGTGCCTATAGCGCTTGGTCCAGATATCACATAGAGGCGGGGGCTATCCTCCCTCTACATCCTTTTTACCAGGGGGTGGCCAACTATTTTGGTGTCGCCCCCTTTCAAATTACTCCAAATGGATACAGAATGCTAGCCGCACTCTATATCCTATATAAACTTAAAAAATGGCCGGAACCTACCCCTCATGAGGTCAATTTCCTCTTCGACCTTAAGTCCAACCATCAACAATACGGGACGGGCTTCTTCCATCTCTATCACCAGGAAACTAGCCGAACTTTCCTGAGTGACACTACCCATATTTCAAGCATGGGGCAGTACAGTAGGGAGTACTTCCTCACGCCGGATATGACTACGAACAACCTGGCCTTCGCTCGCAGAGGTAAATGCCTTTTTCACTGGTCGCTACTTTTCCTTTATGAATTCTCTTGAAACTTTCTAAATTATACCATGCCTTTCAGGTCCATGGTTACGTCCGAACCCAACACCAGACATGGTGTTGAGGTCCAACGCACTGGCTAGGATGGCAGACGCAGAAAAAAGCGTCAAGTCCCTGGTCACTGATGAAAATCTAAGGCTATCTGGCCTCCTAGCTCCTCGCCATGAAACAAGAGGACCTGTGGTAGCATATGCCACGACCGAGGGGGATCCTGAGCAGCAACCCCCAGCGTCTCCTCCCCGAAGGAGGCCAACGGGGGTTACGATCAGGGAACCCACTGGCGTCCCTTCAGTAGAGAGGCCTTCTGCGCCCCAAGGCAAGGGGCAACAAAAGGCAACAGAGTCTGTCATAAACCAGGATGAATCCTCAGATGAACACGGTATTGTTATTTTTCTTTTAAATAGCTTGCCAATTCCCTGTCACTTGTTTGATGGGGACGGCAATTTTACGTATACTCCAAATCTAGGGCCAGACTTCTTCGTGCCAGATAATGAGTGTATGAATAATAGAGTCAGTAGTATAGCGACCAATACTTGTAGCTCGGGTATTAAACTTTGTGACCTCTTTTCTGTTTTACCAAGAATTTTCATCCGCCTCTATCTTATCATCTGCATATTTTTGTTTGTACGGAGAGATGGCTACTCCCAACGTTTTCGATCTGTACCAAACTCAAGAGGAGGCAGAAGTCCCCCTGGTTCGATGAAAGACATCCAGGAGGCATAATGGCGAATCGAGCCAAGGACCTCCGGCCAAGAAGGGTCGAACAGAAGATCCTTCCAAGGATGCGTCAACCAGACAAGCCTCTGCTCAGCCTTCTGCTCCTGCTGAGAAGGAGGCTGCCCCTGCTGCCAACCCTTCGCCTCCGGCCCGAAGGGAGTACACCCCGAAAGCAGAGCTTCCTGGGACCAAGCTCTCGAACCGCTCCCTGTGATCAGTCAAAGATCACCTTGCCCATATCTTGAAGCACGACCGTTGCAGGGAGGCAATGGCTGAAGCTGAGAGCATGGGGGTTGACCAGATCCTCAATAGGGCTCTTAACGAAGTGGCCAGTGTAAGTATTTTTCCTCTAAGATTTTACTTCTCCTTTTTGTAGTATAGTCTAACTTTTATTTCTCTGACTGCAGGCCATGCTGACAATAACTGCTGCTCGCACTCGTGCCCTAGCTACCATCGACCAGGCTCGGGCAAAGGCCGTTGAGGAGTTCCAGGTGAGAGCCACCAAGGAGCTTCAGGCTGCAGAAGCCAGGCACGCTGGGGAGTTGGAAGTGGTTACTCAGCAGAAGGATGCTGCGGTGGCAAAGCTGGCAGAGGCTGAGTCTTCTAAGGCAGCTATGAAGAAGCAGAGGGATGCATACCAGAATTCCAGCCGAACCCAATATCGTGAAGTCAAGAGGCTCAAGGAGGAGCTCCTAGATAAGGACAAGGCCATAGCTGTTCTTGAGAGCCAGGTGGAGCAGCTGAAGCTTACCAATGCTAATAATCTGGAGAGGTACAAGAATGCGACACTTCGGTGTTTCTACGACTTTTGGAAACACAACTGAGGTGCCAATTTTAACTACCTTCCAGAAGATGCCAGGAACGCTGAGTTGGCCCACTGCACTGCTCGATTGGCTGAAGAAGAAGAAAGAGCAAGGGTTCTTGCTTCCCCAAGCATCCATCTGACCGCTGATGCAGAGGAGGGAGGAGTTGTTGAGGATGTGGCCAATCAGACTGTTGAGCAAGACCCTCCTGCTCCTTAAACTTATTTCTTTTTTATTTTTCTTCAATTACACGACCCGCGGGTTGTGTTGTAAAGACAATTTTTACTTTTAAATTTTCTGCACGGGCAGCAAACTTTTCCTTTTATTTGAAACAATTACATCCAAGCAGTGATGCTTGCGGTGTAAAAGAATGCCTTATGATATTATAATATTTTCTTTATTATAACATCTGTTCGCATGACCGAACTTAGCATAGTACTTTGGCTTGATTTAACAAAATATAAATTTTGAAAAATACTCTAAGTACCGTAGCATGCTTTCACTCATTTTGTTCATGTGTTTACATACCTTTTGGTATGCTTTGCTATCGATGTACCTTATATGCCCCCCAAGTGATCGAGGAGCTTTAGGTCCTTGGTCACTTGCCTTGACTATGACCTGTGCGAACATTACTGCTCGATAGTAATTATAACACTTGTAATACAGCAAAACAACACACATAATGAACAAATACTTGTAAAATAAATTTACAAAGGTTTGCAAGAATGACTGGTTGCGCACAGTCCCTTATAATCTCGTATTAAAATGGACTAAACATGTCTTTACGAGTGATCTTAAAAAGATCTTACACTTATAAGCGATTAACCATACAACGTGGCTAACCCTTTTTCCGAAACTTGTAAAAAGTAAAAATTAATACAAGCCAGTTCTTTAAAAATGACTGTTTATTGGTAGTACTTGCGCAGGTGTTCACCGTTCCAGTAGCGTGGAACAAGATCTCCATTCAAGCGTGCAAGTTTGTAGGTGCCCGGATGAAGGACTTCCTCAACCTGGTAAGGTCCTTCCCAGTTTGGTCCAAGCACTCCAGCAGTGGGGTCGCGGGTATTCAAGAAAACTCGTCATAGCACTAGGTCACCGACGTTGAATTTCCTTTCTTTTACTTTTGAGTTAAAATACCGGGCGACCTTTTGCTGGTACGCAGCAACTCGGAGTTGGGCTCGTTCTCGTATTTCTTCAATTGAGTCTAGGGACTCCATCATTAGTTGGCTATTCTGGCTCTGGTCATATGTAATGCGTCGATGTGAGGGGGGATCTAATTCGACGGGCAACATAGCTTCATACCTGTATGCTAAGGAAAACGGAGTATGACCTGTTGCTGTTCGATGAGAAGTTCTATACGACCAGAGGACTTCAGGCAGCTGTTCTGGCCATGCTCCTTTAGCGTCTTCAAGCCTTTTCTTCAGGGTGTCCTTAAGCATTTTATTAACTACTTCGACCTGCCCGTTTTCTTGTGGATGCGCGACTGAAGAAAAGCTTTTGATAATCCCGTGCCTTTCGCAGAAGTCGGTGAATAAGTCACTGTCAAATTGGATGCCATTGTCTGAGACAATCTTTCGAGGCAAACCATATCGGCAAATAATGTTCTTGATGACAAAGTCAAGAACCTTCTTGGTCGTTATGGTATCGAGTGGTTCAGCTTCGGCCCATTTGGTGAAGTAGTCGACTGCTACAACTGCGTACTTCACTCCACCTTTTCCCGTTGGCAGGGACCCAATCAAGTCTATACCCCATACTGCAAAAGGCCAAGGACTCTGCATCTGTTTTAATTTGTTTGGAGCTGCGCGTGGGATTTTTGAAAATCTTTGACACTTATCGCACTTTCGTACAAACTCCATTGAATCTTCGTGCATGGTCGGCCAGAAATATCCCTGCCTTAGAATCTTTTTCGCCAAACTTTGCCCCCCAGCGTGATCCCCGCAGAAGCCTTCATGTACTTCCTTCATTAGCTCCTTAGCTTTCTCTGGTGTAATACATCTGAGCAATGGCGTGGAATATCCCCTTCGGTATAGAACACCATTGACCAGTATATACCTAGCAGCCTGCCTTTGAAGAGTTCTGGCTTTGTTTCTATCTACTGGTAGTACACCACTTGTCAGATACTCCAAGTAAGTTGCCATCCATGTATCCTCCATTTGGATTTCCATACTGGTTTCATTTGCTCGTATGCTTGGCTCGCTCAATCTTTCCACTGGCACAATATTCAAAGTGTCAGCATCTTTTGCGCTTGCGAGTTTGGCTAAGGCATCTGCGTTCGAATTCTGATCCCGAGGTATTTGCTGGAGGGTATACTTCTTGAACTGGGCCAACAGATCTTTAGTTTTGTTCAAGTAGGCCACCATTTTTAGGCCTCGTGCTTGATATTCCCCTAGAACTTGATTCACTACCAGCTGTGAATCACTGTAAATATCCAGCACCTTTATACTCATGTCCTTTGCCATTCTTAATCCAGCGAGGAGTGCTTCGTATTCGGCTTCATTATTTGACGCGGTGAAGTCGAACCTAATGGCGTAATGAAATCAATGCCCTTCCGGCGTTATCAAGATCACTCCTGCTCCTGCGTGAGATTCGTTTGACGACCCATCTGTGAATAACTTCCACGAAGGAGCTTCATCGTGAGGCTCAGGCACACTAGGCTTTTCGCACTGCTCGCTGTCTGGGAGTTCGGTGAACTCTGCAATAAGATCGGCCAAGACTTGTCCCTTTACTGCTGCTCGCGGTGAATATGTAATATCGAACTGCCCAAGTTCAACAGCCCATTTCAATAAACGCCCAGCCGCCTCTAGTTTTTGGAGTACTTGCCGAAGGGGCTGGTCAGTTAAAACTGTAATAGGATGGGCTTGGAAGTAAGGATGTAGCTTCCTTGAGGCCAAGATTAAACAATACGCTTACCTCTCGATGGGAGGATACCTCAGTTCTGCTCCGATTAGCCTCTTGCTTACATAGTAAATCGCTTTTTGTACGCCTTCTTCCTCTCATACCAGTACCGCACTAGCAGCAACTTCAGTGATCGCCAGGTATATGAAAAAAGTTTCTCCTTCGAGAGGCTTTGATAGAATAGGAGGCTGTGCCATATGGGATTTTAAGGCCTGAAAAGCTTGCTCGCAGTCTCCTGTCCATTCGAACTTCTTGTTGCCCCTGAGTAGATTAAAGAATGGGACGCATTTGTCCGTTGATTTGGAAATGAATCTACTTAGGGCGGCAATTCTCCCAGTTAAACTTTGTACATCCTTGATCTCCTCTGGCGATTTCATGCCGATCAGGGCTTTTATCTTGTCGGGGTTGGCCTCGATTCCTCTTGAATTGACAATAAACCCCAAGAACTTCCCTGATCCGACTCCGAAGGAACATTTTAGGGGATTTAATTTCATCCGGTACTTGTTCAATACAGCGAAACACTCTTGTAAATCCTTCACATGTCCTTCTGCCTTTTTTGACTTTACCAGCATGTCGTCCACGTACACCTCCATGTTTACTCCGATCAATTATTTAAACATGTGGTTAACCAGTCGCTGGTAAGTCGCACCTGCGTTTTTCAGTCCGAAGGGCATTACTTTATAACAGTATAATCCCGTATCGGTCCGAAAGCTAGTGTGATCCTCGTCAGGGAGATGCATGCTGATCTGATTGTAGCTTGAGTATGCATCCATGAAAGAGAGGATCTCATTCCCTGCAGTAGCATCAACTAACTGGTTGATCCTCGGGAGTGGGAAGCAATCCTTCGGGTAGGCTTTATTGAGGTCTGTAAAATCCACACAGGTCCGCCATTTTCCGTTAGGCTTGGGAACCAGTACTGGATTAGAGACCCATGATAGATAAAATGCCACCCTGATGAACCCATTCTCCTTTAATCTTTCAACTTCTTCTTTTAAGGCTCTTGAGCGATCCTTATCGAGCAACCTTCTTTTCTGTTGCACGGGTGGAAAGTTCTTGTCTATGTTCAGGACATGGCTGATAACTGCAGGATCTATCCCAGCCATGTCTTTGTGTGACCAGGCAAAGACTTCCTAGTTTTTTCGCAAAAACTCCACCAGTGCATGCTTCGTGGTTGGTTCTAAGTTTTTCCTGACCTTCACGACTTTGGTCGGGTCTTTTTCGTCAAGTTGGACCTCTTCCAGGTCCTCAACGGGTCCAACGTTTTCTTCAAAATCCCTAAAGCGAGGATCTAAATCTCTATCCTCACTTTGGGCAACACCCTATTTGGTGACTTCATCACCGGATTGGGCTTGTGTATCAATTGCCATCTGCAACCTATCTGGGGGAGTGCTTTTTGAAGTTCCCTTCTTTGCCTTCGTGACTGAGGCGTTGTAGCACTCCCTAGCCTCCCTCTGGTTTCCCAACACGTGTCCTACCCCTGCGTCTATCGGGAATTTCATGGCTAAGTGCCACATAGAGGTGACAGCCCGTAGATCAACCAGTATAGGCCTCCCAATGACGGCATTGTACGCCGAAGGACAATCGACTACTTTAAAAGTAACGAGTAATGTCCTGGTAGCAGGTGTTGTACCTGCTATCACTGGCAGTCTAATTGACCCTGTGGGGGCGAGTCCCTCACCAGAGAAGCCGTATATTGTTTGGTTGCAGGGCTCCAGGTCCTTAACAGACAACTTCATGCGTTCCAGCGAAGACTTATACAGGATATTCACCAAACTTCCTGTATCAACCAGCACTCTCTTCACCATCATGTTGCCCATTTGGATATCCACAACCAGCGGATTGGAATGCGGGAACCAGACATGTTGGGCATAGCTATCAGAGAAGGTTATTTCGCCTTCTTCTGACCGAGCCTTTTTCAGCGCGCGATCATCCACAGTCATCATCTTGATGTCCTGGTCGTGGCGCAGAGTCCAAGCATATCGTTCTTTGGCCTTTCCGCTATTTCCTGCGAGGTGTGGGCCTCCACAGATGGTTAACAATGTGCCAGTTACGGGGTAAGGCTGCAAAGGTGGCGAGCGTTGGCGTGTGGGCGCTTGCTCGTTGCCACCTGGAGCTTCTCGTTGGGAATTTCTCGAGGCCCATATATATCTTCTCAAGTGTCCTTGTCTAATAAGGAACTCAATCTCATCCTTCAGCTGGTTGCATTCGTTGGTATCATGTCCGTAGTCATTATGATAACGACAGAACTTGGTAGTGTCTCTTCTCGAAATATCCTTTCGAATGGGAGCAGGTTTCTTATAAGGCACACTAGAACTCGTGGCCTGATAAACCTCTCCCTGAGACTCAACTAGGGCAGTATAGTTAGTGAACCGAGGTTCATAACGGTTACCCTTGGATCGTTTATTGTCAAAGGTGGAAGGCTCGTTGTGTGGCCGTTTCCTCCCGTTCTTGCCATTGCCATTGCCGTTCCCGTTGCCGTTGGGCTTGGACCCATTGGCGGATTTGGTGGGCTCGGCAGTCCCCTTATCCTTGCATGGGGGCTTTCCTTCATTGGCAATGGCGTTTTCGAGCTTGATGTAGCGATCAGCTCGATCTAAGAATTCCTGGGTAGTTCTAACCCCATGTTTTCGGAGGCTTTCCCAGAGAGGCGTGCGACTCTTAACCCCTGTGGTTATGGCCATCATCTTGCCTTCGTCTCCCACTATTTTTGCTCCAGCAGCTGATCGCATAAAGCGCTGGACGTAGTCCTTCAGTGGTTCTCCGTCTTGTTGGCGTATTTCAACCAGCTGGTTTGCCTCAGTCGGGTGCACACGACCAGCGTAGAACTGTCCGTAAAACTCCTTCACGAACGTTTCCCAGGAAACTATACTTGCAGGAGGGAATTTGAAAAACCACTCATGTGTGGCATCAGAAAGTGTTGCAGGGAAAATCTTGCACCGAGCGTCTTCGGACACTTTCTGAATGTCCATTTGTATCTCAAACTTGTTGACGTGAGATACTGGGTCACCATACCCATAAAAATTCAGAAGCATAGGCATTTTAAACTTGCTAGGAGTTTCTGCCATAGCTATCCTCTGGACGAAAGGGGTACCTTTTCTCCTATCGTGGTCGATATAAGATGTTCTTCCCCCGACCAGTTGCTGCACTGCCTGGTTGAGGGCATCTATCTGGGCCTGCACGGCGCTAGGAATCGCCGTGGCCTCTGGAGTTGGGGGGACGTTCTTGTCTTGTCTCTCCTGGCGACCGTTGAGTACGTCTCTTAAGTCCTCGTCTCTCCTCCGCTGCTCGCTAGCTCCGAGCCAGTTGAAGACGTTATTTTGTCTGGGCTGCCCCCCAGCGTCCCGTTTTTTGGGTTGGTCATCCTGAGGTGGCTGGCTTCTGCTTCCACCTCTTTCTTTATTCCTCCGACCGGCATTTCCTCTGCCTGAGTTAGCCTCGTTATAACCATGGCCATCTCTGAACCTCGAATGCTATGGTGGGATCGACTGTTCCCTCGATTGCCTTCCCGGGCTGGAACCTCCCGAGCATTAGAGGGTGGTCTGCGTTGGTCGTTAGGTCCCCGTGCATTATTATGCTGTGGGGGGCCTTGGACCACAGAGCCTCACTCTGAGTTCCTCCTGTTACCAGGAGGATGCTGTCCTCTGCTCGGAAGATTAGGCTCGTCTCCCCTATGGCGTCTAGGACTGCGAGGCTGCTGCCCAGCCCTATTTTGCCTCTGCTGTGGGGGATTGCCGTGACCAGTTTAGGATGGAGGCTGTGCTTCAGGGTCTCCTAGCGGGACATCGTCCTGAGGCGCCGGTGGCTGCTCGGGCCTTTGTGGGCTCGAGGGCTAGATAGGCGGGCTAAGATTGGGACCCCTGTGGGGTGGCCCATTCGCGGGTTGATCAGGCTGCGAGGCAGGTGCAGCTTGATTGCTAGCCAGTTGCAAGGCTGCCTCGAGGGCTGCCATGGCCTCCCTCTGGAAACGGTCCATCTCCGCCTGCCTTTCACTCAGCTCCAAGCGCTGCCGTTCAATTTCTTGTTGCTGCCGTGCCATGATTTCGGCAGAACTTTCCTGGCCAGCCCTCAGATTGGCCAGCTCCTCCTGCAATACCCCTAGGGTATTCTTCAGCGTCGCGTCGTCCATTTCTTCCTCATCAAATTCCAAATGTGGCTCATTCTCAGCCACGTTGGGAGGAGGAGGAGGCGGGTTAGATGGTGCAGCGCCGGCCGCCTGTCCAGTTTTCCTGGTAGTTTTCGCCATTGATCTTTCAACGATAATGAATCAAGCTCTCAATGAAAGCACCAGAATGTTGGCCTTGATTTTGGCCAACTGACACGGAGTCAAATTTGCTTGATGTGGACAAACACGTTGGAAAGAATATGATGACGAAATAATAAAGAACACAAGAGTTTATAGTGGTTCGGCCCTAGAATCTGGTAATAACCTACGTCCACTTGAATTGTTATTGATATAGAATTCAAATGAGTGATCAAAGAACTAGGGTTCAACGAGTTTCACCAACCTCTAAAGAACAATACAATATGTCAAATAGAATCACTCTAGTCTCAAATAATTCGAAGGCCAAAAGTCCCTTCCTTGAGCTATCTTTCTCTATTTATAGGCTCAAGGGGGATTACATTCATTTGTTACAGATATTCTTTCCTAAATAATAGGATACTCAGGAAATCATGAGAGTCAATTTTGGGATTGACTAAGATCTTTATAAAAATATCATGAGATACGCGGAACCTGCGACCATACTGGTCGCAGGTAAACTTCGACTGCCTTTTGCTTGTAATATCTCTTCTGGTCAATACCCTAGCAGAATTCCGCCAAGTGTCAGCCACGTGTCCAGAAGTCATTTGCCACGTTATTCGTACCTGTTTTTGGGATAACAAGCCTAATTTAACTTAATTAGGAAAAATTGTTAGTAATTGCTTATCTTGACTAGTTAATTCTCCAAAGTCAATTAATCAAGTTTACTTACTAAAAATAATTTACTTAATTATTTTATCAAAATATAGGATTTTAAATCATCTTTAATTTACTAAATTTATTAATAAATTAATTCTTTTATTATTAGAAAGAATAAAAAAATTTCTCACTAATATCAAAGTTGTATTTTAGGTCAAAATATTTTTAAGACTTACCAAGTCTTTATCTTGCAATATGCACAAAAATGTATATATATATATATTTATATATATATTTTACATCAAGTGTGAAAACCTCATTTATACTTTGTTAGGTCATAACATGAATTTTACTTAACCAATTGTTACCAAAATTTCCCAATTCAATATTTGCTATGCCAATTAGGCCTCTGTAAAATCTTAGGTTAAAAGGAGCATTTTTGAATGGTGAATACATTTTTTAAACATTGAGGTAAAAATGACCTTATTTTCAAGTCCTTAGTTTTTTCCAAAATTTGGAACTTAATAACTCTCAAACCATTCCATATTTTGTTACCAAATTTTACATGGGTATGCCAAGAACATATCCACCAAATTTTAGAAAAAGTTGGGTTCATTTATCCTATACAGTGGCTGTCCAAACTTGGTCTCGAAATTAAGAATACGAAAAAACAGTTTTTACTTGATCTTTGAAATAGTATAACTCACTCATTTCTAAATGTTTTTTAGTATTTCAAAAGCTCAAATTCATGTACTCCATCTCAACAACATTATAGTAAAATTAATTTTACAAAAGAATTTTTATAGTGGATGCTTGACCCCTTGGAAGTCAACGCTCAAAAACGTTTTTCTTTTTTTTGTGGGGGGGGGGGGGGGGGGGGGTTAGGGTTTCCAACAAAATCCTTAGGAATTTTGGGTCCCTATTTTCACAATCAACATAAAAGCATCATAAAGATTATCTAGAAAATACCATAGCCTTAATACATCACCAATAATAAACTTTGGCATTAAATACACAAAATAATGCTTAAAAATAAAAACCATACGGAAACAACCATAAAAAGTAAACTGTTTACCTCTTGTTGTTCTTGCTTTAGGTTTTTATGTTTATACTAGCTTTATATCCTTCAAAACTCTTTCAAAAGATTAGACCAACTCCCCCAACAACATATATAGTTAGTTATTTAAATAACTATGGTTAAAAACTATATAAAAGTTAAGTTTTTGAAACTTTTACATTAGGGAAACTCTTCCAAGATCAAGGCTTAAGCTTCCATGGTTTCTTAGTGTTTTTTTGGTAGTTGAAAATGATGAGAAAACTTGAGAGAATTTTTATTGAAGAAGATGAGTGTGAAAGAAGAGAAGTGGGTCGGTTGGGGAGGGTGGAAGAACGTAAACAACACAAAAATGTCTAAAACACTTAAGTGTTTTTACTTTATGTCACTTTGTCTCATTAACATTAATTTGATGTGATTAAAGCATAAATAAATTTTTTATAACATTTTTCACTCTTATAAAGTTTTTTTTTTTAAAAAAACACATAATAATTGTAACTCCCTACTTCCTTAGAGCCGCTACTAAGTGAGTTCAAAAACGTGCATTTAACTCGCTAATCGAGGTTTAAAGTCAAAAGTATAATTAAATCATAAACAATGTTATAAACTTTGAAATAATTCCATTTACTGAAAATCATAAAGTATTTGACATTTGGGATCCCAAAATATCGTTTAGAAGTATTTACAACATTTAAGTACAAACAAAGTCGACTAGACGACAAAATCTAGGTTTTAGTACAACCATCTCCCAAAATCCACTAGCTGTGGCAGCCAGGCAGGCCAAACATGTACGCGCTGCTTCACGCTCTCCGTACTCATGGTTGGTCGATTTTCCCCTTGCCCTTACCTGCACCACAGACCACCTGTGAGCTGAAGCCCAACAAGAAAACCCTCACAAGAAAAAACGTATGCATAACAAACACTTAGCATATAGACAGGACATCAATAGGCTAAACACATATGGCCATGCCGTCCCAGGCGCTTTACCAGGCCCTGGGTTTGCGGTCCACACCGTGAGGATATCCCAGGTATCCTTTAGGGTCTCACCCTGTGTAGTGCACCAAAAAAAATTTTAGATTATTTAAATTTTCTGTTTTATTTTATTTAAATGTTAAGTGTGATGAATTGTTTTATTTAAATGTTGTTTATTTTATTTAGTTATTGTTTGTTTTATGCCCAAGAAAAGTCACCTCTGGCAACCAAAACTCACACTTCTTAAACTTGGCGTATAACTGATGCTCCCTTAACCTCTATAAGACCTGTCAGAGATGTCGCTCGTGCTCTGCTTCTGAATTGGAGTACACTCAGATGTCGTCGATGAAGACAATGATGAACTGGTCCAAGAAATCCTTGAGCACCCTGTTCATCAAATCCATAAAAGCTTCCGGGGCGTTGGTCAAACCAAAAGACATGACCAAGAACTCATAGTGCCCATATCGTGTTCGGAAGGCCGTCTTCGGTATGTCCTCATCTTTGATCCTCAATTGGTGATAACAGATCGAAGATCAATCTTTGAGAACACCGTCTTTCCCTGCAGCTAATCGAACAAGTCATCAATCCTTGGTAGAGGGTACTTATTCTTAATAGTCAACTTGTTCAATTCCCTGTAGTCTATGCACATTCTCAAAGTCCTGTCCTTCTTCTTAGAAAACAAAACTAGAGCACCCCATGGAGAGTAACTAGGCCTGATGAATCCCAAATCTAGAAGTTCCTGCAACTATATCTTCAATTCCTTCGACTCTGTCCTATATGGTGCCCTTGATACTGGTTCTGTCCCCGGTGCTAACTCGATAACAAACTGAATCTGCCTGCGTGGCGGAAACCCCGGTAGCTCCTTAGGAAATACATCCAAAAACTCAAAAACCACCCTGGTCTCTCCCGGCCCCGCTGGCAACACCCGGGTAGTGTCCACTACACTAGCTAGAAAACCTATACATCCACCATGTAACAAGTCTCTGGCTCTCAATGCAGATATCATAGGTATGTGGGGTCTGCATACCGCACCTACGAAGACAAAAGGAACCTCGCCCTCAGGCTCAAAAGTCATCATCTTCTTCCTGCAGTCAATAGTAGCCCCATACCTGACCAACCAATCCATTCCTAAGATCATATCAAAGTCCTCCATGTCTAACTCAATCAAATCTATAGAAAGCTCCCTACTATCAACCATCACTGGCAGTGCCCTAATCCACCTCCTAGACACTACCAGTTCACCTGTAGACAATAAAGTCTCAAACCCTGCAAATCGATACTCACTAGGTCTACACAGTCTATCAATCACTTTACTAGAAACAAAGGAATGTGTAGCATCAAAATCAATCAATACAGTAAAAGGAGAGCCAGCGCTAGAAAGCTGACCTGTCACTACCGAGGGACTAGCCTCGGCCTCTTCTTGTGTCAAAGTGAATACTCGAGCTGGAGTCAAGCTATCCACCTTTCCTACTTCCCCTGTCTTCACTGTTGGGCAATCCTTCTTGAGATGCCCCACCATTCCACACACATAGCAAGCCTTGGCCCGACATTTGCCCTGATGGCGTCTTCTACACCTCGGGCACTGCAGGTAACTCCTCCATGGTTCACTGCCGCCCTGATGGCCACCCTGACCACCCCGACCCCTCCTATCAGGACCAGCAGCGGTCGAAGTGTCAGGAGTCTTTCTCTTGAAATCACTGGGGCCTCCGCCCCTACCTGACCCAGAATAAGGAGGCACCACTCTGCAGCCCTCCTGCCTTACTACACTTTCCCTCCAGATCTTATTCTCCTCTTCCTCAGTGGTAAGAGCCTTCTCCACAGCCTGGGCATAATTTTTCCCCACAGGAACTGTCGTAATCCTCACATCTCGGGCTATCATAGCATTAAGCTCTCTAATAAATCTATCCTGCCTAGCTGCATCTGTAGGCACAAGGTCTGGTATGAATTTCGCAAGTCTATCAAATTTTATGGCATACTCAGTAACAGTCATATTGCCCTGCACCAAACCCACAAACTCATTAACTTTTGATGCCCTGATGGCAACATTATAGTATTTCTGGCTGAACAAGTCCTTAAATCCTTCCTAACTCAAAGCAGTGACATCCTTGGTCTGTGATGCCACTTCCCACCAAATGCGGGCATCCTCTCTCAACATATATGTGGCACAGGCCACTCTGTCATTCCCCTCTATCTTCATAAAATCCAAAATAGTCATAATCATAGTTAGCCATTGCTCGGCCTTCAATGGGTCTGGTCCACCCTTGAAGATTGGGGGCTGCTACTTCGTGAACCGCTCATATAACGGCTCCCACCTGTTCCCAACTTCCGCTGACTGAATAATCGGTGCCACTACAGGTGGAACAATAGGGGCAGCACTCCCTGATGGAGCCTGCTGTCACAAAATACGGATCTGCTCATCCTGGCTCTACAGCCGAGCTTGCATATCTGCCATGAGTTGCTGCCAGTTCTAAGGGACTGGCGGAGGAATCTGGCCATGGTCATCAACCCCGGTCCCAGACCTAGTGCCGACTAGTCGTGTAGATTTTCATGGACGCATAGCTATCCAAGTCAATCTGCAATCAACGACTCGGCAATCAAACCATGATGACAAGGTAAAATCTTTTTCAAAATCCACCAAAGGAACATAACCAATCACAAACAATCAAGATATAGGCATTTATCCACATGCACCGGCTGCTAATAAGCATGCCCCAACATTTCCACACAACAGCTAAGATATAAGCATTCATCCATACACAATATGCAGTTAATCATTCAAATATCCATTTACATGCACATCGATGCTAATATGCATGCCTTAATATTTTCATACAGCAGTCAAGGGCCAGGCCCTATCAGTATCTCATGCTTCCTATTAATCTAATAAATAACAACATTCATAACTCATTCCAAGCATACAAGCAAATAAGCATATATACACATTACCAAACCCTAAATTGAGCTTGTCTCTGGCAGCGAATGTACATGTCCAGCCAGTCTTCAGGAACCCTTAAACCTAGGACGCTCTGATACCAAGTTGTAATGCAGGACTTGCTAATCAAGTCATTTAGTGAAAGACGTGAAACAGAAACCACTAATGAACTAGGGTTAAAAGGTTTTGGTCTCAAAAGGGTACACTTCATATAACTAAACATTTTTACACATGGGATCCCAAAAAGGAACAACGTTCAAAAGTCAGTTTACAAAATTTCCAAAGTTTAAACAACCATTAGCCACTCTAAGGCAAAAACAGACGTTTCTGGTTCTCCTATTCCTGTCTCCCTCTCAACCGTGGTGGCTAAGCAGCTGATCATGTACATTCTGCTCTCAGAGCTCTCCGAATCAGGGCTGATCAAGCTTGCCCTTGCCTTTACCTACACCACGAAGCACCCATGAGCCAAGGCCTAGCAAGAAAACATATCATATTATATAACAAGCAATAATAACATTTGGATAACCCTTTAAGCATGTTCATACACTTAACATACCACAGTAATCACCAAGCATGAAGATTCAACCAAAGAATCAGCTAATTATCACCCAGCTATACAGCATAACAATCCACCAATCAATAATAACAAACAAATCACATAATAATCAGGGTCGACCCCTTAGGTCGCACCCTCTATTTACCCCATTGACTCTGGCCCGCTCAAATCGAGCTCAGTGCATAATAAGTTGTCATCAGCTACCAGTGGCCGAGTTGCGCCCTGTGCGCTAGTGTAAACTTCGGCACTCTTAGGCCGTTGGTTTACTGTTCACATGGCATAACACCATCCTTTACAAAGCATACAAAATAGGGAACCCTTAGTCCCATCATAAATCCACAACCGGGTGTAGTTTTCTTACCTTTAGTTTCCAAATAAACTAGTAACGAGCGATGCCTCTTGAGCAAGATCTGATCTCCGAGCCCTAGCTTAGTACCTAGTCACAACCACGATAAGGGATACCATCAATAATCGTAAAAGGTTTTCTAGATAAAGTTCTAGTCTCCGGAACATTGAATTCCACCAAACACGATAGTAGATTCAATCCTGAGCACCCTAGGTAAAATTCCCATGCTTAAAATCCCAAAATCCCTTAAGGGTCGTGGCTCAAGCCACCCATGTCGCGGCATAGTCCCCAAACAGAGCCCATCTAGGCTCAGAACCAGACACGGGCCACGGCCCTACTCAGACCATGTCGTGGCCCACCCTCCATCTCTAGTATCCATCAGCTTTAGAGGGTCGCGGCTCACCAAGAACTATGTCGCGGTCCGACCCCTTCGAACCCAGAAAAACCTCCATTTTTTACTCTCAAACCCATCCAAAACTATCCCAATTCCACAACTCAATTATCACAAAGCTTCCAACACAATTCCAGCAACACAACCCAGCTGAAACCTAGTCTAGAAGCTCATTAAAAACTCACTTCAATCTCTGAAACTCACATACTCAAAATATCAAAACCAGTCATGCAAACTCAGAATTTAAACTCTAAATTACGAATTGAAGCTTACCTTATTTGATGAACCAACTTCCTTAACAATTTTATGAGATAAAACCCAAGCTTTCAAGCCTAAATTATGCCCTTCAACACCAATGTTCAAAAACACCTCAAAACCCAGCTATAACATAGAATTTTAATCACCATGCTTCAAGCTTAAATCTTACCTTAGTTCTTGACTGAATCCTTAGCTAAACACTGGACTAATCCTTCCCAACTCCAGCCCAATCCACTGAATTCCTAGCTAAAACCCTCAAGTTCTAGTAGTTTTCCTTTGAGAGAGAAAGGGAGAAAGAGGGAGGGTCGGTTCTTTATGTTCTACTGTGTTCTGAGTCTTTTTACTTAGTCTATCCTTAGAAAATTAGGTTAATCCAAGGCTCGGGGTACCGGAAACGTCCCCGAGGGCAAAATGGTAAAATTCCCCAGTATTCCCACCTAGACTTCCTAACCTCAAATATATCTCCAACTATTTATTTCCATAACCCGCTAGTCTAAATAACCTTCCAGTACTTAAAATTCCCCTTGGCTTGCCCAAAGTCAAGTATTAAGCCTCGTTGTGACTTTCCCACTAACTAGCTCCCTAGAATCGCCTCAAGTCGCATGCTGCAGATTTACCCACATAATAATGTGGTTCTCACAATTAAAGCATATAATCACATGTATATTCATATAACCATATTAGCATGCTTATCATATAATCATGCATTAAATCAATAAATTCACACGTAAACAAATTATGCCCTCCCGGCACACTAATCAAGGCCCTTAAGCCATATTAGTGATTTTGGGTCGTTACAATGTGAATGCATCAAAGGAGCCCGGGGTTCAGAAGATGAAAGGGAGACCCCGTCCCCGGCCGTCCCACATGATGAGAATCAACCGAGGTTAGCAGTTGCCCCCGTGAGAGATGTCGGCGAGTTCCTGCCCCCAAAGCCACCATAGGTGCCGAACTCCGGCCGGGAAGACCTGAACCCATCGACGCGCAGGCCTGACAAGAATCCCCAAGTCTATTCCGTGAGCTCGAGTTCTAAGTCTCGATTTTACGAAGAGGAGATACCGAACTTCACCGGAAGAACCAAAGGCTAGAAACCACCTTAGAGAACATGCAAGAGGTATTGAATGGCCTGCTACAGGGGAAATCAAACATATCTCTTCCTAGGTGAAAAGAGAGAGGTCAAGAGGGGGCAGAAACCACAGTCCCAGTGGACGATGGGAGGACTCTACTCTCCACCAGCAATACCCGCTGGACAAAGCAGCGCGAACATCCTGGACCACCGAAACACCCCCAGAGGCTAGAGCAGAAGAACAACGCTAACTCTCATAACGAAGTCAAAGTCACTTCAAGGAAAACACCCTCTGACTTACGGGAAGAGCTCAACAAGAAAAGGCGGATAAAAGGACTACACCTCCTATGGTGCCCCAGGAAGACAAAGGAAAGGGAAAGGCTAACCCGTCCATGTTGAGAGACTCATTGAACAAGGGGAGACAAGACCTAGACACAAAAATGAGGAGCCTCCGGAGCAAGATAATCAGCGCATATGGAGGGCAGTCCGTCGATGACGAGTTCGACTATGAATCGCCCTTCACTAAGGAAATCCAAGTCGTCCGACTTCTAGCCAACTTCAAGGAGCCTCATATGACCCCATATGAAGGAAATATGGATCCCAAGTACCATCTGGACACATTTAACGACCTGATGAAATTAAGGGGAATTAGTAGCAAGGCCAGATGTTATTGTTATGCTGTCACGTTGAAAGGACCTGCGTACAAATGGTTCAAAAGACTCCGACCAGGGTCCATCAAGTCTTGGCAACAATTTTCTGATGAATTTATCCAGCAACATCACGTCGTACGTGATTACACAATGTCGGGCACCAGCCTCGTTAACATGAAACAAGGAGAAAATGAGAGTCTAAAGATGGCCATCACGGCCGGAGTACGCCCGGGAAGTAAGTTGTGGGATAACATGCTTAAGAAAGAGGTCACAGACTTGGACAATTTCTACGAACGGGCACAGAAATATATTCGTGTCAAGGATGGTCACGAGAGCCTTATGGCCAGAAAAGACCGGTCCCCACCGAAACCCTCAATTCGGGAAGGCCAAAACAGCGCAAAGAAGAAAAGGGTCTATGAAGGGTCAAAAGATGATCGGCCCTGGAAGCCCCAATGCATTGATGAGCACAAGCAGGCCCCCTAAACCTTTTATACTGACCTCACACACGCTAGGGAACATATCTTTGTCACGAATGAAAACCAGGTCCCTTTCATGAGGCCCCCACCAATGAAAAAAGACCGATCAAAAAGAGTCCCCAGTAAATATTGTCTGTGTCATAAAGATATCGGCCACACCGCCGCAGAATGCAGTCATTTGAAAATAGAAATCGAAGAGTTTATAAGCACGGGACACTTGGGCAGATACGTCCGCAAAGAAAACCAAATGTCGATGCTCTCGCAAAACCCGTCTCTACCCGAGATGAAGACACGCTTAAGGCCATCCCTGTCAAATACCTCTCCAAGTCGAGCATAGCAGAAGAGGAAATCCACATGGTCGATAACCCTGGGGAGTCATGGTTTGCACCCATCTTAAGGTACTTAAGTGACAGAACATTGCCTTTGGACAAAAAAGATGCCCATAAGCTGACTTACAAAGCTGCCCAATACACCCTAATAGATGGAGTTTTATATAAGAGAGGCTTCTCCACCCTATACCTACAGTGTATAAACAAGGGGGAGGCTTTAAAAGTTCTGCAAGAGATACACGAAAGGGAATGTGGAAATCATGCTGGGGGCAATCCATGACAAAAAAGGTCATACGTCAGGGGTACTATTGGCCTACCATGGAGAAGGATGCGAGCGATTTTGCGAAAATGTGTGACAAGTGCCAAAGACATGCAAATTACCCCAGACAGTCACCAAATGAGCTGGTGAGCATGATCAGTCCGTGGCCCTTCGCTGTGTGGGGGATTGACTTGATTGGAGCATTGCTAGCAGGAAGAGGATGAGAAAAATATGCGGTTGTAATAGTCTATTACTTTACTAAATGGGTGGAAGCAGAGCCTCTAGTCAACATAACAGCTAAGCAAATCACCACCTTCGTTAACAAATTTATCGTCTGCAGGTTTGGAGTACCCTACAAGATAATCTTCGACAATGGGACGCAATTTGAAGGAGGAGTATTTGAAGAATATTGCAGGGAAAAGGGAATCAAGAGGATTTTCTCTACTGTAGTACACCCACAAGCCAATGGACAAGTGGAGGCCATCAACAAGATCCTAAAAAGGAAACCTGAAAACAAAGTTGGAAAAATTGAAAGGGGCATGGGTCGAAGAACTGCCCAATGTGCTTTGGGCCTATAGGACCACACCTCATTCCACCACTAGAGAGACGCCTTTCACCTTAGCCTATGGCTACAAGGCTGTCCTTCCAATATAAATGAAGATTAAATCCATCCGCATACAATCATATGATGACCAGGCTAACGTCGCAGCATTAGCCGAAAATTTGGACATGTTGGAAGCAATGAGAGAAAGGGCACAACTGAAGTTGGCAATGTACCATCAACGAGCTGCAAGATACTATAATTCAAGGGTGCGAGAGAGGACGTTCAGGGTCAGATACCTCGTGTTAAGGAAAGTCCTACCCAACACTCGAGACCCGAGCGCAGGTGTATTAGGGGAAAACTGGGAAGGACCCTACCAAGTTTCCTAGGTGGTGCTCCCTAACACCTATAAGCTGGCATGTTTGGATGATACCATGGTACCTAGAGCATGGAACGCAGAGCATCTAAAAAAATATTATCAGTAAGACCTCCATGTCTGAGGCAAGAGTGTTATTGTTCTATCTAAATGTGCAAGTTTAATGTAATAGCTATGAGGTAGAAGGCTAACTTGGACTCTTTGATAAGTAGTAAGAACAAAGTCACCATAGGTTACCATGTACTTCACTCATTTCCAATGAATATATCGTGGAATTAAATGAATATGTAGTAAGAACTCTTGTTTGAGAAAAATGATCGCACTATCTAAGTCTCATTTACATTAATTATCAAAATGGGTGAGTGAAATGATCAAAGTGCCCGACGAGATAAATCTCGCCAACCACTTGGGGGCAGAGTATATAACGCCCTGGATAGCCAAGACCATTACACTGTGTATTTATAACAGTGCAGGACTTGCTAATCAAGTCATTTAGTTGAAAATGTGTCACTAAACCATTAATGAGCTAGGGTTAAAGATTTTGGTCATAAAAGATACATTTTATATAAACAAACATTTTGAACAAGGGATCCCCAAAAGAACAACGTTTGAAAGTCAGTTTACAAAATTTCAAGGTATAAACAACCGCTAGCCACTCTAAGGGCAAAACAAACATTTACGGTCCTCCTGTTCCTGTCTCCTCCTCAACCGTGGCGGCCAAGCAACCAATCATGTACATTCTGCCTTCAAAGCTCTCTGAATCAGGGTTGATCAAGCTTACCCTTGCCCTTACCTGCACCACGTAGCACCCGTGAGCAAAGGCCCAACAAGAAAGCATAACATCATAGCACAGACATTGATAATAACCATATAACTCTTAAAGCATGTTCATACACGTAGCAGTCCATATTAATCACATAACTCAAAGACACCACCATGAATCCACAAGCAAATACTCAACTATTCAACACGTCATATTCAACAGTTAACAATGATAATCAGATCACACAATAATCAGGGTCGACGCCCTTTGGTCGCACCCTCTGTTTACCCCACTGACTCTGGTCCACTTAAACCGAGCTCAATGCATATTAAGTTGTCCTTAGCTACCAGTGGCTGAGTTGCGCCATGTGCACTAATGTAAACTCCAGCACTCTTAGACTGTTGTTTTAATATTCTCATGGCGTAATACCAACTTTCATAATGCATACAAGAATAGGGGAACTCTTAGTCCCATTATAAACTCACAACTGGGTGCAGTTCTCTTACCTTTAAATTTCCAAGTATTCTGATTACACGAGATGCCTCTTGAGCATGATCTGTTTCCCAAGCCCTAGCTTATACCTAGTCACAACCAAGATAAGGGATTCCATTAATAATTGTATAAAGGTTTCTGGATAAGGTTCTAACCTCCAAGACATCGAATTCCACTAAACACGGTAGTGGGATCGATCCCGAGCACCCTAGGTTAGGTTCCCACGCTTAAAAACTCCAAAAGGGCAAAAATACCCTTAAGGGTCGCGACCTTATGGACTCATGCCATGGCCCGCCTCAAAATCAGAGGCTCGGCCTCCCTAGAAAACCAAACATGCGCCACGGCGCTCCCCTGAGGCGCCGCGACCCGCCTCTGCCTCCGAGCCCACTTGGCTCCTCTTTGCTCCATAGGGTCGCAGCACACCAAGAACAAGGTCACATCCCAACCCTTCGAACCCAAAAAATTCACCATTTTTAACACTCAAAGCTCACTCAAATCCACCCAAAACCATCCTAATAACACAATTCAATTATCACAAACATTCTAACATGAATTCAGCAACATAACCCAGCAGTTTCCTAGTCTAGAAACTCATCAAAACAACATTTCAATATTTGAAACCCACAAGTTCAAGAACACCAAAACCAGTCAGGAAAACCCAGAATTCAAACACTATATCATAAATTGAAGCTTACCTTCACTGAAGAACCAACCCTCCAAGAATTTGTTGAGCTAACTCCCAAGTCTTTAGCTTCAGTTCAAACTTAAATTCAAACCCAAGAACCCTTAGAATCCAACCATCTATACAGAATTTAACCAACAAAGATGAAACTCAGAACTTACCTTAACTCTTGATAAAATTCTTTAGCTAACCCTGAGGTAATCTCCAAAGTCCCAGCTTAATTTCTCTGAGTTTCCAGCCAATCTCTTCTTAGTTTCTTATGGTTTCCCTTAAGTTATAGAAAGAAGAGAGAAAAGGGTTGGTTATGACATCTTCCACTTTTTTCCTTGATTTTTTCTAGTCTATCCTTAATCAATTAAGTCAATCCCGAGGCTCGGGGTACCAAAAACATCCCCGAGGGGAAAATGGTAAAATTCCCCAGTATTCCCACCTAAGCTTTCTAACCTCAAATATATCTCCAATTATTTATTTCCAGAACCCGATAACCCAAATAACCATCTAATACCCGAAATACCCCTTGACTTGCCCCAAGTCAAGTATTAGGTCCTGTTGTGACTTTCCCGCTAACTAGTTCCCTAGGATCGCCTGAAGTCGCATGCTGCAGATTTACCCACATAATAATGTGGCCCTCACAATTATGACATATAATCACATTTACACCCTCAACAGGCTAAAATTACAAATATACCACTTTAAGCTAAATGGGGCCTACATGCATACTAAAACTCGTAGACATGCATTTCATATATATTCATATATTCATACAAGCATGCTTATCACAGAATCATGCATTAAACTATTTAATTCACACAAAAACCAACCGTGCCCTCCTGGCACACTAATCAAGGCCTTTAAGCCTTATTAGTGATTTTGGGTCGTTATAGTATACATCCAAAAAAGGGTCCTAAACGAGACCCTTATATATATATATAAAAACCCCTTGTAAATAAAGAAGAAGACCTTGTAAGGCATCACTTGAGTTCACAAGGATTAGCTACCCTTATGAACATCAAGGAGGTCAAAAGGTCCTACAAGAAAAGCCTCCTAATAAAGGTTGATACCTCCATGGGAGGAAAGACCTCAGGAAGAGCATCCACCAATAAGTCTAGAACGGCCACCAAGCCACCTAGCCAAAAAGGGCCCACGCGCGCAAAAGTATATAAAAGGATGACTAGAACCCAAAGGGTCAACATATCCTTATAAATACAATCAAGGTGCACCAAAGAGAGACCTATCGAACCCCTTCATATGGGCTCCAAAGGACCTCAAGCATGATAAATAAAAAAGTATATATATAAAATAAAATAAAAAAAGACCTATCGAACCCCTTTTTGCGGGCTCAAAAGGACCTCAAACATAGAGGAGCAAAATCAAATAATCGCATATATATATACAGACAAAAGGAGTCGTGATAATGTAGCAAGACTTATAAAAGTTCCAAAAAAATTAAAAGAATGAATGATAGGCTCAAGTGAGCATACAGCCAAATCGAATTAAATGATAATATCGCAGAAGCAGAATCTCTGGGCCTCTCGCTGCGAGCATTCCACTCAGCCACCCTGGCGACAGTGTGCTCACCAAAGGAGGAGAAATTGAAGTTAGGATTTGTACTCGATTTCAGCCAAATTCACCTCTAGGAGAGTGACCCTCTCCTGCAACATTGCGACCTTAGCTTCTGCTCCCCCAAGATCGGCCTCTCGGCGAGCAACCTTCTCCTGTAGCATCACAGCCTTGGCATTGTAATGCCCCAAATTTCCTAATAAGGTTTAGGACCTTGATTAGGAGGCCGGGAGGGCCATAATTTATTTGTTATGGTATTTAATGATTATATGCATGTCTATGTGAATTATATTATTATATGATGGTGAATGCATGCATATGGGTTCATATTTTAATTGCAAGGGCATTTTGGTAATGTGGCCACTGTGGGATAAATTGTGTATTTTGGGTGCATGGTTATGATTAAATAATATAGCCATATTATAAGGTGGATTGGTTCGAGCTATTCGGCATGAGACAATCATGAGATGTAAGTGTTTGGTCTAGTCATAACGGGTTTAAGTTCGGGGCTCAGGGTGAGTCTCGGGGTCATTTTGATGATTAGAACATTACCGGGAATTAAAGGGTAATGGGATATGATTTATTTGCAATTGAGAATATTGGGAATAGCGGGAATTGGAGAGCGTTAATTATAATTAACGAGATAAGCGGGAAAGGATGGTTTTACCCTTGGGAGTGTTTAGGAGCCTTTAATTGACCTAGGGGCAAAATATTCTTTTCACCCCTAAGTTATATATCAGCCTTTGGGAGTGTTTAGAAGGCTGTAGAAGTGTAAAAAAAATAGAGCCCTTATCTCCTTCTCACTCGTGCATCATCTCCTCTTCTTATCCTTGGAGGTTTTTGGTCCCAAATTGAAGAAGCAAGCTAAGGAGTCAAAGCTTGGGGATTATAGATTGAGTTCAGCCATTGGGAAGGATTCAAATCAGCTTAAGGTAAGGAATTGAACCTGAGTTTGAGCCATACTCTGTTTTTTAGTTAAGTTTTAGTTGGTGATTTATTGATGGAAAGTTTGGATTAATGGAAGTTTTGATTGATGTTTACTTTGGGTTTTGGTGAGGGTGAGTTGTGGATGATGTTTAGTGGTTGAATTGGGTGTTAAGTTGGTGTTTTGGATTGGTTTGAAGGGCTAGTTTCAACGAAAAACGCAGGGGAGGTCGAGCTAGTGCGTGTGGGATTTTTGGCTGATTTGGGTAATGAGTCGCGGCATGGCTGTGGTGCGCCGCGGCCCATGGTGTTTGACAGGGAGAGGCCGCCTCTATTTGTGGGGCGCGCTGCGGCACAGATAGGGAGGGTCGCGGCCCTTAGTGGTTTTTTGGCCAGAAATGTGTTTTTAGCTTGGGGATTCAAGCCTTAGGCCTCGGGGTCGAACCTATTACCCGGTTGAGTAGTGTTTGATGTCTCGGAGGCTAGGTTTTGGTTTGGGAACCCTTTATTAGCATTTTCATTGATGAATCCTATATGTTTGGTTATGACTAGGTGACCGCTAAAGGACTAAAAGTTGATCGTTCTCAAGGGTCGTTCTTTTAATCATTCCAGCTCGAATATGAGGTAAGAAAATTGCACCCTGTGTATATGTGACATGCATGGCTATTCTTGATGCATGTTGGTTGGTTATTAAATGAGACATGCATGGCTATTCTTGGTACATGTTGGTTAATTATTAAATGTGACATGCATGGCTGGTATTGATGCATGTTGGATTGCTGGATTTGATGCATGTGATGCATGAGAACCATGTGATTAGGACATGCTTTGTATACTGAGTATGATATTGTTCAAATCTTGAGTCTCTGTGTTTATGCATGATCCTAATTGTACTAGTACTTGTTTAGTAAGCATGCTGAATACCTTGTTTATGGATATTGAACGTGTGATATATGTTTGGTGGCATGGCTTACTTGTGTATGGCACTGACTAGTCAGGGATTCTGACCTAAGAGTCAGAAATGGCATAGCATCATGAATGTCAGGCCAAATGAAGATTAGATCTAATCGATATCAGCATTGAATGGCTCTATGGCATTAATGCTGGACCGACCCTAAGGTCGAAGAACTTATAAGCACATGCCTGGTCTAAGACCAGATGTTCATAGCCAGGGCATATGGCCCCGGTGACTGTTTGTCACATGGCTAGGGGACGCTATCCATAGTTACGACTCTAGAGTCGGGAGGAAGGTTATGTTGGTGACCAATCACCATGCACCTATCCTGCTAAAGCTAGTGAGATGCTCACTTATTTACTTAGCCTTGTGATCCTATCATCACATGGCTAAAGGGTGTTGTTCCCAGGTTATGACTCTATGGTCATGAGGAAGGTTATGTTGGTGACCATTCACCATGCACCTATCCTGATTGAACTTATGAAAGGAAAACCTACTAGTTAAGCCCTGGTGACCCTATCGTCACATGGCTAAAGGGTGTTGTACCCACTTTTGTGACTTTTGCTACTGTCACCTATCTGTTTTGGACTGATAGTCCTGGATGATTATTATGATCATTGTTGATATTATATCATGCTTTATTGTGTTTTCTTGCTGGGCTTCGGCTCACGGGTGCTATGTGGTGCAGGTAAAGGGAAAAGAAAGCTGGACCATCCTTGAGTTGGAGAGCTTAGGTGATGACATGTACATATGCAGCTGCTCGTCTGCCACAACCGAGGTTGAGAAGGAACTAGGGTTAAACCCTGTTTTGCTACTTAGAACGGCTTGTTGTAAATATATTCTTGTAATAGACTCTGAAATTATAATTTTGGGATCCCAACATATATGTTAAACGTTCTAATGAAATGTTACATCTTATCCAAAGTTTTTAATCCCTAAACCACTAATCATACTTAGTATACGATTTTGGCCAAATGACTCGATTAGCGAGTTTAGCACTGTTTACAAGGCACACCGTAATGGTCCCTGGAGTTGGGGCGTTACAGGCATTCACCCTCTTCTTCTTTTTTGACGATGAAGAGGCCTTCGCCAGGGCCTTCTCAAGCTTAAGCTTGGTATCAGTGAGTTCCCTCTCAATCTCCTGAACCTTGACCATTAGACGGTCCCTTTTGGCATTCGACAGGGAGAGGTCCTGCGCCGAGTCGGCGAAGCGTTGGGCCACCAGAGAAGCCTGCACAAAAAAAAAAGAACTCATGTATATAAAAAAATGATGATGAGCGAATAAAGAATCCAAAAACAAAAAGAGTAAGGTCAATGTAAGACATGTGAACTCACCCAAATTGTGGAGCGCACAAGAGTCTCCCCAAGCTCCGACATGGAAAAATCCTCCACTCAGTCTCAGGAAAACCCTCGGCAACCCTGGTATACCGTTTCCCATAAGAGGTCACCATACCGTTTCCACTCAGTCTCAGGGACAGATGACCTGCTCACCAAAGGAGGAGGGGGCGCAGGAACACCGGGAAAATGAGCCCGCGACGGACCAAGATTGAGGGGAGCATGAGGAAAAGGATCGTATTCCTCATAAAAGGGACAGACAAAGCACCCCGGCATGGCCTGCAGACCGTGGGAGTGAGAGTCCATGTCACGGTCCATAGGGGCCAAAGGAGGGCACCCCGTGGGAGACGAAGATGATCGGCGTGGTCGTCTAGGTTCTGGGGAAACCTCCTCGGGCACCTACTCCGCGTCACCCCCGTCAGAGTGATGTTCAACTAAAGGCACCTTCTTCCTTTGCTCGAAAATGTGCCACAATGCATCAGGATCTGAAACTGCGAATAAGTTGTGTCGGTTCAGGTTTGCCACGGTAAAGAGGTGAGCGACAATTTTCTTGGCGGGGTCGGCATTGAGGAAGTTGTCCACTGGCGCTGCCTCCGACCGGGGAATGTCAAGGTCACTAAACTCCTCTGCACAATCAACATAATTACCAATATAAGCATAAGCTCCAAAATAACCAATTCAAAGTAAAAGGAAGATAAGCTTGAAGGGAAACCTGGGAATTGGCCTTCTATAAGAAATAGAAGCCATTGGATTTAGGGGTTGGCATGAGGTTATCATAAAATGCATCTCTCGAGCTATAGGAGCGCGTTGGTTGAGCTTAGTAAATGCCATGTATAGGCAACTTAAGGACAGCCAGCTGTTAGGCGCCAGCTGGAGCGGAGCAAGGTCGAAGTGATTAAGCATCGTGATGAAAAACAGGTGCAAAAGAATGGTCCCACCCGCTTTGAAGATATGCTCGCTCATGGCCACGCACCCCTGGGGGGATTATCGGCCCGACGGTTATTGGAAGGAAAATACAACTTGTATTCCTTGCCAATGCGATATTTAGCGAATAGCTCCAACAGTCGATTCTCTGACACATTAGACACAATAGAGGACGCCAATAAAGGACCAGAATCTTGCGCCTCAAAAGCCACCTGCCGCTACACTCTTTTTTCCATATCTGCAAAACCAAAGGAAAAAGGTGAGGTAGAAACAAGGCACTTTACCCTCCATATTTTCTTCCTAGAAAGGGTCTTCCACAGAGGCACTGAGTGTGGAAGAGCTAAGCAAGGGTGAATCAAAAACAAGGGTTGAGGGGAACTCGGGATGACCCCATGGCAACCATAGGGGAGAACGGGGCAGGAGGTTCAGGCGGGAGATTTCCCTCCATGAACTCCAACTCCATTTGTAGATCCAAAAAGGTCACCCTAAGGTTTACAATGTGGTCGCTAAGGTCAAAGGGGAAAGAAACTCCATCGCCCCTCAAAACTGAGTCTATTTCACTCTCCACTACCCAGATTTTACGCCTAAGTTCAGCCATATGCTCAAGGTGACATATACAAGCCTGCCTCAAAGTGTCATAGTCTTGGTGAGGGTTGTTTTCGAGGGACTCCGAGTCTCAAGATAAGTCTACAAACTTGACCCCCAGAGGAGCACCAGAGGATCCCTCACATTCCATGGAATCTCGTCTCGTCGGTAATAAGGGTGCACGTGTAAATGAGGGGACTGCTACAAAACACAAAGGAATGGGCTCAAAACCTCTAGACACGAGCGCTCTAAATGACCAACTACGGGGTACAAACAAGGGCATGTAAGTGGATCAACTCACAACGAGCTCCGGACAAGGCAACCCATCCCGAGTAGTGCTAATTTGGACCCAATAAAATAAGAAAGAAGGAAAGTATACCTTATGTAAGAAAATCGGGTGATGTCACGGTTGAAGGGAGGCCGAAGGTCGAAAGTACCAGCACGGTCAAAAGGAGGACAAGGGTCCAAAGCACCGCCATGATCGAACAAATGTGAAGGGTCATAGATTCATGCCTGCAAAAATGGAGGAGAGAGGAGTTTTAGTCCCCAAGGACCTGTGTCGATATTGGCATAAAATAAATGAACTCAAATAATAAAATGGAAGGACATCCAAAGTGAGGTTATGGGGGATCAAACCCTTTACCTCTTGAAAGAAGTAAAGACTCCAAAACCACTAAGCTAAGGAGATAAAGTGCAAATAAGAGGCTAGATATGAAGGCCTATTTATAAGAACCATAGGCTCATCATAGCCATCAAATCCAGTGCCTCATCAATGGTCAAAGAGGAGGCTTGGAACTCGCCTCGGGATTCGTGAAGCACAACGATAGGCTCACATTCACTCTCAACATCTCATAATAGTCTCCACCTCCAAAATGTGTTTTTTATGCCACCAAAGTAAAGAAACACACTACACCACCTACGCTTTGAAGACACCATACCGAAAAGTCTACCGGAGAGCCTAAAGACCCTCCATAGACTGGGGGCAAGTGTGGATGCTCAAAATTCCATACTTGTTAAAGACTAAAATCTTGTGCTAAGGTCCCGTAAATGCCTAAGTACATACATATGCCTACATCCCAAGACACGTATTGGGAAGCCTTGCCAAGCGAAGCCCCGTTAACCATGCAGCATCTCAACCCGGCGTCTCGCATGCCCAGAAAGTGCACCATACGAGACCTCTATCTCGCGCCTCGTGCACCCAGCGGGTGTGCCACACGAGGCCCCCGTCTCGTGCATGAGTACCGAGATGCGTCACCCCGCGCCCCTGTCTCCGCGGGGCCATCGCATCTATGTCTCCAGAAGGCCCCCATGCCTCGCGCTTTTGCGAGACCTTCTCACCCCACACCTTCGCGAGGCCATCGCGCCCCTGTCTCTATGAGGCCATCGCGTCCATGTCTCCTCGAGGCCCCCGTGCCTCACGCCTTCGCGAGACCATCTCGCCCCACACCTTCGCAAGGCCATCGCACCCTTGTCTCCGCGAGGCCCCCGCGTCTCGCACCTTTGCGAGATCGTCTCACACCACACTACCATGAGGCCACCACGCCCATGACTCCACGAGGCCACCGCATCCCTATCTCTGCAAGGCCACCGCGCCTCTGTCTCCCAAGGCCATCGTGTCCATGTCTCTGCGAGGCCTCCGCACCCCGCGCCTTCGCGAGATCATCTTGCCCCACACCGCCGCGAGGCCACCGTGCCCGTGACTCTGCAAGGCCATCGCGCCCGTGTCTCTGCAAGGCCACCGCACCCTTGTCTCTACAAGGCCACCACGCCCGTGTCTCCGCAAGGCCACCACGCCCATGTCTCCGTGAGGCCACCACGCCTCGCGCTTCGCAAATGTATATCCATGAAGGCTGCAAGTGGTCTGATTCTTAGCGAAATATAAAGTGGCTTGAGGCATAGGCACATCTTGGAAAGGTTAAAACATCTACGGGGCACGTGGAACACGTAAGGGTACAGAACATGCATATCAACCAAAAGAAGACAAAGCACGGATATGGTGTCAATGCTAGACAAGTAGTGGTCAGTGGAGGCATGTTTAGGTGTTAAAAAGGAGGCGTTCCGATAGACCCTGACCATGTACCAGAGTGACACCACAACCTTCTGCTCCACAATGACCTGTGCCACGACCCTGACAATGTACATGCGTACAATCTTGTCCCCTGGGACCACAATGTATTAGGGGCCATTAGAGCCCCACTATAAATGGATCTTCTCCTCTCCATCTAAGGGGTTGGAAAATTCTTGTAATATCAGACTATTCTAAGAGCAATACACAAGTTTTTTCTTATATTGTTAACTTTCAATCCTCCATCATATTTCGACAAGTTCTTTTTCATTCATTGGGTTTTGATTAATTCTTTGAGTTTTCCATCCACATATTATTGATGAGTTTCCGCCGTCAACACAATGCCTTAAGGTCATGAGTCACCTTGGTCGACCCTGGGTGAACTGAGTATGGAGTATTCTGTGCCTCTTCTAAAATCTTCATCTTAACCCCATCGTCATTCGGCACGCATACCCGATACTTATATCTCAAGAACCCCTATCCTGATATAGAGAAATATGTGGCCTTGCCTTCTTTGACTGCAGCTATGTGAGATACTAATGTGTCATCATGACCTTCCCCGATCCGTATATCTTATAACAGATTTTGAGTGGATGGAAAAGTTAGCCAGTTTACCAATGACTATTTCTATTCCGGCATTGACCAGTTCTTGCTATAGTGGCTTTTCTATTCCGGATAACGCTGCTAGATTCCCGTAACTCTTTCTGCTTAGCGCATCAGCAACTACGTTTGCTTTTCCTGGGTGGTATAGGATTTCACAGTCATAATCCTTTACTAGTTATAACCACCTGCGTTGTCTCATGTTGAGCTCCTTCTGTGTGAAGAAATACTTTAAGCTCTTGTGGCCCGTATAAATCTCACACCGTTCTCCATAAAGATAGCGGGGCCAGATTTTCAATGCGAAGATCACCACTGCCAACTCCATATCATGTGTTGGATAGCGTTTCTCGTATTCCTTTAGCTGCCTTGAAGCGTAGGCTATCACTTTGTCATTCTGCATCAACACATAACCCAAACCTTGCTTTAACGCGTCATAGTATACTACAAACTTGTCAGCATAGCTTGTCTTTGAGCAACTGGAAGCTCTCTTCACATCTATCTGTCCCATTGAACCTTTGTTGTTTTCGGGTCAGGTTGGTAAGCAGAGTGGCTATCTTAGAAAAGCCCTCTACAAACCTCCGATAATAGCCTACTAGCCCGAGAAAACTTCTAACCTCTGACGTATTCTTAGGTCTTGGCCAATCCTTCACAGCCTCTACCTTAGTTGGGTCTATAACAACTCTATCTCTGGATACTTTATGGTCGAGGAACACCGCTTGCGAAAGCCAAAATTCGTACTTCTTGAACTTGGCATAAATTTGATGCTCCTTTAGTCACAGCATGGTCATTCTTAAATGTTCCTCGTGCTCGACTTCGTCCTTGGAGTACACCAAAATATCGTTGATGAATACTACGATGAATTTGTCCAAGTAATCCTTGAAGACCCAATTCATTAAATCCATAAATGTAGCTGGAACGTTGGTAAGAACAAAAGACATAACTAGAAACTCATAATGTCCATATCGGGTTCTAAAGGTTGTCTTAGGAATATCCTCTTCCCGTACCTTGAGCTGGTGATACCCAGACCGTAAATCAATCTTTGAAAACATGGTCGCTCCTTGGAGTTGATCAAACAAGTCATCAATCCAGGGTAGCGGGTACTTAATCTTAGTTGTCACCTTATTCAGCTCGCGGTAATCTATACACATTCGCATGCTTCCGTCCTTCTTCTTCACCAATAGAACCAGGGCTCCCCATGGCAAATGGCTTGGTCTAATGAAACCCAAGTCCAGGAGTTCTTGTAGCTACGTCTTCAACTCCTTGAGTTTGGTAGGTGCCATCTGGTATGGTTCCTTTGAGATAGGCTCGTTTCCCGGTACTAGTTCGATTGTGAAGTCAATTTCCCAAGTCGGCGGCAACCCTGGTAAGTCGTCTAGAAATACTTATGGGAATTCCTGTATAATGTGGATGCCTCCAACCTTTAGTGGTGTTTCCTTTACCACATCTGTGATGCTTGCTTTGAGATGTGAAATAAGAGGTGTTCATTGTCCTGAAACCTTTCCCATAAAGCATAGTCTCTGACCGTCAGCAGTTTCGAACATCACTTTCATCCATCTACAATCGATGGTTGCACTATGCCTTGCTAGCCAATCTATGCCCAGTATTACGTCGAAGTCTTTGATCTCTAGCTCTACCGGGTCTCCTTCTAGTTCCACGTCCTCAATTTGGATCGATACGCCTCGTACTATCCGTGATGATAGGACTACTTCGCCCTAAGGCAATTCTGTCACAAACCTAGTTATAAATCTTTCACAAGGTTTGTCTAATTTCTCTATCATTCCTAACGAGATATACAAGTGTGTTGCTCCTGAATCAAATAATACTGAACATATATTATCGAGGATAGGAATCTGACCTGTGACCACTTTGTTACTAGCTTCAGCTTCTCCCTGGGTCAAGGCAAAGACTCTGGCTGGAACCATCTTGTTGTCCATTTTCTCTTCTTGCTTGTGCTGTGGTCATTCCCTCTTCCAATGACCTTCTTGGCCACAATTATAACATCCCTTGGTGTTTGTATGACACTCACCAAGATGCTTCTTTTGGCATTTGGAGCACTGCGGGTATTCTACATAACCTGACCTATTGTTTCCATTGTAAGTTCGTGCTCTTTTGTCATTGTCAGATTGCTTATTGTCAAGATGCCTTCTCTTCTGACCATTATTGTTGCTATGATGATGGTTTTTGTTGTGGTTCCGACCATTCTGAGGTTGATTCTACTGTTTAGGTTCAGGCTTGCTGGCCTCCTCCTTACTAACATTCGCCTGAAGCCTTTCCACCTCTATAGCCGTTTCTAGAGCTTTGGCATAAGAAGCGGTTCCATGATATGCTAGCTTGACTCCTAGCTCAATTTTGGGTCTGAGTCCCCTAACGAAATTGGTGACCCTCAAAAGTCGGTTGGGACCAACTCTGTCGTGAACTTGGCTAATCGGTCGAACTGTCGAGCATACTCTGCTACCGTTAAGTTGCCATGCTTCAGACTGGTGAACTCTTCTACCCTTGTAGCGATGACTGTTGAGTTGCAGTACTTCTTGTGAAAGAGCTCCACAAATCTATTCCATGTCATGGTGACGACGTCGTGTGTCTTATGTACTAAATCCATCAGTATCTAGCATCCTTCTTTAGTAGAGACGAAACACAGGATATGCGATCCGCGTTGCTGAGATTCATGTGTGGTAGGATCGGCTCTACATTCCTGAGCCATTCTTCTGCCTCGAAGGGGTCGATTGTCCCTTCAAAGTTTGGAGTGTGTTGCTTACGAAACTGCTCGTAGATTGGCTCTATGTACTGAGCTGGGTAAGGCGCATAGTTCACCATTGGCCACCCCCCATAAGGACCTACTTGTTGGGGTGCTTGAGCCATTTGCTGAGGCTGCGATTGCGACTGAGGCTGAGGCTGAGTTTGTGGCTGCGGTTGAGCCTGTTTTCATTGTTTCTGCAGCAACTCTTCCACTTGTTGTCGTAGTCGAACAATCTGAGCAGTGTTGTCAACCAGAGGCAGTGCACTTCTGTTAGCAGCAACATTGGTAGCACACGTTCCCCTTCTTCGGACTAGAGGGGCTTCACTAGTCTCGTTGGCGGCGCTGGAGGCATTGCCGGCTGTGCATCCAGATCTTCTAAGTGACATCTTCAGCAAAGTTCTAATAGTCAAGAAAAACATGTTAGAACTTACCCTAATAGGTTCTAAGGCAAAAATTAGTCTAAGCAAACATAACTCGGACCTATTAGTTATGATTTCTTATGAAAAATTTTGTAAGCCTTCTTTATAATTAGGGTGTGTTTCTATACTTAAAAAACCACCCATCTTTATTATTTCTAAGTCCATTTCTAACCATCCTATATAACTTAATTCTCAGGCTCGAAACTCGTCGTTGTTCCAAAGTTAACCATATTGAGGGAGGGCTGGGATCAGTAAAATCGTTCTCACTACTATGGCCCCCTAAACTCTCAATATAGAACCCGATCCATTGATTTGTATCCACCCTCACCGAACTCAGTCATTATTTATTGAATTTATTTAAATTTATTATGATTGTAAAAAAAATCAAACTCATACATGTCATTCAAAAATAACAATAATATTCATTTGGAAAAAAATTTGTCACTAAGTACAATCATAAATGCAAAAATAAATAAATAAACTAACATAACTAAGGTAAATCTAAAAATCAGGATCTTCTACATCTGACCCTTCATCTAACATATCATCATCTATCTCTTCATACTCATCATTATCTTGAGCCTCAAAATTACCTCGGGGAAGATTCATAGAGATTCTATGCTTTTGTTCATTAGTGAATTGAAATTCCAACTTAGAGGTGAACCTAAGTATGAGAAAATAATATCTCATGGCTACCAGTAAATCATCATCATCATCATCTATAGTCTCCCATATTTCTTCTAATGTTTAAATTACAAAAGGAAAATCTTTAAAAAGTCTAATTACTAGGACATATTGCTCTGTAGATCTCGCCATAATTTGCTTAGTAGTTTGAAGATGAACTATCTCCTTGTGGAATAAGATTAATCTCTGAGTGATTCTTTCTAACACTCCTACAGTATTCCTTTGCTCTCTAATCCTTTTCAATGTCTTAATGGCTCGGATATCCTGATAAGTCAAGGCACCATCCATTATAACTTAAAACATAATGGCTAAAACGTTAGCTATAAACATAAACATAAACACTTACATTGGCGGTTAGATTCGGAGCATGTGCGTGTGCATCAAGGAGAACTTCATGCATAGGAATTGTTGGCTCTGATACCAACTGTAATGACCCGACTATTTCTAAGACCTCAGACCATTAAAAACTATTATGACATAGCTACCAATTTGTATACATACATAAGAAATAACACAACTTTATTTAAAACCCAAAATATTGTACCAAATACAAAATATGGTAAAAATATAAAATGTGATATGGTATGTAAAATATGGTATGGGATCCCATTGTTATAAAACATAAAACATAAACTTTAATTGCTTAAATACTAAATGCGGAAATACATCAAAACATAATTTAAAAGACTAAAAAAACGTTATCCTCGATCATCACGCAGCCCATTAAATCCATTCATCCTCAACACACATGCCAAGCTGCCACAAATCCTTCCCGCCTTCCATATTTATTTTCCTGCATCAAGTTAAAAATAAAGGAATGAGCCTAATGCCCAGCAAGGAAAATCTACTAACAACATATATCATAAATCATAAACATAAGACTATAACATAAAAATATGACTATAAAAACGTATATCATATAGGACTACAATATTAATGGCCATTAACTCATTAACATGGCATGTGATAAAACCATCTAGGTGCTCTATCTACTAATCGAGGTAGGTTAGATCACAAGGTAGTATATGATAACCCATCTAGGTCCTCTTTCTACTAATCGAGGTAGGGTAAATCATAACTCTAAACCATGAAAATGATAAAAATTCTTGGGGCTTGCTATCTAAGCAAGTCATATGCCCAAGGAGTACAAAACATATTTATACATATACATATCATAGCATAAAACATATCATAACATAAACATACAAACACATATAATCTAACCTATTTTCCGTACCAAAAACCAGGATATTTGGGAACAAGAACGGGATTGGGAACACTCTTAAAACCAACAGTAAAACCATGAGTTTCTAAAGAAAAAGAGATGAAAAGAAAACTAAACCATCCAAGAAGAAACTTACCAAAAACCTTAAGTTTCAAGAAACTTAAACACCTAATCAAGAATCATAAACAAGAGTTAGGATCTGATAGAAAATAAAAGAAAACTATAGAACTATGAAAAACTGAACTTAAGGATAAGAATACCTTGGATGATCTATGACTTGATCTATACCTCGATACCAAAATCACTCTATATCTTACTTCCCAAGTGTTTAGAAAAGCTTAGATTGGAAAAGTTTTTATCCCAAAACCCAAGTGTTTCTCTCTATAGTAACCTTAGACATTGGAGGCTCTGAAGAATGCTTGAAGAATGAAGAAAATGGCTGAGTACTAGATCCTATTTATAGAGTTCAAGGAGTGAAACTAATCCCTTTTAATTTGAATAAATAAATGAGTATAAAATTAAAAATATGTTAATTTTCGTTCAACAGACGCCCAGAACTCGGTCAAAATCGTTCAAAGGCAGGTTCAAGTGGTTAAGGCTATTTTTAAATTTAAAATCCCAAACTTTCAAAAAAATATGCACCAAGGGCGATATATCACCTAGACCATTTTCCTAAGCCTCGTTCGTTCATTCGTGCAAAGTTGACGTGTTTTCCGTATCTCTCGTAGGCGATATATCGACCCCTATAGCTGCGATATATCGGCATACATTGATATATCAAACACGTATTTTCACTTTTTCAACATATTTTGAATTGATTAAACATCTTTGACTGAATCAAAACGTGATCCTAACAGCTGCTAGAAGGTTCTAGAGCTTCTAGATCAACTATTCATCAAAAATACTTAAATCCATAAATAAACATGATCATGACAAATGTCACATTCTTAATAATTCTATCTAAAACTTAGGTTATAATAAATAATATATCTAGGACCAGCAATATTAATCAAACCTTATGGTATAATTAATATTTATAAACTATAGGTTAAACTTATAAAATCCATAATTGTTGCTATGCGTTTCCAACTAAGTCCCGGCTTGAACCAAAATCCACGGAAACTAACATACTACAAACTATTACAAACTACTACTACTACTATCTAGCTAAGTAAAATTCTGGGACACTACACTTTTATACACAAGCAATGTTATCCTCACATTTCTTCTTCTTCCATCTATTAGTCGTAGATTCTCATTTCCCCTTTACTCTTCTCAGATATTCATGCACAATCCTTGGGGAGGTGAGAGGCCAATAGACGACGATCTTCTCACACTGTTGTTCAAAGATCAAGAGCAACCATCATTTCCTTTCTCTGACTTTCCATCTTCACAACAAAACCCCACGACCAGCTCTCCAGACCATCAGCCACACATGGGTCATGTTAAACACATAGCTCGTAGGAAAAAGAAAACCACCCATTCTCCTTCTAACCAACCAGCAATTGACACTGAGGGTCCTTCAAATGATCCTCAACCTGTAAATTTTGCACTACCAGAAATTCAACCCAAAGCCCGACCTCGCGACGGCCTTCGACCAGAAGTTGACTGGTACGTCGCACCTCCTAGCATCATACCAGCTAGAATAGTGACAAAATACCTAAAGAAGTACGGTCTTCCTAGGGTTACCTTAATCAAACCTACCTCTGACCAACGGGCAAACATGCCAGGAGGCGCCTTCAGTGCCTGGTCGAGGTTTCACATTGAGGCAGGGGCAATCTTGCCCTTGTACGAATTTTTTCAAGGGGTGGCTAATTACTTCGAGGTCGCTCCCTTCCAAATTACTCCCAACGGATATAGAGTACTATCAGAACTCTATATCCTTTACAACCATAAAAAGTGGCCTGTGCCCACACCGTACGAGATCAACTATCTATTCGATCTCAAGTCCAACCCTAACTAGAACAACACGAGGTTTTTCCACTTCTGTCACCAGGAATCTACTCGCATATTCCTGAGTGACTTCACCTACAAATCCAACATAAGAAAGTACTTCCTAACGACAGACATGGTCGCCGACAACTTGGCCTTCACACGAGGAGGTAAATTTCTTAATCTCTGGTCATTTATTTTTATTGGTTTTTCCTTCACCGTCCTTAGAACCTTGATGTTGTGTCTAGGTCCATGGTACCGACCAGACCCCACTATAGAGATGGAGATGAGGGCCGCAGCTCTGGCCAGAATGATGAATATTGAGAAGAGCGTCAAGGAGCTGGTCACTGAGAGCAATCTAAGGCTGGTCGGCCTTTTGGCACCTTACCAAGAAGTGAGAGAGTCCACCACGAGGAGTGTTTCTAGAGAGGAAATCCTCGAGCAACAACAAGATGTGTCACAACCCCCGAGATGGTGGGCAACAGGAATGACCATCCAGCAACCCTCGGGCCACTGCTGCCCCTACCTAACATGGGAGGGGCAAGAAAAAACTACCAGAGTACACCTACCTCGTACTTGAGTCTTCTGACGAGAATGGTATAGACTTCTCACTCTTAGACAGCTTACCTATCCCCTGTCATTTATTTGACAGGGATGGCAACTTTAAATTTATGGCCAGTAATTTTAATTCAGACTTCTTTGAGGCAGAGAGTGAGTGTAGTAGTAGTTCTATAAATAATTTATCGACCAGTAATAATAGCTTAGGTATATTACTTAGAATTTCCCTTTTCAATATTTCAGTACTCCTTTAAATTACATTATCTTATCGTCTATTTTTGTTTTGTAGTCATGCCTGCCGAAGAAGCTTTTGATATATAAACAAATGTCAAAGCTCCTGCGAGCAGAAAGAAAATGAACAGGTGGCACCCTGGGGAGAGCAGTCATGATCCCTCCAAGAAAAGGGCTCAAACAGAGGACCCTCCGACGCCCACTCCTTCCAAGACCATGACACCTCCTCCTCCTCCTCGCAATAGCCTTCCCCCCGAGCAAGCAGAGAGACCCTCAGCCAACGACTTGCTGAGTAGAGCCTACAACGCTACCCACGAGAAGCTACAAAGGCTATCGAAGCACCGTCGTAGCCATGAAGGTTTCTCGCATCACCCTCCGCTACAAAATAGCCAGATCATCAGTCGCGGGCTGTCTGAAGTCCTCAGTGTAAGTGTGTTTCTTCTTTTTTCTTTAATCCAGCAACATTTTTTCTAATTTCCCCTGATTGGTTTACTTTTCTTTTTCTATTCGCAGGGTATTCTGACCATAGGCCACAGTTGGCGTCGAGCTGAGGAGACCGAGGCCAGATACACTGAGGTGATTAAGGCAGCCCAGACTAGACATGCCAAGGAGGTTAAGGCAGCCCAGGCTAGAATTGCCAGCCTGAGCGAGGTGCTAAGGAAGTGCCAAGAGTCGATGGCCAAAGTAACTACTGTCAAGGAGAAGTTTAAGGAGGCTTTGGAGATTAACTTCAAAGAAGCCACCAAACTTCAAGATGACCTGGGGATCAGTCGGAAAGAAACCGCCAAGCTGGAGTAACGAGTTAAACTGCTCGAGGGAACCAACTCTTGCAATCTAGAGAAGTTCAAATGAGTGACTTTCAACTGCTTCTACTTGTTCTGGAAAAACAATCAAGAGGCAAAGTTTGACTATCTTCCCGAGCAGGTAAAGCAAGCTAAACTGGCAAAGTGTGCCGCTCGTCTGGCGGAGGAACAAAAAGCTAAGGATTCCCCTGAAATCTCCCTGGCGACTGGCACCGAAGCTGTTGAAGAGGATGCGGGGACCACCGTCGACCAGCAATCCTGGCCAGATCATCCTATTGCTCAGTAATTTATATATTTATTTTCTTTTATTTTTGTAACTGGAACATATGAACTACGTTTCATAATGTTGAGACAATTTTGCTGCGCAAGGCAGCTTTCCTTTTAATTTATTAATTACATCCGAGCAGTAACTACTCGCGGTGTAAAACATTTCGTTTTGATATTATAATATTTGCTATTATTATAACATGTGTTCGTATGACCAAACTTAGCATAGAACTTTGTTTTGATTTTACAAAATTTAAACTAAATTTTTTTGAAAAATACTCTATGTACCGAAGTATGCTTTCCCTTATTTTGCTTGTGTGTTTACATATGCCTAATGATATGCTTTGCTTGCTTAGTATCTTATATGCCCCCCAAGTGATTGAGGAGCTTAAGATTCTCGGTCACTTGTGTAACGACCCGAATTTGCTAATCAAGCTTAAGGCCTTGATTAGTGTGCCTGGAGGGCAATAAATGCTTTAATACGCTAATATGTGGACTTATGTGAATATATGATAATGATGCATGTTTAGTTGAGTTAAATGTGCATGTGGGCCCCGTCTGGATATTAGGGGCATAAATGTGATAAATGCGATATATATGTGATATGTCTGTGCAGCACAATCCGAGACAGTCCTAGGGAGTGGATAGCCAGAGAGTCACAACGGGGTTGAGATTCCGACTCGGGGCGAGTCGAGGGGTAGTTCGGGTTCTAGGTATGTTATGGGGTTATCGGGACATGAAAATAAATATTTGGAGATATATTTGAGAATAGAATGTCTAGGAGGGAATATTGGGGAAATTTACCATTTTGCCCTCGGGGACGTTTTGGTACCCCGAGCCTTGAGGTAACCCTTTAGACTTAAGTTAAGTAAAACAAAAAGGAAGAATCACTTAGAAACTTTGGGAAACCGACCTATACTCCTCCATTCAGCTAAGGATTGCTTCTCACCACTCTTCTCTTCTCTACTCCTTCTCTAAGGCATATCAAAGGGAAATTCTGGTGTAAGCTAGCTTAAGCAAGGAATTGGGCTGAGAAAACTTAGGAGCTTTAAGCTTAAGGATTGAGGAATAAACACAGGGACTAAGCTCTGCAAGGTAAGCTCTAGTTATTAAGGTTATGTTGAGAATTGTTGTTGGTTTGTAAGAGTTTGCATGTTGATTAAGTTTGATCTGTCTTAAGTGTTTTAGCTGAGTTTTGGCGCAGATTCTGTTGGGTTTTGATGTTGATATTGAGCTGGAATGTATGTGTTAAATATATGGGTTTGTTAGATAAGTTTTGAGTGAGTTAGCTTGAGGAAAATGCAGGGAAGGTGGTGTAAATTCAGGGTTTGGAGGTGAGGGTCGCAGCCCTAGGAGGGGCGCACCGCGGCCCGTGTGTGTTGCAGGGGTGTGCTAGCCTCTATTTTGAGGCTATCCGCGGCTCTTGAGGGTGGGGTCATGGCTCTTAGTGCTAGTCTGCATTTTTAAGGGTGTTTAGGCTTGGGAATTCAATGGTTAAGGCTCAGGATGGATTTTATCACCCGGATTGATAGAATTCAAGGTCCCGGAAGTTAGAGTTATGGCTCAAAGTTATTTATTGGGTTAGAACTTGATGGATGGATGTTGTTAATGTGTTGTGACTAGGGTTTCAGAGAGGCTCAAGTTAGTGGACTGTGCTCGGGACATCGGTGCTCTGAGAGCTCGGGACTCAAGTAAGAAAACCCTTGTTCCCATAGAGCTTGTATGCAGGGCTGAGCCCAATATGCTTGAATAGAACTGGTGTGCAGGGCTGAGCCCATTGTGTTTGGACTGCGGGGCATAGCCCTTAACTGAATATGCTAGAATTGTGTACTTGCTTGTTATGCTATGTGTGCTATTATGAGAATGATCAGGAAGAGCCGGGAACGGTGTAGGCTGAGAACGGCAAAGGGCCGGGAATGGCATTGGGCACGTTGAGTGCAAGGCCGAGAACGGCAAGGGGCCAGAAGCAGCATTGAGCACGTGGAGTGCGAGTTGCCAGGGCGAGTCCCTAAAAGGATACCTGGGATATCCTCACGGCGTGGTCCACGAACCCAGGGCTTGGTAAACGCCTGGGACAGCTAGGCCGTATGTGTTTAGCCCATTGGTGGCCTGTGTATATGCTTGATATATGTGTTGCATATGTTATCTGTTTGTGGGTTTTCTTGCTGGGCTTCGGCTCACAGATGCTCTGTGGTGCAGGTAAAGGTAAAGAGAAGGTCTACCAACCATGAGTGTAGCAGGCGTGAGGCGGCGTGTACATGTTTGGCCAGCCTGGCTGCCACAGCCAGAGGATTTTGGGAGATGCTTGTAAATAAACCTAGATTTTGTCGTTTAGTCGACTTGGTTCAGCTTAATGTTGTAAATGTTTCTAAACTGTACTTTGGGATCCCAAGTGTAAAACTTTTATGATTTTCTATGGAAATTATTATTTCTAAAGTTTCTCCTTTGTTTATAGCTTAATTACACTATTTGACCTAAAACCTCGATAGCGAGTTGAAAGCACGTTTTTAAACCCACTTAGTAACGGCTCTAAGGAAGTAGGGCGTTACAACTTGGTATCAGAGCGAGCCAAGGTTATTGGTTCTGGAGATTGACCGAACATGTACGCACGCTGTCAGTGACAGGCTCAACTCAGGGTTGGTTGGTAAGATTGGCTAATATGTCTGAATATGTGTTTGAATGCCCTGTTTGCCTGCTTATCTTATATAGAGCATGATGAATGAGTTAACATATGCATGATGCTAGGGCATGGCTCGTTGTGTGTTGTATGCTAAATGAATTATTTTTTGTGGATGACTGATGTGCTTGGGAGGTGGTTTTGGATGTTGTTATCATGCCTGATGAGCGGCGTCGTTGGTTGCAGGCATATTTGTTAAGATGCCACAACAATCAGCTAGACTATGCGGCAGTAGGGCCGAGGATGACAACTAGGGTCAGGACCCTCCACCTACCCCACAGAATTGGCAAGAGATGGTTGCCGAGATGGAAGCGAGACTGCAGCGAACAAAGGAAGAGTTGCGACAGTTGAGGCAGCAGGCCCCGCCTCAGGTTACTGGGCTGCCAGTGCAGCAGGTTGCAGCGCCAGTGCCAGTGCAGTCTGCTATGGAGAATAAGTGGGAACCTTTGTATGAGAGGTTCAGGAAGCAGCATCCTCCCACCTTCGAGGGTGGATCAGACCCACTGCGGGCAGAGCAGTGGATGAATATGATTGCCTCAATTCTGGATTTTATGAGAGTTCAGGGGAATGAGAGGGTAGCCTGTGCTAGCTACATGTTCAGAGAGGATGCCCGCATCTGGTGGGACGTGGTAGTTCAGAGAAGGGATGTATCAGTGATGACAAGGGAAGGATCCAAAACCTTGTTTAATGAGAAGTATTATAGTGTGGCAGTTCGAGCTGCGAAGGTTGATGAGTTTATCAACCTGACCCAGAATCGATCGACAGTGACAGAGTATGTAATAAAGTTTGATAGATTGGCGAAGTTTGCGCCAGATCTAGTGCCGACTGATGCGGCAAGAAGAGACAGGTTCATGCGGGGGTTGAACGTTATGATTGCCCGCGATGTGAATATTACCTTGGATCCGGAGACTACTACTTATGGTCAAGCTGTGGATAATGCCCTTACTGCTGAGAGGGTCGAAGATCATATTTGGAAGGATAGCGTTGTTAGGCGCGATGCTAGGAGGACAGTGCCTCCCTTTGTTGGGTTCAGTCATGGTGGTGGTTCTAGTGAGCAGAAGAGGAAGGCCCCAGATTCCTTTGTTCCTCCCAGTTCAGATAGGAGGGCACGGGGTGCTTCCACCAGCCGTCAGGGTGGTAGTGACAACTGGAGGAGTTTTCAAGTGTGTCCGCGGTGCAGGCGACGACACCAGGGTGAGTGCAGGATCAGGGCCTGCTTTGTTTGTTGGAGTGCCAGCCATCTGAAGAGGGATTTCCCTCAAGTCAAGAAGGAGGAGCAGAAGCAGAGTGACAGTCTTGCTCCTGCCAGGGTATTCACTTTGACACAGACTGAGGTGGAGGCTAGCCCCTCAGTGGTGACAGGTCAGATCTCTAGTGCTGGTTCTCTATATACTGTATTATTTGATTCAGGGGCTACCCATTCATTTGTATCTGCTAGAGTGATAGATCAGCTTTGTAGACCTAGTGGTGTGTATGCTAGGGGATTTCAGACTTTGTTGCCAACAGGAGAATTGGTAGTCTCTAGGAAGTGGATTAGAGCATTGCTCGTAGAGGTAGATGGTAGGGAACTATCTGTTGATCTGATTGAGTTAGAGATGGATGATTTTGATATGATTTTGGGAATGGATTGGCTATCCAAGTATGGGGCAACGATTGACTACAAGCGCAGAATGGTGACTTTTGAACCAGAATGGGAGGTACCCTTTGTGTTTGTGGGGTCAGTTAGTGGACCGCGTGTACCAATGATTTCAGCCTTAAGGGCTAGGGACCTGATGCAGGAAGGTTGCATAGGATTCCTGGCAAGCATTGTGGATACTTCTAGGGTGGCGTCGGTTGGACTGAGTGAGACCAGATTGGTGTGTGAGTTTCCGGATTTGTTTCCAGCGGATCTACCAGGGTTGCCGCTGCAGCAAGAGATTGACTTTGTTATAGAGTTGGTACCAGGAGCAGAGCCAGTATCTAGGACACCCTATAGAATAGCACCAGTAGGGTTAAAGGAGTTGAAGATTCAGTTGCAAGAGTTACTTGATTTTGGGTTTATCAAACCGAGTTTCTCACCATGGGGTGCTTCAGTGTTGTTCGTTAAGAAGAAGGATGGGTCCCTTAGGATGTGTATTGATTATAGGGAGTTTAACAAGTTAACCATTAAGAATAATTATCCACTACCTAGGATCGACGATTTATTTGATCAGCTACAGGGAAGAACAGTGTTTTCCAAGATAGATCTCCGATCAGGTTACCATCAGCTAAGGATTAAAGAGGAGGACATACCAAAGACCGCTTTTCGAATGAGGTATGGACACTATGAATTCCCGGTTATGTCCTTTGGATTAACCAATGCCCTAGCAGCCTTCATGTACATGATGAATAGGGTTTTCAAGGATTATCTAGACAAGTTTGTGATCGTATTCATCGACGACATCCTAGTGTATTCCCAGTCAGAGGCAGAGCATGAGCAGCATCTGCGGTTGGTACTACAGCGGTTGAGGGAGCATAAGTTATATGCTAAGTTTAGTAAGTGTGAGTTCTGGTTGCCACAAGTTACATTTCTGGGCCATATCATCAGTAAGGAGGGGATTCTGGTTGACCCAAGTAAGATTGAGGCGGTCAGAGATTGACCTAGACCGAGCAATGTTCCTGAAGTAAGAAGCTTTCTGGGTTTAGCAGGGTATTATCAGAGGTTTGTTGAGGGGTTCTCCAGAATAGCTACGCCATTGACGGAACTGACAAAGAAGAAGACAAAGTATGTCTGGACGGATAGGTGTGAGAACAGTTTTAAGGAACTGAAGCGGCGACTGATTACTGCACCAGTGTTAAGCTTGCCGACGGAGAATGAAAAGTTTGTGGTTTACTGTGATGCATCCAGACAAGGTTTGGGGTGCATGTTGATGCAAGCTGGTAAGGTGATAGCCTATGCATCGAGACAGTTGAAGAAGTATGAGCAGAGATATCCTACGCATGACCTGGAGTTGGCAGCGGTGGTGTTTGCACTTAAGATTTGGAGGCATTATCTTTATGGTGAGAAGTGCGAGATTTACACCGACCATAAGAGCCTAAAGTATTTCTTTACACAGAAGGACCTGAATATGCACGAGAGGCGGTGGCTGGATTTGGTTAAGGATTATGATTGTGATATCCTATACCATCCTGGGAAGGCTAATGTAGTGGTTGGTGCATTGAGTCGGAAGGGCCCAAGACAGTTGTTAAGTTCGAGGCACATATCTGATAAGTTAGCTGAGGAGATGACCAGAGCAGGTATAGAGTTGGTGGTTGGTCAGTTGGCCAACATCACTATTCAGTCTACACTCCTTGAGAGGATCAAGGAAGCGCAGGGGAAAGATTCCCAGCTGCGAGGTCTTAGGGAGAGTGCCTTAGTCGGAGCGACTAAGGACTTTTCCATTTCAGAGATGGGGTTACTAAAGTACAAGGGTCGAATCTGTGTTCCAGTGGATTCTGTTATCCGGCAAGAGATCTTAGATGAATCGCATACCACTCCTTATTCTTTGCACCCGGGTACGACGAAGATGTACCAGGACTTGAGGGCTCTGTATTGGTGGTCAGGCATGAAGAGGGATGTGGTGGATTATGTGGCTAAGTGCTTAACTTGCCAGCAGGTTAAGGCTGAGCATCTGAGGCTGGCAGGGTTGTTGCAGCCTTTGGGGATCCCAGAATGGAAGTGGGAAGATATTACTATGGACTTTGTGGTTGGTTTACCGAGAACCGTGGGACAGCATCACTCGGTATGGGTGATTGTGGATAGGTATACCAAGTCCGCCCACTTTTTACCTGTTAGGACAACTTATATTGTGGAGTAGTACGTTGAATTGTATGTGAAGGAGATTGTTCGACTTCATGGGGCTCCGAGGTAGATAGTGTCCAACAGAGATCCCATCTTCACCTCCAAGTTTTGGGAGAGTTTGCAGAAGGCTATGGGCACACAGTTACGGTTTAGTACCGCTTATCATCCTCAAACGGATGGGTAGTCTGAGAGGACAATTCAAATATTGGAGGATCTGCTGCGAGCCTGTGTGCTTGATTTTGGGGGATCGTGGAGTAAGTATCTCCCCTTGATCGAGTTCTCGTACAGCAACAGTTATTAGGCGACCATTGGTGTGGCTCCGTACGAGATACTTTATCGAAGGAAGTGTAGATCACCTATTCATTGGGATGAGACAGGTGAGAGGAGGTATCTGGTGTCCAGAGATGGTTCAAAGGACCAATGAGGAAATTGAGAAGATTAGAGCGCGTATGCTCGCCTCCCAGAGTCGACAGAAAAGTTATTCAGACCTGAAATGCAGGAGTGTGGAATTTTAGGTTGGTGATCATGTGTTCCTTAGGGTTTCACCCATGAAGGGTGTGAAACGATTTGGTATTCAGGGCAAGTTGAGCCCTAGGTTTGTTGACCCCTTCGAGATTCTGGAACGAGTTGGAGAGGTAGCTTACAGACTAGCGATGCCTTCAGCTTTATCAGGGGTTCATGATGTTTTCCATGTATCCATGCTCTGGAAGTATATGTCAGATTCAACGCATGTTCTAAGTTTTGAGAATCTGGAGCTTGATCAGGATTTGTCTTATGAGGAGAAGCCGGTTCAGATTCTTGACCGAAAAGATAAAGTCTTGAGGAACAAGACCATCGCCTTGGTGAAAGTGCTGTGGAGAAACAGCAAGGTTGAGGAGGCGACGTGGGAACTTGAGTCAGAGATGAGGGAGTGGTACCCCGATTTGTTCAGGTAATTTCAAGGACGAAATTTCTGTAAGGAGGGGATAGTTGTAACGACCCGAATTTGCTAATCGGGCTTAGGGCCTTGATTAGTGTGCCTGGAGGGCAATAAATGCTTTAATACGCTAATATGTGTACTTATGTGAATATATGATAATGATGCATGTTTAGTTGAGTTAAATGTGCATGTGGGCCCCATCTGGATATTAGGGGCATAAATGTGATAAATGCGATATATATGTGAAATGTCTGTGCAGCACGATCCGAGACAGTCCTGGGGAGTGGATAGCTAGAGAGTCACAACGGGGTTGAGATTCCGACTCGGGGCGAGTCGAGGGGTAGTTCGGGTTCTAGGTGTGTTATGGGGTTATCAGGACATGAAAATAAATATTTGGAGATATATTTGAGAATAGAATTTCTAGGAGGGAATATTGGGGAAATTTACCATTTTGCCCTCGGGGACGTTTTGGTACCCCGAGCCTTGAGGTAACCCTTTAGACTTAAGTTAAGTAAAACAAAAAGGAAGAATCACTTAGAAACTTTGGGAAACCGACCTATACTCCTCCATTCAGCTAAGGATAGCTTCTCACCACTCTTATCTTCTCTACTCCTTCTCTAAGGCATATCAACGGGAAATTTTGGTGTAAGCTAGCTTAAGCAAGGAATTGGGCTGAGAAAACTTAGGAGCTTTAAGCTTGAGGATTGAGGAACAAACACAGGGACTAAACTCTACAAGGTAAGCTCTAGTTATTAAGGTTATGTTGAGAATTGTTGCTGGTTTGTAAGAGTTTGCATGTTGATTAAGTTTGATCTAACTTAAGTGTTTTAGCTGAGTTTTGGAGCAGATTCTGTTGGGTTTTGATGTTGATATTGAGCTGGAATGTATGTGTTAAATATTTGGGTTTGTTAGATAAGTTTTGAGTGAGTTAGCTTGAGGAAAATGCAGGGAAGGTGGTGGAAATTCTAGGTTTGGAGGTGAGGGTCGCGGCCCTAGGAGGGGCGCGCCGCGGCCCGTGTGCGCGCGCAGCCGGGTGTGGTCGAGGAGTTCATGCGCGCCGCGGCGCTTGGTGTGCGCGCTGCGGCCCGTGTGTGTTGCAGGGGTGTGCTAGCTTCTGTTTTGAGGCTAGCCGCAGCTCTTAGTGCTAGTCTGCAGGAAAACTCACAACGGGGTCCGGCTCGGGGCGAGCCTAGGGGTATTTTGGTAATTAAGCACCTTACCGGGGTTGATCAGGTAATGGGAGATTTAATGGTTGTTACTTGGAAATAGTTGGGGTTTATTTGGATATGGGGAGTTTATTAGAAATTAGAGGGAATGATGGTAATTGACCAAAGTGCCCTTATGAGCATTGGAGAAGAAGATTGGGTTTAAGGGCATTTAGGTCTTTTGGTAGGCCTTGGCTTGACTTAGCCATCTTGGAAAATTGTAGAGAACAGAAACACTCATAAAACAAAGGAAGCTCTCACTCACTCTCTCTCCCGTAGCTCTCTCTCTCCCTCCTTGTTGACTTGAAGATTTTGAGAATTTGAGGAAACAAAGCTTGGGAATTGAAGGTTTGGTGTCTAGGATTAAGCTAGGAGCAACTTGGGACCATAATCCAGCCATTGGAGGTCATCTCTAGGGGCTCTAAATAGGGATCGTACTCAAGGGTCATTCATTGGTAACCTGTACTTTGACCAAAGGTAAGAAAACTGCACCCAGTATGTGATGTACATGATTAGGGCTTGGCCCGAATGCTAAATATAGTCTTGATTGGGCATTGCCCCTGTAAATGCGCATCGTTATGATTATGCTTGTGTATATCTATTTTAATGTATTGCAATGCATTGTATCTGTATGTATGATGAATGTATTATGTGATTGTTTGTTATGGCCAGGAAGCTCAGTTTATAAACCGAGAATCTGTTTGTTGTATGTGGTTAAAGCTCAACCTGCAAGTCGAGGGCATACTTGGTTTAAAAGGGCTCAACTTTTAAGTTGTGGGTCTCTAAGGCTCGACTTATAGTCGAGGGTCTGTGAGGCTCGACTTATAAGTTGAGGATCTACAAGACTCGGCTTATGAGCTGTGACCGACATTATGCGCGCTGAGCGCAGACCGCCATGGCTGGACCACCCCAGGAGTGCACTAAGCACTTGACTGGCTCGAATGCCATATGAATAAATGGGAGTGCAACACACACTTGTGTGACTCTATGGCCGCTTATCTGTACAGTATTTATGCTTAGTTTCAGTTATTACCGCTAAGCATGTTGTTTTACTCTTTGAATTGTCTGAATATGTTTTCTTGTTGAGTCTTTTGGCTCACGGGTGCTTTGTGGTGTAGGTAAGGGTAAGGAAAATCTTAGCCAGCCATGAGTTGGAGAGCAATAGCAGTGATGTGTACATATGCAGTCTGCTCGACCGCCACGGCCGAGATATCACAGGGGAGCTAGGGTTGGACCATGTTTTGCCACCTAGGCCAGCTTATATTTGTAATCTTTGGGTTGTAACCAACTTTTAAATTTGTGTTTTGGGATCCCATATAAAGACTAAAGTTTTGTTTGATGAAAAATTTTACTTCTAGACCAAAATTTTTTAATACCTGAACCCTTAGTGGCTTAATCACATGTTTTAGCCCAAATGACTCGCCTAGCGAGTCCAACACTAATTTTAAACACACATGGTAACGGACCCTAATTAGCAGGGTGTTACAACTTGGTATCAAAGCTGCCAAGGTTTAAGGGTTCCTGATGATGGGCTAGGCATGTACACTCGCTGCTAAAGATAAGCTCGACTCAGGGTTTGGTAACTATTAATATAGTTATGTTTGTAATTGCTTAAATGAACTATATATGCCTTACCTGCTTGCTTAAATAAAAAGCATGAGTTATTCTGAGAAGGCCTGGCCCTTGTCTGTTGTATGTATGTCAAAGATGTGCTTATTAGTGTGGATGCTCAATATTCCATGCCCATAAAAGATCCAAGACGCGCACTAAGGTCCCATAAAGGCCTAAATGCGTGTCTGAGCCGCGGGACGCTCGGGCCACCGTCCTCTTGCAACGGCCTCGCATCACCTCATGGCGCATGGCGTCTTGTGAGGCCCCAGCCGCGCACCACCTCTCGGCGCACCCAGCGCCCCGCGTGCGCATATTGCCACCACCTCACTCGGACACGCCTAGGTGCGAGGCCCCGCCTCGCTCTCAGCACGCTCACGCGAGGCCATGTCCGCACGTCACCATCTCGCGTCTCGTCTTGACCACACGAGACCATGCGAGGCCCTTGCCCATGCCCAGGCACGAGGCACCGCCTCGCTCACAGCACGCCCACGTGAGGCCATGTCCGCACGTCACCATCTTGCGTCTCGTCTCGGCCACGCGAGGCCATGCGAGGCCCTCGCCCATGCCCAGGCGCAAGGCACCACCTCGCTCACAGCACACCCACGTGAGGCCATGTCCGCACGTCACCATCTCGCGTGCAACGTCTTGGCATGCCCAGCAGCCTCGCGGGGGGCATCTCGTGAGGGCCTCGCACCCTTCAAGTTGCGCCTCACCAAGAGCGCCTCGTGTGTGGCGTGCCTCCTAGACGCCTCGCCTCGCGAGAGGCATCTTGTGAGAGCCTCGTCCAAAGGGCTACGCGTATATGGCGACCTCGCCCCAATGGGGCTCGTCCAAAGGCCCCGCATGCATGATGCTAGTGTTAGAGGTGGCCCACAAGAGACAAAAAGAATACGAACAAGGTACCTCTAAAGGGGTACGTACATGCCTGCAAGGATCATGGGACAAGCCTGACACCTGTACCCGACAAATAGTGGCGGTTGGGAATAGTATGAGGAGTGGCTACACCACCACCGCGTCTCTGACACCCGTACAAGGCGAGTGGTGGAGTCATGACCGGGTACAAAAGCTGAGGTGCTCCCATGAACTCTGACCGTGTACCAGAGCCGACACCACTACATCTGATACCACCCTCCTAATAGTGTACTTGTGCACAGATTGGTCCCATGGACCACAATGTGTCAGGGGCCATTAGAGCCCACTATAAAATAAACTAAACTCCACTTCCATTTGGAAGGGGGTTGGAAAATTTACTGTAGCAAGTGCACCATAGTGAATGAAAATTAATTTCACCATTGTTCTTCTGCAATTTTTCTTGGAAGTTGATACTTAGATTCCTAAAGCTTTTCTTTTGATAATCTTTACTTTGCAATTTTTCTGACTTAACTTAGTTGACGAGTTCTCACCGTCAACAGTTTGGCGCCGTCTGTGGGAATGTAAGTACCAAGCTATTGTTCTACCATTACTTCTGACAAGAATAAATGCCAAGACGTTCAAAGCGACTCAGGGAGCCACGGAGGTGGAGGTCCACCTTAACGGAGTCTAGCTGAAGGCCTCCATGAAGGATCCTCCTCCACCTAGAGATGTGGAGCCCCCAAGGGACCCCGAGGTTCACGAGGGTGATAGAGAGGCCTCGTCACCGGCAGTCCCGCCCGGAGGGAGTCCTCCAAGGGCACCACCGGGGAATGCCAACGAATTCCCGCTACCTAAACCGCCACAAGTACCAAACTCCGGCCGGCAGGACCCGGGCCCCTCGATGCATAGACATGATAAGCATCCTCGGGTCCATTCCATGAGCTCGATTTTGAAATCTCGATTCTATGAAGAAGAAATACGTGAGCTCCACCGTAAGAACCAAAGGTTGGAGACCACCCTGGAGAACATGCAAGAGGTGCTGAATGGCCTATTGCAGGGTAAGTCGAGCGTGACTTTGCCCAAGAGAAAAGAGAAAGGTCAGGAGGGGGTGGAGACCACCGTACCGGTAGATGATGGGAGGACTCGACTCTCTACCAGTAACACCCCCCGAGCAAAGCAACGCGAACATCTTGAACCACCGAAGCAGGCCCAGAAACCAGAGCCAAGGACCAACGCTGCCCCTCGCAACGAGGACGAGGTCACCTCTAAAAGAGCACCCTCAGATTTACGGGAGGAGCTCAACAAAAAGAGGGCGGGTAAAGGGACCACGCCCCCTATGGTGCCTCGAGAGAGCAAAGGAAAGGCGGATCTTAACCCATCTGCTTTAAGGGACTCCCTAAGCAAGAGGAGGCAGGACCTAGACACAGAAATGAGGAGCCTGCGAAGCAAGATCGTAACCGCCTCTGGCGGTCAGGCTTTTGAGGAAGAGTTTGACCATGAGTCACCCTTCGTGAAGGAGATCCAGGCCATCCGGCTCCCTGCCAACTTTAAGGAACCCAATATGACCCCCTACGAAGGAAGCACAGATCCAAAGTACCATCTGGACGCATTTAACGACCTGATGAAACTGAGGGGAATTGGTAGCGGAGCCAGATGCCACTGCTTCACCGTCACATTGAAAGGACCCGCATACAAATGGTTCAAAAGATTAAGGTCGAGGTCCATCAGGTCCTGGCAACAGTTTTCTGATGAATTCCTCCAACAGCACCACGCAGTGCGGGACTACACGATGCCAGGCACCAACCTGGCCAATGTGAAGCAAGGAGAAAAGGAGAGCCGGAAGAGCTACATTCACAGGTTCAACATGGAGGCCGCAAAGGTGGGGAGCCTAACCCACCGAGAGTTAAAAATGGCCATTACAGCCGGAGTGCGCCCAGGAAGCAAATTGTGGGACAACATGCTGAAGAGGGAAGTCACCAACTTAGATGACTTCTACGAGAGGGCGCAGAAGTACATTCGTGTGTAGGATGGCCACGCAAACCTAAAGGAAGGAAAGGAGGAGTCCAACGTGAAGCCCTCACCTAACGACGGATCAAATGTAGCAAAGAATAAAAGGGTGTATGATGGGTCGAGGGATGATCAACAGAGAAAGACCAAACAGGGGAGTGATCATAGGCAAGCGGCTTACACTTACTATACGAACCTTACAGATACCAGGGAGCATATTTACCTCACCAATGAAGATCGAGTCCCCTTCAAGAAGCCCCCACCAATAAGAAAGGACCGGTCCAAAAGGGATCCCAGTAGATACTACCAGTACCACAAGGATATCGGGCACACCACAGTGGAGTGTATCCATTTGAAGGAAGAAATTGAGGAGCTCATCCGCAGGGGGCATCTAGGCCGTTATGTCAGGAGAGAAAGGCCAAAGCCAGAGGAAGAGCCTGCGATACCCTAGACGCAAGGGCGAGCCCGAGAAATACAGGGAGAAGTCCGAACCATTTTCGGAGGTCCAGGGTTTAGGGGAGATTCTCGGAAGGGACGAGATAGGTACGCAAGAGAAGCCAGGCGAAGTCCGCCACCCTGTGTCATGAGTTTCGAACAACGACCCCCGAAAAGCTTCAAGGGGGAAAACGACTCGATCACATTCACTGAGGAGGATACACGGGGGGAACATTTTCCCCATAACGATACACTAGTGTTGACAGTTCAGTTCGCAAATATGCGTGTGCACTGGGTCCTGGTGGACAATGGGAGCTCGGTGGACATCCTGTATCGCCCTTCCTTGGAAAAGATGGGACTGGGCACTCATCACCTAAAACCCTGCCGATCTTCCCTGTATGGATTCACGGGGGACTCAGTGCAACCCCTAGGGATGATCGAATTGGCACTCACCATGGGGGAGCAACCCCAGCAGACAACGGTCATGGCTAACTTTGTCGTAGTAGATTGTGCGTCATCTTTCAATGCGGTATTGGGGAGACCATCCCTAAGAGAATTGAAAGTCATAACTTCTACATATCACCTGGTCGTCAAGTTCCCGACTCCAGGAGGGGTCGCTAGTATGAAAGGAGAACAGAAAGAAGCGAGGGAGTGCTACAACACCTCACTCCGTGCGCCTGTGAAACCGCGGGAACCAATGGCCATGGTGATACATGAGGCGCTACGAGTGCCCACAGGGAGCCTGTAGGAGCTAGACCCTCGAGTCGTGGAGGAGTCAAGAGCGGAACTAGTGGAGGAAGTAGAGGAGGTTATAGTAGTGGAAGAACCGTTGAGAAAACTAAAGGTATGAAGAAGCCTGCAAAGTGACGTGAAGGAGGAGTTGATAAGGTTTTTGAAGGATAATCTGGATGTATTTGCATGGAGCCACGAAGATATGGTGGGTATAGATCCCAGTGTTATGTGCCACCATTTGAATATCTCCCCTGAAGCGAGGCCCATTAGGCAGAAGAGGCGGGCGCTAGACCCAGAAAGGTACACAGCCTTAAAGGAGGAGGTCGACAAGCTGAAGACCAATGGGTTTATCCGTGAGTCATTTTACCCTGTATGGGTGTCGAATCCAGTACTAGTCCCAAAACCGAATGGGAAATGGAGGACCTGCGTCGATTTCTCAAACCTGAATAAAGCTTGTCCTAAGGATAGCTTCCCGCTCCCGAGGATAGATCAGCTAGTAGATGCAACAGCGGGGCATGAATTACTGAGCTTCATGGATGCCTACTCGGGATACAACCAGATTCCTATGAACCCAGTAGATGAAGAGCATACGTCGTTCATAACGGATAAAGGACTCTACTGTTATAAGGTGATGCCCTTCGGGTTGAAGAACGCGGGTGCCACCTATCAAAGGTTGGTCAATAAGATGCTCGCCAACCAGATAGGGAGGAACATGGACGTATATGTTGATGATATGTTAGTAAAAACCAAGACTGCTACAGAGCTCAACAAGGACCTTGGTGAGATGTTTGACACACTCAGAAAGTATCGAATGAAGTTGAATCCTGTCAAGTGCACCTTCGGTGTATCCTCAGGAAAATTCTTGGGTTTCATGGTCAACTCCAGAGGCATCGAGGCCAATCCTGATAAGATAAAGGCCCTGCTAGAAATGAGCCCGCCAAAGAGCAAGAAGGAAGTGCAATGTCTAACGGGAAGGGTGGCTGCCCTTAATAGATTCATTTCGAGGTCAACTGATAAGTTCCTCCCCTTCTTTGACGTCCTAAAAGGGAGCAAAAAGTTCGCTTGGGATGAGAAATGTGAAGAGGCATTTATTAAGCTGAAGGAGCACTTGGGGAAGCCACCCCTTTTGGCAAATCCTGAAAAAGGGGAAAAGCTATACTTATACTTGGCAGTGTCTGAGCATGCCATAAGCGTGGCCTTGGTTAGAGGGGAGAAGAAGGATCAACGACCCGTCTATTATATCAGCAAACAGTTGGTGGATGCGGAGAACCGGTACCCTGAAATCAAAAAGTTGGCATATGCATTAGGTGTGGCTTCGAGGAAGCTGAGACCCTACTTCCATGCTCATGCAATCGAAGTTCTCACTGATAGCCCTTTGAGACAGGTCCTGCATAAACCTGAGACCTCAGGAAGGCTGATGAAGTGGTCGATCGAGTTGAGCCAATTCGATATTGTTTATACCCCGAGAGTTTCCATCAATGGGCAAGTGCTGGCAGACTTCATAGTGGAGTTCACCAATCAGCCGAGTGAAGGAAGAAGTGAGGAAGGGGGGCGGACAGTCATGGAAAAGGAGCAAGGGGGCCTAGAGGAATGGAGCCTGCATGTGGACGGGGCGTCCAATGAAGGAGGATCTAGAGCTGGTATCATGATGACGGGGCCCGAAGGACACAAGATGTATTGTGCGATCCGGTTTGGGTTTGAGGCCTCCAACAACGAGGGGGAGTACGAAGCACTCTTGGCAAGATTGCGGTTAGCCCTGGAGCTAAAGGTGACACACCTACGTTTTTTTAGCGACTCACAGTTGGTGGTGTACCAGGTGAAAGGTGAGTATCAGGCAAGAGGACCAAAGATGGCCGTGTACTTGGAAAGGGTTAAGGGCTATCTGGGACGATTGGCGGAATACAGCATAGAGCAAATCCCAAGAGAGAGGAACACCCATGTCGATGCCCTCACAAAGCTGGCTTCCACCAAGGATGGGGATATTCTGGAGTCGATACCTGTGGAATACTTAACTAGGCCCAGCATCATCAGCACGGATGTGCACATGGTCAGCGCCCCAAAGGAGTCGTGGACTGAACCGATTAAGAGATACCTGGAGGAAGGAACCTTGCCCACGGACAAAAATGAGTCCCGGAGGTTGGTGTACAAGGCTACTAGGTACACCTTGGTAGAAGGGGTTCTATACAAGAGAGGGTTCTCGATGCCACTTCTGCGATGTGTGGAAGGGGAGGCGGTGTTGAAAGTATTGCATGAGATACATGAGGGTGAGTGTGGCAACCATGAGAGTGGACCCTCCACAGCTAGGAAGGCCATGAGACAAGGGTACTACTGGCCCTCCATGGAGAGAGACGCCCATGACTTTGCCAAGAAATGCGACAAATGCCAGAGGCATGCCAACTACCCTCGGAAGCCCCCAAATGAGCTAACTAGCATGACCAACCCTTGGCCCTTCGCTATCTGGGGGATAGACTTGATCGGCGCTCTTCCCACAGGCAGGGGTGGAGCAAAGTACGCGGTGGTAGCAGTGGACTACTTCACTAAGTGGGTTGAAGCGGAACCTCTCGTGAAGATAACGGCCAAGCATATCACCTCTTTCGTAAACAAATTCATTGTTTGTAGATATGGAGTATCCTACAAAATTGTTTCTAACAACGGTAACCAGTTTGAGGGGGGAGCTTTCGAAGAATATTGTAAGGGAAGAGGGATAAGGAGAAGTTTCTCTGCAGTTGTACACCCACAGGCCAATGGACAGGTGGAGGCCATTAACAGGGTTCTTAAAAAGAATTTGAAGGCAAAGCTAGAAAAGATGAAGGGAGCCTGGGTATAGGAGCTACCAAATATGCTATGGGCCTACAGAACCACCCCGCGCATGACCACTGGGGAGTCCCCATTCTCCTTGGCATACGGATGCGAGGTCGTACATCCGATTGAGATGCAGGTTAAGTCCCTTAGGATACAGACATACGGGGACGAGGCCAATCGCGTAGCTTTGGCGGAGAGCTTGGACCTGCTAGAAGAAAAAAGGGAGAAGGCATAAATGAGAATAGCAGTATACCAGCAGCGCGCAGCAAGGTACTACAACTCGAGGGTGCGAGAGAGGACTTTCAGAGTTGGTGACTTGGTGTTGAGGAAGGTCCTCCCCAACACGCGAGACCCAGGGGCGGGGGTGTTGGGGGAAAACTGGGAGGGGCCCTACCAAGTCGCTCAGTGCATACCCCCAAACACTTATAAGCTGGCGCGCATGGACGACACTGTCATACCTCGAGCATGGAATGCGGAGCACCTTAGGAAATACTACCAGTGAGGCACCCACACCCAGTGCTAGAAGGACAGGCTTTCAAATTGTTGCATCTTATCTTAGTTCAGTAGGCAAAAATCAAAGAGGTTACTTAGATAACCTCCCAAGTAGGTGTAAGTTCTTATATGTATCGTTGTAACCTGAATTCTATGAATGAAACTGGTCACATTTTCGCACGCTATTTTTTCTACTTTATGTGGGCATCAATCAAAGTGCCTACCGAAGTAAACTTCACCAGACACTTGGGGGGCAATAGTGGCCCATGAAGATAAAGCATGCAACAAACAGGAGAATCCAAAGAAGGACCCTATGCACCAGGAGGATCCTAAAAAGGACCCTCCATCAGGAGGACCCAAAAGGGACCATGACCCTAAAAACAGGGAGAGGACCCCCTTGCACCCGGATCCTAAAAAGGGCCCTCCATCAGGAGGACCCAAAAAGGGACCATGACCCTAAAAACAGGGAGAGGACCTTGCAAGGCATCCCTTGGGTTCACAAGGATTAGCTACCCTTGTGAACATCAAGGAGGCCAAAGGGACTTACAAAAAAAAAAAAAAAAAAAGTATAGTAACAACAATAATAAGTCTAGAGCGGCCACCAAGCCGTCTAGCCAAAAAGGGTCCTAAAAGAGACCCTTGCAAAAATAGTACTATGAATAACGACGAGAAGGACGCTTCTCGCAAAAAATAATAAGCGTGCGCAAGAATATATAAAAGGATTGCTAGGACCCAAGGGGTCAAAATATCCTTATAAAAGTAATCAAGAGGCACCAAAAGAGGTCCCATTGAACCCTTTCACATGGGCTCCAAAGGACCTCCAGCCTGGTAAATAAAAGAGGGGAACCTGCCAAACCCCATCATACAGGCTCAAAAGGACCTCAAATGCAGTGGAATAAGAGATAAATAACCACATATGTATATATACATTAAAAAAAAAAAGGAGTCTTGAGGACATGACAAGATTTACAAAAGAAAAATAGTAATAACAATAATATTACAACGGCTCAAACGAGCATACATCTACAACAGGCTGGCTGGCAGAGGTAATGAAATAGCAACCTCAGGGCCTCCTTCCCCGGGCGCTCCACCCAGCCGTCTGGGCCACGGCATACTCGCCAAAGGAGGAGAAGTCGAAGTTGGGGTCCTGCCTCCATATGCTATAGAGGGCGCGCTCTATGGACCTATGCTTAGTAGTCGCCCTCTCCGCTTCTAAAGAGGCAACCCTCTCCTGCGACGCAGCAACCTCAGCTCTAGCTTGTTGACCATGTCCTGCAGCTTCGAGGCCTTGGCAACCACTTTCTTCCTCTTTTTTAGCGAGTTGGCAAGTTTGGTCTGAGCCCTTGTCAACTTATCCTTAGTTTCATTAAGCTCTCTCTCGAGCTCTTGAGCCCGTGCTGCAAGACGGTCCCTCTCAGTAGTAGACGCAGAGAGGTTGCTAGACGAGTCGGCAAACCGCAGAGCCACAGTATAGGCCTGCACAAGAAAGTTAACAACAGCAACAATAAGTAACAAAAAGAAATGCATGTACATCTATACATAATAGGGTCGATGCGAGGTGCAGGAACTCACCCAAGCCACAGTGCGCCTTAGGGTTTCCCCAAGGTCCGACTGAGCAACGTTCCCAAGACCGTTCCAGTCAGATACGGGGAGGCCCGAGGCAAGTTGGATGTATCGCTGCCCGTAAGACGTCGCCATCCGAGTCACCCAGGGCTCCCCATCCACACCAGGGGCACCTGGCTGGATGAGGACAGACGACCCGCTCGCCGAAACGGGAGGGGGCGCAATGAAAGTGGAAAAGTGAGGCCCTGGTAGATCAGAGGGAGGCTCCAAAAGATTGGCAAAATAAGTCCCCGATGGTCCAGGGTCGAGAGGAGCCTGAGTGAAGGCATCGTAGCCCTTAGGGTCAGGACAAACAAAACACCCCGGAATGGCCTGCTGGTCTTGAAAATGAGGGGCTATGTCCGGATCATAAGAGGCACATGGAGGGCATCCCCCAGGAGATGGAGGCAGCTGGTGAGGTCCCCTGCAGTCAAGGGGGGCTTCCTCCGACACTTCCTCAGCCTCATCGTCAGCTGGGCAAGGCTCAGCCAATACCCCCTTCATCTTCTTGGACCCAGAGATGGTCCATAGCAACTTGGGGTCCGAGACAGGGGACAATTTATGGAGGTTCAGATTCTTCACGGTGAATAAGTACATCGCCTTTTTCATATTAGGTTCAGCGTGGAGGAACTTCCTCAGATCTCTCGCTTCCGACCCGACGGCTGTGGGTTCGGCAAGTTGCTCTGCATAATACATGCCATGGTTGATATGAACGTAAGTCATGAAACAATAAGTTGCAAGAAAGTAAAAGAGAGAAAGCGATGCTTAGGGTACTTACTGGGAGTGGCCCAGAAGTCCTCACAGACAGAGAGGGGGCCTTCCACGAAGAAAAAGTCCTGCTTCCAGGACCCCGGGTTGGACACCGAGCCCTCTATCAAAGAGGCCTTGTTGTTGGCTTTTTGCAAATAGTAAAAGCCCTTTGACTTGGGAATAGGCATGAGGTTGTAGAGGAAATGCACCTCTGACACCGTAGGAGCGCATTCAAATAGTTTCATAAACGCAACGAAAAGGCAGCTCAAAGTCAGCCAGCTGAAGCGGTGCCAGGTCGAAGTAGTTGAGGACCGCAACAAAGAACAGGTGTAGCGGGATGGTACCACCCGCTTTCAGGATGTGCTCGCTAAGGGCCACATGACCGGTCTTGGGGCAGTTGGCCTGGCATGTCTCCAAAGGAGTGTATAGAGCGTACTCCGGGGGAACACGATATTGATGCACAATTTCCCTCAGTCTGTTCTCGGACACATGCGACACCAGTTCGGATGCCAGTAAAGGAACATCGTCTGGTTCATGGGAGGCTACCTGTCGTCGTGCCCTCGGCATATCTGCAAAACCAAAAGAAAAAGGTAAGAAAGAGACAAAACACTTGACCCTCCATTTTTTCTTCCTAGCAAGAGTCTTCCATCGGGGGAGCGAATGCAGAAGTGCTAGGCTAGGAAAAACCAAGACTAAGGGCTGAGGAGAAGCGGAAGCAACCCCATGATAGTCATCAGTCGAGGATGGGCTGGAGGGCTCAGGTGGAAGGAGTCCCTCCATAAACTCCAACTCCCTCTGCAACTCTAAAAGGGTCACCCTAAGGCTCACTACATGGTCACTAAGGTCTGGGGGGGAAGGTGCTTCGTCTCCTCTCGACACTGAGTCAATTTCGCTCTCCACCACCCAAATTTTATGCCTAAGTTCAGCCATGTGCTGAAGATGGCAGATACGGGCTTGCCTTAAGGAGTCATAGTCCTGGTAAGGGTTTTTTTCCTCAGGGGACTCTGAGTCTAAGGACAGGTCAATAAACTCAACCCCCGGAGGTGTGTCGAATGGACCATCACTAGCCATGAGGTCTCGTCCCGAAAGCAAAAAGGGGTTCGCGTGTAAATGAGGGGATGGCTACAAAACACAAAGGAATGGGCTTAGAACCTCTAGATACAAATGCCCTAGATGATTCGCTACGGGGTACAAAAAAGAGGGGCATGCAAATGGGCAAACTCACTGCAAGCTCAGGCCAAGGTACCCCATCCCGAGTAATGCTAATTTGGACCCAATGAACGTGAGGGAAAAATAAAATATACCTCAAGCAGGTGAAATCGAGCGCTATCGAGGTCAAAAGGAGGTCGAGGGCCAAAAGCACCAAATGGTCGAAAATACGCGTCTGCGAAAATAGACAAAAAGGATGTGTTAGCCTCCAAATGAACATACCAAAAAAAAAATTAGCTCATATGTAAAAAAAAAATGATGGAATGAAAAAATAAAATAAAGGAAACTATGGCAAAAATGAGGATGTGGGGGATTGAACCCCTTACCTCTTGAAAGAGGAAAGATTCTCAAAACCACTAAGCCAATGAAGTAAGGTGAAAATAATAAGCCTTGCATGAGGGCCTATTTATAAGAATCAAGGAGAATAGTCTACAAGAGCACCTAAAGGTCCTCTCCTAGACTGGGGGGCAAGTGTGGATGCTCAATATTCCACGCCCGTAAAAGATCCAAGACGCGCGCTAAGGTCCCATAAAGGCCTAAATGTGTGTCTGAGCCGTGGGACGCTCGGGCCACCGTCCTCTTGCAACGCCCTCGCATCACCTCATGGCGCATGGCGTCTCATGAGGCCCCAGCCGCGCACCACCTCTCGGCACGCCCAGCGCCCCGCGTGGACCGCCTCGCGTGTGCACATCGCCACCGCCTCGCTCGGACACACCTAGGCGCGAGGCCCCGCCTCGCTCGGCCATGCCTAGGCGCGAGGCCCCGCCTCGCTCTCAGCACGCCCACGCGAGGCCATGTCCGCACGTCACCATCTCGCGTCTCATCTCGGCCACGCGAGGCCATGCGAGGCCTTCGCCCATGCCCAGGCGTGAGGCACCGCCTCGCTCACAGCACGCCCATGCGAGGCCCTCGCCCATGCCCAGGCGCGAGGCACCGCCTCACTCACAGCTCACCCACGCGAGGCCATGTCTGCACGTCACCATCTCGCGTGCAACGTCTTGGCGTGCCCAGCAGCCACGCCTCACCAAGAGCGCCTCGCGTGTGGCGTGCCTCCTAGACACCTCGCCTTGCGAGAGGCATCTCGTGAGAGCCTCGTCCAAAGGGCTACGTGTATATGGCGACCTCTCCCCAATGGGTCTCGTCCAAAGGCCCCGCGTGCATGATGCCAGTGTTAGAGGTGGCCCACAAGAGACAAAAAGAATACGAACAAGGTACCTCTAAAGGGGTACGTACATGCCTGCAAGGATCATGGGACAGGCCTGACACCTGTACCCGACAAATAGTGGCGGTTGGGAATAGTACGAGAAGTGGCTACACCACCACCACATCTCTGACACCCGTACAAGGCGAGTGGTGGAGTCATGACCGGGTCCAAAAGCTGAGGTGCTCCCATGAACTCTGACCGTGTACCAGAGCCGACACCACTACATCTGATACCACTCTCCTGATAGTGTACTTGTGCACAGATTGGTCCCATGGACCACAATGTATCAGGGGCCATTAGAGCCCACTATAAAATAAACTCCACTTCCATTTGGAAGGGGGTTGGAAAATTTACTGTAGCAAGTGCACCATAGTGAATGAAAATTAATTTCACCATTGTTCTTCTACAATTGTTCTTGGAAGTTGATACTTAGATTCCTAAAGCTTTTCTTTTGATAATCTTTACTTTGCAATTTTTCTGACTTAACTTAGTTGACGAGTTCTCACCCTCAACAATTACCACAGTAGTTGATTGTAAATGTTGTAGGATTGCTTATAAGAATCATTATTGCTTTTGAATATCAGTGAATTAATGGGATGCTTATTAGCATTGTCAATGCATGTGAATGCTTATTCGATCGATTTTGAACCATGGGTTGACGTAGGATATTGTTATTACTGCCTAATAAGTCGAGTCATTGATTGTAGATAGACTTGGAAGTATGCTTCCAGGGCAATCTAATGAGCTAGCTGGCACTAAGAATCAGATCAGAAGTAATGACCAGGGTTAGAACCCTCCGCCAGCTCCTGAAAACTGGCAACAAATGCTTCCTGATATGCAAGCTAGGTTGCAGAGACAGGAGGAAGAGATTCACTAGTTGAGGCAACAGTAGGTTCTAGCAGGGAACGTTGCATCAGAGGTCCCATCTGCTGCTCCAGTACCACCGTACAGCAGCAGACAGAGCTAGAGAACCGTTGGGAGTTGGTATGTGAACGGTTCAGGAAATAGCACCCTCCAGTTTTCGAGGGTAGCGCAGATCCACTCAAGGAAGAACAGTGGATGGCTATGATTACATCCATCCTAGACTTATGAGGGTGGTGGGTAATGAGAAAGTGACATGTGCCACGTACATGTTTCGAAAGGATGCCCGAATCTAGTGGGAGGTGGTGCCCAAACTAGGGACGTAACCACAATGAACTGGGAAGAGTTTAGAACTCTATTCAATGAGAAATATTATAATGAGGCCATTAAAGCTGCAAAGGCCGAGGAATTTAGTAGATTGTTGCAAGGGAATATGTCAATGAACGAATACGCCCTGAAGTTCGACAGATCATCCAACTTCGCTGCACACTTGATAGCCACTGATGGGATGAAGAAGGAAAGGTTCCTTCAGGGGCTACAACCTATGATAGCTCGGGATGTTAGAATTATAACAGTACCTAGAGTGATGACATACGCTCAGATAGTAGAGAGAGCCCTTACTGCAAAGGGCGCTAAGAACAAGATCTTGGCGAGAACGCAGCCAGAAGTCATATAAGGAGGACGGGACCTCCCTTCACAGAATCAGGTAGGGGCAAAAGCCCCAGTGACTAGAAAATGAAGACCCCAGATACTATTTTGGTTCCTGGTCATGATAGGATGCCATGGGGTGTACAGATTGGCCGCCAGGGCAGCAATGAGAACTGGAGGACATATCCAGAGTGTGCCAGATGTGGAAGACGTCATCTGGGGGAGTGTCGGGAAAAGGCCTGCTTTTTATGTGGGATTGTGGGGCATCTCAAGAAGGTTTCCCCAAGAATGAAGAAGGCAGACAGCTCGACTCCTGCTCGAGTGTTTGCATTGACACAGGCTAAGGCTGAGACTAGGCTCTCAGTGGTCACAGGGCAGCTTTCTAGTGCTGGCATTTCTTATACTACGCTGATTAACTCTGGTGCTACAGATTCTTATGTTTCTAGTAGGATTATTAATAGACTGTGTAGGCCATGCGATTATTATGTTGTGGGGTTTGGGACGTTACTACCCCACTAGGGAGTTAGTGGTTTCCAAGAGATGGGTCAGATCACTGCCAGTGATGGTGGATGTCAAGGAGTTGTCGGTTGACTTGATAGAGTTGGTTATGACCGACTTTGATATGATTTTGGGGATGGACTGGTTGACTAGATATGAGGCAACCATTGATTGTAAGAAGAAGATGGTAACCTTTGAGCCTGAGGGTGAGGACCCCTTCGTATTCACTGGCACTGTGCATGGACCCCGAGTGCCTATGATTTCAGCATTGAGGGTTAGAGACCTATTGCGAGGAGGTTTCATAGGATTCCTAGCCAGTGTGATGAATACCACTCAGGTTAGTCTGTGAATTCCTAGATGTGTTCCCAAAGGAGTTACCAGGGTTGCCGCAACATATGGAGATAGAAATTGTTATTGAGCTGGCACTAAGGACAGAGCCAGTGTTCAGGGAACCTTACAAAATGGCCCCAGCAAAGTTGACGGAACTTAAGGTACAATTACAGGATTTGTTAGATTTGGGTTTTATCAGGCCTAGTTTCTCGCCAGTCCTATTTGTGAAGAAGAAGGACGGTTCTCTGAGGATGTGCATAGACTACAGGGAACTGAACAAGCTGACCATTAAGAACATGTATCCTCTTCCAAGGATAGATGACTTATTTGATCAATTTCAAGGTAAAATGGTGTTCTCAAAGATAGATCTTTGGTCTGGTTATCACCAGTTGAGGATCAAGGAGGAAGACATACCAAGGACAGCCTTCCGTACGAGATATGGGCACTACGAGTTCCTCGTTATGTCATTTGGTTTGACTAACGCCTCGGCAGCTTTCATGGATTTAATGAACAAGGTGTTCAAGGACTATCTAGATCAATTTGTGATCATCTTCATCGATGATGTCTTAATATATTCACAGTCAGAGGAAGAGCATGAGCAACACCTCAGGTTGGTCTTACACAGGTTATTTGTGAAGTTCAAGAAATGTGAGTTCTGGTTACCTCAGGTGACTTTCTTGGGTCATATTGTTAGTAGAGATGGAATGAAGGTAGACCCAGCTAAGATTGAGGCTGTCAGGAATTGGCCGAGGCAAAGGAGTGCCTCTGAGATTAGAAGCTTCCTTGGATTGGCAGGTTATTATAGAAAGTTTATGGAAGAGTTCTCAAGGATAGCTACCCCACTGACAAAATTGACACGCAAAAGTCATAAATTTGCGTGCTCAGATAGGTGCGAGAACAACGTCCAGGAGTTAAAGTGGCATCTGATTACCCCCCAGTCTTAAGTCTTCTAGCAGATCAAGAGAAGTTCATGGTTTATTGAGACAAGGGTTAGGTTGTGTCCTTATGCAGGCAGAGAAGGTGATTGCTTATGCATCACGCCAGTTGAAAGATTATAAGCAAAGGTATCCTACTCATGATCTAGAGTTAGCAGCAGTGATCTTTGCATTAAAGGTATGGAGGCATTACCTTTATGGAGAGAAGTGTGAGATATATACGGACCACAATAGCCTCAAGTACTTCTTTACATAGAAGGATTTGAATATGAGGCAGAGGTGTTGGTTGGAACTGGTGAAGGACTACGATTGTGATATCCTTTATCATCCAAGGAAAGCCAACATGGTGGCAGATGCCCTAACTTGGAGAGGTCTGGGGCAATCATACATTTTGAGGCAACTACCTACGGAGTTGGCAAAAGGATAAGAATAGAGCATGGATTGAGTTAGTAGTGGACCAGTTAGCAAACATTACCCTGCAGTCTACTCTTCTAGAAAGGATAAAGGAGACTCAATTATAAGAGCCACAATTGATAAAGATTAGAGAGGACGTCCTAGCTAGAGTAGCTAGGGACTATACAGTATCAGATATGGGTTTGCTATGATATAAAGGTCGAATATGTGTTCCAATGGATATTGTTATCAGACGGGAGATTCTACACGAATCTCATACTACCCCGTATTCTTTGCATCCCAACACCACGAATGTAGCATCCCAAATTTGCTAATAAGGCTTAGGGCCTTGATTAGCGTGCTTGGAGAGCAATAAGTGGTTTATTATGTTAATGTGTGAATTTGATGAGTGTGTGATTAGAAATGCATGTTTAGGTGAATTAAATATGCATGTGGGCCCCATTTGGTTATTAGGGGCATGTTTGTAATTTTAGCCGTTGAGGGCATAAATGTGATAATTGTGATATATTTATAATATATCTGTGCTGCATGGTCCGAGACAGTCCTGGGAAGCGGTTTAGCTAGAAAGTCACAACGGGGTCGAATACCCGACTCGGGGCGAGTCAAGGGGTATTCTGAGCATTAGATGTTTTATTGGGTTATCGGGTTATGAAAATAAATATTTGGAGATGTATTTGAAGTTCGAATGTTTAGGAGGGAATATCGGGGAAATTTACCATTTTGCCCTCAGGGACGTTTTTGCTACCCCGAGCCTTTGAGGTAACCTTAGAGACTTAAGTTAAATAAAACAAAATTGAGGAAGCACTCAGAAAATAAGGAACCGACCATCTCTCTCCCCTCTCTCTCTCTCTATCTCTCGCTTCTTTCTTCTCCCTTGGAAGCTTGGAGGTTTTGGTGAAAAACTAACCAAAGACTAAGGAATCAAGCTGGAACTTTGGGGGCTAGGAGCTTGGAACTTAGGGGATTAACTCAGATGTTTAATTAAGCATAAAGGTAAGCTTTTAACTTGATGAATTATGTTGATTTTATGCTGGTATTTCAGAGTTATGCATGTGAGCTAGATGAAGAATCATTCTTGAGTTTTAGATGAGGTTTGGGGTTAATTCTTGTTAGGTTTTGTTGCTGAGACTGTAGTACAACTTCTGTGATGATTGACTTAAAACGTTGGGTTGATTTTAGGGTAAATTGGCTTGAATTTGGTGGAGAAAATGGAGGATTTTTCTGGGTTCAAAGGGTCGGGCTGCGGCATTGTTCTTGCTGAGTCGCGGCCCTCTAGAACATTTTGGTGGCCAGGAAGAAGGGCGGGTTGCGGCACACCTTGGCTTGGGCCGCGGCGCACATCCCCTGTTTTGGGGTTGGGGGTTTCTGGTTGAGGCGGGGCATGGGTTTATGGGGCCGCGACACTTAGTGTGCTTTTGGACTCATAGGAGGTTTTAGGCTCGAGAATCCAAAAGTTAAGGCTCGGGATGGATTTTATCACCCGAATTGATAGAATTCAAGGTCCCGGAGACTAAAATTATGACCCAAAGTTATTTAATGGATTAAGACTTGATGGATGGATGGATGTTGTTGATGCGTTGTGACTAGGTTTTCAGGGAGGCTTGGACTAAGGGACTGTGCTTGGAATATCGGTGCTCGGAAAGCCTGGGACACAAGTAAGAAAACTGTTTTACCCGTAGAGCAGGGCGAGGCCCTATAGTTTGTGTTGCAGGGCACGGACCTATATGATTGTGTTGCAGGGTGTAGCCCCATTGATTATGTTTATACGTGTTTAAGTATTTGTTTAATTATGCTATGTGTGCATATATGCCAATGAATGGCAAGAGTCAGGAACGGCGAAGGCCGAGAACGGCGAGGGCCGAGAATGGCGAAGGCCGGGAACGGTGAGAGTCGAGAACGGCGAAGGTCGAGAACGACGAAGGCCAAGAACGGTGAAGGCCGAGAACGGCAAGGCCGAGTATGGCATGGGGCTGGGAGCAGCGTTAAGCACATGGAGTGCGAGTTGCCAGGGTGAGATCTTATAGGATACCTGGGATATCCTTACGGTGTAGTCCGCGAACCCAGGGTCTGGTAAAGCGCTTGGGACAGCATGGCCGTATGTGTTTAGTCTATTGGTGGTTTTGTTATGTGTTAATTGATGGTTATGCATATGTTATTTGCTTGTGTGGAGTTTTCTTGCTGGGCTTCGGCTCACGAGTGCTCTATGGTGCCGGTAAGGGCAAGGGGAAAGTCGACCAACCATGAGTACGAAGAGCGTGAAGCAACGCGTACATGTTTGGCCTGCCTAGCTGCCACAGCTATGGGTATTATTGGGAGATGTCTGTATTAAACCTAATGTTGTCGTTTAGTCGACTTTAATTATATTTTTTATTGTAAATATTTCTAAACAGTATTTTGGGATCCCAAATGTATATCGCTTTATAATTTTCAATTGTATGACTTTTATTACGATTTAGCTACACTTTTAACCTAAAACCTCGATTAGCAAGTTAATTGCACGTTTTAAACTCACTTAGTAACGGCTCTAAGGAAGTAGGGCGTTGCAACGAAGATGTACCAGGACCTAAGAACTTTGTATTGGTGGTCAGGGATGAAGGGGACATAACTGAGTATGTAGCCAAGTGTCTGACGTGTCAACAAATCAAAGCTGAACATCATAGACCAGTGGGGTTATTACAGCCCTTGGGCATCCTAGAGTGGAAATGGGAAGACATCACAATGGATTTTGTGGTGGATTTGCCAAGGACGGTGGGTCAAAACGATTCGGTGTGGGTGATTGTAGACAGATACACCAAATCAGCTCACTTTTTACCAATGAGGACAACTTATACCATTGACCAGTACACAAATCTCTATGTAAAAGAGATAGTACGTCTTCATGGATCTCCGAGGTCAATCATGTCAAATTGGAACCCCACATTTACTTCCAAGTTTTGGGGAAGTTTGCAGAAGGTGATGGGCACACAGCTGAATTTTAGTACATCTTATTATCCTCAGACTGATGGTCATTCTGAGATGACCATCCAGATATTGGAGGACATGCTAAGAGCATGTGTACTGAACTTTGAGGGGTCCTGGGGTAAATATTTTCCTCTAATAGAGCTTTTCTACAACAACAGCTACCAGGCGACCATAGGAGTGGAGCAAATTCCATATCTGTGAAGTATGTTCCCAGCCACTTGCAATTCTATGACTCCAAGACATCAAGAATTCGGTTATAGGAATATTGAACCTTACCCGATAAGTCAAAAGTAATAAAGGCACAAATAGGAATTACTCACTTCAGGATTTGTAGTGTCTCGGAATTTTACTTAGCTAGATAGTAGTAGTAGTAGCTAGTAATAGCTTGTAGTATTTTAGTTTTCGTGGTTATTGGTTCAAGCCGGGATTTAGTTGGAAACTAATAGAAACAATTATAGATTTTATAAGTTTAACCTATAGTTTAGAAATATTAATTATAACATAAGGTTTGATTAATATAGAGGGTCCTAGAAATATTATTTATTATAACCTAAGGTTTAGATAGAATAATTAAGAGCATGACACTTGTCACAAGCATGTTTATTTAAGGATTTGAGGATTTTAGATGAATAAATTAATAATGGATGAATCTAGAAGCTCTAGAACCTTCCAGGATCTGTTAGGATCACGTTTTACACAGTCAAAGTTGTTTAAACAAATTCAAAATATGATGAAAGAGTGAAAAAAATGTGTTTGATATATCAACGTACGCCGATATATCGCCTACGGGAGATACGGAAAACATGTCGACTTCGCACGAACGAAAGCACAGGACATAGGTAGGGGCGATATATCACCTGGGTTAGGCGATATATCGGCTCCTGGAGCCATTTTTGAATCTTTTTGGATTTAAATTAGAAATAGCCCCCAACCACTTGGACTTGCTCTTGAATGTTTTTGACCGAGTTCTGGGCATCTGTTGAAACGAAAATTCAAATCTTTTTAATTATTATTCATTTTAAAAGGGGTTAGTTTCACTCCTTGAACTCTATAAATAGGACCTAGTGCTCAGTCATTTCACTCATCATTCAAGAATTCTTCAGAGCCTCCAAGCTGCTAAGATTACTCTAGAGAGAAAACATTTGGGTTTTGGGTTAAAAGTTTTCCAATCTAAGCTTTTCTAAACACTTGGGAAGTAAGATAGAGTGACATTTTGGTATTAAGTTGTACGTCAAAGTTCTAGATCATCCAAGGTATTCTTATCCTCAGGTTTAATCCATCATAGTTCTTTTATTTTTTTCCATTTTTCTTTCAGATCCTAACTCATTATTATGGCTTTTGGTTAGCTGTTTAAGTTCCTTGAAACTTATGGTTTTTTGGTAAGTTTCTATCATAATGGTTTAGTTCTCTTTTTCATCTCTTTTTTTTAGAAACTCATAGTTTTTACTGTTGGTTTTAGGAGTGTTCCAATCCTGTTCTTGTCTCCAATATCCCGATTTTTGGTAAGGAAAATAGGTTAGATTATATGTGTTTATACGATGTATTATGATATATTTATATGCTATGATATGTGCTGTGTATATATGCATAAATATGTTTTGTAGTCACTTGGGGCTTATAGTTGCTTAGATAGCAAACCTCGAGATTTTTATCATTATCATAGATTAGAGTTATGATTTACCCTACCTCGGTTAGTAGACAGAGGACCTAGATGGTATATCATATACTACCTTGTGATCTAACCTACCTCAATTAGTAGACTGAGGACCTAGATGGTTTTATCACATGCTACGGTAATGAGTTAATGGCCATTAATATTGTAGTCCTATATAATATACGTTTTTACGTCATGTGTTTTATAGTATATGATTAAAGATATAGTCTTATGATTTATGATATATGGTTTTAGTAGATTTTCCTTGCTGGTCATTAGGCTCATTCCTTTTATTTTAGATGGTGCAGGAAAATGAACTTGGAAGGCAGGACAGATTCGTGGCAGCTTGGCATGTGTATTGGGGATGGATGGATTGAATGGACTGCGGGAAGATCGAGGATGACGTTGTTTAAAGTCTTTTAATTTATGTTTTATGTATTTTTGCACTTAGTATTTAAACAATGGATTAAAGTTTATGTTTTTATGTTTTATGTACTAAATAATGGGTACCCATACCTTATTTTGTATTTCGTACCGTATTTTGGATTTTTAATAAAGTTCTAATATTTTATGTATGTATTCCAAAATAGTAGTTATGTTTAGTAGTTTTTAATGGTTCAAGGTCTAGAATTAGTCGGGGCATTACAGTTGGTACCTTAGCCACAGTTCATATGCATGAAGTCCTCCTTGATCCACACACACAAACTCTGAATCTAACCGCCAATGTAAGTGTTTATGTTATGATTATTATGTTTATGTTAATAGGTAACATTTTAGTCATTATGTTTTCAGTTAAAATTGATGGAGCCTTAACCTATCATGATATCCGAGCCATTAAGGCATTGAAAAGGATTAGAGAGCCAAGGAATACAATAGGAGTGTTTGAAAGAATCACTCAAAGATTGATCCAATTTCACAAGGGGATAGTTCACATTCAAACTACTAAGCAAATTATGATGAGAGCTATGGAACAATATGTCCTAGTAATTAGACTTTCTAAAGATTTTCCTTTTGTAATTTCAACATTAGAAGAATTATGGGAGACTATAGATGATGAGGATGATTTACCGGTAGCCATGAGATATTATTTTCTTATACTAAGGTTCACCTCTAAGTTTGAATTTCAATTCACAAATGAACAAAAGCATAATATCTTGATGAATACTCCCCAAGGTAGTTTTGAGGCTCAAGATAATGATGGTTATGAATAAATAGATGATGATATGCTAGATGAAGGGTCAAATGTAGAAGATCCTGATTTTTAGATTTACCCTAGTTATTTTTTAGTTTAGTTTACTTATTTCTTTATTTATTTTTGCATTTATGATTGTACTTAGTGAAAACCTTTTTTCCAAATGAATAAATTGTTATTTTTGAATGATATGTATGAGTTTGTTTTTTTTGTTACAATCATAATAAATAATAAATTCAATAAATAATGACTAAGTTCAGTGAGGGTGGATACAAATCAATTGACCCGATTCTGTATTGAGAGTTTAGGGGGCCATAGTAGTGGGAACGATTTTACTAATCCTAGCTCTCCCTCAATATGGTTAACTTTGGAACAACGATGAGTTTCAAGCTTGAGAATTTAGTCATATAGGATGGTTAGAAACAGACTTAGAAAATAATAAAGATGGCTAAATTTTCTAAGTATAGAAACACACCCTAGTTATAAAGAAGGCTTATATAATTTTTTCATAAGAGATCATAACTAATAGGTCCGAGTTATGTTTGCTTAGACTTAGTTTTGCCTTAGAACCTATTAGGGTAATTTCTAACATGTTTTTCTCGACTGTTAGAACTTTGCTGAAGATGTCGCTCAAAAGGTCTTCACGCACAGCCGGCAATGCCTCTAGCGCCGTCAACAAGACTAACGAAGCCCCTCTAGTTCGAAGAAGGGGAACGCGTGCTACTAATGTTGCTGCCAACAGAAATGCACCGCCTCCGGTTGACAACACTGCTGAGATTGTCAAGCTACGTCAACAAGTGGAAGAATTACTACAACAACAATGACAAGAGACTCAATTGCAACCTCAGACTAAGCCCCAACCTTAGCAGCAACCACAGCCTCAGCCAGCGGCTCAAGCGCCCCAGCAAGTAGGTCCATATGGAGGATGGTCGATGGCAAACTATGCACATTATCCAACTATGTATATAGAGCCAATCTATGAGTGTTTCTGTAAGCAGCACGCTCCAAACTTTGAAGGGACAACCGACCCCTTCGAGGCAAAAGAATGGCTCAGGAATGTAGAGCCGATACTTGCACACATGAACCTCGGCAACGCGGATCACATATCTTGCGTTTCGTCTCTTCTGAAGAAGGATGCTAGAATCTGGTGGGATTTAGTACAACAAACTCACAACGTCGCCACCATGACACGGACTAGATTTGTGGAGCTCTTTTACAATAAGTACTACAACTTTGTAGTAATTGCTACGAGGGTAGAAGAGTTCACCAATCTGAAGCAGGACAACTTAACGATAGTGGAGTACGCTTGACAGTTCGATCAACTAGCCAAGTTCGCGCCAAAGCTGGTCCCAACTAATTTCTTGAGGGTCACCAAGTTCACCAGGGGACTCAGACCAAAGATTGAGCTAGGAGTCAAGCTAGCAAATCCTGGAAACACTTCTTACACCAATGCTTTAGAAACAGCTATAGAAGTGGAAAAGGCTTCAGGCAAATGTTAGTAAGGAGGAGGCCAGCAAGTCTGAACCTAAGCAGTAGAATCAGACGTAGAATGGTCGAAACCACAACAACAACCACCAACACAACAATAATGGCTAAAAGAGGAAGCATCCTGATAGTAAGCAGACCGATGGTGACAAAAGAGCCTGGAATAGCAATGGAAATAATAGGTCGGGTTATGTGGAATACCCGCAATGCTCCAAATGCCAGAAAAGACATCCTGGGGAGTGTTGTGCGAACACCAAAGGTTGTTACATTTGTGGCCAGGAAGGTCATCGGAAGAAGGAATGTCCACAGCTCAAACAAGAAGAAAAGAGGGACAACAAGATGCTTCTAGCCAGAGTCTTTGCCTTAACCCAGGGAGAAGCCGAAGCTAGTAACAAAGTGGTCACAGGTCAGATTCCTATCCTCGATAATATATGTCCAGTATTGTTTGATTCAGAAGCAACACACTCGTATATCTCGTTAGGAATGATAGAGAAATTATACAAACCTTGTGAAAGATTTAGAACTAGGTTTGTGACAGAATTGCCTTCAGGCTAAGTAGTCCTATCATCACGAATAGTGCGAGGTGTACCGATCAAAATCGAGGGCATAAAACTAGAAGGAGACCTGATAGAGCTAGAATTCAAAGACTTCGACGTAATACTATGCATGGATTGGCTAGCAAGGCATGGCGCAACCATCGACTGTAGACGTAAGCAAGTGACGTTCGAAACTCCTGACGGTCAGAAACTATGTTTTATGGGAAAGGTTTCAGGACTACGGACACCACTTATCTCATCTCTCAAAGCTCAAAGGATAATAGAGAAAGGATGTCACACATTCTTAGCAAGTGTCACGGATGTGGCAAAGGAAACACCACTAAAGGTTGGAGACGTTCGCATTATAAAGGAATTTCTAGAAATATTTCCTAACAACTTACCAGGGTTGTTGCCGACTCGGGAAATTGACTTCACAATCGAACTAGTTATGGGAACCGAGCCTATCTCAAAGGCACCATACCGGATGGAACCAACGAAACTCAAGGAGTTAAAGACGCAGTTGCAAGAACTCTTAGACTTGGGTTTCATCAGACAAAGCCATTCGCCATGGGGAGCACCGGTTCTATTTGTGAAGAAGGATGGAAGCATGCGGATGTGTATAGATTACCGTGAGCTGAACAAGGTGACGATTAAGAACAAGTGCCTCCACCCCGAATCGACGACTTATTTGGTCAACTCCAAGGAGTGACCATGTTTTCTAAGATTGATCTATGGTCCGGTTATCACTAGCTCAAGGTACGGGAAGAAGATATACCAAAGACAACTTTTAGAACTCGATATGGACATTACAAGTTTCTAGTTATGTCTTTTGGTCTTATCAACGCTCCAGCCGCATTTATGGACTTAATGAATTGGGTCTTCAAGGATTACATGGACAAATTCATCGTAGTGCTCATTGACGATATTTTGGTGTACTCCAAGGACGAAGTCGAGCACGAGGAACATTTAAGATTGACAATGTTGGGACTAAAGGAGCATCAACTTTACGCCAAGTTCAAGAAGTGCGAATTTTGGCTTTCGCAAGTAGCGTTCCTCAACCATATAGTATCCAAGGATGGAGTTGCTGTAGACCCAGCTAAGGTAAAGGCTGTGAAGGATTGGCCAAGACCTAAGAATGAGTCAGAAGTTAGAAGTTTTCTCAAGCTAGAAGGCTATTATTGGAGATTTGTAGAAGGCTTTTCTAAGATATCCACTCCGCTTACGAGCCTGACCCAGAAACAACAAAAGTTCAACTGGACGGATAGATGTGAAGAGAGCTTCCAGTTGCTCAAGGATAAGTTATGCTCAACACCAGTACTTTGTGTACCGACACCCAACGACAAGTTTGTAGTATACTGTGATGCGTTGAAGCAAGGTTTAGGTTGTGTGCTGATGCAAAATGACAAAGTAATAGCCTATGCCTCAAGGCAGCTGAAGGAATATGAGCAACGCTATCCAACGCACGATATGGAGTTGGTAGCGGTGGTCTTCGCATTGAAAATCTGGTGCCACTATCTTTATGGATAGCATTGTGAGATTTATACGGACCACAAGAGCTTAAAGTATTTCTTCACACAGAAGAAGCTCAATATGAGGTAGCGCAGGTGGTTAGAACTAGTAAAGGATTATGACTGTGAAATCCTATACCACCCAGGAAAGGCAAACGTAGTTGCAGATGCGCTAAGTCGAAAGAGTTACGGAAATCTAGCAGCATTATCCGGAATAGAAAAATCACTACAGCAAGAGCTGATCAATGCCAGAATAGAAGTAGTCATTAGTCAACTGGCTAACTTGTCCATCCAGTCAAATCTATTAGAAGATATACGGATCGGGCAAGGGCATGATGACACATTAGTAACACATATGGTTGCAGCCAAAGAAGGCAAGGAACATATTTCTCTATATTAGGACAGGGGTTCTTGAGATATAAGGGTCGAGTATGCGTGCTGAATGACCATGGAATTAAGATGAAGATTTTAGAAGAGGCACACACTACCCCATACTCAGTTCACCCGGGGTCTACCAAGATGACTCACGACCTTAAGGCACTATATTGGTGGTCGGGAATGAAGAAAGACATAGTAGAATATGTGTCCAAATGTCTTATATGCCAGAAAGTAAAAGCAGAACATCAGCGACCCACAGGCTTATTGCAACTGCTTAGTATTCCAGAATGGAAGTGGGAAGACATAGCCATGGACTTCGTGACAAGATTACCACGAACAAATAAGCAGCACGACTCGGCTTGGGTAGTGGTAGATAGACTAACCAAGTCAACTCACTTCCTGCCTGTCAAGACTACGTACACTACAGACCAATTATAGACATTTATGTTCGAGAAATTCTACAGCTGCATGGAATCCCCAAGACCATAGTATCAGATAGTGGATTGGTGTTTACATCAAGATTTTGGGGAAGCTTACAGCAAGCCATGGGTACCAATTTAAGCCTTAGTACAGCATTTCATCCTCAGACCGACGGTCAGTCCGAGCATACCATACAAATTTTAGAAGATATGTTGCACGCTTGTGTACTAGACTACGAAGGATCGTGGAGTAAGTATTTGCCACTTATATAGTTCTCCTACAATAATAGCTACCAGGCAATGATCGATATGGCACCCTATGAGTTAATTTATGGAAGAAAGTGTAAATTGCCATTACATTGGGACGAAGTAGGAGAAAGACAACTTCTTGGACCCGAAGTTGTTAGAGAGGCTCAGGATGCAGTGGCAATGATTAGAAAGCGTATGCTCACTGCTCAAAGTCGACAGAAAAGTTATGCGGAGGCTAAGCAGTGAAATGTGGAATTCAAAGTCGGAGATCAAGTCTTCTTAACTATGAAGGGAGTGAAGCGGTTTGGGAAGAAAGGCAAACTTAGTCCCCGGTTTATAGATCCTTTTGAGATATTGGAAAAGGTGGGAACAATTACATATAGATTAGCCCTACCGCCAGCTCTAGCAGATAGCCACAATGTGTTTCACATCTCGATGCTGCGTAGATATGTATCAGACCCATCTCACGTCCTCATGTACAATACGATATCACTCCAGAAAGACTTGAGTTACGAGGAACGACCGGTTAGCATCCTAGAGAAGGGGAATTACAGTCTAAGAGTATTCCAATAGTCAATGTCCTATGGAGTAATAGTTCAGAACGAGAGGCAACGTGGGAGTTGGAGGAAGACATCTTAGCACGGTATCCCAAATTGTTTGGTAAGTAAATTTCGGGGACAAAATTTTTTTAAGTAGGGAGAATTGTAGTGTCTTGGAATTTTACTTAGCTAGATAGTAGTAGTAGTGGCTAGTAATAGCTTGTAGTATTTTAGTTTTCGTGGTTATTGGTTCAAGCCGGGATTTAGTTGGAAACTCATAGAAACAGTTATAGATTTTATAAGTTTAACCTATAGTTTAGAAATATTAATTATAACATAAGGTTTGATTAATATAGCGGGTCCTAGAAATATTATTTATTATAACCTAAGGTTTAAATAGAATAATTAAGAGCATGACACTTGTCACAAGCATGTTTATTTAAGGATTTGAGGATTTTAGATGAATAAATTAATAATTGATGAATCTAGAAGCTCTAGAACCTTCCAGGAGCTGTTAGGATCACGTTTTACGCAGTCAAAGTTGTTTAAACAAATTCAATTCAAAATATGCTGAAAGAGTGCAAAAACATGTTAAGATTATTAAATAATTAAATAAATAATTAAATGAAAATAAATAATTAAGAGCATTAACCTAAGGTTTAAATAAATAATTAAATGAAAATATCTAATCAATTTTTAATTTGAATTATATTTTAATTAAATAAAGATTATTTAATTAGATTAAATATCTTTATAAGTCTGATAGTACGTGACTTTCAGAATAAGACATTATTATTATTTTGAATAATAAAAATACAGACTCTCTCTATAAAGCGATAGTTTTTTCTAAACCTGAAAACTATTCCAAACCTTATCTTTGTCAAAACTCTCTAGATCTCATGTGTTGAGTACATCTAGGAAGTCACATAAATCAACATTTTGAATCCTACGTGCCCACACACGTCTTTGTGTGTTTGAGGATTGTTCTGGAAGATCAGGGTGTGAGATCTCATAACATTGGATAGGAAGATCGTTGATTTATACAAAAAGACTCAAGGACACTTGATAGGCTACAAGAGGTAATCATTGATCTATTTGTATGAGATTTAATATTTATATATGTGTATGATCCTGACTGGTATTAATATTTATTAAAATGGGTCCACATATATTCCATTGTGTACCTTTGATTTGATCATTTAATACCAACAAGAAGTTCTTTCTTTCATCGCGTCACAGTCCAATACAATCTATATTGTATACGGTACCCCTATCTTTTTGCGTCGCTACACTTAACGATCTGGATAAACTGCTTTGTCTTAAATAGAAGATAAACCGTACTCATAATCTTTATTAAATAAAGCTCCCACTTTATTTAGTGATATAGACAATTTTTATATTATTATCTTGAATTAAATCCTCTTGTATATATATCATTATACATATACTTAATTCAAGATCACATCAATAATATTGGATCTTCATGATAAATGACATGTATAATTAAATACAAATATGAGTGCAAAATAATAACTTTATTTAATTAACAGTAATCGTTCATACAGAAATACGCTTTAAGGGCACAAACCCCAACAACCATTATTCGAATGGGTTTAGACGCAACAATGCAGATAAGTGCTTACGTTCTAAGACTTATGATGACTATGTCATCTTAGTGTGTCTCTATGTTGATGATATGTTGATTTTGAGCAATGGCATGAGACGCATCATAAAAACAAAGAGGTTCCTTTTTTCTACCTTTTAAATAAAGGACCTTAGAGAGGTTGATAGCATTTTAGGTATCAAAGTTATAGGAAATTATGAAGGGTATGCCTTAAGTTAAGCCCACTATATTGAGAAAGTAATTGACAAGTTTAGTCATCTCGAAATCAAAGAGACAAATACACTATTCGATTCAAGTCGAAATCTTGAAAAGAATGAGGGTGGAGCAATGACTCAATTAGAATATGTAAGTGCAATAGGTAGTCGAATGTACATTGCTCATTGTACTAGAGTGGATATTGCATATGTAGTTAGTAAACTTAGTAGGTTTACTAGTGTTACAAGCTTTTCTTGGGGGGCAATGCCATGTTAGCAAGCCCTGACAAGTGGCTAGCACCCATCATGAACGTCATATCCACCAAGAAAGGGGTCCTAGGGCTGTCATTCCTCGACTACTCGTGACCTAAGAACATGTCTTTGGGAGCCATTTGTGAAGACATCAAGGAGTTTCCTGATTAACATCATCGAAAGCCTACTCATATACCAACCTCTCGGAAGCCTGAGAAGTCGCCCAAGGGGACAAGCCAGCAAATTTTCTGGAAAGTAGGACTCGCGAGGAGTACCCTTGACAAGTCTGCGTGCCCACCTACCTCTGACATTTCAGTTTGCCACTTTCCCATGCACAGTGTCAGCCGAGTGGTGGAACTAGCTCATTTTTTCCCTTTGCATTCCCCCATGCATGCAGGGACCATTTTATTTCTACAAATGGAAAGTTTGTGGAACTAACACAACCCAGCCAGCCGTACCAAATCAAGCTCACATCTCTCCTAAATGATGACAAGTATCACACGTCTAGTGCCTTGGTCACTACCTAATCAGAGGATAAACATTGATCATGTATTTATATTATCTGTACTAATCTCCTCTCACTGCCTATAAATAGGGCAAGAGAGGGTCAATTGCACACACAGACTTTCTTGGGGCAAGACTGTCTTATACCCATTTTTGTAACTAAAGAGCTTGTGATTCTAGCAAGTTCTAAGCAATGCAAGTGACTCGTGGACTAGGTCTCATTAACGACTAAACCACATAAAAACATTGTCTTCTTCTTTCATTTTCTACAAGTGTTCTCTCTATTTTTACTTGACAAAAAATAACGTCAATAACTAGCATCCAAGTATCAAGCATTGGAAGGCTATTGAGAAAGTTCTTGGATATCTTAAAAGAACCAAGGAACTTAGCCTTCATTAATCTACATTTCCAAAGATACTTGAAGGATATTCAATTGCAAGTTGGATATCGGCGTGGGAGATAATCTCTCCACTCGGGTTGGGTGTTTACACTTGGTGGGGGTGCGATTTCTTGGGGTTCTAAGAAACAAACTTGTATTTCCTACTCAACCATGGAAGCTGAGTTTATAGCTTTCGCAGCGATCGACAAAGAGGCTGAGTGGCTTAGAGATCTTATGTTAGATATAATATTAACTGTGGTTGACATATCGACGATCTCGATACATTATGATAATCAAGCCACTTTAGCTAAGGCATATGATAAAGTGTAAAAAAAGTCTAGACATATAAGTCTAAAACATGAGTATATGAGACAAATGATTAAAAAGGGAATCATATCGTTCTCATATGTTAGAGCTAGTGAGAACCTAGCGGATCTATTCACCAAACCTCTTATAAAAGATTTGGTTAGTTCTACATCTAGAGAGATAAGACCGAAACTTTTTTAGAAATATAGATTCATCAATGATGTCAACCCAACTCAAAGCTCATCAACATCAAGTGTAGAGTTTAATGGGTAAGAACAAGTTATTGATAAGAGAATAGTTTCAACACTGACATATTGATTGACTCCCATCTAGAGATGATTAGTGTTGGTTGCTACCAGACATAAGGGTTAAGCTTAAAGTTTTTAATGAAGTCCATTTGTGTGCAACAAGCATCTCTAAAGGTAGCAAAACTGTTGTAAGAGTTTCACCTATATTAACTTAGAGGTGGTGTCGCCTCTCATAAGAGTTGGAGTTTCTCCTTGGAAAGTTCATGAATGGATGAGCACAAGGCCATTAAAAGGGAAAAAGAGTGCAAAAAGGGAAAGTTCAGAACGTGCAAAAAGGGAAAAAGAGTGCTCAAGTGGAAGTGTGTGAGGTATTACTAGTTTTATCACTATGAATATGTGGTTCAAGCTTGTAAGCAACCAAGGATTTCGATAAGAATTTATATTGTTTTCATTAAGGTAAAGTTTGATATTTTACTTTATGCACCAATACTATTGAGTTAGTGATTGAGGTTTGTATTTAACCAAGTGGGGGGATGTTAGGATCGGTTAAACACAATGCCTAAATGAGTTTACACAAGGTGGTGTAAAATCCTTAACGATTTCACATAATGGAGGTATGAAATTTGATTTTGAGTTGCAGGCATTCAAAAATTATCTTTTTGGGTCTAAAGTGATACAATGAGGTATCTAATCATGCTCAAAAAATTTGGGAGCAATTGGAGCTGTCTAAGGTCAATTTTGAGTAACTTGACCAAATGTTAGGCGATATGTCACAGGTCGCAAGGCGACATGTCGCCTATCCCATGCATAAAACACACATAATGCAAAAAATCATCGCATGTTGCTAGGCAATATGTCGCTTGTGACCAGCGACATGTCACCATACAACAGGTGACATGTTGCATGTTCCTGATGTGAAAAATACGTTTTTTTAGCTCCAAATTTAAAGTCTAAAAGCTCTAATCCTATTGGTTAGAGTTAATGACGATGGTTACACTATAAAATGGGTTAATTAGAGTTGAAAGGTCTTGATCACACTTCTCAATTCTCTCTCTAACCTCTCTTTCTCTTTTTCTAGCTTTCAAGAACACACTTTCTCTCCAAGAGAAATCACCAAGAATTGCCTGACTTGTGTGATTTTTCAAGGCTTGTTAAATTTCAATTCTCATTTCAATGCCATAGAAGCTTTAAAGAACTTGAGAAAGGATTGTAATAGAGAATTTAGACAATGATTCTAATCGTGGCAAGCTTTGTTGCAAGGATTTCAGTATCTATGAGATATGAAGCTTTGTTTTTGAGTTTTTCATCTTCTTTTGTTATTACTTTTGATATTTACATTGTACATACTTTTTAGAATTGTAAAATTCGGGTGGTGACTACTCAATTTCCCAATAGTAGTTACCACTTGACATAGTGTACTAACAATTGTACCTTTCATGGACATAAAGTATTATTGTTGTTGTTGGAGACAATACCCTAAATAAAATCGTGGCGCTCAAAGTGTGTTAGGATGGCCAGGTCCGGACCTTGAAAAATCCTATGATTGGCTCGAAACACTTGTGTGGATATCCCTCTAGATCTTAAAGACTGAAATTCCATTTTTTATGATTACCAACTTAATTATTCAAATTAAATAATTAATTGTTGAATTGTTACAGAAATGTTTAAACATATACAAAGACTGTTTGACCAGAAACCAGATATGTTTAAACAGTTTGTGACCAGAAGATAAAAACGAACATAAAGTAAAGAACACACGAATTTTTACGTGGTATCAACAATCTTTGCAGATTGCTACTAGTCCACGAGGCCGCGCCCAGAGAATGAAATTTATTAGAAGAATATCTAAACGATTACAAAACCAAATTGACTTATACAAATAAAGACTCCCTCTTGAATTTGTCGCAACTGTTGTAATCTAAACTCCTAATCAAATTTCTGAAGTGCTAAGATCTTGAACTCCCTTCAAATCATAACACTTGCACTTTTCCTCCCGAAAAGTGACTCACGAACAAGACTTCTCCTGAAGCTTGATGACCAATGTCCAAGTGTGTTCAACCTGCACAATTAACACAAAGAAAACAATACAGAAGTACACTGTAATAAACCACTAAGAACTTGCTGGACTCAAGTTCTTCACATAATAAAAAGTCTCTCTAAAACTTCAAAAATATTTGGAAAATAATACACCAAGAGAGATAATCAGAAACCAGCGACCTAAGGATGATTATATACATTTTAGAATCCCTTTAGGTCGTGGAAAACAAATCAGAAACCAATCAGCCAATAAATGGAAAAAATCGTCCAAAACAGGAAAGTCAGAATCTGTTCAAACAGACTGGCAATCCGTTCAAACAGATTCATTGAACCTGGACAGTTTTTCAACCCAGTTTCCTTAAATAAATAAGGAAACCATATCTACATTATCACTGCAAGCTGTACACGATTTCTGGACAAATAAATCAGATCAAAACATAAAAATAAATACCAATAATTTCCATTTCAATAAAAGATATTCTTTTATAGAAACTTATATATTTATTTTATTGACATATATATAATAATCTGATTATAAAAAGACACATTTCAACAAAACAGGAAACTACCCATTTTCGAAATTTACCACTCAATATTACAAAACAGGAAACTACCCATTTCGAAAATACTCACTTAATTAATTTTGTCAATATTGTCAAATATGCCAATAAAGGATCTTACAATCTCCCCCTTTGGCAATTTGATAGACAAAATTAATTAAAAAAACCTGCAACACAAATGTTAGTGATAAGTAAAGAGAAAGAACTCCCCCTGCAAACATGCATTAACTTATAACAAACATGTAAAGAGACTAGACTTAACTCCCCCTCAAAATAAGAAGGTCCAGAGTTAAACAAAACAACAAACAAGCAGGTTTTGGAAAGTATATACTCTCCTCCTTTGTGTCTTTCAAAGAAGCCAAAGAAACACGAGAGGCTCAAACAACAGCTAGTTCTGTAGCAACAGTTCCTGAATCTGGGGGAACAGATGAGAATTCAGGAGGAATGTCATATGAGGCAAACATCAGAGATTGAGTAGCAGGGGCCTTCTTAGAGGAAGCTCCACGAGTTTTCACCAATTTTCCTTCTCTGAAAAGTAGCAAACACTTACAAAAACAATGAGAGAAAAAAATAAGAAGAAGAAGACTTAGAGAGATCGTGGGTGAGAAGGAAAAGGGTAATGGCAAGCTTTTTGAAGACAATACTTACCCAGTTTGAATACCCACGGCAAAAAGAGGTTTCCTTTTTTTTATTAAAAAAAATTTGTTTTAATTAAACAAGAAAGGAAACAATCTTGAAGACACACGATCTACATAAAACCTTACCCCTTTTTTTTTTGGTATTATTTTATAAAAGGAAATAGATATAAAATGACAATCCAAAAAAGGTAACAAAAAAATACCCCACACGATCTTCTAATTGACCTTTTCCCTTTTTTTTTTTTTAACAATTATAAACAAGGTACAAGACAATAAAGATACAAATCATGGTATTCCAAATTAAGAAAAAGGACAAAATAAATTCTTTGGAGACCAAGAATATATTAAATCACACAAATTAAATGCATAATTTCACAAAATTACCACAATGATTCGGTCCACCATGAATTTCCTTGTCAAATTTTTTATTATTATTATTATTTTTATTTTCATTTTATATATGCACAAAAATAAAAACTCAACCAAAAAATTCTGCTTTGAACAATGTGAGTCATCCTGATAAGAATAAAATCAAGCAAATGAGAATAAGTGTTAGTGTATACCATGGATAAGAACACTTGTGAAAATAAAAAATTAGAAAGAATATTCGAGAGAAATAGACCACAATTCAGTCACAAGCACATATTCTTAAGTGAATCAATCAACATGTATGAGTCTTACACACATTTTTTATTTTTTATAAACTGTGTACAATTTTTTATTACATTGTTTCAAGCATAAGTGTGTGACAGTGTATGCAAGGGAACATTGCCCAATGACAATAAGTCTTTTTCGAAATTAAAAATAATTGTAACCCATGAAGACGCTGTCACACTACAGCAGTGGTAGCCCTTTTCTATGGTAGCGTATCCTCTTTATAACTCTGAATTACAAAGTTCCAACTTACTCAAAAGATGGCTTTCACACACTGATGTAGGTAGCTCTATTCTTGCACAGGAGCTTGAAACAATGCTACACAAAAGGAAGCTCAAACATTAAACATTGATTAATTTACTCGAATATGTCTAGGAGGAATTGATTAAATTTCTCTCAAGAATATACAACCAAAGGTTCATAAACACAAGTCAGATTATCCAGCTTGACACACAACAAAATTTTCAAATTGATTGACAATTTTATTAACCTAAAATAACACACATTTGATCAAGCGGACAACACCATAACAAGAAAATTTAAAGAGAACAAACCCCCAAAGATTTCGGAGGAAATCAAAGCGAACCGAATCAAGAGCTTTAGTGAAAATATCAGCAATTTGTTTATGTGTTTCAATATATTCAAAGACAAGAACTTTATTTTCAACTAATTCTCTTATGAAATGATGACGAATATCAATATGTTTAGTACGAGAATGTTGCACAGGATTTTTTGAAATATTAATTGCACTTGTATTATGACAAAAAATAGTTAAAGTGTCAAGATCAAACCCATAATCCATCATCATTTGCTTCATCCACAAAAGTTGTGCACAATAATTTCCCGCTGCAATGTATTCGAACTTAGCTGTTGAGAGAGAAATAGAATTCTGTTTCTTGCTGTGCCAAGAGACTAGATTGTTTCCCAAGAAGAAACATCCTCCACTAGTGCTTTTTCTGTCATCAGTGTTACCTGCCCAATCATCATCACTAAAACACACTAGATTAGGGTTAGTTTCTTTTGAATACCAAATACCATAATCAGCAGTCCCATGAACATATCGAATGATTCTTTTGACAGCTGTAACATGAGACTCCATGGGATTTCCTTGGTACCTGGCACACACACCAACACTATAACTTAAATCAGGTCGACTAGCAGTGAGATAAAGAAGACTACCAATCATGCTCCTATACAGTGTAGGATCAACTTTGACACCATTTTCATCATTGGATAGCTTCACGGTCGTTCCCATTGGTGTTTTGGCAATCTTTGAACTTTCAAGTCCAAACTTTTTGACCAGGTTCTTAGCATATTTGCTTTGAGAAACAAATGTGCCTTCATCTAACTGCTTGACTTGCAAACCTAAGAAATAAGTCAATTCTCCCACCATGCTCATTTCAAATTCCTCTTTCATTTGTTTCACAAATACCTGCACCTCATTGTCAGAAGTAGAACCAAACACAATATCATCAACATAAATCTGAGCAATAATTATGTTAGATTTAATATTTTTGATAAATAAAGTTTTATCTACTCCACCCCTTTTGTATCCATGAGAACACAAGAAATTGAGTGAGTCTCTCATACCAAGCCCGAGGGGCTTGCTTCAAACCATAAAGAGCTTTCTCCAATTTGTAAACATGATCAGGTGCATGAGGATCTTCAAACCCTTTGGGTTGTTCAACATATACCTCTTCATTCAAGATCCCATTGAGAAATGCGGATTTGACATCCATTTGGAACAACCTGAAACCAATCAAACAAGCAATAGACAATAATAATCTAATTGATTCAAGTCTTGCAACAGGTGCAAATGTTTCATCAAAGTCTATTCCTTCCACTTGTGTGTACCCTTGTGCCACTAATCTTGCTTTATTTCGCACAATTGTACAAAATTCATCAGATTTATTCTTGAAAATCCATTTTGTACCAATAATATTGGTATTTAACGGTCTTGGCACAAGAATCCACACTTTGTTTCTAAAAAATTGTTCCAATTCCTCCTGCATAGCTTTAATCCAATTTTCATCAGTTAAAGCTTCTTTCACATTTTTAGGCTCAATTAGAGATAAGAAACAAACAAATTGAACAACATTACTAAACCTTCTTCGTGTTACCATACTGTCTTTTGGATTTCCAAGTATTAAATCTGCTGAATGATTTAACTTAACTCTGGTTGATGGCTCCTTTTGGACTTCATCCAAAATAATATCTGGAAATTTCTTTTCTATCTGTCCAGCAATCGTTTCATCGGATTCGCGATCTGTTGGAACAGATGGACCAGACATTGCAACAGTAGTATCACTGACAGAAACTTCTTCGTGTTTTTCAGTAGGTTCATCAGTAAACCTACCAATTTCTTCCTCAGTAGAAAACTCAGAAAAATCCCTGGCATCATCAATAACAACGTTAGCCGACTCCATTATAGTTTGGGTTCTCATGTTATATACACGATAAGCCTTACTGTTAGTGGAGTATCCAATAAAAACACCTTCATCACTCTTAGCATCAAACTTACCAAGATTTTCTCTATCTCTCAAAATGTAACAAACACATCCAAAAACATGAAAATAAGCCACACTTGGTTTCTTACCTTTCCAAATTTCATAAGATGTTTTAGATGTACCTGGACGAAGAAAAACACGGTTTATGATATAGCAAGCAGTGTTGATTGCTTCTGCCCATAACCGTTTGGTCAATTTTTTGCTATTTAGCATCACTCTAGCCATTTCTTGAAGAGTGCGGTTTTTCCTTTCTACAACTCCATTCTGTTGAGGAGTTTTGGGAGCTGAAAACTCATGAGAAATACCTGCAGACTTACAAAAATCATCATAGACAGAATTCTCAAACTCTTTACCATGATCACTTCTTATATGAACAATTTTTCCAATGTTGCAATCTTTTTCAACTTTTAATTTCAAGCAAAGAGTTTTAAATGCATCAAAAGTATCAGATTTTTCTTTCAAGAAATCCACCCAAGTATATCTAGAAAAATCATCCACACAAACAAAAATATACATTTTCCCATTTAAACTCTCAATTTGAATTGGACCCATAAGATCCATGTGAAGCAATTCTAAAACTTTCGAAGTGTTTATGTCCGAAACACTTTTATGTGTAATTTTTAATTGCTTGCCAAGTTGACAACTCTTACACTTACCACCAGATTCTTTACCTACCTTAGGTAAACCACGAACAATCCCTGTATGTGACAATTTTTTCAAGGCTTTGAAATTTATGTGACCAAGTTTAGCATGCCACACATCAGTGTTATTTCTCACAACAGATTGACACATAATAGAAGGCAAAAGAGTATAGCAATTGTCATTAGATCTAAAACCTTCAAGAACATTCTCACCATTCTTGTTTAAAACAAAACAATTCTCTTTATCAAAGTTAACAGTATAACCTTGATCACAAATTTGACTTATGCTAAGCAAGTTAGCTTTAAGTCCTTCCACAAGTAACACTCTTTTGATTTTAGGTAACCCTTCAAAGTTAAGAGTACCCATTCCAAGAACATTACCTTCAATTCCATTCCCAAAAGTAACAGATCCACAATGCATAGGTTTTATGTTTGTAAGAATAGATCTGTCACCTGTCATATGTCTTGAACAACCACTGTCAAAATATCAAAAATATGAAGAAGCAGATCTATCATATTTACTAGTAAAACCAGCAAAACAATTATTCTTTTTTATCCATATTTTCCTTGATTGAATATTTTTATTTTTTACTCTTTTGAAATTATCAAAATAATTGAATTTCTCAAAATATTCATTTTTGGAAAAATTCATAAGAGTAAAACACTTAGGTCGAATATAACCCTTCCTACCACAAAAATGACAGATTGGAATGAATTTTTCAAACTTACCATTGGATTTACCTGCTGACTGTGTCCTTTCTGTTGGAACAACAGATTTCAATGAGGATGACATAGGAACATCAGACGATAGCATCCCAGTCGAGATAAAGACAGTTTTCTTTGATTTTTGAGAACTTGAAGCACCAAGTCCCACATGACTTCTTTGACCTGCATTCTGTATATTCTCAAAAACAGTTGAACTGGGGTTAAGCATTCTAACATTTTTCTCAAGAGTATCCAAATCTTTAGACAACTTATTAATTTCAACATTTTTTGAAATTATTTCTTTTTCAAAATTTTCATTTAAGTCAGTAAGTTATTTAATTTCAAAGGATAATTCTTTATTTTTGCTTACCAATGACCGATTTTCAGAACACACTTTCACCCATGAACCATACATTTTTTTTGTAAGATTCACTCAAAGACTCATCATTTAATTCAGATTCATCACTATCAGAATTTTCTTCATCTTTTGAAACATTATTCAAGCAAACAATTTTTTCATTTTCAGATTTAGAAACAGGTAAAATAGAAGTGAAAGCGACATTACCTTCCTTATCTTCACTACTTTCTGAGTCATTATCACTCCAAGTAGTAATCATACCTTTTTTGTTCTTTTTCAAGGTGTTTGCACATTCAGACTGGATGTGGCCAAATCCATCACATTCCCTGCACTGAATACCCTTTTTATTAGTTTGAAAATGATTAAGAGAAGAATGATTACCTTTTGACGGCTTGCCATTGAACTTCTTATTTCCTATCTTTTTCATATATTTTTGAAAATTCTATGCAAGCATTGCCATTTCATTATCACCATCTTCATCATCTGATGCTTCTTTTTCAGTACTTTTGAAAGCTATGGTCTTCTCTTTCTCTTTGGAAGTACTTGGCTTATCTTTTTGACGAATCTTTTGATTTAACTCAAAGGTACGAAGTGACCCCATCAATTCTTCTACTTTCATAATACTGAAGTTTTTTGCCTCTTCCATAGCAGTGAGCTTAACATTGAACCTGTCAGGAAGAACTCGAACGATTTTTCTAACAAGAACAGAATCATCAAGTTTCTCACCAAGTGCAAAATACTCATTAGAAATATCAGATAATCTCTCATAAAATTCAGAAAGTGTTTCAGAATCAGACATCCTAAGGTCATCAAACCTAGTTTGTAACATAATAAATCTAGATCTTTTGACATCTACAGTTCCTTCAAACTGAGTTTGAAGAATTGTCCAAGCATCTTTAGCCGAGACACATGTGGAAACAAGTTTAATAAAACTTTCTCCAACACCATTGAAAATGGCGTGAAGAGCTTTATTATTATAACTGGATAATTTTTCTTCTTCTGTATCCCAAACAAGTTCAGATTTTACCTTTGTGCCTCCATCTTCACCTTTTTCAGTAGGAGGTGACCATCCAGAAAAAATTGCTCTCCATGCTTTCTCATCTTGAGCTTTTATGAAAGCTCTCATCTTAACTTTCCAATATGGATAGTTTGAGTCATTTAGCAATGGAGGTTGAGACACCGAACTACCTTCTGCAAAGAAAGACATTTCACACAAAACAAATCAAACGGAAAATAACCACAAGATCTCACTAAGAGTTTAGTGAACCGCTCTGATACCAATTGAAATTCCGTTTTTTATGATTACCAACTTAATTATTCAAATTAAATAATTAATTGTTGAATTGTTACAGAAATGTTTAAACATATACAAAGACTGTTTGACCAGAAACCAGATATGTTTAAACAGTTTGTGACCAGAAGATAAAAACGAACATAAAGTAAAGAACACACGAATTTTTACGTGGTATCAACAATCTTTGCAGATTGCTACTAGTCCACGAGGCCGCGCCCAGAGAATGAAATTTATTAGAAGAATATCTAAACGATTACAAAACCAAATTGACTTATACAAATAAAGACTCCCTCTTGAATTTGTCGCAACTGTTGTAATCTAAACTCCTAATCAAATTTCTGAAGTGCTAAGATCTTGAACTCCCTTCAAATCATAACACTTGCACTTTTCCTCCCGAAAAGTGACTCACGAACAAGACTTCTCCTGAAGCTTGATGACCAATGTCCAAGTGTGTTCAACCTGCACAATTAACACAAAGAAAACAATACAGAAGTACACTGTAATAAACCACTAAGAACTTGCTGGACTCAAGTTCTTCACATAATAAAAAGTCTCTCTAAAACTTCAAAAATATTTGGAAAATAATACACCAAGAGAGATAATCAGAAACCAGCGACCTAAGGATGATTATATACATTTTAGAATCCCTTTAGGTCGTGGAAAACAAATCAGAAACCAATCAGCCAATAAATGGAAAAAATCGTCCAAAACAGGAAAGTCAGAATCTGTTCAAACAGACTGGCAATCCGTTCAAACAGATTCATTGAACCTGGACAGTTTTTCAACCCAGTTTCCTTAAATAAATAAGGAAACCATATCTACATTATCACTGCAAGCTGTACACGATTTCTGGACAAATAAATCAGATCAAAACATAAAAATAAATACCAATAATTTCCATTTCAATAAAAGATATTCTTTTATAGAAAATTATATATTTATTTTATTGACATATATATAATAATCTGATTATAAAAAGACACATTTCAACAAAACAGGAAACTACCCATTTTCGAAATTTACCACTCAATATTACAAAACAGGAAACTACCCATTTCGAAAATACTCACTTAATTAATTTTGTCAATATTGTCAAATATGCCAATAAAGGATTTTACAAAGACTTTGCCAAGACACCCAGACTCCCAGAGTGTCGCATATGGCTCCTCTGTGCACTACAGGTAAACGTCAGGCTCATCCCTCCTTAACTCGAGCCATCATTCCTTTAGGCGACGAGTGTCGCGTTGCTGGCCAATTGGGCTCGACATAAAGATGAACAAATTGATTCTAAAAGTTAGCGAGAATGGACGTTGCATGCATGCAGGTTTGGGAAACACACCACATGCTACCCCAGTTTGCCAATCCACCAAAAGGATTCGCCTATAAAACATCATATCGATAAAGGGAGAATTATCCCTTTGGTTTCCTAGGAAATACCCCTTTCCACTTGGCCTATAAGTTTGCTCTACAACATGTTCGCACGACTCTCACGCCATATGGGGACTCCCCAACGATCTAACGATTCCAAAGCTTGCCTCTTTGCCTATAAAAGGGGAGCATTTCCTTCCACACACATACATACAACATTACTCCTTGCACATTTACACAAGTTTACTACTTTTTGTAAAAGAGATTCATCTACTCGAGGACTCCTCTAAGAAACTCCTCTCCATCTCTCAAAGAGGAACTAGTTAAAGTACTTTATGAGATATGCCCCCTTGTTATTACCATTGCCACACTTGCAGTTATAATAAGCTTTTGGGTCCTTACTCTTGGTAAGAGTAGCTGGTGCCTAGCATTTCTACCCTTTGTTCTTTCTCCCAAAGGAATGAAATCTTGCACCAACAATTGTCAAACTAATTAAAAAAAACAAAAACAAAAACAAAAAAACAAACTAGTACATAAGAACAACTTTTATGAAAGTAGGAGACTTGGTCACAAATAGCAAACTCAGACGGCCCGAAGTCCATGGGCCAAAGTCGGTAGGCCCGATTTGTCACCTAAGAGTACTCACGCGTGGGTCGTGGCGCGTGGATCCACGGAGGAACTACCAGTCAGTCTTCTATGTCCTACTGCTGTCTTTCCCGCCAATTATTTCTCTATGTCTATGTATTAGCACATATGTACATACATGTCCCATGTATAAATATTACACTCTTCGCCAGTCCGGGACCGAAAGTAAAAATTTCGTTGCGTACAACTAAACCCTAAAGAAGATGACTCAGAATTTTGAGGAGCAGAACAAGCTTCCTGAGCTCAAACTAGGTATGACACGAAAACCCTAGTTCTTTATATTGATTTTGATACATACATATTTATTTATTTAGGTATGTTAGACTGTAAAGTCACTTATTTATATGCTTGTCAATGTTAGATGCTAAGCAAGCTCAAGGGTTCCTCTCATTCTTCAAGAGACTACCCCAAGTGAGTTATTTCTCATTTTCTTTATTCTTTCAGAAATGAGTGCGGTTCCATGCTTAGTTAAGATAATGAAATTTTGTTTATGTTTTCGGCTTGGGACCTGAGGAAAATGGAGGGAAGGGAAAGAAAGCTTGAATTTTATTGTTTATATATTTGTTTTGGATTTCAATGAGGTAAACTTTATTCGGCTCAATTAGATGGTAATACTGGAGCCCAGTTATGATGGAAGAAATATTTTGGCATTATTTGTTTGCATGTGTTTTTCTTGGAACGATGAAGAGTTGAGTAATGATTGATGCACTCTCAAATTGCACACTCAAATTACTAACTATAAATATGTTTATTGAAGATCACACTATATTTAATTGTAGGGTTGACACTATATTTAATTGTATGGTTGAGATTACTTACATATTATGGTGTGTAATTTGAGTGTGCAAATTAAAAATGCATCTATCATTACTCTAAAGACATATAAATCAAAATGGAGGAAAACATTTAGGAACTTTTTTTAGACTAAATTAAATTTGGTTTCTGTCTGTCAATAGGATAAATTGTTTATTTTAATATTTTACTAAAGCTAAGAGTTTTCTTACCCCATTTATTCTCATTTTCTATGTGATAATCAAACACTGGTTTACCCTTCCTTTGACTTTTTGGTTATCGTTTGAAAGCAAAACCGACAGAAGTTATCCAAAAAAAATAGAGGGCTTATTCTTTCTCTGCATCAGTTGTTCTGTAATGAGATGTTTGTTTGGGCATTTGCACATAAAATGGCAAGATATATGAACTTTGGTTGAGGACCTACGTCATACTTATTTTGTTTCTCTTTTCTCTTGCAGGACACAAGAGCAATTCGATTCTTTGATCGTCGGGTCAATCAATATTTATCCTATTTATTTTTTCTTCTTCTCTTTCCTATTACAGTTTATAATTAAGTAGTTATCATTGTATTCCAATTCTTACCTGTATGTTAGTTGTTAGTTTTCTTTACTGCCTTGTTTTAGTTTTCCATGAAAGTCACACTATTTTAAGTTTATTTTCTACTTCCGAATACTAAATGATTTAATAATAGTTTATGTTTTTCTTACAGCCACGGTTGTAGATAATTGCTATTTTCTTAATAGCGCTTTTTGTCTTTGTAACTGTTTCGTATGTATATTGGTATGTGATGTATTTGAATTTGTCTCCATTACCTTGATATCTTCAAATATTTTATTATATTTCTTTCATCTTTTTTTGTGTGGAAGATATCACTTTCACATAATATTTAATCTAATAATAACGGGTTATGTTGCTGTTACTATTATAACTAGCTAAAGGGCTTATATTGGACCTGTGATTTAGAATTTTGTGTGTCAGATAGAAGCATGTTTGGGTATGTAAGTGTGCAATCTAATTGTTTATATCACGAGTTCATGAAGTTGGTAGTTTGTATTTTTTTTCCTGGTTGTGTATGCTCTCTCGCTCTCTCGTAATATGCAGCTGCACTATTCATTCTAAAATGAATTACGTTCAACTTACAACTACAATGTCTTACATTGCTTTCTGAAATTATTACCACTAGTGTTCATTCATGGTTTTTGAATTCATGAAAATTTGGGCGTAGGGATTTTCTTAACTACTTTCGTATATTGTCTAAAAAATCTCTGTGCATCACTAGTGCTTACATTTAAAACAAACTTCCAAAAAAATGTGCAGGATTATTATACTGCCCATGGCGAAAATGCAACTTTCATTGCGAAGACTTTCTACCATACTACCACAGCACTGCGACAATTGGGTACTGGTTCATATAGCCTCTCCAGTGTAAGTGTGAGCAGAAACATGTTTGAAACAATTGTCCGTGATCTTCTCTTGGAGAGAACAAACCATGCTGTTGAGCTCTATGAGGGTAGTGGCTCAAATTGGAGATTGGTGAAAAGTGGAACTCCAGGAAATATCAGCAGTTTTGAAGATATATTATTCGCCAACAATGAGATGCAAGATACCCCTGTTGTTGTTGCACTAGTGCCCAATTTTCGTGAAAATAGCTGCACTATTGGGTTAGGTTATGTTGATCTTACTAAAAGAGTGCTTGGGCTTGCTGAATTTCTTGATGATAGCCATTTTACGAACGTTGAATCATCTTTGGTTGCTCTTGGTTGCAAGGAATGTCTTTTGCCTTTAGAAAGTGGAAAATCCAGTGAAATCAAGACTTTGTATGATTCATTGACTAGATGTGGCGTGATGTTAACTGAGAGAAAGAAGGCTGAGTTTAAGATGAGGGATTTGGTGCAGGATCTTGGTAGGCTCGTCAAAGGTTCGATTGAGCCAGTTCGAGATTTAGTTTCTGGATTTGAATTTGCACCTTGTGCTTTGGGGGCACTGCTGTCGTATACAGATCTTCTGGCAGATGAGAGCAATTATGGAAATTATTCTATCCGAAGATACAATCTTGATAGCTACATGAGATTGGATTCTGCTGCTATGAGAGCACTTAATGTCCTGGAAAGTAAAACAGATGCAAACAAAAATTTCAGTTTATTTGGACTAATGAATAGAACATGTACTGCTGGAATGGGAAAAAGGTTGCTGAATATGTGGTTGAAACAGCCTTTGTTAGATGTAAATGAAATTAATACCAGGCTTGATTTAGTACAGGCATTTGTGGAGGATCCTGCACTTCGACAAGACTTAAGGCAGCATCTGAAAAGAATTTCAGATATTGAGCGACTGATGAACAATCTTGAGAAGAAAAGGGCTGGTTTACAGCATATCGTGAAACTTTACCAGGTTGAGTCTTTAGTTTTTTTTTTTTTTAAATCTATCTATTTTGGTTTTAAGTATTATGTTGTGTGGTTGTCTTGGTTAATATTCCTTTGTTTCCTCATTATTTGACATTTTAATTCTCTTTGCTTGAAGAATGATGTTCATCTGTATAATTTGTCTCACGCAAAGTAAAGTACTAAATATTCTTCATGAATGCATTTAAAGTGATTTGAGGAACTTTTATTGATTTATTTATTTTTAATACCACATTCAGATTGTTTTTCAGTTGTTGATATAGCCCTGCCTTTTGTATAATTTTTTATTCTAGGCTTTTCCCTCCTAACCTTACAATATATGGAGAACAAGAAACTATAGCAATTGCTATATAGGTGTCCAAGAGGGACTCAAACCTAGCTTTGTGAGAACAAACCACATATCTGTCCATTTGAGCTACCCCTCTTGGGTGTATCGTTTCTTATAATGAGTGACATAAATAGTTCTTTATTTTCTTGTATGTTTATGTATTTTGCTTAAAATCTATTTATCATCAATATGATTATTGTATCCTTAAATTGCAGTCATGTATAAGACTTCCATACATCAAGAGTGCTCTAGAACAGTATGATGGTCAATTTTCTTCCCTGGTAAAGGAGAGGTACCTTGATCCTCTTGAGATATGTTCTGATGAAGATCACTTGAATAAGTTTATTGCTTTGGTGGAAGTTTCTGTTGACCTCGATCAACTAGAGAATGGGGAATACATGATATCATCTAGTTATGACCCTGCACTCTCTGCATTGAGAGATGAACAAGAATCACTAGATCGAGAAATTAGCAGTTTGCATAAACTTACTGCCAATGATCTTGATCTGCCTGTGGATAAAGCTTTAAAATTAGATAAAGGCACACAGTTTGGACATGTTTTTAGGATTACGAAGAAGGAAGAGCCAAAAATAAGAAAAAAGCTTACCACCCAATTTATTGTTCTTGAAACCCGAAAGGATGGAGTCAAATTTACTAACACAAAACTTAAGAAGCTGGGAGACAAGTACCAGAAGGTGCTCGAGGAGTACAAGAATTGTCAGAAAGAACTAGTTAATCGTGTAGTTCAAACAGCGGCAACTTTCTCTGAGGTAGTTATACTAAGTTTCTTATGCTTAAACCTTACTCTTGCTTTGGTTTAAAGGAATTTTAAACTTACAGGTGTTTGGTTCATTAGCTGCTTTGCTTTCTGAAATAGATGTCTTGCTGAGTTTTGCGGATTTAGCTTCTTCTTGTCCAACTCCCTACACTAGACCAGAAATCACTCCATCGGTAACCAATTACTACTAATTCCTTGATGTTGACTGCTCAATTCCTTTTTTCTTCTCATGGAGAGTCGTTCAAAGACAGACTTTTTTTTTCTCTATTTAACAAACAGGATGAGGGTGATATCATATTGCAGGGGAGTAGACACCCTTGTGTTGAAGCCCAGGACTGGGTGAACTTTATACCAAATGATTGTGAACTAGTGAGTATTCATGCAATTCAAGGCAAATAAATCTCTCTTTCCAGCTTTTTAAATTAAACTGTCCAAGTCCTTATTTTTTTCTTTTCTCTCCTTAATCAGGTGAGGGGTAAAAGTTGGTTCCAGATCATTACAGGGCCTAATATGGGTGGGAAATCTACATTTATTCGGCAGGTGTGGTTTTGGTAATTTAGTTATGCTTCTCTTCTCTGCAGATTATGTTGACATATATTTCATTGTCCTTGTATGGTCGTACACAAATTCCTTGGACATATAAATTTGTTTGTACTAATTATTATACCAGCTAGATAACTGATCATTCACTGCTGTTATTTTTAACTTCACCTTATAATTTCATGCCCTGATTAATAAAAAAAATATAAGAGGAAGGTCTTACAATCTTTTTTTTTTTCCATAAGGTTGGCGTGAATGTACTGATGGCACAAGTTGGCTGTTTTGTTCCATGTGACAAAGCTTGCATTTCTGTTCGTGATTGCATTTTTGCTCGTGTGGGTGCTGGTGACTGCCAAGTAAGTCCAATTTTATTTTCTGTTAAAGTTTCAACTTCCTCAAAATGTATTTATTTCAACTTTCTTACTTAGTTTCCACTTTAAAAACAATAGATGAGACTTCTCATTTCTGGATTAGGTTGATATCCAACATTGTTCAACTTTGAATCCATCATATTTATGATCAAATTTTATGTACTGAGCTTGACAGACAATGACCTGACATTTTTAATAGGAAATGTTGACATCACCCGGGAATGCATTTTAGGCTTTTAGCTAAGATGTGGTTGGGTAGGTTAAAAATGATAGCATCACAACATTACCATTTATGTGTTATCATTTCTTTGTTTATAATATTCCTTGCTAAGTCTGCATAACTGCTTTATATATTTTTTAAAAAAGATTTTTTTTTCTTGTTTTCTGAATAAAAGTTTTATACATCTTATTTCTTGTGAGATGTTGAAATAAGTGTTTCCTTATTTTGTTAGCTTCGTGGGGTTTCTACATTTATGCAAGAGATGCTTGAGACTGCGTCTATTTTGAAAGGTGCTACAGAGAAGTCGCTGATAATCATTGATGAGTTGGGCCGTGGAACATCAACCTATGATGGCTTTGGTTGGTTCTCCCTATCAATAGTTGTTGTTGTTATTATTAGATTTAACGTAATATTCATGTTACATCTGCATGCAATGAACCAAAGTGCATTTTTCTAAAAAATGTCTCATGCTAGGAACTACAGGATTTATGTATGGCTTGAAGTGTTTCCGTTGGTTTCAAGAAGTGTTCGATAGTCATATTGATCTTATAGTCATATGTCACATTTAACTACTTTTAGACTTGATATAATTGTATTCTCGTTTTCCCTGGTTCTCAGGTTTAGCTTGGGCCATCTGTGAACACCTTGTTGAAGTGATTAGGGCACCTACTCTGTTTGCGACCCACTTTCATGAACTAACTGCATTAGCTCATGAAAGTGCTGATCTTGAACCTAACATCAAACCTATTGTTGGTGTAGCAAACTATCATGTCAGTGCACACATTGACTCGTCAACTAGAAAGTTGACCATGCTGTACAAGGTAGATGACTTAACTATCCTTATATATATATATATATATATATATATATGTTTGATGTATTTTCTGTGATTATAAAGACATATTAAACCTTTTCTGAGTGTTTTTTTTTTAAGTGACAACAATATATGTTTTTGTGTCCGTAGTTGATATTATTCCCGAAGAAGCAGAAAAAAATGAAAAAGAATATAAATAATTGAATGAGGAGAAGTTTATAGAAGCCTATAGAGAGCTTAAAAGAAATTACTGAAGTGAGTTATGGTATAAAATTTTGGTTAGAACTATCATAAGGAATAACAAAGCGATATCAATTATTCATCTTTTTATCTCCAATTAACCCCCACCCCTTAAACAAAAAAAAACAAGTCTTGTTGTAAAGAGGTTGTAATCTGTTTTATCATTTTAATTAACTTGCTGTTGTTGTATCTGTACATTTGTCAAGTACTGAGCTTACTCTCTTGTGGCCATCTTTTCCAGGTCGAGCCAGGAGCTTGTGATCAAAGTTTTGGCATTCATGTTGCCGAATTTGCAAATTTTCCTGAGACTGTGGTGGCCCTTGCTAGAGAAAAGGCTTCTGAATTGGAAGACTTCTCAACTGCTTCAATTGTTTCTAATGATTCTACACTTGAGGTAGTCTATAGAGCTATTCACAGTATTGCTATAACAACCAGCATGGTTTCGACCTTGCATTAGTATTAACCATTTCTTCATAGGTTTCGACCTTGCATTAGTATTAACCATTTCTTCATTGGTTTCGACCTTGCATTAGTATTAACCAATTCTTCATTGGTTTCGTTCTTGCATTGGTTTCGACCTTGCATTAGTATTAACCAATTCTTCACATAGATAGTCACCAAATTCCCCCTTAAAAGAACTAATAAATATTAACTTTTCCTTCATATGAAAATGGGGGTGCATAAATGTCTTGCTGTACATGATTGGTAGGTAGACATAAAATCAGATAGCTTTAACTTGAGTAAATTTTTATTATAAATCTAAATTCACAGACATTCTAATTCTATATAGGAAGGTAATAATTGGTCCCATAAATATGATTTGCAGGTGGGATCAAAGCGCAAGAGAGAGTGTGATTCCAATGATATCTCTCAAGGTGCAGCCCGTGCTCATCAGTTTCTGAAGGAATTCTATGATTTGCCAATGGATAAAATGGATGTAAAGCAGGTGTTAGAGAAAATAAGCAAGATGAAAGATGACTTACAGAAGGATGCAGTGAACTCTAAATGGCTCCAGCAGCTAATCTAGATGTAAACCCTCATTCTCTCTGATCTTTGACCTTTTGTAAAGCGTATCCTGTAAATGAGTCATTTCCATGGAAGTGGCATCCAGTCTGTAACCCATTTTTGTGGCTAAATCAAGTCCCAGTTGAAACTGCAGCCTACTTTAGCTGACTGGATTTTTATTTTCAGAAAGCAATAGCTTGCTAGTTAAATGAGCTGATGCTGCCATTATAACTATGCCCTTTTTTTCCTCTCTTTTCTGAAAAAGGGAGTTTCCGGGAGGGAGTTAAATGTGCTGATGCTGACCATTATAGCTATGGTTTTTCATGAAAGTAAATTATATTTTTGTTAAGAGTTTTAGTGGTAATTATGTCCTTTTATTTCCTTGTTTCATTTCCTCTTATAACCCTACTATTCTCATCATATCATAGAATGAAAAATTATGTCAAATATCTCTTCACATTCAAAAGTAAATATGTAAGTTGTGATTATTAACAACAAACTTGGTAAAAATGTTGAAAGTGTAATGCAAAGAAGGAATTCTAGTAGGTAGTGTATAGAAAGCATGTCCTCATATCTCCATTTGGTAACTAGTAACTAGTTAGTAATAAATGGTTTGAACTGTATGAAGACTTTTCACTGTATACAACCATGCATGCACATATTTTCACTTGGTGGTTTGAGATTTATATCTTGAATATTTGTAGGGATGCATCTTTACCAGAGATATATTAATTGCACACCGACAATTGTTGAAGTTAATTTTTCATTTTCAAAATAAAATCTAAATGTTGATTGTTTTGCACTACTTTGTCGAGATCGACCTATGGCTACAAGTTATAAAGTTGTCATGCTCTTGACTTGGTAGTTGATATGTATAAAGGAATCAATTATTAGGAGGGATTCTAACTTTGACTTTTTTTTTTGTGAAGATTAGATGACCACTAATCGATCATTTTTTTTGTTAATTTAATCAATCATTAGTTGATGTATCAAGATTTTTTTTGTTTCTTATTGTTGCTTTATCTGGGATGATTTGACCTTTTTTTTCATATAGGGAAAATAATTAGACATGTTAAATATACGTGTTTATACTTTTTTAGACGTTGTGTTTTGTCTCATTACTTGTTTGGATATTGACTCTATATTTTGTAAAATTGTTAAAATAGAACCCTAAACTTGATTTTGGTTAATGTTTTCTCAACTAAAATCACAAATAATTTACCAAACTAACAATTTAGAACAAAAATAAAATCATTCTGCTTAAAAACTGTATTGTTATATTCAATTTTTTATTTATCAAAATTGAGTTTAGAGTTCTATTTTAACAATTTTACAAAACATAGGGTCCAAAAAGTAATTTGTCAAAGCACAAGGTCCAAACAGATAATGGGCTAAAACACATGGTTCCAAAAGGTATAAACCTTATATATATATATTAATGTTTTGTATTTTTTTATGTACTAGATCTAATTTAAGAGAAATCATTAATTAGTTTAAAATGTTGTACTACGTTACTAATTAATTTATTTGGCAGCAAAAGTCAGTAAGTAGTATAACTTGTTGCCCTTAAGTTCAAACGTTACATTTTACATCAATTATGTTTCAATTTTAATTAATTAATAAAAAAATTAAAAAATATATTTCTAATATTGAAAAATAATTTGAAATATGTTTTAAAAAGGAAAAACAATAAAAAAACTACTTAGTGTTTTAATATGTTTCTAATATTAATTATGTATTATGTTTCAAATGTTTATTAATTAATTAAAATTGTGATAAAATTAGTGTAAAATGTAAATTTTTCAATAAAAAAACTACTTAGTTACTTAAGTGCAATTTTTCAGACTATTGACCGACTATTGCCTCGAAAAAAATTACTTATCAAAGAGAAATATTAGAGAGCACTCTAGGGTGCCTAACACTCTATATTGTTTTGATGCAAATAAATATCGAGTTCAACATATTTGAATTTAAATTAATATTAAATTTAAATATGTGGGACCTACTACTAAATTGCACCACTGGCAATATGTCACGTCTTAGAGTGTACAACACCTTAGTGTGTCTTATATATCAATGCTCTAAATTAAATGTAACATTTTAAACAACTTACTCATTTTCACAACAATTTTTTTTTTGTTTTTTAAATATAAGGCTATTTTACTTTTTTTTAGTAGGGAATATATTCATTTCATTTAGTATCATGTATTTTAGCTAGATATAAATTTAAACCCTCAACTATATATAATACTTATTTAGTACTCTGAAATTACAAAATCAGTATAAAATAGTGCTTTGGACTCAAATTCGATCAACAAATTTTTCAATATAACCAAATTATATACAATTATAACCCAGTAAGTAATTAAAATTGATTTGCAACCCGCCCAACCTGACTAACTTGTCCATCTAAATCCAAAAAAACTGACAAAAATACAACTCCAAAAACTTGAGCATTTTTCTAACAGCTCAATTACTACATTGGGCGAGTTAGAAATTGATGACAACCCGCCCAATATAAATCAACTCGCCCAATTAAGTTTTTCTAAATTATTTTTTTATTTTTTAATATATATAATTTAAATTAATAAATGAGTTGGTGAAGACTTTAGAAAACATTATCATGGGACTTTAGATTTGGTTGTGTGATGTTTAAATTTTAATTCAATCAATGCTTTTAAATTATTGCTAATATATAACTACATAAATGAATTGAATTTTATCTTCAATTAATTTATAACATTATTTTTTTAATAAATCTAAACTAATTTATAAAAAAAAATATCTCTTTTATTTTTAAATTTTGTCACCAATACTTTTAATTAATTTGTAATATCTTCAAAGATACAATTTATATTGAATTTGAACTTAAAATATTTTAATTAAAAATTTAGACTTTAGTAAATTAAGTGTTAGCAAATGCCAACCCCACTTTGAAATTGAATAGGTAAAAATTCTCTCCAATCCAAGTAACCCTACCAATAAACTTCTACAAATAATTAAATATATAGGAAAAATCTCTTGTGAGGACCTCAAAAATGTCCCCAACCGTGCGGACTTTTTTAAGAAGGTCATTGGTGGCTTTTAGTGATGACCAACTCTTTTATGGTGGGCATACGTGTATTGTGTCTTTCTTTTTTTGGTGTCAGGCATTTTAATTTTTAATTTTTCTTGTTTAGTTTACTTCTTCTTTCTCTGTTCCTTTTCGTCCCCGGTGAAGAGAAGACTGAAGAAGAGAAAGGTGTATCTATAGAATGAAGTGTATTTCTTGTAATGTTTGAGGTTATGTAAGCTTTTGGGTTAATTATCAAGTATATCGGATGGTTTCATTGAGGTATGTATTTTTTATTTTCCCGATTCAGTTGTTGATAGTTTTAGTTGTCGTGGAATGAAATTTTGGGATAAGGGTACATGGGTATCTATGAATGTTTATTTCTTGTAATTTTTGAGGTTATGGAAGCTATTGTGTGGTGATGAATTGTATCGTATTATTTCATTCATCCTTAAATTTCATATCCAAACAACCATGGTTGGCAATCACATCGTACAAATGTGTTTCAATACTCTTGTGACTTTAATTGTTGTGTTTTTTATGTTACTTTGAGGGAGGGAGGAGATAATCAATTCTATTAGAGTTTCAAACATTCATAGGATACAATAATACTGTATATCTTCTTCTCAACTTGTTTATTGTATTCAGTATTATTCATTAGAGTTGAATAGTTTAACATAACATTGTATTCATCAGGAGGCAAGCCAAACAAAGGCACATAACAAGATATGGTAAAGGGTTTTTCTTAGATTTATTCCAATAAAAAACACTTCGTAAACAAGTCACGCGGCACCAACAAAGACTATGATCTAAGGTGAGTGATTTGAAAAGAGACAAAAGGAAACTGACTAAGGACTATAGTGATTTAGAAATAAATAAATGAAAAATCTCAATAATAAAGGAAGTATTAAAAAAGAATCTTTAGACCAAAGCTGAAGAACTAACGCTAAAGAAAAACATGCCAAAACTAAGTTAAAAAATCAAGACTATAAAGTGAATACCACAAATAGACCAGTAATCAATCTCTGGCAACAATCTACAAAAAAGAGGAAATGAAATCAAAAGATTTTAGATGGGTAGCATTGTTCCTATATTTGGTCCAAGCTTAGGCGGTGGCATGGAGTGATGAAATGTATTAGTAAGGGAGAATAGTTTTGAAACAATGAACACCATTGATCTCCAACGCAAATCCCGGTGCTCTCTTCATATGTTCCGGAGTATTTGTAACATTAGGTGGCAGTGTACTCGAATTCTCAGAACAACGATCATCGTTTTTTGCACTCCCTTCTCTCTCGTTCTTCACAGAAGAAGATGATGATGATGAAGAGAATCGTTTCCATCAAATTCAATTCTTCTTCTATTTTTAAACTTTGGGACTTTCTTCCTTCTGGAACGAACTTGTACAAAGATAAGAAACTCTCTCTAACAAACCCTAAATTCAAATTTAAAAGTATAGAAACAAGAAATGATTTGTTGTGTTCGTGTACAATCTCGCATTGTCGACGAAAGAGTTATCACCTTCTGTGTTTACTCACCATCAGACCAAGCCATCGCAAACTAGAAGTAGCAACTGTAGGAATCGTACGGACGAAATGGAGAATGAAGAGATGGAGGGATGTGTGTATGGAGAGTTAAACAAGAAATGATAGTCTGTAGTCATGTACACCATAACATAAGTGTATCTACCAAATAGCAACCATTCAATGAAATCTAACGGTTAATAAAATCGTCTGCATTGGTGCTACAGAAGTGTCAAAATATATATTTAATTAATAAAAAAACTCATTAAAATAAATGAAAAATTATTTTTTTTCTCTCTCTTCCTCTTTTTACTCTCTCACTATTCGACTATTCTTCACAATGCCAAACCCTTAAAAAAATACCAGTTCACTCATAACTCAAATCCAATTATTGTAAAAAAAAAATCTACATTAATAAGACCTTTCAATACAAAATATTTAGACCTTTCAATACAAAAAATATGTATTAAGACCGTTCAATCTATATCTTTTTACACTAATGATGCAAAATACAACCCAAAATAAAAAAAAAAAATATTCATATCATAATTGGTAATCTTAAATCAAACTTATCACATTTAGTATTGATTATGCAAATCAATCCAATAAATTAACAAAAATAATAAATATTAAATAATTTTCATCACCACATTCAACCACCCATTTCAAAACTTGAAAATTAAAGAAACAAAGAGGAGTGCTAACAAAACCCTCCTATTTCAATCTCTTAGTCAACCTCCGTCTCCGAAAACACATATCAGAGTATTTTTTTCTAATTTTTTTACGATGGTATTTGTTGTAGTTACAATATATATCCTGCAAATTTTTGAAAAAATTCAAATAGTTTACAGTGTTGAAAACAAGTTTGTATTTTTTCGAACATGCATGTTAAACTGGAATATCAAGAAATATCAGAAACTTTGTTTTCGGCACTATAAACTATTGAAATAAATTTGAAAATTTGCATGAAAGATGTTGTAACTACAATGACACCATCATGATAAAAATTTGAAAAAAAAAAAAACTCTAACATGTGTTTTTAGAGATAGAAGTTGACCAAGAGGTTGATCATAGCACTCCTCAAAAAGAAAATGGCTCACCAGAATCTTCGTTGGGCCTGATTGGATGTTTGAGAAACATTGGTCCACCCGGAAAAAATATATTTCTTTTTTCCTTTCCTTTAGTTCTCGAATATGTCTAGTATAAGTTGCGTGATCAACTGTTTTGTCGTATTTCCTTTGCCACTCTCTTTGTCATTACTTAAACATAGTTGCTAGGTCGAGCAATGGAGGTATAGGCTCAAATTCTTTGTTGCATAACAATCTCTGTAACGACCCAAAATCACTAATATGGTTTAAGGAACTTGATTAGTGTGCTGGGAGGGCATAATTGATTTATGTGTGAATTTATTAAATTAACATGTGATTATATGATAAACATGCTTGCATGGTTATATGAATGTAAATGTGATTATATGTTATATTTGTGAGAACCACATTATTATGTGGGTAAATCTGCAGCGTGCGACTCAAGGCAATCCTAGGGAGCTAGTTAGTAGGAAAGTCACAACGAGGCTTAATACTTGACTTGGGGCAAGTCAAGGGGTGTTTCGGGCATTAGATGGCTATTTGGGCTATCGGGTTATGGAGATAAATAATTGGAGATATATTTGAGGTTAGGAAGCTTAGGCGGGAATATTGAGGAATTTTACCATTTTTCCCTCGGGGACGTTTTCGGTACCCCGAGCCTCGGGATTAACTTAATCACCTAAGGATAGACTATGTAAAAACCTTAGAACTTGGTGGAAATAGAGGAACCGACTCTCCCCTCTCTCTCTCCTTCTTTCTTCTTCTTTTTCAAGGAAAACCACTAGAAGCTAAGAAACTCAGCTGGAAATCCTGTGATTTGAGTTGAAGCTTTGAGGGATTAGCTCAGCTCTAGTTAAGGGAACTTGATCAGGACTAAGGTAAGGACTAAATTACACTCTTGATTATTATAATTCTGTGTTTTTGCTGGGTTCTAAGAGTGGTTGTGGTTTTGAATTTTAAGGACTAAATTGAAGTTGGAAAGCTTGGGTATTAGCTCAGAAACTGTTAAGGAAGTGGTTCATCAAAGAAGGTAAGCTTCAATTCGTAATTTAGAGTTTAAATTTTGAGTTTGCATGACTGGTTTTAGAGTTCTTGAGCTGCTGGGTTTCAGAAATCAAAATGGGATCTTAATGAGTTTTTAAGCTAGGTTTTTGTTGGATTATGTTGCTAGAATCATGTTAAAAGTCTTGTGATCAATGGGTTTTGGAATTAGGGTGCTTTGGGGTGGTTTTGAGCAAGGTTAGGATGTTAGGAATGGTGGATTTTCTGGGCACGAAGGGCTGGGCCGCAACTCTGTTCTAGAGTGTCGCGGCCTTGCGAAGCAAGGAAGAGCCAAGGAGGCTCTGCAGTGGGGAAGTGCTGCGGTGCCACAGGGCAGGGCCGCGACGCGTGTCTGTCTTTAGAGAGGCCTAGCCTCTGTTTCAGGGGTGGGCCGCGGCTGGGTTTCAAGGGCCGCAGCCCTTAAGGGTATTTTTGGTCTTTTGGAGGTTTTAAGTGCGGGAACCTAACCTAGGGTGCTCGGGATCAATTCCACCACCGTGTTTGGTGGAATTCGATGTCCCGGAAGCTAGCACTCCATCCAGAATTATTAACGCGATTATTAATGGTACTCCCTGTTGGAAAAAGCTTATACATGATCTTTATTTATTTTCATGTATATCTAATATTAAACAAATTAATACGAGATAGCCTAAACATGTTTCTAAAATTGAATTCAAAGATAAACAAATAATATAATACTTACAGTATACGCAGCGGAATTAAAGAGTCCTTCCTTCAGTTTCTCTAACTCTTGTATCCTCTCTGTCGCAGAGTATTATCAAGAAACTGAACCGATCTTCTATTTCCTTCACGATCTTCCAATGTATCCTTAGAACCACCTAGACTAGTGTGGGCAATTCTCAACACATGAGATAGATATAGAGAGAAGAAGAGAAAATAACAAAGTGGCTTAGAAAAGGACTTGTGTTTAGAGAGAATATAAAACTATCAGAAAATCAGACTTGTGACTTATCTGTCGTCTCTCTAAAATCTTCTCTCTAAGCACTCCTTTTATAGACTCAATTAGGCCATTTAATTTAATTAAAAAATCAATAAAATAATAGCCATTTTGAAGCCCTAGGTCGAAATTATCATGGGCTATAGGCCTGTGAAATTTCCCATTTGATTATAAGCCCATTGGACTTAAAATCAATGCCTCTATTATTTTCTATTGATTTAATTAATTAAATAATTATTTAAATCCTTTATCAAATTAATTATTTATAATTTGAACCTTGATTTAAATTTATTTATTAATTTAGATACCAATTTATCTTAATTAATAAATCTGCCATAATTTCTCTTTTCTTCTCAAAATTACACAACTCTGTGAAACTATCCAAAATTGACCTGGTCAACTTTGATAATTCTAATTGATGATTAAATCAATTAATTGAGACTATATAGATGATTTTATCCAAGGTACAATGGGGACCATGGGCCTATGAAATCAAGCTCCAATAAGTTATCATAAATCTAACAAATAAATTTACTAACTTATTAATTCCTCGTGACTCCACTATAGACTTGGAATTGCACTCTTGAATTCATAGAACGCTCTATAACAAATATAGATACGCTATTAATTATCCATTGTTACAACCATAATTGTCACTCAATCCTCTATAGACGGTCTACAATGAGATATGACTAAAATACCGTTTTACCCCTCATTGTATTTTATCCTTAAAACACTTAGTTCCTTGTAAATGATATTTCAGTAAACTAATTTAATTACTGAAATGAGATCTCTATCATTTAACACCTTGAACCAAACTAAAAGCAAACCATCGTTTCACTTCTTCATTAGAAGCTATAGATGTTCATATCTATGATTAACACTCCCACTCAATTATACTACCGAGTTCCCAAGATGTAAGTATGGGCTAGTCCGTAGGGTAAGCTGGTAACGAACAAGTCAAAGAACTCAAATAATACAATCAGTTAGAATACTAACCACTCAGAATTGAGATTGAATTGACCTATGATTAACTATATGATATGACTAGAATAGATAATAGCGGTATGTTTACTTATCTTATCAACTGTCAATATCGGTCCTGTCCGATGTAACAAATACATCCGATCTTATCTACTTTGCTAATGTTCTGGAAAGAACATAACACTATAATGTGTAAGTAGATCATATCGTAGATTGGCAAGTCAGTGTAAATCTGGTGCACTGACTAATCTTAGGACCAACTTATTTTGAACATATAATCATATTTATATTCCACTGTGATTACGTCACTATAAATAAGATTAGCTATATGCTCGGGATTTAATAGAAGTTTATATTAAACAAATAATCATGAAAATAAAACATGTGAGCAAAGTGATTGACCAAGTCAAAAAATGATTTCTATTCTTTTATTGATAATAAAATGAGATTACAAAGAATTTGTGTTTTAATTAGGGCATAAAACCCCAACACTCCCTATCTTGGTTGTGACTAGGTATTAAGCTAGGGCTCGGGAAGCGGATCGTGCTCAAGAGGCGTCACTTGTAATCAGTAAACTTGGAAATTAAAGGTAAGGAAACTGCACCCAGTTGTGGATTTATAATGGGACTAAGGGTTCCCTATTTTGTATGCTTTGTAAATGATGGTATTATGCCATATAAACGATAAACTAACGGCCTAAGAGTGCCGAAGTTTACACTAGCGCATAGGACGCGGCTCGACCACTGGTAGTTGAGGATAGCTTATTATGCACTGAGCTCGGTTTAAGCAGGCCGGAGTCAGTGGGGTAAACAGAGGGTGCGACCTAAGGTGTCGACCCTGATTTTTATGTGACTTGTTTGTTATTATTGATTGGTGGATTGTTATGCTGTATAGCTGGGTGATGATTAGATGACTCTTTGGTTGAATCTTCATGCTTTGTGATTATTGTGGTATGTCAAGTGTATGAACATGCTTAAAGGGTTAGCCAAATGTTATTATTGCTTGTTATATAATATGATATGTTTTCTTGCTGGGCCTTGGCTCATGGGTGCTTTGTGGTGTAGGTAAAGGCAAGGGCAAGCTTGATCAACCCTGATTTGGAGAGCTCTGAAAGTAGAATGTACACGATCAGTTGCTCAGCCGCCACGGTTGAGGGGAGATAGGGACAGGAAAACCATAAACTTTTGTTTTGCCTTTAGAAAGGCTGGTGGTTGTCTGTACACTGGAAATTTCGTAAACAGACTTTTAAACGCTATTTCTTTTGGGATCCCATGTGTAAATGTCTAATTATATGGAAAGTATCTTTTGAGACCAAAACCTTTTAACCCTAGCACATTAATGACTTTAGAATTCACGTTTTTAACTGGTTGGCTTGATTGGCAAGTCCTGCACCTTTACAAATACACAGTGTAGCGGTCTTGGCTATCTAGGGCTTTACAATCTCAGAAGCTCCTTAGATACTAATCACTCAACTCCCAAGTAGTCATCTCTATCAAAGGACATCTCAAACAGGAAATAGGGGAGGTGAGGTTTTGTAAGCATATAGAATGAATGGTTCATGCATGTAAAAGAAACAAGAAGACGTTGAGATTGGTTAAATAAAATGGTTAAGTTGCTTACATAAAGTGGTGTAAAATACTTAGCGATTTTTACTTGAGTTGAAGTGAAAATATGAGATAATATTGTAGACATTTATTGTTGGTATTGATTGTGTAAATCAGAGTGTGTAACAGAATAATGACAATAATTTTTTTTAACCAATATCAAATCCAAGATCACACATATACCCATACAGTAAATCAAGATTAATAAATATAGAATCATACTTCTCATAGCCTACCAAGATTCATTGCTATCTTTTCGCAAAACAATAACGATCATCCAATCCAATGAGACAACTTTGAAATCAACACCAAGATCTTCCAAGTCAATCTTCAACACGCAAGAACATGCGTGGACATGTAGGATATTGTGAATAAAATTTAGGCTTTCTTGATGTTCTCAACACATTAGATCAAGATAGGTTTGGAGAAGAAGACAAAGCCTCTGAGAGAGTATTGTAGTTTTTCAAATTTTCTCAAAAATTGAAATTCTGCATCACTACTTTTTTACTATCTATAACCTAAACTTTTATAAACCTAAAATTAATCTAATGAAATTAGATTAAGTAAAAACTAATTAGGTTTTTAAAAATTTAAATTATTTTAATCAAATTAAAATAATTATTTAATAAATAAAAAATTCATATTATTATCAATTAAAATTTGAATTGAAAAAAATGGGTTGTGACATTTGTTACACGCCAGTCACTGTGCAAGCACAACGTTTAGGAGTGTGGCACACATGTACCTCCCTAATTTTATCTCATTTATTTGTTCTATTAATAAATCAATGCATACTAACTTTATCTTATAATTAAATAATTTATTATCATATAATAAATTAATATTTTTATCTCATTATTAATTAACCCAAAGTTAATTAATATTTAATCAACTAATATATATTTTTCAAATAAAACATATTAGTTTATTTAATTAATTAGTTGCACATAATTAAAACTTATCCCCAGAAAATTAATTTCTTGACAATTAAGTCATTTTCTATTTTTAATTTTGTCAATTATATCCACAACCTTGATAGTGTAGTATAAAGTGTTGGAAAAATATTCAGAGCACACATCGAAATTGGCGTGGTAGACCCATTGTTTATAGCACAACAACAATAAAAAAATTTCATTAATCATATGAACAGTTTATAAGACCAAGAAAACAATCGAGAAACATTAACATACAATATTATTAATCATGCAACAAATATATAAATATACAATATATTTATATATAACATATAAACACAAAAATTCAAGAACATAAACAAATACCTCTTGAAGTCTATCAAGTTTCCTTCAGTCTTTTCGTATATTTATCGATATTCCTATCCAAAGCTTTAAGCACTCAAACTACGATTTTACGGAGTATTCTCTACACCTCAAGATGTGTGTGGGCACATAGAGAATATGAGTTTGCAATTTTAGGAATCACAATTATTTCTCAACATATGAGAACTTTGATTATGGTTTGAGAATTGCTAGAATAAAGAAGAAAAAGAAAGAGTTTGGTATGACAAAAACTCTGAGAACTATTCTGAATTGTGTATTGTGTAATATTTTTTTTTTGTTATTTTCTTCTTCTTCTGTATAATATATATAGAGATTTATATTACCATATTATTTCTAATAATAATATCATAGTAATGATAGGATTTGCTTTAGGTAAATATCTAACTTACCAATTTTGAAAAAACTATTTTCAAATTATTAAATAATTGAATAAATAAAATAAAAACAACACATGGCACAGTCCTTGGACTGTGTCATGCATGGACTGCAATAACCTTTTCAGAGATATTGCATTTTTCTTTTATTTAATTAAAATAAATCTTCCACAAAATAAGGTGTTAATATTTTTAAGGAAAATATGATAACCATATTTCAAAATTAAAATTTTAAATTCAAAATTCAAATTGATGATCATCATTATCATCATCTTTTAAAATTCAATAAATCAGAAACTATTTTTGACTTACTAATTTTATTTTCTCCCACTCAAATAAAATAATTAATTAATTAATTTATATATATGAAATACGAAAATTTATATATTTAAATTAATAAATATATTTTCAAAAATTAATAATTAATTATTCAACCTCAATTATCATTTAATTGTATGCTTGACCCGAAGAATAAAATTCTTCTCAAATTCCCAAATTATAGTTATACTCTTGTATCAACTCTTACCTTGATATGATGTTGATAGAGTCACTCTGGGGACCTATGGACCTATAATATCAAGCTCCAATAAATATTACATTATTAATCAAAGCTCTTTGATTAAATAATTGTTGACAGCGTTTTTCGTCAACTTAGAAAAGAAGAGCAATTAAACAAAATATACCAGAGGAAATAAATACTATGGACACGATTTTTTACGTGGTTCAGCAGTTAAAATTTGCCTAATCCACGAGTCTGTGTTATTAACTTCTAGGAGTTCTCTGATAGCTTTCTGGAAGCAATTGTATAGAGTTTTCCCAATATCAATTTCTCTCCCTTTACAAATGAATTGTCCCACTATTTATAGAGTTGTTTACCGCATTTCTTCCCACATATTTCAGGAAGTTATTCTACAAATCAATAAAAACAATGACATTAAATGCATACAGTTATCACGTACGCGGTAATATCCCATGATATTTGAGATTTAATAACAAATTACATACAATCCCTTAAACATAGGGATTTTTCAACAATAAACACGTTCACACACAGCTGACGAGCTTGGATGCTAGATTCATACGCCTTCGAGACCATTTGCCTATTGCAAGCTCATCGCCTTGGTTCGCCCATGCTCCCAACAAGTAATGTTGACGAAATCATCCTCTTCGAGCTTACACATCTCAAGCTCGAACCGTCTTGTCCGAGGGCAGGAAATAAATCAAGAAGTGTATACAAGTGTTGAATCATTGTCATTACGAGTTGCGAGCCTAACTTATAACATCAGATCACCTCCGAGACTACGTAGTTCCCAAGCTTACCAATGCGATGTTGTCACTTACTGCTTAGCGAGGCTGTCTCTAATTTGCTGATCACATGACGACTATGCTAATCTCGAACTTACACCTTACGAGCCTGAGTTTCGAGATAAAAAATTCCCATTCTCGAAATATGGGTGTAACATTTTGCCCCCTCAAAAGTATCAGTTCGAATCCTATGAGAAGGAAACTTTTGAACTGCTTCTATCGAAAACTGAGCCACTTAATATACTCAAGTGTGGACACGCGTCAACTATGGGTTGCTCAATCAGAGTACTCAAGTACCTTTGTACCACACCCACGTCTATTCGCCTGCCAACTTTTGGCCGCCATCGCCACATTTGCACCCGACCGTTCGATTATATACCGAATCCGACCAATGGTCCAGATCAGTTCGACCCTTAACATTCCCTGGGGCCTATAAATACACCCATATCGTCTTCCTCATTTTACTTTCATGTTTTGAATTTTCAAAGAGAAAAAACAAGAACTTAAAAAATTTATTTCAACTTTGCTTGTTTTCCAAGCCACGGAAACAACCTACCTCCAATATATTCGATTCAGTGAGGTCCTCCCTGTTACCAACACTCCAGTCGGCGATTTCTTTGTACTCGCAGACATTTGTGTGTAAGTTCCCATTCTTCACCTTGCTCTGTTATTTATGTACTTTTACGTATTTTTTTGCTATGTGAATGTACTTACTAGGAATGTTTTTACTAGTTTCTAGCTTTTGCAAAGTTGTGTATCTGATATTACACAAATTTTTGACTTAAATTTTTTGAAATCCCGGTTCTCAAATCCAAATTTAGTGCAAAAAAGGCACATGTAGGTTTTTTTAGACCACGGGCAATGTATCGTGTAGACCAAGAAATGGGGTTATGAATTAGAGTTTTAAATTGCCCAAATCCCAAAATTATCACCTTTTTGGGTAATCGCCAACTTTTCTCCTGAAAATCTAGGATTCTTAAAATGAACCCACACTTTCCCTCTCTCGCGTCAGATAGACGCTCGAAGCCCGAACTTTACAATAGTTCGAGGTTCTTCCTTGAATTCATCCTGTCCTTTCGAGACCTCAGTCTCGATCGATCTTACTCCATGATCTCGAGCCTTCGATCTCGAATCACCAAAAATCATACTCTAATTTCTTGTATGCCTGTCCCTCACCCTTTTATTTCTTGCTAGATGTCAAAAAATTCTGAGAATCGACGGGAGTCAGTGCTCGCAATCCCTTATTATCAATCAACTCCCAGTCCAGAATCTCCCTTCACCCAGAACAAGCGACTGATATGCGAGCACAAAGTGAGGTGTGAAAAAGAAGATATCCGAGCCCATTTTCGACATCAGATTGACGAGGTCGAAGAAAGAAAAAAGTGGAAACTTTGGGTCGCGATTTACCCAGATGCTGACCCTGAACTCAGACCTATCCCCCTCGATCCCAAACTCAAAGTCACTGTTGCCTTCGAGCCTGGTGTACTTTCCTTTTCTCTGATGGAGGACTCTTCAAACCGCCCTTCTACGTCGCAAGGTGCTTCCATTCCTACCTCCAGGGAGGAATTATTCGAGGCCAAGCATTATTGGATCTTGGTTACTTCGACGGGTCAAATTTCTGACATCCTAGCTCGCCACGGCTTGAGACTATCCGGCACGCTGATGTATCAAGCTGCAACTTCGAACGAGCAGAGCTTCTATGCCCCTGGTGATGGCCGACCCAATAATAAGATTAAGCTCGATGCTTGGAGTCGCAAGCACATGAAGGCAGGGGCTCTTCTTCCCCTGAAATCTTTTTTTAAGGATTTTCTAGACTTTGTCGGGCTCACGCCCTTCCAACTTCAGACCAACTCCTACAGGGTTTTTTCCACCCTCAGGTCGCTATACCACGAGCTAAAGTGGGAAGGACCTTCACCAAGAGAGATTCTCTATCTCTTTTGCTTGAAAAGCAACTCCTCCCGAGCTCAGGGAGGAGATGGCTTCTACTATCTATCGAGCTACCCAAAGGAGAAGAAGATCTTTGAGGACATGTTGAATCATCCTCCCAACTTCAAGCTGGCCTTCTTCTAGACAGACGGCCTTGCTCCCTCAAAGTTCTATTCGTTTAGACGAATTCATAAGTACACATGCTTATTTCTTTTTTCGCCCGATTAATGATTAGGCTCTAAATAATGACACATATCCATTTATTCAGCCAATTATCACCGTCCCACACCCTCTGTACGCCCTAAATATCCACGGGTTATTAGCGAGCTGGAAAAGAGCATAATTCTATCGGCCACGTGGAAGCCACCTACCCGGAGCTGCTGTTACAAGTCTCTACCTCTTTAGCTCGAGATAGCCAAAGGTTTAGTGAGATTACTAAGGCATCGGGTCAGTAGTGTGGACACCACGAGCTAAGACTACATCAAGCCTGGGGTACGAGCTTGAGCTGACACCTCCGACCCTTTATAAAGTCAACCACGCAATGTAAACGTGCATACATCAGACATCACGTGTCTACCCCATTCCTGAATTCTCGGACACGCAGCATAAACGTGCGTGTTCAGGCACCCCACGACTGGTTTGGGCCATGCGACCCATTATCCCCCTTTCCTATTGATTAGACCACACTTCATTGTCAGGTTTTAGGAATTAATCATGAATGTCACAGAAGTGACATGATGGGTAAGAAGGTCACGGGGCGACCTCCTTTGCCAACACCCAGGTGTCCTCTCCCTATAAATATGGAGACCCTGGGAGTTGCAAAGGGTTGGCTTCTAATTTGTAAAGAAATACCCTGTAAGGAATATCAGAGATATATCAATAATATTGGTTGGTGGACTAGAAGGATTTTAACCTTTGAACCACCTAAAAAAGTATTCGAGTTATAATCTTCCTTTTAAGATCATTCATCTATTACAGTTCATCATTTAGCACTAATCCCTCTCCTTATTCATATAATTATATGTTGCCGAAGAACCGCATCTACAGTTTGGTGCTTTCATTGAGAGCTTTTAGATTAGTGCTATCGTAAAAACCCAACCATGGTAGTTACTCGCTTAAGGCATGGTAACGAGGCGGATCAACGTGATGGGCATGAGGCCCATCGTGCCGCCATATTCGATGAGCAGAACCCTGAGGTTCAGCGGCGACTGGGCAAGCAGCTAATGGGCCAAGACGACACTGGAAGTTCGGCTCCCCGGCCGCCCAATCCGAACCCGGATTTCTACACGGCGGTAGAAATGGAAAATGCACAGTTGAGGAGTCAGCTGGCGAAAGAAAACCAGCAGATTCAAGAGGTTTTGGCCTGACTACCTCCTCTTACAACCGGCGCTAACGTCAGAAAGAGGCATGGTGAGAATCATAAGTCCCGCCGGGGTAACCGGTCCAGGCCCAGTCAGTTGGTCAGACCCCCAACATCAAATTCTACTCCCATGTCGGATCACCAAGAAACTGCATTTGAGGAACTTCCTAGGGCCGATCAGCAATTCAGCCAATCGGTCCGGACCTCAACTCCTAGCTTACTCCCGCCCTCGAGTGCACCCAGGAGGGCTCGAGGAAGCTCGCGGAGGAGATCCGGGGAGGGCTCGCGGTGACAGCCTGCCCCGGCCAGCCGTCCTGCGCCCCGCTCAGACCGCCGAGCACAGGACGCGGAGGATGGTAGAGCGGAGCGACCGTGACCTAGCTTAATCCACCCTGATGGGACTAGGATCACGTCCCCAGTTAGGCATTCTCCTTCACCAATAAGATACCTATCTCCTCCCCGTCCAGTTCGAGACATTCCAGCACATGGGAGCAGCAGGAGAAATCCTCCTTCCGTCGGACCCTCCCATCGTAGCCAGGCACCCAGGGAAGTCCCAGATCCTCACCCTCAGCGGCGGGCTCCGAGCTTTTCAAATGGAAGTTACTGGACTGGGATTCGTTGAAGTGACATCTCCGGCGGAGACCTACGCCATCGCTTGAGCTCGGCGCAAAGCCCTCAGGCCGCCCCGAGGGGTGACCTCCGAGATCGTCTAAACTCTTAGAGAGGAAACCCAGTTAGAAATGGCAGTCGTGCTCGCCAAGGGGAAGGCCTATCTGAAGTACGTGATAGCGGGAATGTCCCATATAACCTATCTCAAGATAGGAGGGACAATAACCCGCCTAATGCGTACCATGGAACCGGAGCTGTTGAACAGCCCCGGAACAACCAAGGAAGTCAGGACCGAACCCTTGAGCGTCTGGCTCAGATGGAGGAGCTGATGAGGAAGCTCTTATCAGAAAAAGACAAAGATGAGTATGACTCGGGAGACGAACTCGAGCTCTTCGCCCCCAGCATAGCAGCTACGGCGTATCCACCTGGTTTTCGTATACCTCACTTGTCCAAGTTCAATGGAGACGGGGACCCGTCAGATCATCTGGGTATGTTCAACACCCTGATGATGGCCCACAACATTGGTCATGAGCTGAGATGTTTGATATTTCCTTCCACCTTGACTGGGCCGACCAGGCAATGGTTCAAGTAGAGTAAAAAGCAGTCCATCAGCTTGTGGAAAACCTTTTCTACCGACTTTAAGAGGGCATTCCGAGCTTCTCATGTTGCCCGTGTCAAAGCCGACACCCTGGCGAACGTAAGACAGTAGCCCGACAAACCTTTGAAAGCTTACCTGAGCAGATTCACAAACGTCACTGCTCGAGCCAGGGACGCAGACGACAGCTCCAAGTCATGGCCTTGAGGACTGGGATCCTCGTTGGAGGCGGACTCTGGGAAGAGATACAGAGAAAGGGAGTCAGCACCGTAAACGAGTTCCTAAATAGGGCCCAGGGATGGATAAACCTGGAGGAGGCACGAGCATCGGCCGTGGGAACCAGCCAGGCCCCTGAACAGCCCGCTGGAGTAGGAACGGATGTCGTGACAGCGACACAAACCGTTACACAGAATAACTAGCTTAGTGGAGGCAAGAGAAAAGGGAGCAGCGAGGGCGACCAGCACAACCCAAAGAAGAACAAGTCCATGGAAAATTTTAAGCCAGTCTACGCGACTTATACCGAGCTCACACACACTAGGGAGAACATTTTCCTAGCAAACTCTGCTCGCCTCCCTTGGAAGAAGCTGGAACCGTTGAAGCACCAGAAGGGTAAGCGAGACCCCTCCAAGTTTTGTCGGTTCCACAACGACATTGGCCACAACACTAATGATTGTAGGCACCTGAAGGATGAAATAGAGACTCTCATCAGAGTTGGACCCTTGGCTCAGTATGCGCGGAATAGGGTTCCCGCCGGCCAACTAGCTCCGGAAGTTCCGATAAGTCAGCCCGGGTCTCGGATAGATCAGGACATCCCTCCTTCTGTGATAGGAGGAGAGATCTCCACGATCTCAGGAGGCCCCCATCTGGCTGGCATGAGTAGAGGTGCCCTGAAGAGACATGTCAACAAACTTAAGGCTCATAATGGAGTGGAGTTCTTCCCTGAGCAGCCAAACAGCAACGATTGGAGAGGTAACCAATCATATTCACCGAGGAAGATGCCAGTCATGTCCAGTTCCCTCATAACGATCCTCTGGTCGTAGCCGCTTAGCTTGCTAACTGGAGAGTTAGGAGAATACTGGTCGATAATGGGAGCTCGGTGAACCTGCTGTTCCGGTCTACGCTGGAAAAGATGGGTTTATTTGTCACCGAGTTGAAAGCCACCTCCATGATGCTATATGGATTCTCTGGAGAAGGGGCGGCAGCAATAGGAACAATCGAGCTGGTGATCACCCTGGGAGAGGGACCCTGGACTGTCTCGAAACTCCTCGAGTTTGTAGTCATCGATTGTCCCGCCGCGTACAATGCTATTTTGGGCCGCCTACATTGATAGCGTTTGAAGCCATAACCTCCATCCGCCACCTCGCGCTAAAATTCCCCTCTTCCTCGGGGATATGCACGGTCCGAGGTGATCAGCTCGCTGCCAGGGAATGCTACAACATTTCTATGAAGGGAAAATCAATACCCGGGCAGTTAACGATGACCATCCAAGGCGGTAATGAGGAATCTCAGGAACTTATGCCTAGTCCTGAGATTGAAAAACCTCAGAGTGCCAAAGGGGAGAATATCATCTTAATAATGATATCGACCCCAGAATAGGCGAGGATAGATCCGAGCTCCAGGCCATCGAAGAGCTCGAGGAGGTAAGCATCGATCCATAAGATCCCTCGAAGGTGGTAAAGCTCGGGAAAAATCTATGTATCGAAAGGAAGGTAGAGCTGATTAAGTTTCTGCAGGAGAATCTAGATGTGTTCGCCTGGTCTCATGAAGACATGGTAGGGATCAGTCCGAGCGTCATCATGCACACCCTCCACTTGGATAAAAGCATGCCTGCAAAATCCCAGAAACAAAGGCGCCTAGGAACAACCCGAGCTGAGGCCCTAGAAGAGGAAGTAGCCCGGCTCTTAAAGTGCGACTTTATCCGTGAGGCAAAGTTCCCGTTCTGGGTCGCCAATCCTGTGTTGGTCCCGAAGCCCAACGGGAAATAGCGGACCTGCATCGACTTCTCCGATCTGAACAAAGCTTGCCCCAAAGATTGCTTCCCCTTGCCAAGGATCAACCAATTGGTAGATGCCACGGCGGGGCACGAGCTCATGTCTTTTATGGATGCATACTCGGGCTATAATCAGATCGCCATGAACCCAGCAGATCAGGAACACACTAGCTTCATGACCCCAACTAACGTTTATTGTTACAAGGTCGTGCCCTTCGGGCTGAAGAATGCAGGAGCTACATACCAGAGGTTGGTAAATAGGATGTTTACCAACCAGATCGGGAAGAATATGAAAGTGTATGTTGACGACATGCTGGTCAAGTAAAAAACTGTCGATAACCATGTTTCTGATCTGGAGGAATGCTTTAAGATATTGAGAGAATACGACATGAGGCTTAACCCCCAAAAATGTACTTTCGGGGTCGCGTCAGGAAAATTCCTGGGTTTCATTGTCAATACCAGGGGAATAGAAGCAAACCCCGATAAGATCAGGTTGCTACTCGAGATGCCCTCACCCTGGTCGCGAAAGGACGTTCAAAGTCTGGCAGGAAGGGTGGCGGCCCTTAATCGGTTTATTTCTAAATCTACCGACAAGTGTCTGCCATTCTACAACCTGCTTCGGGGGAATAAGAAATTCGAGTGGACCGAGGAATGCGAACGTGCCTTCCTCGACCTGAAAGCACATTTAGCCGAGCCGCCCGTATTATCCAAACCAACGGCAGGAAAGCCTCTTTTCCTTTACCTAGCTGTCACGGAAGATGCAGCTAGCGCCGTATTAGTTCGAGAAGAAGACCGGTCTTAAAAGCCAGTCTATTACATCAGCAAGAGGCTTCTCGGAGCTGAATCCCGGTATCCGTTGATGGAAAAGATGGCTTTCTATCTCATTACGGCCTCCCGAAAGCTCAGGCTGTCTTTCCAATCCCACTCAATACACGTCATAACCGATCAGCCTTTAAGGCAGGTTTTGCAAAAACTTGAAGCATCGAGACGTCTGTTGAAGTGGGCTATTGAACTCAGCCAATTTGAGATATTTTACATACCGCGAACTGTAATAAAAAACCAGGCCCTGGTTGATTTTGTGGCAGAGTGCATTGGATTCCGAGAAGATCCTGTGGAAGAGTTAGTCCAGGCCTCCTTAGCCCAGGCCTCGTGGAAGGTCTTCGTAAATGGCTCGTCTAATGAGAGTGGCTCCGGGGCTGGAATCATATTGATATCCCTAGAAGGACATCGATTCCACTCGGCGTTGCGATTCAGATTCAAAGCATCCAACAACGAGGCTGAATATGAAGCTTTACTGGCTGGGCTAAGGGTGGCCCAGGAGTTGAAGGCCAGCTCCGTCAAGTGTTACAGCGATTCCCAGCTCATGGTAAACAACGTGTTAGGGGAATACTAAGCACGGGGAACCAAGATGGCTGCTTACCTGGCCAAGGTAAAGAAAGAACTATCCGCATTCGAGCGCGGATCAATCGAGCAGATACCTCGGGAACAGAATGCCAACGCGGACGCCCTCGCGAAGCTCGCTGCCTCTGGGGAGGCGGAGACTTTGGGGCTAGTTCCGGTAGAGTTCTTGGAATGGCCCAGCATAGAGGAAGTCGGGGCAGAGATCGAGATGATTGATGCCAGACCGACTTGGATGACTCCCATCCTCGAGTATCTCACAGTAGGAAAGTTACCTGAGGAGCGAAATGACGCAAGGAGGGTACTTTACCAGGCTCCAAGGTATACAGTGATAGATGGGACATTATATCAGTGTGGACACTCTTTACCTCTCCTATGGTGTGTTCTGCCAGGCGAGGCGAAGACCATCTTACAGGAAGTGCATGAGGGTTTTTGCGGAGATCACACTAGGGGGCAAAACCTAGCCCTGAAGATATTAAGGCAAGGGTATTATTGGCCCACTTTGTCAAAGGACTCGATCTCCTACGTCAAAAAATGTGACAAGTGCCAGCGATTTGCCATAGTTTCCCGAGCTCCCCCAGTCGAGCTGAAGATGATCTCGTCCCTGTGGCCATTCGCGATCTGGGGGATTGACTTGGTTGGAGCCCTCCCTACTGGAAAGGGAGGATTTCATTACGCGGTGGTGGCTATCGACTACTTCACCAAGTGGGCAGAAGCAGAGCCCCTAGCAACGATTTCTTCAAAAAGAGTCCTCAACTTCGTGGTCAAGAGCATTATCTGCCAATTCAGGCTGCCAAAGAAGATCGTGTCAGATAATGGAACGCAGTTCGATAGCGACCTCTACACCGAATTCTGTGAGAGGCACGACATTGTTAAAAGATTCTCCTTCGTGGCCTATCCCCAGGCCAATGGGCAGGTCGAGGCCGTCAATAAGACGCTAAAGGCAAGCCTTAAAAAAAGACTGGGCGAAGCTAAGGGAATCTGGCCAGAACAGCTCCCCCAGGTACTGTGGGCATACCAGACCTCACATCGAACGTCGACGGGTCATACTCCTTTCTCCCTGGCTTTTGGGAGTGAGGTAGTCCTTCCTGTCGAAGTAAAGGTAGCCTCGCATAGAGTCCAAGCATTTGACCAAGACTGGAATGACGAATTGCTCTGCGCGTCCCTCGACCTGATTAACGAAAAACGAGAAGATTCACAGCTGCAGCTCATGCATTATCAACAAAAGGTCACTCGTTATTTCAACTCAAAGGTCAGGAAATGCATCTTTAGCGTTGGCGACCTGGTACTCAGAAGAGTCTTCTTAGCCAATAAAGATCCCAAGGATGGAGTGTTGGGACCAAACTGGGAAGGGCCCTACCAAATAACCGAGGTCGTGAAAGAAGGAACCTACAAGCTAGCTCAGCTTAATGGAGAAGCAGTCCCACGGACTTGGAACGCTATCCACTTGAAGAAATATTATCAATAATATCTTTGTAAGGCTTAATTGGAAAGGCCATCTTTTGTTTATTAAGTAATAACAACTAATCTTTTACATTATTGTATATGTTTGTGGGTGTAAACTCAAGTAACCATGAAAGACCATTTCCTGATTACTTGGGGGGCATATATCTTGGATATAACCAGGTCCTAAAACTTAGAAGTTAGTTCAAATTGATTGATCAATGTTTTTCTTAAAAAGCACGAGATATCGATAAAGAATTGACGCGAACTAAGTTTTTAAATTAATATCCTGGATATAACTAAGTCCTAAAACTTAGAAGTTATTTCAAATTGCTTGATCGATGTTTTTCTTAAAAAGCACGAGATATCGATAAAGAATTAATGCAAACTAAGTTTTCAAATTAATAACCTGGATATAACCAGGTCCTAAAACTTAGAAGTTAGTTCAAATTGATTGATCGATATTTTTCTTAAAAAGCACGAGATATCGATAAAGAATTGACGCGAACTAAGTTTTCAAATTAATATCCTGGATACAACCAGGTCCTAAATCTTAGAAGTTGATTCAAATTGATTAACATATGTTTTTTTCCTAAAAAGCATAGGATGTCAATCACAACACCAACAGGAGAAAAAATCCTAAGCCCCGACAGGCTGCTCCCATGAAGTCACCCCCTCGGCATCCTGCTCGGTTGTGGTGGAAGTCTCCCCGGTCTCGGATGGTGCCTCTTGTTGAAGGCGAGCTTTGAACTTCTTTAAGAAGGACTCCCACACGTCCGGCCCCAGGAAGGAGAAGTCACCATCCGGGTTAAAGGCCCAGCAATGGTACAGCATGGCCTCCATGGAGGAGCTGGGGGATGCCCTCTCTGCCACAAGGGCAGCCTTGGCTTCTTCAAGTTCCACCTTCGCGGCGCCCAGGGCGACCTTGGTAGCCTCGGCCTCTAGCAGCTTGGTCCGAGATTCCTCCAGCTTGGCCTATGCAGTTGCCAGGGCGGCTTTAGCATCTTGCTCTTGTTGCTGAGCGGACGTGAGGGCGGCCTGGGCAGCCTGGTGCTCGCCCCTGATCTCGTCAATCCTGGCCTTGGACCGAGATATGCTTCGGTGGAGAGCCAGAGCCGCCTACAAGATGAAAAGATATTAGGCAAGTGCCTTAGGAATTAAACAGAAGGAACCAGTGGTAAAGCAAACTTACCGTGAGGGTCATCCCCAGTGAAGACTCCATCACGTTCTCGAGGCTCCTCGTCTCGATCTCCCACAAATCCCTCGGGGTGGCATTGTAGCAGCGGTCCACCATGTAGGTCGCGGTTTCGTAAACCGTCCCCCGAAAAGCCTCGGGGACTTTCTCCAAGGCCTGAGGGTTAACCGGGACGCGCACGGCGGGGACCTGGGCTTCCAAGGTCCCGGTTGAAACCTCATTTTCCCGACCAGGTACAGGAGGTCGCGGGGGAGGTGGAGCCATCTTCTCTACTGCAGGAGGGGGTGGAGGCACTTTCTCCATGGCAGAGGGACCCTGGTTTTTCCCCTTGGCGGGGACTTGGAGGAAGTCCCGACTGCTTTCTTCGCCAACCGGAGCCTTTTCACCAAGGGCCTGGATGGCCCGGAGGAAGGGTTTCCCCCCTGGAACATAGACCGCAAAACATTGTCCCAGGGCTGCGATATCTCCTCGTCTGAAACAAAGACAGCAATGCATTAATATGCATGTAAAAATACTTTGATAACAAAAAAGCTAAAGTATGTATTGAAAAAGGTCCTACCCTCCGAGCTAGAGGAGGAATCTATTGTCACGACCTCCGGCCCTGGGGCTTCTACGGGGGAGTCTAAGATGATGACTTCACGGGTGAGAAGAGGCTCTGGGTCCGGATTCGCCTCAGGACTAGACTCCTCTACATACTGCCTAAGACCCAGAGCTACTACACCCTCCAGAAGGGAGGGCCACGACCTAAGATTGGTCCCGTACTCCTCAAAAAAGGCCAACCTAAAGGCCAAGGTATTATCTACTACTACAGTACCCCTAGGGCGGCCCATGTCATAACGGAACACGAGCTGGTCAACACACTGGAGTAGAGTGATGTTGCAGTCTGGGTCATTTTGGTGGCTGTGAACGAGTTGGCTAGGGTTAAACCTAGCAAGCCGTAGGTCTGCGACGACCTTGTCTAAGTCCCTAAATAAGTAAGGGTTACCTTGGCCGGAGGGGCCGGCTGCTGCCCCGGACTGGGTCCTCTCTGCATTGACCTCCTGGGCGACCTCCAGAGCCCGCTTCCGGCGCACGAAGGGCACCTCATCCTCCTTTTCCTCGTCCTCATCCGCGGCCTCCTCCTCGGGGATGGGCGCCATCTCGTGAGCAACGTGGATGGTCTGCGGCCTCCTCAAGGCCAGAGTCTGGCCCGATGAAATTAACTTACACGCCAGCATCGTCTCATCAGACATGAGCTGACGGTAGTCTTTTTCACTCGGGGGAATCCCCGCCAAGGTTTCGTACTGACCCCCAAGGGTCACCGACTTAGCCGTCCTCGCAAAAATAGCTGCACGACAGTTTTCAAGTCAACAACGAATGAAAAGAGACTAATCAACGACCACCTTGCGAGCTAAAGTTAGAAGGAACTTACGAGGATGGTTGAAGTAATGGTATTCGCAGTTGTGAAACACCTTTGACATGAAGAATTGATCCTTGAAGTCATTGGGGTGGCTGGGCAGCTCGATGATCGCAGCTGAATTGGGAAAACAGGTCAGGTAGTAGAACCCATCACCTCGCCCCCGTTGCTTCGGGCTGGCTTTGAGGCAAAAGAAGTAAAGGATGTCCGCCGGCATGGGGACCTCCCATTCCTGCTTCAGGAACAAATACTTTAACCCTGCTACCAGACGGTAGGAGTTAGGGGGGAGCTGGAAGGGGGCCAGCTTCACGTAATTTAAGAAGTCCGCGAAATACTGGTCCAGGGGAAGAAAGGCCCCAGCCTTGAGATGTTCGTCGCTCCAGGCTGCGAACTCCTCGTCGAGCGGCGTGCAGCTCCGCTCCCCCTCAAGGGGAGGTCGGCGTCCAGGGCGCCTTTCCCTATCTCTATATTGTGGGAAAGCATTATCTTGTTAACTTTCCCCTGGGTGATGACCTTCGAGGAAATCCTCTCGGCCTCGAAAAAGGCGTCGGGCCCCACCTCGACCTCCTTCTCCATGGTGGGACCAAAGTGGGGAATCGGGGAGTCTGTTGCCACCTCTTTCCCTTTGCTGGCTTGCTGGGAAGACGAGCTGCCAGCACTCTTCTTGGATGCGCTCTTCTTGGGTCCCATCTGGTCGCCTAACGAACAAAGAAGAAAGTTTAGAAAAGGAGACCTAAGCATAAGAAATAATCTAGCGCGAAGAAGGGTTTCCTTTACACGGACTGAGGTAATCTCAGCTTGCGGCGAGTGAGACCACGCGGTTTTATGAACATGTGCCTGTGCTCCCAATGGGTCCCCGATTGCTTGGGATCCATGTGTCAGGAGGGTCAGGATAAAGTTTGCCTTGGAAGGAAAGTTTCGAAAGGAAAAACCTCCTGTGAAGCGTGTCCTCTAAGCTACCCGGTTTTTGCACCCTAGAAACTTGTTGTTCCAAACAGGCATAAAAAACTTTTACCCAGAAAATCACCCCAAAGTTGTATCCTATGAGTCATGCTCCTAAGCATTCTCTTTCCTACGGTCGATACCCCTAGGATAAAAACCTATGCACAAAATATCAACAAAGAAAAACAAAAGACAAACACCCTACTGCATGCGACTAAGAAGAAAGTTTACCTAAGCAAGGGAAAGGGAAAAAATTTAAAGCATGCAACAAATGGAGGACTTACAGAAAGTTTTTGCTGCGTAAAGACTGAAAGGAGCGTCTGGGTTGAAGTCCTGTTGGAATCGCTGGTACCAGAGTCACGAAAGAGCCCTCGTGTCTGAAACTCAGGAACATCGGGAATACTGACCGGAAGAAAGAAAGGGTTTTGAGACTGAGAAGAAAGAAGAAAGAAGAGGAGAAAATTTTCAAATAAAAGGGTGGCTCATGCGAAAGGTTTCCAGCCTTATATATACGTAAAAGGCCAGAGGATGAGGGCCGTTCGATTGTCTTGATGTGGGACACGAGGATCACAACTCGAAAGACGAAACGACGACCGAAGATAGGCTAGGCCATTTAATGCGGTTCTCAGAAGACGGACCGTAACCAACCACGATGCTCCACGTATTCGATACCACCGTAATGGGCGGGATATGAAGAGTCCACAAGGAAGCCTAAAATCCCCCACTGTGGCCACAGGTGACGTCATATGCCACGAGCAGGGGCTTGGGGGGGGGGGCAATTGTACGCCCTAAATATCCACGGGTTATTAACGAGCTGGAAAAGGGCCCGCTCCCCATTGGCTCGCCATCATGAACGCCCGTGCTCGGGAAATGAAGCAAACGACGAGGCTACAAGCTCGAGCGGTGGAGGTAAAATCATTCTTAGCTCAGCTATGTGGTCTCCCTCTTTGCTAAATCATAAACTCGATACCCTGATCCTATTCCCGGATTCTATGGATAATTTCCATGTATGGTCTTGGGTAGATGAGAGGGTTCATAAGTTCGATAGTTGGTTAGGAAAATTCCAGACTATGTATAGTTTAAATGAGGTTTGGGATGGGGTCGTTGTTCAGTACGGTACCAATAACTATAGAGACCTTTCGAGGCTATCACCCACATATAGGGAAGGGACTCCCCCAATCTCCTCTGAAGATAGGGGGATTACATGATCACCGAGCACAAGCTCGAGGGAGAGTTCTAGTTAGGTTTCTTTTTACTTTAACCTTTGTTTCTTTTTGTAGTTTAAGCCTGTTAAGTAATGTGTAACTTGTGTGTATGCAGATAATATGGAGTATGATCTCGACAACGTACTCAACCGCCGCTCCAGAACGAAGCAAAGCAAACGTCCGAGGGCGTCGCAGAGAGTGGGACGCCCTTCTAAGGTCCCAAAAAGAACCGAGGCGACTCCTCTAGCCCTGGACTCCAAAGGCCCGAGCCAAGCTGCTGCTGCAGACCCCAAGGCTAGGGTATCTGCTGAGGTCACACTCTGTTGGGAAAACTTATACAGGATCTTTATTTATTTTCATATATATCTAATATTAAACAAATTAATACGAGATAGCCTAAAACATGTTTCTAAAATTGAATTCAAAGAGAAACAAAGAATAGAATACTTACAGTGTACGCAGCAGAATGAAACAGTCATTCCTTCAGTTTTTCTAACTCTTGTATCCTCTCTGTCGCAGAGTATTATCAAGAAACTGAACTGATCTTCTATTTTCTTCACAATCTTCCAATGTATCCTTAGAACCACCTATACTAGTGTGGGAAATTCTCAACACATGAGATAGATATAGAGAGAAGAAGAGAAAATAACAAAGAGGCTTAGAAAAGGACTTGTGTTTAGAGAGAATCTAAAATTATCAGAAAATCAGTGATTAAACTTATCAGACTTATGTTTTGACTTCTCTCTAAGCACTCCTTTTATAGACTCAATTAGGCCATTTAATTTAATTAAAAAATCAATAAAATAATAGCCAATTTAAAGCCCTAGGTCGAAATTATCATGGGTTTTAGGCCCGTGAAATTTCCCATTTGATTATAAGCCCATTGGACTTAAAATCAAGGCCTATATTATTCTCTAAGATTTAATTAATTAAATAATCATTTAAATCATTTATAAAATTAATTTTTTATAATTTTAACATTGATTTAAACTTATTTATTAATTTAGATACCAATTTATCTTAATTAATAAATCTGCCATAATTTCCCTTTTCTTCTCAAAATTACACAACTCTGTGAAACTATCCAAAATTGACCAGGTCAACTTTGATAATTCTAATTGATAATTAAATCAATTAATTGAGACTATCTAGATGATTTTATCCAAGGTACAATGGGGACCATGAGCCTATCAAATCAAGCTCCAATAAGTTATCATAAATCTAACAAATAAATTTACTAAATTATTAATTCCTCGTGACTCCACTATAGACTCGGAATTGCACTCTTGAATTCATAGAACGCTCTATAACAAATATAGATACGCTATTAATTATCCATTGTTACAACCATAATTGTCAATCAATCCTCTATAGACGGTCTACAATGAGATAGGACTAAAATATCGTTTTACCCCTCATTGTATTTTATCCTTAAAACACTTAGTTCCTTGTAAATGATATTTTAGTAAACTAATTTAATTACTGAAATGAGATCTCTATCATTTAACACCTTGAACCAAACTAAAAGGAAACTATCATTTCACTTCTTCATCAGAAGCTATAGATATTCATATCTATGATTAACACTCCCACTCAATTATACTACCGAGTTCCCAAGATGTAAGTATGGGCTAGTTCGTAGGGTAAGCTGGTAATGAACAAGTCAAAGAACTCAAATAATACAATAAGTTAGAATACTAACCACTCAGAATTGAGATTGAATTGACCGATGGTCAACTATATGATATGACTAGAATAGATAATAACGGTATGTTTACTTATCTTATCAACTGTCAATATCGGTCCTGTCCGATGTAACAAATACATCCGATCTTATCTACTTTGCTAATGTTTTGGAAAGAACATAACACTGTAATGTGTAAGTAGATCATATCGTAGATTGGCAAGTCAGTGTAAATCCTGTGCACTGACTAATCTTAGGACTAACTTATTTTGAGCATATAATCATATTTATATTCCACTGTGATTACGTCACTATAAATAAGATTAGCTATATGCTCGGGATTTAATAGAAGTTTATATTAAGCAAATAATCATGAAAATAAAATATGTGAGCAAAGTGATTAACCAAGTTAAAAAATGATTTCTATTCTTTTATTGATAATAAAATGAGATTACAAAGAATTTGGGTTTTAATTAGGGCATAAAACCCCAACAAACTCCCACTTGCACTAATTGAAACTAATGAATTAATTCTAATAATCCCATTTCCTTGATATGCTTATCAAATGTAGCTTTTGGTAGTGTCTTTGTAAACGGATTCGCAAGATTGTCTTTAGTTGCAATCTTCATAACCTTCACATCTCCCCTGGCCACCTATTCCCAAATAATGTGATACTTTCTTTCTATATGATTACTCCTCTTGTGACTTCGAGGTTCTTTCGAGTTGGCCATCGCTCCTGTATTGTCACAAAACAACACAAGCGGTTTATCCATTTCTGGAATAACACCAAGATCTGAATAGAACTTCTTTAGCGAGACTATTTCCTTAGCTACTTCTGACGCGGCTATGTACTCAGCCTCCATGATGGAATCTGAGATTGCAGATTGCTTTACGCTTCTCCAAATCACAGCTCCACCCCCAAGAGTAAACACCATTCCAGAAGTAGACTTCCTGTCATCGACATCAGTTTGAAAATCTGAATCGGTGTAGCCTACAGGGTTCAGAACACCACCCTTATAGACTAACATATAATCCCTAGTCCGTCTCAAATACTTCAGGATATGCTTAACTGCTATCCAATGTTCCGGTCCTCGGTTTGACTGATCCCTGCTCACTACTACCACTGCATAGCAGATATCTGGTCTAGTACACAACATGGCATACATCAGACTTGCAACTGCAGATGCGTAAGGAACTTTTCTCATTGTATCTTCCTCTTCAGGAGTCTGGGTCTTTCATTTTGAAAGTTGAAGATATAAATCTCTACATTCCTAATATGCCCTTTATGTCACTACTTAATATCAACATATAATCAATATGTAGACACGCCAAGATGACATAGTCATCACAAGTCTTAGAATATTGTCATTATACAACAAACTCTCAAAGAACTAAACTTCTCTTGATTCAATTATCAAACTAGACTCCAAGTATAATAGGCTATTTGAGGCATAGTGTACAAATACACATTTGATGGCTATTGGACCCAACTTGGTCCTTTTAGGCTCTGATACCCTTGCAATAGGCAAGGCACCCACAAACTTTGAGATACCCTAGTTTGGGCTTCATTCCTTTCCATATCTCATATGGTGAAATTTGATTATTCTTTAGAGGAATATGGTGTAGAATATGACAAGCGGATAGCAAGACTTCTCCCCATAACGCAAAAATCAAATTTGCATGTAATAACATAGCATTAATCATTTCAACACATGTTCTATTTTTTCTTTCCTTTATACCATTTTGTTGGGTGTATACGGGGTTTTACATTCATGCATTATACCATGCATCTCACAAAACACATTTAATTCCTTGGAAAAGTTTTCACCGCCCCTATCACTTCTAATCACTTTAATTTTCTTTTCCAATTGATTTTCAACTTCGACTTTATAGATTTTAAACATTCTAAAAAGGCCTCATCCTTATTCTTAAGCAAGTGCACATATGTGAATCTAGAACAACCATCAATAAATGTAATAAAATACCTATATCCAAGTGTTGAAAGAGAAACTAACTTGTTAGATTTGATACATAAATGTAATAAAATACCTATGTCCACCCCTAGTTTCTCTTTCAACATTTGGATAAGGTTTCTTTACCATCTTAGATTTAATACATGTTTACTGAGTTTTTCAAAAACTAGAATTATAAGAAATAAGAGAGCTAAAAAGAAAGGATTGAAGATAAACAAACAGAGTTTTTACGTGGTTGGGGCATTAATGAACCTTAGTCCACAAGTCTATTGTATTAGAGCTTAGAAAGTTTTTACAATGGAGTTTTTTGCAAGTCTGAGCAGAGTAATTGCTTACAATAGAAAATTGGGGGGCCCCTTCTACAGTGCACAATTGGTCCTATTTATAGGGAGTTGGATGCAATGGGCTTGGGCCGGACTAATCCGGGCCCAATATGGATATAATCATGGCTTGCTCGCTAATAGAGGCTTAAGACAAAGGACTCTGCTAAATAATACACATTAATAAGGGCCCATTGGGTCGACTTAGGCATAACAAAGATTTACAACTGACATCGGTACATAGCCTCATACTGATCCGCGTGGGCTGATAAAGAAATCCTAGGCACATGATCCGCCAGAGTACTGGCAGTATTGTTCCTCAATAACGACGTACATTTCGTATGTAACCTCTTATGCAGGTTAGTTGAGGAGACCAAACTTTGTGTTTCTCGGGAATGTGTTAGCGTCAGGGAAGTTCAATCCTACCCACCTGAATGCCAGGTCCGGGTTCATTTACTAACGTCCTGGTCCGTTTACCAGGACCCTGGTTCGTTCGTCCGAGCTCAGATTTATTTATTAACATCCCAGTTCATTCTTCGACTGTTGAGCCTGACACCCTTACTCGTATCCCAGATGATGCCATTAGGTTGGAACCAGGAAGATGAGTTGGGTCTGCATCTTGGTCCCGATTCCTTCGTTCTGGTGGCGCCCATCGTACAATGTTAGGTTGACTGACGATTGGACCACTAGGAATTTCTTCTTCCCTATCCATTGGGCTTAGGTTTGGGCCTTTGATCTCTTCGAGAGAGCCCACAGACCCATTATGTCATGTCGCGTGTCCAAGGGCAAAACAGGGATAACATTTACCCCCTAAGTCTTCGTCTGTGTTTGCACAGTGGAGACTTGCTTCATTCTCCCGGATCAAATCCTGACGTCTCGGTTTGTTTCCTAGAAGATGGGTTCATTTTCATGGGGACCACTCGGTTAACCTTTCATGGAAGAGGCTTGCATTAGTGTCCCTGATCAAATCCCAATAGCCCGGTTTATTTCCCAGAAGGCGGGTTCATTTACATCGGGGCCATTTGGGTGATCCCCGTTCTTTCGAATTCACCACGTTTTATATACGTGTCCCTCAGTAACTGGTGCGTCTAGACCACTCGTGCCTTGAGGATTTGGAAAGAATCTTTTGATTGTCACAGTAATCGATGGATGTCAGCGTGTAATGTCTTAGATAACCAAGACCGTTACACTGTGTGTTTATAATTGTGCAAGACTTGCTAATCAAGTCATTCAGTTGAAAATGTGACCCTAAAGTCATAATCGAGCTAGGGTTAAAAGATTTTGGTCATAAATGAATAATTTTTTATTTATGAACAAAATATTTTAACCCTAGCTTGATTATGACTTTAGGGTCACATTTTCAACTAAACGACTTGATTAGTAAGTCTTGCACATTTATAAACACACAGTGTAACGGTCTTGCTTATCCAAGGTGTTACAAATTAGAATCAGAGCTGTCTAGGTTTAAGGGTTCCTGAAGACTGGCTGGACATGCACACTCGCCGCTAAAGACAAGCTCGACTTAGGGTTTGGCAATTGTATATTCGTGCTTATGTGCTTAAGTGTTTGAAAGGAATATGAATGCTTTAATCTGTATGATTAATAGGGAGAATGAGATACTGATAGGGTCTGGTCCTTGACTGCTGTGTGATTATATTGAGGCATGCTTATTAGCATTGCGGTTGCATGTGGATGAATATTTGGATAATTGTTATATCTTGATTGCTTGTGATTGGTTGAGTTCTAATGGTGGATCATGGAAAGATTGTTACCCTGTCATCATAGTCTGACCGCCGAGTCATTTATTGCAGATTAACTTGGATAGCTTTGCATCCAAGGCGATCTATAGGACTAGTCGGCACTGGGTCCGAGACTAGAGATGATGACCAGGGCCAGAACCCTCCGCCAGCCCCTGAAAACTGACAATAGATACTGGCAGACATGCAAGCCCGGCTTCAGAGTCAGGAATAGCAGATCTGTCTTTTGAGACACCAGGCTCCGTCAGGGAGTATTGCACCTATTGTGCCACATGTTATGGCACCAGTTGTTCAGGCACCTGAGGTTGGGAACAGGTGGGAGCCACTATATGAGCGATTCAGGAGGCAGCATCCTCCAACCTTTGAGGGAGGACCAAATCCACTAAAGGCTGAATAGTGGATTGGTATGATTACCTCTATCCTAGATTTCATGAGGGTATAAGGTAATGACCGGGTGGCCTGTGCCACATATATGCTAAGAGAGGATGCTCGCATGTGGTGGGGAGTGGCATCACAGACTAGAGATGTTACCAATCTGGGTTGGGATGGATTCAAGGATTTGTTCAGTCAGAAGTATTATAACGTTGCCATCAGGGTAGCAAAGGTGAATGAATTTGTGGGGTTGGTATAGGGCAATATGACAGTTACAGAGTACACCCTGAAGTTTGACAGACTTGCAAAGTCGCACTAGACCTTGTGCCAACTGATGCAGATAGGCATGACAGATTCATTAAAGGACTTAATGCTATGATAGCCCGAGATGTGAGAATTATAACAGTACCTGGGGGGAAGACTTATGACCAGGCTATTGAGAAGGATCTTACTGCTGAGGAGGCGGAAAACAAGATTCAGAAGGAGAACATCGCGAGATGGGAGGTTCACAGGGCAATGCCTCCATACCCAGGATCTAGTAAGGGCGAATGCCCCAGTGATTTGAAGAGGAAGACCCCTGACACTTCGACAATTGCTGTTCCTTATAAGAGGGGTCAGGGTTTTCAGGGTGGCCGCCAGGGAGGTGGTGATACATGGAGAAGTTTCCCAAAGTGCACGAGGTGCAGAAGACGCCATCCGGGTGAATGTCGGCCAAGGCCTGTTACGTGTGCGGGGTGGTGGGACACCTCAAAAAAAACTGCCAAACAACAAAGAAAAGGGAAGCAGGGAAGGTGGACAGCTTGACTCCAGCTCGAGTGTTCACCTTGACACAGGCAGAGGCTGAGGCTAGTCCCTTGGTGGTGACAGGTCAGCTTTCTAGCACTGGCTCTCCTTTTACTGTATTGATTGACTCTGGTGCTACACATTCATTTGTTTATAGTAAGGTGATTGATAGATTGTGTAGACCTAGTGAGTATTATAACACGGGGTTCGGTAATATATTTCCTACAGGGGAACTGGTAGTTTCTAGAAGATGGATTAGAGCACTGCCAATGATGGTTGATGGTAGGGAACTATTAGTAGACTTGATTGAGTTAGGTATGGAGAACTTTGACATGATTCTAGGGATGGATTGGCTGGTCAGATATGGGGCTCCTATTGATTGTAGGAAGAAGATGGTGACCTTTGAGCCTGAGGGAGAGGATCCCTTTGTTTTTGTGGGAGCGGTATGTGGACCTCGAATACCCATGATATCAGCGCTGAGAGCTAGGGACCTATTACAGGGATGATGTATAGGTTTCCTGGCTAGTGTGGTGGATACTACCAGAGTTTTGCCAACAGGGCCGAGAGAGACTAGATTAGTTCGTGAGTTCTTGGATGTGTTCCCCGTGGATTTACCAGGGCTGCCGCCGCACAGGGAGATTCAGTTTGTTATTGAGTTAGCACCGGGGACAGAGCTAGTGTCAAGGGCACCACATAGGATGGCACCGACAGAACTGAAAGAATTGAAGATACAATTACATGAGCTTCTGGATTTGGGGTTTGTCAGGCCTAGTTATTCGCATGGGGTGCTCTAGTTTTGTTTGTGAAGAAGAAGGACGGGACTCTGAGGATGTGTATACACTATAGGGAGTTGAACAAGTTTACCATGAAGAATAAGTACCCTCTACCAAGGATCGACGACTTGTTTGATCAGATGTAGAGAAAGACGGTGTTCTCGAAGATTGATCTTTGATCTGGTTATCACCAGTTGAGGATCAAGGATGAAGATATCCGAAGACGGCCTTCCAAATGAGGTATGTGCATTATGAGTTTCGAGTCATGTTGTTTGGTTTGACCATTGCCCCAGCAGCCTTCATGGACCTAATGAGCAGGGTGTTTAAAGACTTCTTAGATCAGTTTATGATTGTCTTCATTGACGACATCTTATTGTACTACAGTTTAAAGGCAGAGCATGAACAACATTTACGACAGGTCTTGCAGAGGTTGAGAGAGTACCGAATGTACGCCAAATTTAAGAAGTGTGAGTTTTGGCTACCAGAAGTGACATTCCTTTGACATATTGTTGGTGAGGATGGGATTAAGGTAGATCCATCAAAGGTAGAGGAAGTTAGAGATTTTCCGAGGCCAAGGAACACCTCAGAGGTTAGGAATTTCCTCGGATTAGCGGGTTATTACAGGCGGTTTGTGGAAGGGTTCTCGAAGATTGCTGCACCGATGATAGAATTGACACGGAAGAATCTGAAGTTCGTCTAGTCAAATAAGTGTGAGAATAGCTTTCAGGAATTGAAGCGACGACTTATTACGACACTTGTGTTGAGTCTTCCTTCAAAGGAAGGAAAATTTGTGGTGTATTTTGACACATCGAGGTTGGGTTTGGGATGCATATTGATGCAAAATGAGAAGGTTATAGCTTATGCATCACGACAGTTGAAGGAGTATGAGCAGCGGTATCCTACCCATGATCTGGAGTTAGCAGCGGTGGTATTCACATTGAAAGTGTGGCGACATTACCTATACGAAAAGAAGTGTGAGATATACACCGATCACAAGAGTTTGAAGTACTTCTTCACCCAGAAGGACCTGAACATGAGGTAGAGGTGTTGGATGGAGTTGGTAAAGGACTATGACTACGACATTCTTTACCACCTAAGAAAAGCCAATGTGGTGGCGAATGCATTGAGCCGGAGAGGTCCGGGACAGTTGTTTAGTTCTACTCAGATAACAGGAGAATTGGCAGAGGAGATGTCCAGAGCACGGATAGAGTTGGTGGTGGGCCGGTTGGCCAATATTACATTGCAGTCGACCCTACTAGAGCGGATTAAGGAGGGTCAGTTAATAGATGCACAGTTGCAGGAAGTTAGAGGGGATGTCTTAGTAGGAGTGGCTAAGGACTATTCCATCACTGAGATTGGTTTGTAACGGTATTAGAGTTGGATCTGTGTTCCAACTGATATGGGGATTAGATGTGAGATACTAGATGAATCCCATACTACACCGTACTCCATCCAGGAACCACAAAGATGTATCAGGATCTACCGACGTTGTATTGGTGGCCTGGGATGAAGAAGGATGTGGTGGAGTATGTGACCAAGTGTTTGACCTGTCAGCAGGTGAAGGCTGAGCATCAGCGACCAGCGGGGTTGCTACAGCCTTTGGGTATTCCCGAGTGGAAATGGGAGGACATTACGATGGACTTTGTGGGAGGTTTACCTAGGACATCGGGGCTACATGACTCGGTGTGGGTGATAGTAGACAGATACACCAAGTCAGCTCACTTTCTACTAGTGAAGACGACTTATACTGTGAATCAATATGCATAGTTGTATGTGAGAGAGATTGTATGTCTCCATGGGGTTCCTAAGTATATAGTGTCAGATAAGGATCCTATCTTTTCCACCAAGTTTTGGGATGGATTGCAGAAGGCATTGGGTACTCAGTTGAAGTTCAGCACGACCTTTCATCCTTTGAGTGATGGATAGTCTGAGAGGATGATTCAAGTATTGGAGGATATCCTCAGAGCGTGCGTGATGGACTTTGAGGGGTCTTGGAGTAAGTATCTTCTATTAATTGAGTTTTCAAACAACAACAATTATCAATCAATGAATGGAGTAGCTCCATATGAGATGTTATATGGGAGGAGATGTAGATCACCCATTCATTGGGATGAGATGGGTGAGAGGAGGTATTTGGGACCAGACATGGTTCAGAAGACTAATGAGGCTATTGAGAAGATCCGATCTCGAATGCTTGCTTCGCAGAGCAGACATAAAAGCTACGCTGATCCTAAGCGTAAGGACGTGGAGTTCCAGGTAGGGGACCATGTGTTTCTGCGAGTCTCACCACTGCGAGGGCTGAGAAGGTTTGGGGAGAAGGGCAAGCTGAGCCCTAGATTGATTGGACTTTTCGAGATCTTGGAGAGGATTAGGCAGGTGGCTTACAGGTTAGCTCTACCACTATCGTTGTTGAGAGTTCATAATGTATTCCGTGTTTCTATGCTTCGGAAGTACATCTTGGATACAACTCATGTGTTGAAGTATGAGAACCTGGAATTGCAGACATATTAGTCTTATTAGGAGCGACTGGTTCAGGTCTTAGACAGGAAAGACAAGGTTCTACGGAATAAGATGATTCCTCTGGTTAAAGTATTATGGAGGAATAGCAAGGTCGAGGAAGCGACCTGGGAGCTTGAATCAACAATGTGTGATCAGTATCCCAAGTTATTCAGGTAAATTTCGATGACGAAATTCTCAGTAGGAGGGATAGTTGTAACAACCCAAAATCTCTAATAAGGCTTAAGGGCCTTGATTAGTGTGCCAGGAAGGCATAATAGGTTTATGTGTGGTTTAATGATTAAATGCATGATTATATGATTATGTGGATATGTGAAATGCATGTTTATGAGTATTAAATATGCACGTGGGCTTTGTTTAGCTTATAAGGGCATATTTGTAATTTTGGCCCATTGAGGGCATAAATGTGATTATAGGTAATAAATTGTTGAGACCACATTATTATGTGGATATATTTGCAGAACATGGCTCGAGACGGGCCTAGTGAGCGGATTGGTGAAATAGTCACGGCGAGGATTTATATCCGGCTCGGGGGTGCCTGGGGGTATTTTTGAGAATTTAGAAAATATATCGGGGTTTATTAGACATTGGATAAATAATTGGAGGACATGATTAATTGATAAATATTAGGAACAATTGAGGAATTAGCGGGAATCAGAAGAAAATGACCATTATAACCTTAGATTTATTAAAGTAGTAAGTGTTATGTGAGAGGGCAAAATGGTCTTTTGGGTTAAGTGATATATTCAGACTTAGGAAAATAGAGAGAACTAGAAGCTATAGGAAAGCTCTCAGCTCCCTCTCTCTCATCTCTCACGTACCTCCTCTCTCTCACTCTCCCTTGATGAAATTTGAAGCTAAGGAACAAAGGGGCATAAGCTAGACTTTGGGCTGGTGATTTTTGAAGGAATTGGAGAGGAATCAAGCTGGGAATTGGAGCTGGAAAACAGAGGAGAATTCAAGGAATTAAGTTGAATTGGTGCAAGGATTCTGCTGGGAAGTTGGGCTACAATTTGAGGTAAGAACCTTGATTTAATCTTTTTGTTTTACTTTGTTGGTTTAAGTAGAATTTTGAGTTCTTGAGTATGAATTGAGTGATGAATTAGGCTGAGTTTGTGAGGTGATAAAAGTTGAAGGATTCAGACAGTGATGTTGATATTGTAGCTAAGGGTTAAATGATTAAAAATGTGTAATTAAGTCTTGAATTTGTGGCGAGTTTAGTATTAAATTGGGAGGAATTGATAGGGAAAATTCTAGGTTCAATTGGGTGTTCTTGGCTGAGAAGGAGGAGGAGGAAAACCCAATTTTTTTGGGTTCGAAGGAGGCTAGCTGCGACCCAGCTTGGGGGCGCCACGGCGCGTGTGGCCATTTTGGCATGGGGATGCCTCTGACTTGGGGGCGCGCCACGACTCACCAGGCCAAGTCGCGGCCCGCTTTCCCTTTTTGGCTGGGGTGCTTGCTCTCTGACTTTGGGGCAAGTTGCGACCCACTAAGCCAAGTCACAACCCACTCGAGGAATTTAGCCCTAGAATTGTTTCTAGAATTTGTAAGGCTTTGGGGTTCGAACCTAGATGCTCAGGACAATTTATACTACCCGATTTAGTAGAAAATGAAGGCCCGGAGGCTAGTTTCTGTCGTCTCGGTATTTTATCTTGATTGGAAGTCAACAGATACCCATTGACCCTTGTGACTAGGTTTATCGCCAACGCACAGGGCTAAGGATCATGCTCGGAATTATTTCGTTCGTTCCATTCGGACTTAAAGGTAAAAAAATTGCACCCTTTGTGTGGCTATGTTGGGACTAAGATTCCCTAGGGTTTAATACAAATGTTTTATGATTATTATATGCCATAAAAGTATGAAATAAACGACCTAAGAGTGCCGGGACTGATATTTGCGCATAGGACGTGGCTCGGCCACTGAGAGGTGAGGTCAGCTAAATAATCACTGAGCTCGGCCTAAGCGAGCCGGAGTCAGTGGGTTAAATAGAGGGTACCCTGAGTATTGTATGATGATTATGATATGCTTACTAGTATTAATCTGATGTTTATGGCTTGTGATTCGTTGATTTCCATCACTAATTATGTGACTGTCATAACATGCTGAATACCTGGTTAACTGCCTTATGGATCATTTGTTTGTCTGTATTGTTTATGCTATGCTATTTGGTTTTCTTGCTGGGCCTTGGCTCACGGGTGCTACGTGGTGCAAGTAAAGGCAAGGGTAAGGTGGACCAACCTTGAATTGGAGAGCTTTGGGGGTGGGATGTACATAGTCAGCTACTCGTCCGCTACGGCTGAGGGATAGTACAGAGATAGGAAAACGTAGAATGTGTATTTTGCCATTAGAATGGTCTTTGCTTGTATTTAATTTTTGAAAGTTGTAAATTTGTTCTTTTAACCCTGTTTTTGGGATCCCACGTACGGAACATTTATTTAAAAGAAAAATTATTCGTTTATGACCAAAATCTTTTAACCCTAGCTTGATTATGACATTAGGGTCACATTTTCAACTAAACGACTTGATTAGCAAGTCTTGCACAATTATAAACACACAGTGTAACGGTCTTGGTTATCCAAGGCGTTACACAGCATGACTTCCAAAGCGTCCCGTCTGCACAAAAGATGTTGATAGGTTACTTGAGTGGGCTATTTAATGCCTCTGCATCATCTTTGATCATTGGATGGGGACATTCTTGAAAATTTTGTAAGGTGGATCATTGGAAAAGGTGGGCGCAGATCGTGAATTGGCGAATCCATGATTTGGTACTTCATGGGGCTAATTAAGGCCTTTGTGTTATCCAGGACCGTTAGATAAGGACAACATTATGAACCGTTGGATCAAGCAGTGTGTCTTAGCCCTAAAAATATCCCCAGAGTTTCATTCACAACTTTACACATTCTAACAATCACAGTTAATGAGAGCTTTTTAGGTCCGAGTTTGCCGACGAAATTTTTTGACGACTACTTCATCTTTGTTCTTGTATATTTCTAACTCAGCCTTTTTCTGTACGATCATCAGACGGTCCGATCCCGGTTGAACCAGTAGACAAACTCCTGTATCGCCTTCATCAATTCAAGTCTGAAATCTTGCCGGTCCTATCACCGGGGACTCTACAACTTTCTGGCCCAGTGCCTCATAGTAAGCTCTCTAATCTTTTGCCTCTGTTTATTTCCTTTTCTTTTTTGTTATGAAGTATTACTTTTGTGACCATAGGACTTTCAGAGTCGGGACCACCGTGTAGGTCTAAATAGTTAAGTGTAGGTCTGTAGTATAGACTGTCTAGGTAATATCTGTGGTAGAGTCATCCTGGATCACTTCGGACTTCCTAAGATTGATTCAGGAACATTAGAGAAAAACCTTAAGGTTCCCGACCAAGGCTCTTGGGATCTCCATTGATCCCGGATCTGGGTCCAGAGGGGACTTCTCCAAGCAGTTTTAGGAGAAAGCCCTCGTACCTTAACCAATTTTCTTGGGTTTTGGTGCTGACTGCTTGGTTTTTTGTTTCCTTTATTGTCTCCAGATCCCTGATCATGAGCCACGACATCACTCTTCACTCGAAAGACTTCGTGCAATCGGGCCCCATCGTCTTGGAAGGGCGCCAGCATCCCACGGGCAACACATGGGAGATGGATGGGGAGAAAAACGAGTTCCGAAACTACCAGATGCTGGATGACTTGGAGAAGCATTTGTGTAACGACCCAAAATCGCTAATAAGGCTTAAGGGCCTTGATTAGTGTGCCAGGAAGGCATTAATGGAATAATTGTGATTTAAATGAGTAATTATATGTTTAGTAATGTTTATATGATAATTGATGATATTATGTGGTAATGTGATATGTATATATATGTGATAAATGTGAGAACCACATTATTATGTGGTAGGTTTGTTGGGCACGACTCAAGACGATCCTAGGGTCAGATAGCAGGGGAAAAGTCACAACGGGGCTTAAGATGTATTTTAAGTATCGGGTAGTGAATTGGACTATCGGGTTATGAAAATAAATATATGGAGATATATTTGAGGTTAGGATGTCTAGGCGGGAATATTGGGGAATATTTCCATTTTGGCCTCGGGGACGGTTCCGGCACCCCAAGCCTCGGGACTAACTTAACGAGTAAGATAGACATAAGGAAGCCTTTAGAAAATATAAACCAACCTTATTTTCTCAGCCTTACCCCTCTATCCTCTCTCAAGGAAAACAAGGGGAAGAAACACAGAAACTTAAAGAGAATTTGCTAGAATTCAGCTGCAGTTTGGAGGATTGAAGGGGGGGGGGGGGTGATTTGGAGACTTAGCTCAGGAGTAAATCAAGAACTAAAACAGGGTTAAGGTAAGCTTTTAATATTCTTCTCTATGGTTAGAATTCTGGGTTTTGGTTAAGTGTTGAAGCAAAAATGGTTTTGATGTCTTAAGGCAAAATTGAGGAGGAAACTTGGGGACTTAGCTTGGCTTTGGCTTGGTGAAGTGGTTCATCAGAAAAGGTAAGCTTCAAATCATGGTTTAGAAGTTTTAAATTGGATTTGAATGGCTGGTTTGAGTGTCTATAGCTCTTGGGTTTCAGAAATTGAAAAGAGAAGATTAGTGTGTGTTAGGCTGTGTTTTCTGTGGAATTATGTTGTTTAAGTCATGCTAAAGGAGTTGGGATTAATTGGTTATGAGTTGGGGAGCTTTGGGATGGTTTAAGGTGAGGTTTCAATCTTAGAAATGATGGGTTTTCTGGGCACGAAGGGGAGGGCCGCGACTCTGTTCTAGAGCGCTCTGGCCCTAGGATGAAAAAGGGCCAAGGAGGCTCGGCCATGGGAGGGCATCGCGGCGCCCAAGGCAAGGGCCGCAGTGTGTGTCTTGTTTAGGATGGGCTTGGTTCTATTTTGAGGCTAGGGCCGCGGCTAATCTTCAAGGGCCGTAGCCCTTGGTTGCACACATGAATTTTTGAGGGTTTTAGGCACGGGGAAACGATCTAGTATGCTCGGGATTGGTTTCACCACCGTGCTTGGTGGAATTTGGATTCTCGGGAGTTAGTTTTGTAACTGGAAACCTACATCTGAGTATTAATGGAACCCTATACTTTGGTTGTGACTAGGTAATAAAGGCTTAGGCTCGGGAACAGATCGTGCTTGAGGGGCATTGCTCGTAATTCAATAGATGTACAGACTAAAGGTAAGAAAACTGCACCTGGTTGGATATATGTGACGGGACTAAGGGCTCCCTATTGTAAACGCTTGAAAAGATGGTATTACGCCATGCAAGCCATTTAGTGAACCAACGACCTAAGGGTGCCAAGGGTTTCACTAGCGCATAGGGCGCGGCTCGGCCACTGGTAGCCGAGGACAGCTTATTATGCACTGAGCTCGGTTTAAGCGGGCCGGAGCTAGTGGGTTAGACAGAGGGTGCGGCCTAAGTCATCGGCCCTGAATATTATGTGATGTGAGTGTAATATGTGATAGATTGTATCTTGAATCTGAATGTATGTGCTGAATATCTGCTGTGGATTATCTGATGGGAATACATGCTTAATGAGTTAATTGTCTGTTATCATTGATTGAGTTGTATAAGATGTTTTCTTGTTGGGCTTTGGCTCACGGGTGCTTCGTGGTGCAGGTAAAGGCAAGGGCAAGTTAGATCAGCCTTGATTGGAGAGCTCAGCGAGCAGAATGTACATAGCCAGGTGTCCAGCCGCCACGGTTGAGGTTTAGGCAGGGACGCGAGACCTGAAGACTGTCTATTTTGCCTTAATATGGCTAGTGATTACTCATGTACTTTTGAGAGTCTGTAAACTTATTTTAACTCTGTTTTCTTATGGGATCCCGTGTTTATAATAGTTTAAATATATGAAATGAGTCTTTTGAGACCAAAACCTTTTTAACCCTAGCTCTTACATGTTTAGTGACACATTTTTAAAATAATGACTTGATTAGCAAGTCTTGCACCTTTATAAGTACACAGTGTAGCGGTCTTGGCTATCCAGGACGTTACAATTTGGGTGTAGTATCAACTCCCAAACTCTTCTACAACCGGCTGGCCAGAAAGGAAGAGAAGGCCCACACCAGTGTGGGCGAGTTCGGGGAATGGAGTGTAAGCCATATAAGTGCGGGAGCGACGCTCCCGCTTCATAACTACGCGTGATTCCTCAAATTTGTGGGAATCGAACCGTTTCAACTTATGCCCCAGGCCTACAATCTAGTCGTGGGGTGGTGCATCTTTTGTGCGTCTAAGGAGATCCCGACGCCCACCCCCACGGAGGTGTTGTATTTTTACAAGATGGAGCCGCAAATTAATGTCAAAGACAAAACCCGGGACAACTTCTACAGATTGAAGCCGCACGGTAACTATCCGACTCCCTACAAAACCTGGAAGCATCCCCTGGATGTTAGACACTACTGGTTCATGACATCCAGGTTCCTCCTAGAGAAGAACCCCAAGTTGGTGCTGGACTTTCAGCGTGTGGGTAAGTTTTCTTCCCCCTTGATTCTTTTGGTTTTCATTTTGTTTTGTTTGTCTCCCACTCACATTCCTGGGAAACAAGATCGTACACCCAGACTCTCCTCACCAAATTGATCCCGGACCAGAAGAAGATCTACGCCACCCTTAACGCCGAGGAGCTAGATGTGGGGGCTTTTTGACCACAGAAGAAGATCCCACCTGACCAACGGGTGGAAGGTGGAATTTTCCAACCGTCTAGAGGCTTTCAATTCTCCCCAACCTATTGTGGACAAAATGGTAGCCAAGACCGAGTTTCGGCCTAAGCTGGGCCAGGACACGGCTTTGTTGGATGGCTCAAGTGGGAAATATCATGTCTACCCTCCAGTTGAAGCGGTACGCTTCCTTGGCCAGCCTAGATCACCTGTTCGTCTCTCAGGCCATTCTTCACCAGGCCACCGCAGTAATTCACAAGCTCGTGTGAGCTTTTACTTTACCATACTTATTACTTGTATATTTTCTAACTTTGGTTTGTTCTAGGATGTCCTGTTGGCTCATAGGAACGAGGATCTGGTGGCCGAGATGGCGATGAAGCTGGAGATGGCACAGATGGAGCTGGAGGGAGCCATGAACCAGCGGGAAGCCGCTAAGGAGGTCCTGGCAAAGGAAGTTTCTCGGATCAAGGCTGACTGCGAGGAGGCTGTTCGGATTCAAGCTCATCACGTGGAAGCTTTGTCCAGGAATTACGCTGACCATAAGAAGTTGGTGGATAGCCTGGAGGTAGAGCTTGTTCGTGTTCAAGGCTCAGAGGCATCAACCAAGGCCCTCCTGGAAGCAGCTGAGCCTAATCTCACCAGGTCCAGGAGAAGGTTGCAACCCTCGAGTCCTAGGTTCAGGCCCTGGACAACCTTCTTCAGCTGGAGGTAAAGAGAAACGAGGAGGTTCGACAAAAGAAGGAGCAGGTCGATGGTTTGTTGGAGGCCACTTTTGATGAGGCCATTTACATGGCCTGGCTCAAGGACAAGGACATGAACCTCTGCGTTTATCCCGATCCAGCCGCGAAGAGAGCTGAATTTGAGGCTAAGGAGAAAGCTGATGCAGAGCTTTTGGTTGGGGACGAGCAAGACAAGACGGTCCTGGATGTTCCGGATTAGGGCGAAGCCTAGGCCTGGGCCTTTAAGTTGTAATCAGGGCTTCTTTTTTGTTTATATTTGTATCACTTTTGTGGACGCAGATGCGTCCGAGACAATTTTTCTTGTTTGCTTTTTTTATATATTGATTTTATTTCTTGCACAACGTTTTTCCTTTTTTATTCGTTTATTTTTCCTCCAAAATTCACTAAGTGTTTTACCACTTTGCATGAACATGAGTCGAATGTTTGGTCTCGGTTCCAACGACCGGACCACTAAGGAAAGGTTGTAGAAGGCATTTAGCCTGTCTTGGGACCCGTGTTCGAGTCTTGACGGCCTGGACCATTTCGAACTTATTAATATGACTTTAGCTTTCTTATCCTGATTTTGTAGTTCGGGCTCCAACGACCTGGACTATTAGAGATTTCTTTTGGATACGACTTAATTAGTTAACTCGCTTTAATCCTGACGTTCAAGTTCCAACGGTCTGGGCCGCTAGGGAGTTATTAACTATTGTCAGATTTATTTGTCCTGATTCTGATGTTCAGGTTCCAACGGTCTGGACCATCAGAGATTAGTTGATTAACTTATTTTGAACCTAGGGGTCAGGTTCCAATGGCCTGGGCCATTTATAAGTCTAATTTTAAACAACTTAGACCTAAGACTCACATTCCAATGGTTCTAGTGTTGGTTTTTGTAGATCAAATCAGAGATTGTACACAGAGGAACAACAATCAAAATTGTTAATTTAACCCCACAATATTTCTAGATCTAATTCTTCACATACATATATATAATGAATCAAATAGATGAATAGAAAAGTTACCTCAAGTCCTTCCTTGCTGCTATCTTTTTGTACGGCAAAATCCTTGAGAACTCACACCAGGATCTTCCAAAATGTTCTCAACACACAAAGAACGAGTGTGGGCTCGTTATACAAAACAATAGGAAAAATATATTTATCAGATGTTCTCAACACATGAGATATGATAAAGTCTTTGATAATGTTTGGACCTAAATTTGTGAAGAACAGTGACCTATGCTTGTAGCACTGTTCTATTTCTCTCAAGGAGATTTCACGATATATTTTCTATCTCTGAAAGTATCACTCTGGAAAAACTGATCTCATATATTTAATATATCCAATATATATTAAAATAAATAATATTAGTTATTTTAAACAATTTAAAACAACTAATCAGTTATCAGATTTTTGTTTAAATAATAATATTTTAATCATATTAAAACATCTCATTATTTATTTAATATTTAAATAACTAAAATTGTTGAACCAAGATTCTTCTGGAATCTTCTTGTGCGTGTAGCATAATGTCTGTGCACTGTGCTACACGCCCAACCCATGCCAGGGAGGGCATGTGATTTTTCTAATTTTTTCATCATTATTTAAATACCAAAATTCCCAAAAATAAATTAATTGTATTTTTGTTAAATCAAATAATTAATTAATTACACATAATTATACAATAATTATGTTTAGTGCATTAAATTTTTTTTACTTATCAAATAAGTCCTTTGCCCATTTTTGTATTTATCTTTGTCAGTGTTTGTTTGAGCCATTTCGGGGACCATAGACCTATAACATTAAGATCCAATAAATTAAAACTAAATAATTAAACTCTTTAAACATAATAGTTAATTTATTAATTCTGATATTTTTCCACTATAAATTCAGAATTGCACTCTTTATGTTATAGATATACTTTTACAGAAATCTTATCTTAAGTCGTCCATTGATATAACCATCTTTCAATAGTTCAACCCTCTAATTAATTAGTTCATAAATTAGAATGGAAGAATTACCATTTTACCTTTCTAATTTACTTCTTATTCCTTAAGTACCATTAATTCACTAGTGAATAATTAATCTATAATCTAATTATAGATTTGATGGTGGCGCTAAACTCGGAGTCGAGGTTCTGACCGACCGGCTGACTCATTGATGATCCATGGGAAAGCCACCAAACGGGATTTCTTGGTGATTGTGCGACATGGGCGCAGAACTTGGAGTTGATGTTCTAGCCGATCGACTTGCCATGGGTCGACTATGCCGGTGGGACTTACGAGTCCGGCCTTGCCTCTTTCCGAAGTTAGCGTTGGTTGCAAGAGGAGGTAGCCGAGCCAAGACTTCCTCAATTTTCTTGTTTGGTTTGGCTAGATGGCTCCTCAACTGCATGTTCTCCAACTCTACCGCAGTCAAGTAATCCGGGTTTGGATTCGGCGGTAGAGGCGCTAAACTTCCAGTGTCGTCGTGGCCCATCAGTTGCTTTCCCTACCGCTGCTAAATCTCTGGGTTTTGTTCGTCGGAAACAGCGGTATGGTGAGCCTCCTGCCCACCATGTTGATCCGTTTTGTTACCTTGCCTTGAACGAGTGACCACCATGATGAACTTTGTTCTGAATCTCTTTCAATGACACTAATTTGTAGCTCTCAATGAAAGCACCAAACTGTTGACGCAATTTTTCGCCAACAGTGTATTACATAATTAGCTGGAGAAAACTAGTGCTTAAGGATAAATCGCAATACAAATAACAATTCTTAAGGAAGCTTATAATAAGATAGTTAGAACACTCGTTCCTTTTTACATGGTTTGGAGGCAAAAATCCCCCTAGTCCACGAGTTGATATTATTACTGTATCTCTCTCTATATTTTGACAGAGTATTTGTATTACACAGAGAAAACCCAACCCCTTTTCTATCCAAGGTCTTGGTATTTATAGAAGAACCATCCCAGGATAGGTGTAGGGGTCATCACGTGAATACCCTTCCCATTTGTGACCTGTCTTGCACAAATGGTGAATATTACAATATATATTAAGGTATGGTCTAATAATTAGGTAAAATTGATCATGGGTCGTCTGGCATAATCGGACATGTGATGTTTGATCATGCATGTTTATGTTACACGTCCAAGAATTCAGGGATAACAGACATGTAGTGTCTGACCACGCACATTTATGAATAATGTATCCAGGTTTATAATGTAATGCCCCAAATTTCCTAATAAGGTTTAGGAACCTTGATTAGGAGGCCGGGAGGGCCATAATTAATTTATTATGATATTTAATGATTATATGCATGTTTATGTGAATTATATTATTATATGATGGTGAATGCATGCATGTGGGCTCATATTTTAAATGCAAGGGAATTTTGGTAATTTGGCCACTGTGGGCGTAATTGTATATTTTGGGTGCATGGTTGAGATTAATTATAATTTTACCACATTGTATGTGGTTTGGTTCGAGCTTATCGACATGAGACGATCATGAGATGAAAGTGTTCGGTCTAGTCATAACGGGCTTAAGTTCGGGGCTTGGGGTGATGTTAATGATTAGAGCATTACCGGGAATTAAAGGGTAATGGGATATGATTTATTCGTATTTGGGAATGTTGAGATTAGCGGGAATTGGTGAGCGTTAATTATAATTAACGGTATAGGTTGGAAATGACGAATTTACCCTTGGGAGTGTTTAGAAGCTTTTAAATTGGTCTAGGGGCATTATGGTCTTTTGACCTTAAGGATTCATATCAGCTTTAGGAATTTTAGAAGGCTGTGGATTGATATTAAAACAGAGCAAAACAGAGACGTTTCTTTCTTCTTCCCGTACACTACTTTTCTCCATTTTCTCCTTTGGGGTTTTGAGTTCCAAGTGGGGTTTCAAGCTAGGGAATTCAAGAGCTGAGGTTGTGGACTTGGTTTAACCATTGAGGAAGGTTCAAAGCTGGTTTGAGGTGAGTTCCAATCTTATATTTTAAGGTGTGCTCTATTTTTTTGAGTTAAGTTTTGAGTTTCTTAAGTTTTTAAGCTTAGGATTGGACTTTGTGAATTGTTGAGTTTTTGGTTGGTTTGAGCTTCAGGTTTTGGTGGTTTTGGACCATTGAGAAGTTTGGTAATATTGATTTGATGATTTGGAGATGTTTAGATGGGTTTTTGGAAGGTTTTAGAAGTGGAAAAACGAAGAAAAATGGCTGGTGCGAAGTTGGGCCGCGGCCCTGTTCTTGGGCGCCGCGGCCCTAGCTTGAAGAAGGTGGTGGAGGCTCTGTCTGGGGGGCGCGCCGCGGCATGGTCCATGTAGGGCCGCGGCCCTTAAGGGAAAAAAAATACTAAATGGTGGTTTTTGTGATGGGAACTTAACTCTAAGGGCCTAGGATCGATCCTACTACCTAGTTGAGTGGGATTTGATATTCCGGAGGCTTGGGTTGGGTTTGGAAGTATTTAATTACTCATTTTGATGAGGTTTTATATTTGGTTATGACTAGGTGACCGCTAATGGACTAGAAGTGATCGTTCTCAAAGGTCGTTTCTTTTATTAATTCTCGCTCGAACCCAAGGTAAGAAAACTGCACCCCATATGTGACATGCATGGCTATGATTGATGCATGTTGGATGTTGAATGTGAACATTGTTAACGTAATGAATGCTTGGCAGTTTTGCCCCTTTGCATATGAATATTATTGAGGCATGCTGGTTGGTTAAGTGTGATGCATGTGATGCATGAGAAACATGTGATTAGGGCATGCCGTGAATGATGTATATGAGATTGGTCAGAGCTTGAGTCTCTGAGTTTGTGCATGATTATAATTATGCCAGCAATTGTTAAGTAAGCATGCTGAATGCCCTATTCTTGGTTAATTGGCATATGATACACATTGATAGCATTGCTTACCTGTGCATGGTACTGACTTATTAGTCAGGTTTGGCAAGGGTGCTAGTATCAACTGTGAAGCTGTGGCTTATTAGTCAGGTTCGGCAGTGGTACTGGGCACTGATCACGTTGAGCTGACTTATTAGTCAGGACGGCCTTAGCGTGTATCACGCAAGCCAACAAAGATTAGATCTAATCGACCACTAGCATTGAATGACTCAAGGAGCATTAATGCCTGACCGACCCTGAGGGTCGATGAACAAATAGAGAGCTTGGAGGCTAGTGGCTTACTTAGCAGCCACTCTCCCGCTAGAATCATGTGATGTGCACCCATTGGTTTGAAAGCTTTATGTTCAGTGTGATTATAATGATAATCATTTGATAATATATGTGAAAAGTATTATGTTTTCTTGCTGGGCTTCGGCTCACGGGTGCTATGTGGTGCAGGTAAAGGCAAGAGGAAGCTGGACCATCCTTGAGTTGGAGAGCTTAGGTGATGACGTGTACATATGCAGCTGCTCGACCGCCACGGCCGAGGTTTAAAGTGGAACTAGGGTTGAACCCTGTTTTGCCGCTTAGAACGGCCTGTTGTAAATATTTTATGTAATAAACTCTGAAATTATATTTTTGGGATCCCAATGTATACAGTAAACGTTTTAGTGAAACGTTACATCTTAACCAAAGTTTTTAATCCCTAAACCACTAATCATACTTAGTTCACGATTTTGGCCAAATGACTCGGTTAGCGAGTTTAGCACTGTTTACAAGGCACACCGTAACGGTCCCTGGAGTTTGGGGCATTACATATAAAGACTCCTGGATATGGCAGATTGTCAGAGTACCACGACTTGAACATAATGTCAGCTTGCGCCCAGGAGGCTCTGCTTTATATCCATCTCCAGCTCGTGCCTTAATGCTTCGTATTCATCAGCTCATGTTATCACCTGGGGAATCGCATTGCCTTCGCAGAGGAGATGTCAACTTGTAGATCCTTTAGTACTGTTCTTAGCTGGCCAGCTGTGCTCGAGCTGCATAAAAGACTCGGGCTGAATATTAGGGCGTACAGTCTTGATCGACGGTATTGTGGTATACTCTCAGTTGGAGATTTTCCAAGCTCAAGGAACGCCTTAGAGGGCAGGAGTTTCCTTGGATGGCAGGGTAACACATGCACTTTGTGGAAGTGTTCTGAGTCTTCTTATAGATCAGAACCAGTTTGAAGGGCAATATGATACCTTATTGATAGGGAAAAGTAATTGTCTATGCGTCATGTTATTTGAAGGATACGAATAGAACTAGAGCAAAGTTACTGGTGGGCTAGGTAGCCAACATTACACTTGAGTTTATTATTTCAGAAAGGATTAAAAAAATAGTTAAGTGACCCACATATGGGAAAATTGAGGGGAATGTCTTAGTTGGATTAGCTAAGGACTATGCAGTCTCAGGTATGAGTTTATTGTGGTATAAGGATCAGATTTGGAATCCGATAGACACTGGAATTAAACAGGGGATTCTGGATGAATCTCATATTACCCTTATTCTCTTCATCCAGGCATCATGAAGATATATCAAGATCTAAAAGCCTTATATTGGTGGCCTGGGATGGAGAGGGATGTGACGGAATATGTGGCAAAGTTCTTAACCTGTTAGCAGGTCAAGACAGAGTATTAAGAATCAGTAAGGCCATTACAACCTTTGTGTATTCTATAATGGAAGGACATCGCGATGGGTTTCACGGTGGGGCTGCCCAGGATAGTGGACCAGCGTGATTTGGTTCAGGTCATTATGGACCAATATTTAAGTCAGCTCATCTCTATCAGTAAGGACAAGCAATACAATTGACCAGTATAAAGACCTCTATATGTGAGAGAGGTAGTACGCCTTCATGGAATTTGAGGTCTATCTTATTAGATGAAGACTCTGCTTTTACTTCCAATTCTTGGGAAAGGTTGCAGAAGGTGATGAATATACAATTGGAATTTAGTATAGTTTATTATCCTCAGACTAATGGTAAATTAGAGAGAGAGTTACCCAGTTATTGGAGGGGCACCTTAAGAGATGCTACATGGTAGAGAATGTTTGTCGCCCATTCATTTGGATGAGATGGGTGAGATGTTATATTTGGATCCTGAGGTGGTTTAAAGGACCATTGAAGTTATTGAAAAGGTTAGAGCTTGGATGCTCACTTCTCAGAGTAAATGGAAAAGTTATGTTTATTTGAAATGCAGGAACATGGAGTTCCAAGTGGAAGATTGTATCTTCCTTAGAGTATCACCATGGAAAGGGGGTCAGGAAATAAGGGCAAGTTGAGCTCTAGATTAGCAAGGACTATTTGAAATCCTGAATAAGATCAGTCAGATTGCCTTTGGATTAGCCTTATCTTTGGTTTTTTCGGTCGTATAGAGCGTATTTCATATTTCCATGTTGAGGAAACATGTGTTAGATGGGACTTATGTGTTGAGTTATGAGAATTTGGAATTAGAGGTTAAGTTATCCTATAAAGGGGTAGCCAACTCAGATATGAGACCAAAAGAACAAGGTTCTGAGAGACAAAGTTATACCTTGGATTAAGGTATTATAAGGAAACAGTAGGGTCGAGGGAGCGATTTGGAAACTGGAATCAGATATGCGGGATTGATATTTTGGGCTAGTCAGTTAAAATATCGAGGATGAAATTTCTGTAAGGAGGGGATAGTTGTAACAACCCCAATTTCCTAATAAGGCTTAGGGCCTTGATTAGGGGGCCAGGATGGCAAATTATGAAAGTATGTAAATATATGATATTTATGTGTATCATTATGTGATTATGTGAGTTATATACTAATATGACTTGATATTTGTAACGTCCTGGGTAACCAAGACCGTTACACTATGTGTTTAAGATAGTGTAAGACTTGCTAATCAAGTCATTTAAACAAAATGTGAATCTAACGTCATCAATGGATTAGGAATAAAAGATTTTGGTCATAAATAGGTTATTTTATTGAAAATGACAGTTTAGTACATGAAATCTCAAAACAGGGTTTAGATGACATATTTACAAAAATTCCAGAAGTTATAAAAAACTCAGGCCACTCTAATGGCAAAATACACACTTTAGGTTTTCGTCCCTGTGCAAACTCTCGACCGTGGCGGCCGAGCAGCTGACAATGTACACCTCGCCCCCAGAGCTCTCCAACTCATGGTTGAATCTACATACCCTTGCCTTTACCTGCACCACGTAGCACCCGTGAGCCGAGGCCCAGGAAGAAAACATAATAACATAGCATGATTAATATCAATAACCAAATATTCCACAAAGCATAACCAAGTATTCAGCAATTCATAATATTCACCTGTCCGGTGATAACCATCGTCAATTTAACAATTTGTCATCCAGATAATCATCATTTCATACTTATCAAATTAACAACAATAATCACATTCATTACACCATATTCAGGGCCGGCGCTCTTAGGTTGCACCCTCTAGTTAACCCACCGTCTTTGGCTCACTTAGGCCACCCCCAGTGTTATACCCACTGACTCCAGCCAGCTTATCCAAGCTCAATGATTAATAAGTTATCCTCAGCTACCAGTGGCTAAGCCGCGCCCTGTGACAAATATTGATTCCGACACTCTTAGGCCATTTATCATATGTCCCCATGGCATAATACCATCTCATGACATCATATTCAAGTATAGGGATATCTTAGTCCCATTATATTCACATAATTTTATCCTTATCCTTATATCATGACATCATATTCAAGTATAGGGATATCTTAGTCCCATTATATTCACATAATTTTATCCTTATCTTTGGATTAGCCTTATCTTTGGTTTTTTCGGTCGTATAGAGCGTATTTCATATTTCCATGTTGAGGAAACATGTGTTAGATGGGACTTATGTGTTGAGTTATGAGAATTTGGAATTAGAGGTTAAGTTATCCTATAAAGGGGTAGCCAACTCAGATATGAGACCAAAAGAACAAGGTTCTGAGAGACAAAGTTATACCTTGGATTAAGGTATTATAAGGAAACAGTAGGGTCGAGGGAGCGATTTGGAAACTGGAATCAGATATGCGGGATTGATATTCTGGGCTAGTCAGTTAAAATATCGAGGATGAAATTTCTGTAAGGAGGGGATAGTTGTAACAACCCCAATTTCCTAATAAGGCTTAGGGCCTTGATTAGGGGGCCAGGATGGAAAATTATGAAAGTATGTAAATATATGATATTTATGTGTATCATTATGTGATTATGTGAGTTATATACTAATATGACTTGATATTTGTAACGTCCTGGGTAACCAAGACCGTTACACTGTGCGTTTAAGATAGTGTAAAACTTGCTAATCAAGTCATTTAAACAAAATGTGAATCTAACGTCATCAATGGATTAGGAATAAAAGATTTTGGTCATAAATAGGTTATTTTATTGAAAATGACAGTTTAGTACATGAAATCTCAAAACAGGGTTTAGATGACATATTTACAAAAATTCCAGAAGTTATAAAAAACTCAGGCCACTCTAATGGCAAAATACACACTTTAGGTTTTCGTCCCTGTGCAAACTCTCGACCGTGGCGGCCGAGCAGCTGACAATGTACACCTCGCCCCCAGAGCTCTCCAACTCATGGTTGAATCTACATACCCTTGCCTTTACCTGCACCACGTAGCACCCGTGAGCCGAGGCCCAGGAAGAAAACATAATAACATAGCATGATTAATATCAATAACCAAATATTCCACAAAGCATAACCAAGTATTCAGCAATTCATAATATTCACCTGTCCGGTGATAACCATCGTCAATTTAACAATTTGTCATCCAGATAATCATCATTTCATACTTATCAAATTAACAACAATAATCACATTCATTACACCATATTCAGGGCCGGCGCTCTTAGGTTGCACCCTCTAGTTAACCCACCGTCTTTGGCTCACTTAGGCCACCCCCAGTGTTATACCCACTGACTCCAGCCAGCTTATCCAAGCTCAATGATTAATAAGTTATCCTCAGCTACCAGTGGCTAAGCCGCGCCCTGTGACAAATATTGATTCCGACACTCTTAGGCCATTTATCATATGTCCCCATGGCATAATACCATCTCATGACATCATATTCAAGTATAGGGATATCTTAGTCCCGTTATATTCACATAATTTATCCCAATCATCTTACAATGCATACAAACATAGGGAACACTTAGTCCCAACCTAACCACATAATTAGGTGCAGTTTTCTTACCTCTTGTTCGAGCGAGAAATATGTTACGAACGACCCTTGAGAATGATCGATCCTTTGATCCCTTAGCGGTCACCTAGTCATAACCACATATGGAATCCAATTAATGAAGATATCAATAAATGGGTCTTAACTTAAACCTCACTCTAGAGACCCCGAATTGTACCCAAACGGTGAGTAGATTTGATCCCGAGCCTTAAGGATTGAAACCCCGAGCCAAAAACCCTTAAAAACACCCAAAATATGCAACTGAGAAAACAGGGTAGCGCTACCCCCATAGCGCCCCAGCGCTACAACTAGGCACATTTTTCCTTGGCTAGCGCTATAGCGCTATCCTCTGGGCGCTATAGCGCTAGGACCAGGCAGACATGGCCCTGGTTCTTTCTCCTTCGAATCCTCCATTTCCAACCTAATTCAAAATCTTCCACATACCATTTAAACCCCTAATTGAACCCAAATACCATATATACTAGTCCTAGACATCATAACCTAACCAAGCTTTGCCAAAACTCCATTGAATGCTCAACTTTCAAACCCAAAATCTCAACTTAACTCATTAGTAAAACAGAGTAGAAAACCAGAGTTCTAATGGTTAGAATCTTACCTCAAGCTCGGTATGAACTCCTCTTCAATGATGGAACAATACCCTAGATCCTCAACACTTGATTCCCCAGCTTAATTCCTCAAAAGAAGCTTCAAAATTGAAGAAGAAAAGGAGAAGAAATGGCAGTCGGTTGAAGCAAGAGGAGGTGCTCTATTTTCTTAAATCTTCTACAGCTTTCTAGTTTTAAGTATTGATATATATCCTTAAAGGTAAAAAGACCTAAATGCCCTCAAGTTTAATTAAAGTCTTTAACAGCCACCAAGGGCAGAATCATCCTTTCGCACCTATCTCATTAATCATAATTAACACTCTCCAATTCCCGTTATTCTCAATATTCTCGAATACCAATAATTCATATCCCGTTACCCCTTAACTCCCGGCAACGCTCTAATCACCAAATTACCCCGAGACTCACCCCGAGCCCCAAACTTAATCCCATTATGACCAAACCGCTAACTTTTACTCAAAGATTGTCTCATGCCGAACAGCTCGAACAAATCCACATTATAATGCGGACTCAACAATAGCTTACCAAAATGCACACAATTATACAATTACGCCCCCAACGAGCCAAATTACCAAAATGTCCTCATAACAAAATATATACCCCTATGCATGCATTTATAATCATATAATAATATGATACACATAATCATGCTTATAATCATATAATGGCACAATAAATCAATTATGGCCCTCCCGGCCTCCTAATCGAGGTCCTAAACCTTATTAGGAAATTTGGGTCGTTACAACTATCCCCTCCTTACAGAAATTTCGTCCTCGAAATTTTATCTAAGCTGCCCGGAATATAAATTCCGCACAACTGATTCCAGTTTTCCAGTTCATTCCTCGACCTCACTGGTTCTAAAACATTATCTTAGCTCAAGTACAATTTTGTTCCTCATAACCTTATATTTTCTATCTCATAACTGAACTGGCCACTTCACATAGAATAACTCCATCTTCAGCTGCAGATCTCCATAACTCAACACATGAGTTTCTCTAACCCATGTCCTCAACATGGAGTACAAAATACACTGCGTACAGTCGACAGTGTTAAAACTGTTGTCAACTTAAAAGCAACCTAACTGATCCTTTCCAGGATTCAGACAGTCTTGATATTCTAGGGTTCAACTTGCCCTTATCTCCTCACCCATTTTTCGTTGATGATATCCTAAGGAAGTTACAATCTTCTACTTGGAACTCCATATTCCCGTTTTCCAATTCAGTAAAACTTTTCCATTTACCTCGAAAAGTGAGCCTCCCAGCTCTAACCTTTTTAATAATCTTAATGATCCCCTGAACCACCTCAGGATCCAAATAAGCATCTCACTTATCTCATTCCAACGAGTGGATGATATACATTTTGTTGGTTTTTATTGATCAAATAAGAGATTATATGCAGCGGAACAACAATCAAATTGTTAATTTAATCCCATAAGATTTCTAGATCTACTTCTTCACATGCATATATATATTGAATCAAAGACATGAATAGAAAAATTACCTCAGGTCCTTCCTTGTTGCTATCTTTTTGTATGGCTAAATCCTTGAGATCTCACAGCAAGATCTTCCAAAATGTTCTCAGCACACAAAGAACGAGTGTGGGCTCGCTATACAAAATAATAGGCAAAATCTATTTATCAGATGTTCTCAACACATGAGATCTGATAAAGTTTGGACCTAGGTTTTGTGAAGAACAGTGACTTTTGTATGTATCACTGTTCTCTTTCTCTGAGAGAGATTTCTAGATATTTTTCTATCCCTTAAAAGTTACGTTCTGTAAACTGATATCCTATATTTAATATATCCAATATATTAAAATAAAATCTTAGTTATTTTAAACAATTTGAAAATAACTAATCAGTTATCAGATTTTTGTTTAAATAATAATATTTTAATCAAATTACAATATCTCATTATTTATTTAATATTTAAATAACTAAAATTGTGGAACCTAGAAACTGCTCACAGTCTCTTATGCGTGTAGCACAATGACTGTGCACTGTGCTACATGTGTACTACATGCCAGTGATGGCATGTGATTTTTCCTAATTTTTATTATTATTTAAATCCCAAAAATACATTAATTCAAAATTAATTATATTTTTGTTAAATCAAATAATTAATTAATTCTTAATTAATTAATTACACATAATTAAACAATAATTATGTTTGATACGTAGAAAAATATTTTACTTATCACATAAGTCCTTTTTGCCCATTTTTGTATTTACCTTTGTCAGTGATTGTTTGAGTCATTTTGGGGACCATGAACCTATAACATTAAGCTCCAATAAATTGAAACTAAATAATTAAACTTTTTTTAATTATAATAGTTAATTTATTAATTCTGATATTTTTCCACTATAAATTCAGAATTGCACTCTTTATGTTATAGATATACTTTTACAGAAATCTTATCTTAAGTCGTCCATTGATATAACCATCTTTCAATAGTTCAACCCTCTAATTAATTAGTTCATAAATTAGAATGGAAGAATTACCATTTTACCTTTCTAATTTACTTCTTATTCCTTAAGTACCATTAATTCACTAGTGAATAATTAATCTATAATCTAATTATAGATTTGAGAACAAAATTATTCAGTTCCAGAATTAACCCTTAAGGGAACTAATATACGATCCGTTAGGAAAGATTAGATTCCGTATTGTTGATACATGTTCCCAGCCATCCATGATATTAAATCTCCAAAACAAAAGTCATTAGCCTCATTCTTTGAAGAGACCTTAACGAATGAATCAAAAGATTTAATAAACATGAACATGAGTTCATGAATACTCAGGATTTAGGTTGATCTATAAATGATCATCAGTTATGATATGAATTACAAGACTTTATTGTTAACTGGTTTTTGGATAAAGACTTTAATACATATTGGTCCATGTCATATATAATCATATTATATAAAGCACCGTTACCGAGATGTCTTTCCACATCAATAATCCGAATCTAGATTATTTGTATCATAATGATACTCAGTAAACCGTACTTACAACTCCAATTAAAGAATTCCATAACTTTAATTTGTTCCCTTCTTGTAGCTTGACCTTGAATACCTTTGAAGAAAAAATAGAGTTAATTCCTTCTGAAACCTTACCTATGACCCTGCTGCTTCAGTTGTAATATCATCAGTGTAGTAGTCGTTCACATTCTGGTTCTAGATGGGGAGTAGTTCAACACATCGCTAATGAACCTGAATATAACCCATTCATGTCGTTCCTGTATTCTCTGCTTTTCGTACCTATCCATGTCATTGAAATATAAAATGATTAGGAACCTTTACTATTAATCCAGTACACCCCACTCGATACAAGTAATAACTCCTGAAATGTCTCTTTCCTTGATCCTTATCTGGTAATAACCAGATCGATGATCAACTCCTGAAGACATTGTCCTGTCTTGTAACGGGGCATTTAAACTCTTCATCCCTAGCAGGCGATATCAACAAGTCCCATGATACAATGCTCTGTCCAATCCACTTCTAAGTCACATACTTCTTCAGGTGAACCAGTAATTCCTTAAGCCAAACTAGTATCATTCTTCATAACGTCCCTGATACTAAATCAACCCATGCCCATGTCCTGAAACATACCCAAAAATTTCTTGTATACTCAGCTGAATCCTTACTGACCAATTTAGTTTCCATTTAGTCTGATCAATATACTTCAAATAATATCCCCGACAGTTCAGGGTCGTCCCTTATCCAACACATTATCTTTCCTTAGGCCTATATCAAAGCTCTCATAAGACGTGCTTAACCATTTCCCCTATGAACCCCTTTACTACTCATATTCTAATTCCTCCTTATAGAGTTACAAACCCTTCCTTAAACAGTACTCACATCTCAAGCCCCTCGTATAATCACCTTGCGGTATGTACTTCATATCTAAATCTTTTCTGAGTGACACGCAACACTGAACTTTTCAAGCTCATTATCTAACCAAAAACAAAGACTATCAAGTCCATTGGTCACTTCTGAGGAGCTAGTTTCGGGCTCTGAATGTAATGAGGCATCCCAGTCTTCCCTTCTCTAATCCTGGGAAATCCGCCCTAGCGTTCAAAACCAACCCATATAGAAAGCATGTCCTTACCTGACATCTTTTCGGATAGCGTCTACCGCTTCTGATGCATACTAAATAACGTCACCAAGCCTTATCCCTGTCTTGATGGCCAACCTGTGAACTAGACCCCCTTCCTGTCAAGACCAGGAGCCACATAACCATCAAGGGTTTTCCTTTTTTTTTTCGATCACCGAGTAGCCATCCTTACTAAATTCCACGAACGAGAATATCATCATCTGTATTCCTTATATGTTAAATAACATGGCCCTCTCTACTGCCCAAGCACAGATAACCATATCAGAATTTAACTTATAAATGAATCATTATCTTCAGCTACATCCATTTGTACCATAATCCAAGTGGATTGATCAACCCACCAAACTCATTGACATACACTGTTGCTATCTTACCACTTTCGACATCCTTCTGCCACAAATACTTAATACAACTACTCTATCTCAATTTGTCCTCCTCATATTATCAAGAATGGGATTAGCTATATCCATTCACTAACTAATTCTTGAACAAACCCAAAACTTTCTCAAAACTAGAGGATAATGCTTCCAAAGCCTTCCATACAATAATCCCTATCTGTTTCCCCCTCGGTTTAACCAATACTGGTGTCTCGCAATTATGTTATACAAAGCAGCTTGTTTCCCCCCAGTAAACCTACTGCAAATCTCAGGGGAAAATGGAGGTTTCCAACCCTAACTATCATCTGCAACTTTTAATACGGGAATCCTTCCCTTGTGAATTCCATTCAAGTGAACCTATACATTACGAGGCACCTTAAAGATTATGAGACACATGTTAGTGGGACGAAGAGGCATGGGCCTTACTTGGCATCAGAGGCGTTAGGCTAGGAAAATCACCCTCGCTATGCGAGGGTCCTTGGATGGCTTCCCATACGTGTGCGCGTCGTGTCCACACAAGGCGTCATCCCTCGTAATGTAAGGTGTCCTCGCCCCTGTATGATCATGTAAGGCAGCCTCGCCCCGTCACTCCACCAAAGCAGCCTCGCTATGCGAGAGTGCAACCTTGCCTCGCCCCGTCACTCCACCAAAGCAGCCTCGCTATGCGAGAGTGCAACCTTGCCTCGCCCCGTCATTCCACCAAAGCAGTCTCGCTATGCGAGGGTGCAACCTTGCCTCACCCCATCACGCCTCCAAAGCAGCCTCCAAGGGTTGACTCGCTATGTCAGACCCTCAAAGGATCCCTAGCATCTCATTATGTGAGGCCTTCACTAGGCATCCCACATGCACTTTGTATCACCTCAAACACTCCGTGCCTCGCTGAAGCGACCCTAGCTCTATTCTAGGAGTAAATGCCACCAGCGAGGCACCCCTAAGACTTGTCTTCTCACGACATGTAAAGTGTGGAGCCTCCTCAATGTGTGTACGAGGAACACTTGGAAATACTAAGTAGGAGTACCATGTGATCATAGGGTGCCAGATACGCATACTGATATGGGATGTACGACCATGACGAGGATAGGGGTGTGGCCTTGCCATCCGCGTTTGACGAGTAGTGGCAGTACAGATTTGTACGGAGAGTGGAGGCACTACCTGGGCACCCCCAGCCATATGTCAGTGTCGACAGTATGATGTCCTGCACCACTACTCTGGCAATGTCAGGGTAGACACCACTATGTCCCAAGCCACTACCCTGGCCATGCACTTGCGTACAACCTGATTCCCTGGGACCTACTTGTATCAGGGGGCCAATAGAGCCCACCTATAAATAGGATCCGACCCCTCAGGCTAAGGGGTTGGAAAATTATTTGTATGAAAAACGATTAAGAAATATATGGTCTTGGCTCCATTGTTGTTCTGTATTTTCTTTCAAGTTCTTTCCATGTTACTTTCAGCTATCTTTGACAATATAATTTGAGTTTTCTAACCTTGTATCGTTAACAAGTTCTTACCGTCAACAGTTTGGCGTCGTCTGTGGGAAGGATAAGTGTCAAGCCACTTTTCTTCCATTAGTTCCGGCAGGAAGAAATGCCGAGACGTTCTAAACGACTGAGAGAGCCACGAGAGGTGGAGGTCCACCTTGATGGAGATCAGCTGAAGACCTCCATGAAGAACCCTCCTCTGCCTAGATATGTGGAGGCCCCAAGGGAACCCGAGGTTCACGAAGTTGAGAAGGAGGCCTCATCTCCGGCCGTACCTCCAGATGAAAATCATCCAAGGTCAACAGCTTCCCCTGCAAGAGATGCTGGCAAGTTCCCGCCCCCAAGGCCGCCGCAGGTGCCAAACTTTGGCCGACAAGATCCGGGCCCATCGATGCGCAGACCTAACAAGCATCCCCAGGTCCATTCTGTGAGCTTGAGTTCTAGGTCTCGATTCTATGAAGAGGAGATACGTGAACTGAACCGCAAGAACCAAAGGCTTGAAACCACCTTAGAGAACATGCAAGAGGTGTTAAATGGCCTGTTGCAAGGGAAGTCAAATATATCTCTCCCTAAGCGAAAAGAGAGAGGTCAAGAGGGGGCAGAAACCACCGTCCCAGTAGATGATGGGAGGACTCGACTCTCCACCATTAATACCCCGCGAGCGAAGCAGCACGAACGTCCCAGACCACCGAAGCAGCCTCTGAGGCTAGAGCAGAAGAACAACGCTGGCCCTCATAACGACGTCGAAGTCACCTCAAGGAGAACACCCTCAGATCAACGAGAGGAACTCAACAAGAAAAGGGCAGATAAAAGGACTACACCTCCTATAGCGCCCCGGGAAGGCAAAGGAAAGGGAGATGCTAACCCGTCCACATTGAGAGACTCCTTGAAAAAGAGGAGACAAGTCCTAGACACAGAGATGAGGAGCCTACAGAGAAAGATCATCACTGTATCTAGAGGACAAGCCATTGAGGACGATTTTGACCATGAATCACCCTTCGTTAAGGAGATCCAAGCCATCCAGCTCCCCGCCAACTTCAAGGAGCCTCATATGACCCCCTATGAAGGAAACACAGATCCTGAGTACTATCTAGACACGTTTAACCACCTAATGAAGTTAAGGGGGATTAGTAGTGGAGCTAGGTGTCATTGCTTTGCTGTCACATTGAAAGGACCTGCGTACAGATTGTTCAAGAGACTTCGACCAGGGTCCATCAGGTCTTGGCAGCATTTTTTTGATGAATTTCTCCAACAGCATCACGCCGTGCGTGATTACACAATGCCGGGCACCAGCCTCGCCAATGTGAAGCAAGGAGAAAATGAGAGTCTAAAGGGCTACATCCACAAGTTTAACATGGAGGCAGCCAAAGTAGAGAGCTTGACCCGCAGGGTGTTGAAAATGGCCATCACAGCCGGAGTGCGTCCGGGAAGCAAGTTGTGAGATAATATGCTCAAAAGAGAAGTCATTGACCTAGATGACTTCTATGAGAGGGCACAAAAGTACATTCGTGTGGAGGATGGTCATGCGAACTTAAAGGCAGGAAGAAGCGAGTCCCAGTAAAGCCCCCAGTCAATGAGGGGTCGAATGGAGCGAAGAAGAAGAGGGTGTATGAAGGGTCAAGAGATGATCAACAGAGAAGGTCCAAACGCAGAAGCGACCATAGGAAAATGGCTTACACCTTCTATACGAGCCTGACGGACACCAGAGAACATATCTACCTCACAAATGAGGATCGGGTTCCCTTCAAAAGGCCCCCACCGATGAGAAAAGATCGGTCCAAGAGGGACCCTAGCAAATACTGTCAGTACCACAAGGATATCGGCCATACCACGGCAGAATGTACCCATTTGAAGGAAGATATTGAAGAGCTCATCCGAAGGGGGCACCTGGGCCGATACGTGAGAAGAGAGAAGCAGAAATCGGAGGACATGCCAGTGATACCTTGGGCACAAGGAGGAGCCCCAGAGATACAAGGAGAAGTGAAAACGATCTTCGGAGGTCCAGGTTTGGGGGAGAGTCCAGGAAGGGTCGAGACAGGTATGCTAGAGAAGCCAGATGTAGTCCACCACCGTGTGTCATGAGTTTGGAGCAGCGACCCCCGAAAAGCTTTAAGGGAGAAAATGACTCAACCACTTTCACAGAGGAGGATGCACGAGGGGTGCAATTTCCCCATAATGATCCTTTGGTGTTGACAGTTCAGTTGGCCAACATGCGGGTGCATCGGGTCCTCGTAGACAACGGAAGTTCTATAGATATCTTATTTCGCCCCGCCTCGGAGAAGATGGGTTTTGGTGTCAGACACTTGAAACCCTATCAATCCTCCTTATACGGATTCATGGGGGACTCGATACAACCCTTAGGGATGATCGAATTGGCACTCACCATGGGAGAACAACCCAGACAGACCACAGTCATGGAAAACTTCATCGTGGTAGATTGTGCTTCAGCTTTCAATGCGGTATTGGGGAGACCATCCCTAAGAGAATTGAAAGCGATAACTTCAATATATCACCTCGCCGTCAAGTTCCCAACTCCTGGTGGAGTAGCGAGTATAAAGGAGAACAAAGAAAGGCAAAGGAGTGTTATAACACCTCCCTTCGCATGTCTGTGAAACCGCGAGAACCGATGGCGATGGTGGTACATGGGGACGCAAACCCGCAGGAACTAGACCCCAGAATAATGGAGGAGCCAGGGGCTGAACCTATGGAGGAGGTAGAGGAAATCATGGTGATGGAAGAGCCATTGCGAAAGTTAAAGGTGGGAAAAGCCTTTAGAACGACGCAAAGGAGAAGTTTGTAAGGTTTTTGAAGGACAATCTGGATGTATTTGCTTGGAGTCACGAAGACATGGTGGGCATAGATCCAGCCATCATGTGCCACCATTTGAATATCGCCTCCGAGGCAAGGCTTGTTAGGCAGAAAAGACGAGCACTTGACCCAGAGAGGAACGCAGCCTTAAAGGAGGAGGTAGACAAGTTGAAGGACAATGGGCTCATCCGCGAATCATTCTATCCTATATGGGTGTCGAACCCGATGCTAGTCCCGAAACCGAATGGAAAATGGAGGACTTGCATTGACTTCTCGAACCTCAATAAGGCATGTCCTAAGGACAATTTTCTGCTTCCAAGGATAGATCAGCTGGTGGATGCAATGGCCGGGCACGAGTTACTTAGCTTTATGGATGCCTACTCTGGATACAACCAGATACCTATGAACCCAACTGACGAAAAGCATATGTCATTTATAACGGATAAAGAACTCTACTGTTATAAGGTGATGCCTTTCGGATTAAAGAACGTGGGTGCCACCTATCAGAGATTGGTGAACAAAATGTTCGCTAACCAGATAGGAAGGAACATGGAGGTATACATTGACGATATGTTGGTGAAGACCAAAAATGCCGCAGAACTCAAAAAAGACCTAGGAGAGATGTTTGACACACTCAGGAAGTATCGAATGAAGTTGAATCCACTCAAGTGCACTTTAGGTGTATCCTCGGGAAAGTTCTTAGGTTTCATGGTCAACTCCAGAGGCATCAAAGCTAATCCTGATAAGATAAAGGCCTTAGTAGAAATGAGCCCACCCAAGAATAAGAAGGAGGTTCAATGTCTAACGAGACAGGTGGCAGCCCTTAATAGATTCATCTCAAGGTCTACGAACAAGTGCCTCCCCTTCTTCAACATCCTAAAGGGAGCAAAAAGTTCGCTTGGGATGAAGAATGTGAGGATGCTTTTATCAAGCTGAAGGAACACTTAGGGAAGCCACCCTTGTTGGAAAAACCTAAAAGGGGCGAAAGGCTATACTTATACTTGGTAGTATCTGAGCATGCCATAAGTGCTGCCCTGGTTAAAAGAGAGAAGAAGCACCAACAACCCATGTACTACGTCAGTAAACAGTTAGTAGATGCGGAGAACCGATACCCAGAGAGAGAGAAGTTGGCATACGCATTAGTTGTGGCTTCAAGGAAGTTAAGGCCCTATTTCCATGCCCATGCAATCGAAGTACTAACCAATAACCCTTTAAGATAGGTCTTGCATAAACCTGAAACCTCAGGGAGATTGATGAAGTGGTCGTTCGAGTTGAGTTAATTCGACATCACTTATACCCCAAGGACCTCCATCAATGGAAAAGTGCTCGCAGACTTCATAGTGGAGTTCACCTATCAACCAAATGGAGGAGGAGATGAAGAAGAGGGATAGTCAATCGTAGAAGGAGAGCCAAGGAGTTCTAAAGAATGGAGCCTGCATGTGGATGGAGCATCCAACGAAGGAGGAACTGGAGCAAGTATCGTGATGACTGGACCCGAAGGACACATGATGTATTGTGCAATACGGTTTGGGTTCGAAGCCTCAAACAATGAGGAGGAATACGAAGCGCTTCTAGCAGGGTTGCGGTTGGCCTAGGGGCTAAAGGTAACGCATCTACACATTTTTAGTGACTCACAGTTGGTGGTATTCCAGGTGAAGGGTGAGTATCAAGCGAGGGGTCCCAAGATGGCTGCATACTTGGAAAGGTTAAGAGGCTATTTGGGGCAATTGGTGGAGTATAGCATAGAGAAAAATCTAGAGAGAGGAATACCCATGCTGATGCCCTCGTGAAGCTAGCTTCCACTAAAGATGAGGATATCTTTGAATCAGTACCTGTGGAATACTTACCAAGGCCAAGCATCGTTAATTCAGACATTCACATGGTCAGCATCCCAAAGGAGTCATGGGCCGACCCGATTATAAGCTACCTGAAGGATGGAGTTGTGCCAACAGACAAGAGGGAGGCTCAGAGGCTAGTGTATAAGGCAGCCCGATACACCTTGGTAGATCGGATCTTAAACAAGAGGGGGTTTTCTGTGCCACTCTTGCGAAGTGTTGATGACGAAGAGGCTATGAAGGTACTGTATGAAATACATGAGGGTGAGTGCAGCAACCAAGCGAGTGGACCATCCACGTCTCGGAAAGCCATGAGGCAAGGGTACTACTGGCCCTCCGTGGAGAAAGATGCAAATGACTTCGCAAGGAAATGTGACAAATGCCATCGGCACGCAAACTATTCCCGAAAACCCCTGAATGAGCTAACTAGCATGACTAGCCCTTGGCCCTTTGCTATCTGAAAGATAAACCTGATTGGCGCCCTTCCCCCAGGTAGAGGTGGAGCAAAGTACATGGTAGTAGCCGTAGATTACTTCACCAAGTGGGCTGAAGTGGAACCTCTAGTAAAAATAATGGCCAAGCATATCACCGCCTTTTTCAACAAATTCATTGTCTGCAGATATGGAGTGCCCTACAAAATCATTTCTGACAACGCCACCCAGTTTGAAGGGGAAAGATTCGAGGAGTTCTGTAAGGAAAGAGGGATAAGGAGAAGCTTCTCAGCTGTTGTGCATGCACAGGCCAATGAGCAGGTGGAGGCCATTAACAAAGTCCTTAAGAAGAACTTAAAAACAAAGCTAGAGAAGATGAAAGGGGCTTGGGTTGAGGAGCTACTTAATGTGCTTTGGGCCTACAGGACCACACCGCGCACAACCACTGGAGAGACCCCTTTCTCCTTAGCATATGGATGTGGGTTGTCCTCCTGATTGAGATGAAGGTTAACTCCTTCAGGATACATGCATACGAGGACCAGGTCAACCATGCGGCAATGGCCAAAAGCTTAGACATGCTAGAAGAAAGAAGAGAAAAGGCACAAATTAGAGCGGCGGTATACCAGCAGCGAGCAGCAAGGTACTACAACTTGAGGGTACGAGAGAGAATGTTCAGAGTAGGAGACCTGGTATTAAGAAAAGTACTCCCCAACATGCGAGACCCGGGGGCGGGGGTACTTGGGGCGAACTGGGAAGGACCCTACCAAGTCTCTCAATACATACCACCAAACACCTATAAGCTGGCGCGCATGGATGACACCGTCATACCTCGAGCATGGAATGCGGAACACCTCAAGAAATACTACCAGTAAGACTTCCACATATGATGCAAAGAATATCTATGTTTAGTTTGTTGCATGTTATGTTAACTTAGTAGACAAGAATCAAAGAGGTTACCTAGACAACCTCCCAAGTAGATGTAAACATTTCATTTATGTCATTGTAACCTGCCTACTATAAATGAAACTGTTCACAACTCCGCATGTTATTTTTCTTCTCTATGCGAGCATCAACCAAAGTGCCTGCTGAAATAAATTTCACCAAGCACTCGGGGGGTAGGACAGGAGGGCACGAGGATAAGCAAAAAAAAATCTCTTATATTCAAAAGGATTAGCTACCCTTATGAATATCAAGGGAATAGTTTAAAAGGATGACCTCCAACAAAAGGCTGACACCCCAGGGGGTGAGGCCGTAAGGAAGGAATCTCCCAATAAGTCTAGAACGGCCATTAAGCCGGCTAGCCAAAAAGGGTCCTACAAGAGACCCTTGAAGAAATAGTACTATATATAATGACGAGAAGAACGCTTCTCGCAAAAAGTAACAAGCGCGCGCAAAGAATATAAAAGGACCCCAAGAGCTCAATGGGTTAACGTGTCCTTACAAGTATAATCAAGGTGCACCAGAAAGATTATCATCATCAGATCAAGAAAGAGATATGTAATCCACATATAATAATAATAAGAGGGACTTACCAAAGTCCCTTAGTTTGATGAACACAAAGGGAAATAATATGAGGGATTACATAGCAACGACATACATAGGCCGAATGCAAAGGAACCTACAAGTTTCCATCTTGACCCTTCCACTCAGAAATCTTCTCAACTGCATAGTCTCTAAAGGGAGATAGGTCAACGGTGGGGTTTGTCCTCCATACGGCGTGCAGCGTGCGCTCAACTATGCCATTCTCAGCATTCACAAGCTCAACCTCGAGCGCAATAATCCTCTCATTTAAAGTATGGATTGTAGCTTCCAGCTGGGTGTTGGTGTGAGAGGTTGATGTAGCCTGGGCTAAAGCAGCGTCCCTCTGGAAAACCGCCTCGGTCAGTTGACTTGAGAAGACATCGTTTACTGCCTCAGCCATCGAGAGATTCCCCAATGCCTCCTCGAGCTCGCGTTGTAGCCGTTGGGTCGATGAAGAGCTTGAGGCGATCAGCCGATGACTCAAGATAGAATCCTAAGTAAGGGCAAGGACATAGAATAAAGCCTCGAGGGTCAATCAATGCCAGCACAAAATAAAAATACAAAAAATATATATATCATAAATGAATAAACCGAGTGTCTCGACAAATACCTGCAAGGAGGCTCACATATAGGCGTCTTCTAGCTCAGCGTCGGGGACGTTGTGCAAGGTTCCCCACTCGCCTTTGGGAAAGTTTCCCAGATGATGGCTCATGGCTTCCCCATACTGGCTTGCCAGAGGATGATCTTTGGAAGCAGAAACATAAACTTGACCGGGGGAGATGTGTGAGCCTGTTGAGGCACGTTTTGGCAAGGAACGGGACCGAGAAGGTCCTGATCCATCCGTAGAGGTGTGGGGGGCAGAAGAGCATGGATTCACCTCCTTAGGTAAAGAGGCGCCTGAAGGCGCCCACCTAGAACGCCTCCCCAAGGGTAGAGGAGCCCCAGAAAAAGAAGGAATGATGAAATTCCTTTTAGGCACAGAGGGGTGGGGGACAGAGGCATCAAAGGCAAACTCGTCTCCAGGCATCGATGGTGGCACCTGAGAGGTAACACTGCCAGTATGTTCATCATCGGCCACACCCCTAGCCCTGCCAGCTAAAGAGTGTAGGCATGAGTAGTTCTCACACACCACTGTCTCCTCAACATCCATATGATCGCCCGAAGGGTAGACATAGTCCCTATCGACTACCTCATTATAATTACCTTCATCGTGGTCGTATAGCCACGGACCTGCAGATTCAGATGAGGCAGGGCATGGACCCGCGGGTTCAGATGAGGCGAGGCATGGACCCGCAGATTCAGATGAGGCGGGGCATGGGCCTGCAGATTCAGAGGAAACAGAGCATAGAGAGACGGTTTGGTCCGGGGTCAGCAACCTGTACAAGTGAAGGTTACTCTCTGTAAAAAGGGCGCAGGCTTGTTTCCATTCACTCGGCAAGGCCAGGATTTTCATCTCTCGGTCGTGAGCCGACAGTTTCAAGGTGGAGCCAACAACCCCTAAGAGACCTGCCATCAAGAGAAAAGAAATAACTATAGTTAGAGAAACCATAGAACAAAAGCAGAGTAAAAAGAGATACCCCTCATGTATGAAATCAAGGTGAGAATTGTCTTACTTGGAGTGTTGAAGCTAGTGTGTCGGGTGAAATCGCTATAAGTGAAGAAGTAGTCTGTCTTCCATGAGGCCCTATTCAAAATGGAGCCCTCCACGAGGGAATGCCATTTATGGGCCACAGCTTTCTAGAGCTGGTAGAACCTGGGAGCAGATGTATTCGGCCTAAGGGTGTAGAAGTAATGAACCTCGCTCATGGAAGGCACTCTGGAATGCACCTGATGGTACAACACATATAGGCTGCTAAGCACCACCCAAGAGTTGGGGGACAATTGTAGAGGCGCCAGTTCAAAGTAGTTAAGCACTTTGACGAAAAAAGGGTGAAGCGGTAGAGCCCCACCAGATCTGATTATGGAATCGCTGAAGGCCACGAACCCTTCTGGTAGCTCAGATGCGCGTTCATTATGCTATGGGATGACGAACTTGAGATTTGATGCAAAGTGAGGAGCCTTTAGCATGTTGGCCAGTTTAATGCTGGTAAGGCTAGACCTGCCCGTGTCTTCGGAAGTGTCAGAGGTTCTCTTCAGCATCTCGGTTACCTGGACAGAGATAGGCAGTTTATGAGCTATAGACTTTCTAAGGATCCTGGAAGACCCCCCACGCGTCTTATATCTAGCAGCACTTTGCTTGACCCTAGGGCGTAAGACCAGGGGTGTAATGCCCTAAACTCCAGGGACCGTTACGGTGTGCCTTCTAAATAGTGCTAAACTCGCTAATCGAGTCATTTGGCCAAAATCGTGTAACTAAGTATGATTAGCGGTTTAGGGATTAAAAAAAATTGGATAAGATATAACGTTTCATTAGCACGTTTAATATATATATATTGGGATCCCAAAATTATAATTTCAGAGTCTACTATGAGAAAATATTTACAACAGGCCGATCTAAGCGGCAAAACAGGGTTTAACCCTAGTTCCTCTTCAAACCTCGACCGTGGTGGACGAGCAGCTGCATATGTACACATCATCACCTAAGCTCTCCAACTCAAGGATGGTCCAGCTTTCTTTTGCCTTTACCTGCACCACATAGCACCCGTGAGCCAAAGCCCAGTAAGAAAACTTAATATGCTCATGAACAGCTATAACATGTCATCATATCATAAGGCACACGCCTAGCAGATATAGGCCTACTCAGCAAGCAAATGAGTTCACGTAACATTGAGTATAACACATCAACCAATGATCATAATAATCATCCAGGACTCTTAGCCCCAATATAGAAACACAATGTTGAGTATAATACACCAACCAATGATCATAATAATCATCCAGGACTCTTAGTCCAAACAAATAGATGACAGTCGCAAAAGTCACAAAAGTGGGTACAACCCCCCTCTAGCCATGTGACGATAGGGTCACCAGGGCTTAACAGATATGTAAACCTTCCATAGCTTAGACAGGATAGGTGCATGGTGATTAGTCACCAACATAACCTTCCTCATGACCATAGAGTCATAACCTTGGAACATCGTTCCCTAGCCGTGTGACAAGCAGTCACCTGGACCCTAGGCCCTAGCTCTAGTAACTAGTCTTAGACTAGACAAGCGTTTATAAGTTTCATCGACCTTAGGGTCGGTTCAGCATTAATACTCCATATGAGTCATTCAATGCTGATATCGATTAGATCTAATCTTCATTTGGCTCGGCGTTCATAACGCTATGCCATTTCTGACTCTTAGGTCAGTATCCCTGACTAGTTAGTGCCATATACAAGTAAGCAATGCCACCAAACATATATCACATATCCAATATCCGAATACCAGGCATTCAGCATGCTTACTTAACAAATACCAGTACAATTAGGACCATGCATAAACACAGAGGCTCAGGCTCTAAACATTCTTATATTCAATAACCATAGCATGCCCTAATCACATGTTTCTCGTGCATCTCATGCAACATATTCAACCACTTGACATGCCTAAAAAATAATCATGCATGCCACATTTAATAATCCAACATGCATCCAGAATAACCGTGCATGTCACATATATACAGGGTGCAGTTTTCTTACCTCCGGTTCAAGTGAGAGTTAGAACAAGAATGACCCTTGAGAACGATCGATCCTTAATCCTTTAGCGGTCACCTAGTCATAACCAAAACAACCTCCAATTAATGAAAATTACCAAAGATAGGGTATCGACCTAAACCCCACTCTCAGGACCTCGAAACATTCCCACACAGTGAGTAGATTCGATCCCGGGCCTTAAGGATTGAAACCCCGAGCCAAAAACCCTTAAAAACACCCAAAACAGGGTTCTGAAGAAACAAGGTAGCACTACAACGCTGCCCTCCTAGCGCCCCAGTGCTCAAGACAGAACCACAACCGCCCTTCACTCCCTACAGGTAGCGCTGTAGCGCCCTACATTGGGCGCTGTAGCGCTACCTTCAGCCAGCAAAATCCCAGAATTCTCTTCCTTCGATTTCACCATTTCTAACCCAAACAAAAAGCTTCCAAACATCAAATTAAGTCCCAAATGAACCCAAATACCACCTCTACATGTCCTAGGGACCACAACCCCAAGAACCCTAGCCAAAACTCCAATCAATTCCCAAGTTTCCAACCCAAAAACCAACTGGAGCTTAACTAAGAAAACAGAGCAAAATCACGAGTTCTAATGGCTAAAAACTCACCTCAATCTTAGCTTAGCACCCTCTTCAGTGGTGGAGCATAATCCTAACTTGGCAAAGCTTGATTCCTTGGCTTAATTCCTCAAAAGAAGCTTGAAAATCCAAAGAGAAAATGGAGGAGAAAACTATCGGGAGAGAAGAGAAAGGAAGCTCTGTTTTTACCTCTTCTTTCCACAGCCTTAATGGCTTAAATCAATCTCTTAGGGTGAAAAGACCTAAATTCCCTTAGGTCTAAAATAAAACCTTAACAGCCACCAAGGGCAAAACTGTCCTTTCGCACCTATTTCATTAATCATAATTAACACTCCCTAATTCCCGCTATTCTCAATATTCTCACATACCAATAATCCATATCCCATTACCCTTTAATTCCCGGTAATGCTCTAATCATTAAACTCACCCCGAGACTTAACCCGAGCCTCAAACTTAAACCCGTTATGACTAGACCGAACACTTGCGTTCCATGATCGTCTCATGCCGAATAGCTCAAACCAATCCACCTTATAATGTGGCTATACTAATTAATCACAAACATGCACCAAAATACGCAATTACGCCCACAGCGACCAAATTACCAAAATGCCCTCATAATTATAAATACTCCCATATGCATGCATTTATCACCATATTATAATATAATTCACATAAACATGCATATGGTCATTAAATAACATCATAACTCAATTATGGCCCTCCCGGCCTCATAATCAAGGTCCTATCCCTTATTAGGAAATTCGGGGCATTACAGGGGGCAGGGGAGGAAGCGTGGGTGGGATCATAGAAAGAAACTCCGGTTCAACTGATTCACGTCTATCGCCTTCAAAGAAGGGACCCCTATGACCGGGAGACTCGTCACCACAAAAGTAAAAAGGCTCAGGGGGCAAGTTTTCTTCTAGGCAAGCGATTTCAAAAAGGCATTCCTGAAGGGCTGATTGTAGCTGGGAAATGTATATCCCATGCCGAGGGGAGAAACCTAAACCCTCATCCCTGGTATTGGATTCTAGCTCCTTCTCCAGGTCGCACGCTTTCTGTCTAAGGTAAGACAGTCTCCGGAGGTAGAGAATTCGCACACCCCCACGGTTAGAGGGTCTGCGAACAACGGCCTCCGAGTCAGAGGATGACAACTCAATGAATTCAACATTAGATGGACCTTCGGGACATCGCCTAGACGCCATGGACCAGCTAAGACTTGAGGGCGTATATGCGTAAGGGTAATCCTATATCTACAACATAAGTATGAGGGGTATAAGAAAAAGGCCTATCCATACTACTTGAAAGGCCATACGAAAAGAGAATGACAAACTCTGAAGAATGAGTGTCGTACAGCCAGTAATTCTACCCTCGCGTAATAGATATAAAAAAAAGGGCATGTGTATCGTTGGAGGAAGGAGGCATACCTGGAGGTATATGTATGAAGCCGAAGGCATACAAGGATAAACTTGTGGAGGCATAAGGTCGTTTGAGTGATAAGCGAGGGCAAGACCGTAGGAGCAAGAGAATGCCTAGCATCACCGCAATGCTAGCCCGATATAAAAAAAAAAAAATAGAATTAGGAAAAATAATAATAATAAATGGGGAAAGAAGGAGGATGAATAAATGAAATGGAAAGAAAATTACCTCAAGAATGCTTCTGTGGTGGATGGAACCTTTGAGCTCTTGAAAGTGGTTTGGAGGAAATACCACTAGGCTAGGCAAGTTTTGGTCTGGAGAAATGACTTCAAGCCTTGGGATATTTATAAGGAAAGTTAGGGCCCCCTAGCCATTGGATTCAAGTCCATATGAATGGTGGAGATCAAGAGTATGGGCAACCTTGGGATCCGCGATTGAGAATGATTGGCCCTTATACAATCTAAGGGACATTCATGGATCCCCCTAAAAAGTAGATGGTTTTTGTGTTTCTTTGGACACTATAAAGAAACACAACTTCAAAACTCACTTTGTGTTTCTTCAAGCAACATTGGATAGCGCTCCAAGGTTGAGTCCACCAAAACTGGCCATCCATATCAAACCAGAGAAAAAGAATTTTTTTACAAACACAATTAAAAGTGTACTTATAGACTCGGGGGCAAGTGTGAATACGGTAATCCTTCCCTTGTGAATTCCATTCAAGTGAACCTCTACATTACGAGGCACCTTAAATATTATGAGACACATGCTAGTGGGACGAAAAGGCATGGGCCTTACTTGGCATCGGAGGCGTTAGGCTAGGAAAATCACCCTCGCTATGCGAGGGTCATTGGCAAGCAACACATGCGCATGCCACCCTCGCTATGCGAGGGTCCTCGGATGGCTTCCCATACGTGCGTGCGCCGTGTCCACATAAGGCGTCGTGCCTCGCCCCCATATGATCATGCAAGGCAGCCTCGCCCCGTCACTCCACTAAAGCAGCCTCGCTATGCGAGGGTCCAACCTTGCCTCGCCCTGTCATGCCTCCAAAGCAGCCTCGCTATGTTCTTCGTGTCCCACATACGTAGACCATTGCATCCAAACAAGGGTCTCCAAGGGTCGACTCGCTATGTCAGACCCTCAAAGGATCCCTAGCATCTCATTATCCGAGGCCTTCACTAGGCATCCCACATGCACCTTGTCTTGCCTCAAACACTTCGTGCCTCGTTGAAGCGACCCTAGTTCCATTCTAGGAGTAGGTGCCACCAGTGTGCACCCCCAAGCCTTGTCTTCTCACGACATGTAAAGTGTGGAGCCTCCTCAATGTGCATACGGGGAACACTTGGAAATACTAAGTAGGAGTACCATGTGATCATAGGGTGCCAGATATGCGTATTCATATGGGATGTACGACCATGACGAGGATAGGGGCGTGGCCCTGCCATCTGCGTCTGACAAGTAGTGGCAGTACGAATTTGTACGGAGAGTGGAGGCACTACCTGGGCACCCCCGGCCATATGTCAGTGTCGACAGTACGATGTCCTGCACCACTACTCTGGCAATGTCAGGTTAGACACCACTATGTCCCAAGCCACTACCCTAGCCATGCACCTGCGTACGACCTGATTCCTTGGGACCTACTTGTATCAGGGGGCCAATAGAGCCCACCTATAAATAGGATCCGACCCCTCAGGCTAAGAGCTTGGAAAATTCTTTGTATGAAAAACGATTAAGAAATATATGGTCTTGGCTCCATTGTTGTTCTGTATTTTTTTCAAGTTCTTTCCATGTTACTTTCAGCTATCTTTCACAATATAATTTGAGTTTTCTAACCTTATATCGTTGACGAGTTCTTACCGTCAACACCAACCCATACTAAAACAAAATCAGGTCCAATTAACCATTCTGAGCACATATAATCTGAATTAATCTGTCTTCACCGACTAAACCCCTTAGCACTGATGTTCATACCCAGAACTATCCCAAGAGCAGATCCAACTAACCACAATAATCATGCACACATAAAGCATACCAAACACAAATATACAATACTATGCATAAATTATCAGATTTCAATTCCATTAGATGCGTTCATACTTACTATGCTTTCCATACCGATAAACAAGTATAGCATATAAGTTCAATTTAAACATATAATCACCTGTAATCCATATACCAACCATTAACCAAGTATTCATTCACACGCAAGAGCAATGCTAATTAGCACGCCTCAATATCATCACACATCAGTCAAGGGCCAGGCCCTATCAGTATCTCATGCTCCCTATTAATCATACGAATTAATACACTCATATTTCATTAAAGCACTTAAGCATACAATTTCATGTATTCAATTACAAACCCTGAATCGAGCTTGTCTTTAGCGGCGAGTGTACATGTCCAGCCAGTCTTCAGGAACCCATAAACCTAGACCGCTCTGATACCAAGTTGTAACGCCCTGGGTAACCAAGACTGTTACACTGTGTGTTTAAGATAGTGCAAGACTTGCTAATCAAGTCATTTAAACAAAATGTGAATCTAACGTCATCAATGGATTAGGAATAAAAGATTTTGGTCATAAACAGGTTATTTTATTAAAAATGATAGTTTAGTACATGAAATCTCAAAAAAGGGTTTAGATGACATATTTACAAAAATTCCAGAAGTTATAAACAACTCAGGCCACTTTAATGGCAAAATACACATTTTAGGTTTTTGTCCTTGTACAAACCCTCGACCGTGGTGACCGAGCAGCTGACAATGTACACCTCGCCCCCAGAGCTCTCTAACTCATGGTTGAATCTACATACCCTTGCCTTTACCTGCACCACGTAGCACCCGTGAGCCAAGGCCCAGCAAGAAAACATAATAACATAGCATGATTAATATCAATAACCAAATATTCCACAAAGCATAACCAAGTATTCAGCAATTCATAATATTCACCTATTGGGTGATAACAATCGACAATTTAACAATTTTTCATCCAGATAATCATCATTTCATACTTATCAAATTAACAACAATAATCACATTCATTACACCATATTCAGGGTCGGCGCCCTTAGGTCGCACCCTCTGTTTAACCCACTGTCTTCGGCTCACTTAGGCCGCCCCCAGTGTTATACCCACTGACTTCAGCTAGCTTAACGGAGCTCGGTGATTAATAAGTTGTCCTCAGCTACCAGTGGTTGAACCGCACCCTGTGCGCAAATATTGATTCCGGCACTCTTAGGCCGTTTATCATATGTCCCCATGGCATAATACCATCTCATGACATCATATTCAAGTATAGGGAGCTCTTAGTCCCATTATATTCACATAGTTTATCCCAATCATCTTACAATGCATACAAACATAGGGAACACTTAGTCCCAACCTAACCACATAATCAGGTGCAGTTTTCTTACCTCTTGTTCGAGCGAGAAATACGTTACGAACGATCCTTGAGAACGATCGATCCTTTGATCCCTTAGCGGTCACCTAGTCATAACCACATATGGAATCCAATTAATGAAGATATCAATAAATGGGTCTTAACTTAAACCTCACTCCCGGGACCCCAAATTGTACCCAAACGGTGAGTAGATTCGATCCCGAGCCTTAAGGATTGAAATCCCGAGCCAAAAACCCTTAAAAACACCCAAAATATGCAACTGAGAAAACAGGGTAGCGTACACCCCTAGTGCCCCAGCACTACAACCAGGCACATTTTGTCTTGGCTAGCGCTGTAGTGCTATCCTCTGGGCGCAATAGCGCTAGGACCAGGCAGACATGGCCCTGGTTCTTCCTCCTTCAAATCCTCCATTTACAACCTGATTCAAAAGCTTCCACACACCATTTAAACCCCCAATTGAACCCAAATACCATATATACTAGTCCTAGACATCATAACCTAACCAAGCTTTGCCAAAAACCCCATTGAATGCTCAACTTTCAAACCCAAAATCTCAACTAAACTCATTTGTAAAACAGAGCAGAAAACCAGAGTTCTAATGGTTAGAATCTAACCTCAAGCTCGATATGAACTCCTCTTCAATGATGGAACAATACCCTAGATCCTCAACACTTGATTCCCCAGCTTAATTCCTCAAAAGAAGCTTCAAAATTGAAGAAGAAAAGGAGAAGAAATGGCAGTCGGTTGAAGCAAGAGGAGGTGCTCTATTTTCTTAAATCTTCTACAGCTTTCTAGTTTTAAGTATTGATATATATCCTTAAAGGTAAAAATACCTAAATGCCCTCAAGTTTAATTAAAGTCCTTAACAGCCACTAAGGGCAGAATCGTCCTTTCGCACCTATCTCGTTAACCATAATTAACACCCTCCAATTCCCGTTATTCTCAATATTCTAGAATACCAATAATTCATATCCCATTACCCCTTAACTCCCGGCAACGCTCTAATCACCAAATTACCCCGGGACTCACCCCGAGCCCCAAACGTAATCCCGTTATGACCAAACTGCTAACTTTTACTCAAAGATCGTCTCATGCCGAATAGCTCGAACAAATCCACATTATAATGTGACATGAACAATAGCTTACCAAAATGCACACAATTATACAATTACGCCCTCAACGGGCCAAATTACCAAAATGCCCTCATAACAAAATATATATACCCCTATGCATGCATTTATCATCATATAATAATATGATCCACATAATCATGCATATAATCATATAATGGCACAATAAATCAATTATGGCCCTCCCGGCCTCCTAATCAAGGTCCTAAACCTTATTAGGAAATTTAGGTCGTTACAATATTCATGTGTTAGGTGCATTAAATATGCATGTGGACCTATTTATGTTTAATTAGTCCATTTTCATAATTTGACCCGTTTTGGGTATATTTGGCATATATGTGGTATGTGTGTGGTGCTTCATTATTATTTGCTTATGCATGGGTTACTCAGCACGAGACGATCCTAGGAAGTAAGCTAGTGGGAAAGTCACAACGGGATTCATACTTGACTCGGAGTGAGTCAAGGGGTATTTTGGGTATTTAGCACATTATCGGGATATTGGGTAATGGGAATAAATATTTGATGATAAATTGGGAGTTAGTGAGATCAGGGGGAAATTCGGGGAATTTTGACTATTTTACCCCCGGAGTCGTTTTGGGACCCCGAGCATTAGGATTTGCTTAAGGTTACTTAAGCTCGAAGTAACCTGTTAGAATTATAAAAAGAACCTTCAGAACGTTCTTTCTCCCTCCCGTTCCATTTTCGACACCCGATTACATTTTCGAAGGAAACTCAAGTTTTAGGACTTGGATTCAAGCAAGGATCGAGGCATAGCAATTCTAGGGAAGATTAGAAGCTTATTAGCTGGAGGATTTAGTTGGGAAACGACTCAATCGGAGGTAATCTAAGTTTTTAAAGTTTTTAAGCTTTGATTGGATTTTATGTTTTGATGAGTTTTTGGATGGATTGAGACTTGGGTTATGTTGGTTTTGAGTCACATGGATGTTTGGGAACTTTGATTTTGGGATTTGGATATGTTTGGGTAGGTTTTAAAATGAAAAAAATGGAGTTTTTCTGGCTGGGTATGAGGTCGAGCCGCGGCTCTGTTCTTGGCTGTCGCGACTTAAGCTTGAAGAAGCAGGTGAATGAGGCTGCTGGGCTATTTGAGTTGTAGCTCCATTGGGGAGCACAGCGGCGCTAATGCAGTCAGAGAAGGGCTTTGGGCCCTAACTTGAGTGGAGCTTCGGCTCTAATGTTTGGGGTCGCGACTCAAAAGGGGAAAAGTGGCCAAAGTGAGTTTTTAGTCATGGGAACTTAAACCTAAGGGCTCGGAATCGATCTTACTACCCGATTTGGTAGGATTCGACGTCCCGGAGGCTAGGACTTGGTCCGGAAGTATTTGTTAACTCATTTTGATGGGGTTTTATATTATGGTTGTGACTAGGTTATCGCTAGGGGCTTGGAAATAGGATCGGTCTTGTGGCTCCTTTATTGGTAACTTGTGCTTGGACTAAAAGTAAGAAAACTGCACCCAATATGTGATGCATAAGATACATGTGATTAGGGCATGACATGAATGTTGAATATGAGATTGATCAAAGCTTGAGTCTCTGTAATTGTGCATGATTATGATTATGCTTGTGATTATGGATTAAACATGTTGAATGCCTTATATCTGGATTTTTGAATGTGCATGGTTATAATTATGTTGGTAATTGTTGATGAGGCATGTTGAGTACTCTATATATGGACATGGATTTCATAGTAAATGCATAACAACTTTGCTTATCTGTGCATGGTACTGACTTATTAGTCAGAGAACGGCAATGGTGTTTAGTATTGATCCTGAAGCTGTGACTTATCAGTTAAGTTCAGCGGTGGTATGAGCACTGGTCGTATGGTATTGGCCTAAGAGTCAAGAATGGCATTAATGTGTTTAACACAGGCCAAAATTATTAGATCTAATCAACATGAGCATTAAATGCTTGACCGACCTATAGGTCGAAGAAAACTAAAGTGCTTGTCTAGTCTAAAGGCTAGTTACTTAGAGCCACGGCTAAAGGCTCAGGTGACTGAAACGTGACATGGTTTGGGGCGTGGGACTCACAGAGACTTATTAGTCATCTACCCTAGAGAGAGACTTATTAGTCATCTACCCCAAAGAGAGACTTATTAATCATCTATACAGAGATAGACTTATTAGTCATTTACACAGAGATAGACTTATTAGTCATCTATACAGGGATAGACTTACTAGTCATTTACACAGAGATAGACTTATTAGTCATCTATACTGAGATAGACTTACTAGTCATCTTTTCAGAGAGTGACTTATTAGTCATCAACCTCAGAGAGACTTATTAGTCATCTATACAGAGTATGACTTATTAGTCGTCTATTCAGAGAGAGACTTATTAGTCGTCTGCCTCATAGAGACTTATTAGTCATATACGTCAGAGCGAGAGACTTATTAGTCATCTACCTCAGAGCGAGAGACTTATTAGTCATCTACTCAGAGTGCAAGACTCCATAAATGTTTATTTGTACCTGCTTGTATGCATGAGTAGGGTTATTACTGCTAGGCATGCCTATTATGATTTAGTGACATGCTATTACTTTTTTATGAGCATGTTTAAGTTTTCTTCCTGAGCCTCAGCTCAAGGGTGCTATGTGGTTCAGGTAAAGGCAAAAGAAAGCTGGACCATCCTTGAGTTGGAGAGCTTAGGTGACGATGTGTACATATGCGACTGCTTGACCACCACGGCTGGGGGTTTAAAGAGGGACTAGGGTTAAATCCTATTTTGCCGCTTAGGTCGACTAGTTGTAAATCGTTTGTTGTAATTAACCTTTAAAAATATATTTTGGGATCCCAATGTATACAGTAAACGTTTTAGTGAAACGTTGTATCTTTGACCAAATATTTTAACCCTAAACTGTTAATCACATTTAGTTACACGATTATGGCCAAATGACTCGGTTAGCGAGTTTAGCACTGTTTAAAATGCACAATGTAATGGTCCCTAGGTAGTAGGGCATTACAGTCACACATTGCAATATATTCAGATACATGGAACCTTAGTCCCAAACACAACCACATGGGTGCAGTTTTCATACCTCGTATCCCGAGCAGCGAGCGTATATTGGCCATGAGCACGATCCTTAATTCCTGAGCCCTTGCATTAAAACCTAGTCACACTGCGATAATGAATAAGCATAAGATCCTAAACCATTTAAAAACTTTAGATTCAAATGCTAGCCTCCAGGGACACAATTTCTACTAAACCAGTTAGTAGAAATCGTCCCGAGCGCTTAAGTTTTAATCCCCGAGCCTCCCCAAGCCTTAAGACAAACCTAGGCCAAAACTGTCTAGGCGGGCCGCGACCTGGCCCTAAGGGTCGCAGCGCGCCTCAAGTCAGAGGTGTAGCCTCTGCATCTGGGGGGGAGGCGGGCCGCGACTTGCCCCCCTAGGGTCGTGGTACGCCTATAAATTAGCAACCCTCCTAGGGCATCTGGGGCACGCGGGTCACAGTGCGCCCCCGCGAACCCAGAATTTCCTGGGTTTTCCATCAATTTAACTAACCCAAACTCAATAGAATTCACCTCAAGTATGTGCTAAAGCTAGAACTAAGCCTAAAACTCTTAATAACACATCATAAACATCACATGTGACTTATCACACCAGCTTTAACAACCTAAAATCCCAAAACCAGAAGTTAACTCAAGCAACTCTAAACATATCCAACCCAACCAAAATTTAGTATAAGAAGGCTTAGAACCTTACCTCAGTTATGGCTTGAATTTCCCCTAGCTGGTCCTTCTCTACTCCTAGCCTCAACTCTCCAAATTTCCCAGCTTAAATCCAAGCTTCTCTTCAAAGTTCCCCTTCAACCTCAAGGCACAAGAGAGGAAGGGAGAGTGAACGTGTAAGAGGAACACACACAGAGTACTTGAGAGATTTCTAACCTATTCTACCAAGTTTTGATCATCCTAGAGTTTCCACTAACTATAACCCTTAACTAAAAATGGACTAAAATGCCCCCGAATCAACTCAACCTCCTATTTGTACATAAGGGCACTATGGTCATTATCCCCAATTCCTGTTAATTCCTCAAGTCATCCTACCAATTTCCAATTAATCGCGTCATGCCTAACTAATTACCAAATATTTACCCATTACTCAATAAATCCCAAATATACATTAAACTTCCCAAAATACTCTGAGGCTCGCCCCGAGCCGGGTATTGGACCCAATTGTGACTATTCCGCTAAACCGCTCACTAAAATCGCCTCGAGCCGTATACTGCAAATATTTCCACATAATAATGTGGTCTCAATCATTTACTCACATATATTAACATTTATGCCCGCAACAGACCAATATAACAAATATGCCCCAATTATCAAGAATGGGCCCACATGCATATTTAATACTCATAACACATGCATATAATCATACTCATATTATCATATATATATTTATATCATGCATGCCACATAGTCACGCATTTATTCAGTTAATCACACATATATCCAATTATGTCATCTCGACACGCTAGTCCAGGCACTAAATCTTATTAGCATTTTTGGGACGTTACATGGAGAGAACCCAAAATTTAATAATCATGTTGGGTACAAGTTCTAGTTTTCTAAAAAAAACTTAATTAATTATTGATTACATAATTATTATATTAATAAATAATTATTTTAATTTTTCAAAGAAAAAATAATAATTAATTTAATTATTAAAATTGAAACTTTATAAATAATAACATGTTAACCTATTATAGCAGGTCACTAAAAATGTAAACGTGCTTAGTTTTATTTAGAAAATGTATTGGTTTATTTTAATTATCATTTTTAATTGTCATTTAAATTTTAAATAAATAAACAATGTCATATATTATAAAAAAAAATGGCATAAATATATTAACAAAAAATAATGCCAAAACATTGTCTATAGTTTAAAAAAATAAATAATAGGATAATTTTTTTAAAAAAAAAAACCGGTAAACCAAGAATCTGTTGGATTCAAACTTTTGACATATAAAGATATGACACTATCTAGTTTTTAAGTAAATTATTTGATGTTGTTTATTAATTTGAAATTTAGTGTTCATTATAATGTAAACTTTGGTATTTTTTATGTTTTGATTTAAATATCATATATGGTGATTCTAGTTTTAAAATTAAATACTTTCTTTTTTCTAATTTTCTTTTAGAAAAAAAAATTCAATATAATAAAATATTCTAAAATTCTAAATTGAAACTATGAATTGAAAAAGTTAATTTCATCAAATTTTAAATATTTAATCTAAAGAATTTTAAAGCGAACAAAAAGTTATATATAAATATACAATATTTAATTAATAGCTAGAGCAATTAAAATAAATAATTTCTCATTAAAAAAAACTAAATGATAAAATAATAAATATGTATATTTATATCTTATGTCACTATTGCATATATGTATGGATAAACAAGATATATTAAATGAAAATAAATAATCAATAAAAGAAAGAAAAAAATAAATTTTAGCACATAATTATTTTTCAAATGTAGTTTTGAAAACATAATTTATAGAGTAATTTAAATACTTTAATATGAAAAATTAAAATATGTGATGAAAAATTATTATGACTCATTTATTACTTTTTATTTTCAATATATTTACCTTATTTAGATGATTTTTATTTATTTTTAAATTTATTTACCTTATTTAGATGAATTTAAAACTAACTGTTATCCCTATCCCCCCCCCCCCCCCCCCAGACACGTGGCACAACACACCGGGATGCGATTAAGGGTGGTGGACTCAAGTCTAAGAATGGATCAGGAAGATAGCGGATGAACTCGAGCTTTGGTAAGCGAATCAGGGTCGGGGTAAATGGACCAAGACATTGGTAAATGAACCCGGACCAGGCGTCTGGGTTGGGTAAGATAGGTTGTCCCCGACACTGACATCACCCCAAGAAACACGGAGTTTGGTCTCCTCAACTAACCTGCAGAAGAGGTTACATACAGAATGTACACTGTTATTTAGAACAGTACTGCCACTACTCTGACAGATTGTGTCCCTAGGATCCCCTTGGTGTTGGTTTTTATAGATCAAATTAGAGATTATACGCAGCGGAACAACAATCAAAATTGTTAATTTAATCCCACAAGATTTCTAGATCTACTTCTTCACATGAATATATATATATTGAATCAAAGATATGAATAGAAAATTACCTCAAGTCCTTCCTTGCTGCTATCTTTTTGTATGGAAAAAATCCTTGAGATCTCACACCAAGATCCCAAAATGTTCTCAGCACACAAAGAACGAGTGTGAGCTCGCTATACAAAATAATAGGCAAAATCTATTTAACAGATGTTCTCAACACATGAGATCTGATAAAGTTTGGAGCTAAGTTTGTGAAGAATAGTGACCTATGCTTGTATCACTGTTCTTTTTCTCTCATAGAGATTTCACGATATCTTTTCTATCCTTGAAAAGTGTTGTTATGAAAAACCGATATCCTATATTTAATATATCCAATATATTAAAAATAAAATATTAGTTATTTTAAACAATTTGAAAATAACTAATTAGTTATCAGATTATGTTTAAATAATAATATTTTAATCATATTACAATAGCTCATTATTTATTTAATATTTAAATAACTAAAATTGTGGAACCAAGAAACTACCAAGAGCCTCTTATGCGTGAAGTATAGTGACTGTGCACTGTGCTACACGTGTACTACATGCTAGGGATGGCATGTGATTTTTCCCAAATTTTCTTATTATTTAAATGCCAAAAATCCCAAAAATAAATTAATTCAAAATTAATTATATTTTTGTTAGATCAAATAATTAATTAATTCTCAATTAATTAATTACACATAATTATACAATAATTATGTTTGATGCATAGAAAAATATTTTACTTATCAAATAAGTCATTTTGCCCATTTTTGTATTTTCCTTTGTCAGTGTTTGTTTGAGCCATTTCGGGGACCATGGACCTATAACATTAAGCTCCAATAAATTGTAACTAAATAATTAAACTCTTTAATTATAATAGTTAATTTATTAATTCTGATATTTCTCCACTATAAATTCAGAATTGCACTCTTTATGTTATAGATATACTTTTACATAAATCTTATTCTAAGCTGTCCATTGATATAACCATCTTACAATAGTTCAACCCTCTAATTAATTAGTTCATAAATTAGAATGGAAGAATTACCATTTTACCTTTCTGATTTACTTCTATTGACTGCGTTTTTGGCCAACAACGTGTGAACGTCAAAAACGATAAAACCTTCAAGAGAAAATAAACGACACAGACGATTTTATAGTGGTTCAGCCCCAATGTGATAGTAATAGCCTAATCCACTTAGAGTTGTGATTATAGATCTACACTCAAGATCAGATGAACCTGAGTCAACTGAGTTTCTTCAGTGTAGATTACAAGAATACAAGAATTCTCTCAAATACAAGTACTCTCTCTCTCTAAAAAATCCAGATCAAAAGTTCAAAATTCCAAAAGTCCTCTTTATGATGCCAAAAGCCTTGTATTTATAGGCTTAGGGTCGTACAGATGATATCTCCATAATCGAGATATTTGGTTATTCTTATTATATTTAATTTACAATAATATTCAAAATATAACAATACACTAAATTTGTGGGATAAATTGAGAGATTCCCGTGTATGCCAAGACCGATTCTTGTTGAAGCCATTTTTGGGAATCTTGACGTAGTCTTGCTCTATCTAGTCGATCCATATCAAATTCAGTCTGGTCGACCACGCCTTCACTAGGCAGACACGCACTCGACTGGGCAGACATGCACTTGACTGGGCAGACAAGCCCTTGACTGGGCAGACATGCACTTGACTGGGCAGACATGCACTTGGCTGGGCAGACAGGTCATGACTGGTCGGACATGGTCATGACTGGTCAGACATGGTCATGACTGGTCAGACATGGTCATGACTGGGCAAACAAGGTCATGCCTGGGCAGACAAGGTCATGCATGGACAGACAATCATATGACTGGTCGGATAAGGTCATGCCTGGTCGGTCATGACACTTGACTGGCTAGCAAAACTCTTCATTGGTCTACCGGGTCACTCCTAAGCTAGATCACTTTATCACAACTCTGAGGAGCCAATATATTTATTGACTATTAACGTGTCGTTTACGGACCATGCACTGCCACTTGTCGCCTCTATTGCCACGTCATCGATCTCCAATTTTTGGGGATAACATTTGCCCACAAGTTTATTATAGGATTTTCTCGTATGATAAACTTTTCTTCTAGCAAAATGTTCTTGAGGTCATTCAAAAGCTCCTATCCGGTCGATAACTTTCACGTAAACCCACAACTGAACTTGTCTTTTGATTTCTTCAAATCCTATTTTTTGATCTTGTTGCAATATGTGTTTTGGATGAGAAATGGTGTTTGTGCTAGATGGAATTTAGGGCTTTGCTTTTCGGAATGGGTTTATGGTGAGGTTTGGGTATGGGACATGGGGTATGGCCGTTTGGCTATGGCTCTTTCTTTTGTGTAAAAGGTATGGTCTGATCGGACCATACAATAGCCCCTCAGTCCCAAGGGCATCCGATCGGATGCTAGCTATACTCGGACTAGGGCCCTCGAAACCTTGGACACGCACGCTTGAGCTGCTCGGACTAGACCCCACGGAGCCCCCGGACACGCCTCCTCGGACACTAGGTGTCCGGTCGGACACCCACGCAGACACGCCAGGGGCGCTGGGCTCTTCGGACGCAAGGTGCACAGCTCCTCGGACCAGGTGCACCGCTCAGATGAGGCATAGCTCCTCGGACCCAGGTGCGCATCTCCTCGGACAGCAGCTTCATGCGCGCATTTCCTCGGATGTCTAGGCATCCGATCAGATGCACCGCCCAGCTCCTCGGCACTAAGCACGCCGCTCAAACCAAGCATGGTATGCCCTAGGCACTTGGCACGCCACTTGGACCAAAAAAATTTCTATGTCCAAAACTTTTAATTCATGCTCACCCTAGGGACCTTAAGCACTTTAGGCACAAAATTTATTTTTTCTCCATGCATGCTAAATTTTCACTACTTAGATAAAAAAAAATCTAAGTAGAAAAATAAATTCTGCTCTTGTTGAATTTTATCTGTATGGTTACTTACCTCCCCATTTTTTTTATTTTATGTAGAGGAATCGCTTCGACTATAGGGGAGGTGATAACCACACGCATTCTGATACTTTCATCCCACAATCAAGCGATACTCCTCCAAGTAGCGACTCTTCGCTGTTAGTCATGCTCAACAATAGAGTTTCCTACTCGACCAGTGATACATGCTCAGCTGACCAGGGAAGTTGTATCCCTCCCGACCAGGAAAACGTTGCACCTGATCAGCTAGACTTTGTACCTTGCCAGTAGTTCCCTTTTTTGTTGTGAAGACAATTGTTGCTTAGCAGCTTTGATATTTTTCTCGTACAACCGAGCTGTTGGCATTTATACTTTACTTTTCTTTGTTAACTTAAAACATTCTAAGTCTTTTTTAGACTTAAAAAGTTATAAGTTTTTTGTGAATAGTAAAGTCACTCTGGTGTATGCCTTATATTTTCGCATGAGTACTTAGTTTTCTAACTTAGAAATTTTAGACATTTCATAAGTCCATATTAAGTATACTTTCTCACACTCTTATTGATCTAACATTTTATGAGCATAATGTTTATTGTCACACGAATATCTGCTTCTAACTTGAAATTTTTTTAAAAATTCCAAGTTACTTAAGCTTTGTCAAACAAGTTAGCTTAATGGCCTTTTTGGACTTCGAAAATTTACAAGTCAGCCTAAAAACAGATATATTAACTCGTGCTCTTATTGCTTGTGTTAAATTATATACCAGTATACCCCATGTGCCCCCCAGGTGATCGAGGGTTGAAAGATCCTTAGTCACTTGCTACTTGACCGAATCTGTTCGAGCAGTTAATTACTCGTGAAACACATAGAATATATGGAAAATATTCGAGCAGTTGAATACTGCTTAAACGTATCGACCAGTTGAACACTGTTCGATTTTACTGACCAGTTGAACACTGCTCGGATAACTAACACACATGCATATTTGTAGCAAGAATTGGCCACGCTGCGCGTAGTCTCTTTTATTACTCGTAAATTAAAAAGGACAAAACATGTCTAATAACGAGTCTTAAACAACCAAAATTGTTCAAAAATAAAATGACTGGTTAGCAAATAACCAGCTCACAAACCAAACTTAAATAACAAGTCAAACAACTCGAAATCAAGCTACCACTCTGAAAGCGGTATTTAGAAATAATATATCCTACGATGCTCGCCACTCCAGTGGTTTCCGATCCTAGCACTCCCGCTCAGCATACCTCTCCCTTGCTTCGTTGCTTTCCTCAGCCAAGTGTGGACCTCCACATATAGTGTCTAAGGTAAATTCCACAGGTCCGGGCTGCAAGGGTGGAGATCTTTGTCGTCTGAAACCAGGATTGTTGCTGCCTCCTTCTCCTTGGGGTGTCTCTACCTGATACTTCCTCAACTTGCCCGACCGAAGAAGAAATTCTATCTCGTCCTTGAGGTGATTGCATTTATTCGTGTCATGACCATAATCTCCATGGAAATGACAAAACTTATTCATATCTCTTTTCCTCATCTCTTTCCTGATGGGGGGAGGCTTCTTGTAGGGAACCTCTTCATGACTAGCAAGATATATCTCTGCTCGGCTAGCTGAGAGAGTGGTGTAGTTAGTGAACTGAGGCTCATACTTGGTTGGCTTTTCACTTGAATTCAACTTTGCTTTCTTTTCCTCATGGTGGTCAGACCCGTTATTTCCGTGTTTCTTTCCACCATCCTTAGGAGAATCAGTTGATCTGCCCGGATTGTTTATGCCTTTCTCCTCTTTCTCGATTGCATCATCCAATTTCATATATTTGTCTGCTCGGTCAAGAAATTGTTGAAGTGTTGAAATTGGATTTCTATGTATGCTATCCCACAAAGGGCTCCGATAAGTTATCCCAGCAAATATTGCAACCATCTTCCCCTCATCTCCTACAACAGTTGCTCTATTGGCTTCTCTCATGAATCTCTGTATATAATTCTTTAGAGACTCATCTTTTCCTTGTTTGATATCTGCCAAGTGGTTGGCATAAACTGGTGGAGTCCGGGCAGTGTTGAATTGTCTACAAAACTCCTTCCTGAATGCTTCCCAAGAGGTAATGGAGTTTGGCTTAAACTTCCAATACCATTCCTGGGCAGTATCCGACAATGTAGTCGGGAAAACTCTACACCGATAATCGTCACTTACTCCGAGCAATTCCATCTGGTCCTCGAATTTCCCAACATGTCTGATGGGATCTGCCTTTTCTGTATATACTGGCAGAACTGGTGCTTTATATTTTGCTGGTGGCTGGGCTGCTCTAATCCGGGCACAAAATGGGCTGCCACTCCGGTGGTCTATCGGGTCTATCTCGGAAGGTCTTTTTGACAAACCTAGCACTACAGCTGTTAGCATGTCAAGCTGGGCTTGGATGGCTGGTGCAACTGATGAGGTTCCAAGGTCTTGACCACCTAGTCGGGCATTACCATCTGATGCGCCATCGTCAAGTATTTCTACTTGACTGGCAGGGCGGTCCAGATTTTACCCTTCGACCGGGATGGTCCTCCTCTTGTTGGTGATAATGTCCCTTAGATCCTTCCGGGAAGCATGCTCACCTGCCCGATCAAACACCGTACTTTTCGATTTTTCAGAGGGCCTGCTACGCGAGACTTGCTCTCTCCCACTACGTTGCTGGCCAGGGTGCAGTGGAGGCCTTTCGGTACACCCCGGGCAGTCTTTTCCTCCTTGTTGGTCATTGCCCTCCTTTTCCTTTGACTGGTCAGTGTGATGACTATCAGCCTCATCACGACCATGCCCATCTTTGAATTGTGAAGTCCTCTTCTCTCGAGGAGTCTTGGTCTGATCCTGCCTGGGTGGGGTCTTCTTACTGCCCGATCGGTGACTTCCTGACCTCGAAGTTTCTGATCAGTGGCTCCTGGAGGGGGTTCTAGAGTGCTCCCTTTGCGTCGAGGCAGTTCTGGATCGGTCCCCATCATCTTCCCTACCAGGGGGTTACTCCTACTTCTGCCCGGTCCTCGAGAATCGGCTCTGTCAGTGGTCCTCCGACCAATGTTATTATTTCTTGCTCCCTGGGTGGCTATTTGTACTGCGGCTTGAGCATTGGCTTGGGTCAATTGGGTAGCTGCTTCTAGAGAAAGTGCTGCTTCACGATGTCTCCGGTTGACCTCCTCCTGTTGTTGTATGAGCTCTTCGCTTCTGGCCTCCATATCACGCCTTTGCTGCTCTAACGCGGCTTTTTGCCTGGCCATCTCTTCAGCGAACGCCTCCTGTCTGGCGTGGAATTGTGCCATCTCCTCCTGGAAGGCCCCCATGGCTTCCTGGAGTTCTTCAACTTCTGGAGTCACGTCCTCGAGCACGACCCTAGGCTCAGTCTCACAGTCTTGAGGGCCGGGACCTTCTGATCTGGCAGGCTCTTTAGAGGAACCTATCTTCTTGGAGGCCGCATTGGTGTTCTTAGGCGCCATATTACTTCAGGGACCGTCTGTCTTTCTCTTCAGGCTCTCAATGAAAGCACCAAAATGTTGACCGCATTTTTGGCCAACGATGTGTGAACGTCAAAAACGATAAAACCTTCAAGAGAAAATAAACGACACAGACGATTTTATAGTGGTTCAGCCCCAATGTGATAGTAATAGCCTAATCCACTTAGAGTTGTGATTATAGATCTACACTCAAGATCAGATGAATCTGAGTCAACTGAGTTTCTTTAGTGTAGATTACAAGAATACAAGAATTCTCTCAAATACAAGTACTCTCTCTCTCTAGAAAATTCAGATCAAAAGTTCAAAATTCCAAAAGTCCTCTTTATGATGCCAAAAGCCTTGTATTTATAGGCTTAGGATCGTACAGACGATATCCCCATAATCGGGATATTTGGTTATTCTCATTATATTTAATTTACAATAATATTCAAAATATAACAATACACTAAATTTGTGGGATAAATTGAGAGATTCTCGCGTATGCCAAGACCGATTCTTGTTGAAGCCATTTATGGGAATCTTGACGTAGTCCTGCTCTCTCTAGTCGATCCATATCACATTCAGTCTGGTCGACCACACCTTCACTAGGCAGACACGCACTCGACTGGGCAGACATGCACTTGACTGGGCAGACAAGCCCTTGGCTGGGCAGACATGCACTTGACTGGGCAGACATGCACTTGACTAGGCAGACATGCACTTGGCTGGGCAGACAGGTCATGACTGGTCGGACATGGTCATGACTGGTCGGATATGGTCATGACTGGGCAGACAAGGTCATGCCTGGGCAGACAATCACATGACTGGTCGGACAAGGTCATGCCTGGTCGGTCATGACACTTGACTGGCCAGTCAAAACTCTTCATTGGTCTACCGGGTCACTCCTAAGCCAGATCACTTTATCACAACTCTGAGGAGCCAATATATTTATTGACTATTAACGTGTCGTTTACGGACCATGCGCTACCACTTGTCACCTCTATTTCCACATCATCGATCTCCAATTTTTGGGGATAACAACTTCTTATTCCTTAGTACCATTAATTCACTAGTGAATAATTACTCTATAATCTAATTATAGATTTGAGCTCAAAATCATTCTGTTCCAGAATTAACCCTTAATGGAACTAATATACGATCCATTAGGAAAGATTAGATTCCGTATTGTTGATAGATGTTCCCAGCTGTTGACCCTCGATTTGGTCAACTGACACGTAGTCAAATGCTTGAAGTGGATAGATGTGTTGGGATAGATTTAAGTACAAAAACAGTAAAGAACACAGTAAATTATAGTGGTTCGGCCCCAAGAACTGGTAATGACCTACATCCACTTAAGCTATTATTGATATGAGCTCTCAAAGGAGTGATCAAAGAACTAGGGTTCTCTGAGTTTCACAAGCCTGAGAGAGATAAACAATACAATCGTAATACAATAGCTCTAATTCTCTTGTAAGTGTATAACTTCCATCAACTAAAAGCCAAAAAGTCCCTCCCTTGAGCTATTTCTCTCTATTTATAGGCTCAAGGAGGATTACATGAATTTGTTACAGATATTCTCTCCTAATTATTCAGATAATCAGGAATCATAGGAGATAATCTCGGAATTGATTATGATTTACCCAAGATCATCTTGAAATATGCGGAGTGTACGACCATGCTGGTCGTAAAGAAACTTCAAATGTTATGCTAGGAGAATCTTACTGGTTGATGGTCGAATAGAACTTCTGCCAGGTGTCAGCCACGTGTTTAAAAATGTCCGCCACGTCACCCGTGCTTGATTTTTGGATAGCATTTGCCCCCAAGTTTATTTACTATGACCAACAATAAATAAACTTTAAGGAAAATGACTCTTCGATTACCCCACCAGATCTGTCAGAGTAGTTCGTGCATTCTTGGAAAAAGTGACCTACCCCTGTCTAATATGGCTTTTCGATTCCCAAGTAACCTATTGACGGCTATCACCTTTCCCCATGCTTCGAAAAGAGGAAACTGATGATTACCTCTTTTTTCATGTCACAAACAAAATATATATAGCCTTCTCAGAGCCTTCTTTTTCTTTTTACGCAAGTTATTTCTCTTTCAAGAAACCCTAAATCATAACCATAATTATTTCTGAAGATCATCTTTCAGCATTCCAAGAACCAGCCATCCGTTCGTCTACGCTCAAAATTCCTTCAAACCTCCACAATCTTTGCTTTGGTAAGTTTCAGAACCTTTCTACTCTTTATTTTCGCTATACATGCCGCTGTTAGTTAACTTTTAGGTTCTGGCATTGTCTGTGTTCTTGGGTTGAGATGCATGAAAGTAGGGGATTTATCGGGTGATGCTAGAGAGGATGATGTTTCTTTGCCATCCAGGAGTTACGAATCAGTTTGATAGTCGAGATCATAAATTTAGGACGTAAAACCGAAGTAAAAATTCGATTTTTATGCTAGTTGAAAAATTGAGTTTTTCTCGCCCTTATAGGAGTTGAAAAAGTTTTTTCAAAAAACTTTTTGCTTTCACTTTTTGATCTATTTTTCAAACTGTTCGTGTGAAAAAATTAGTTTTTTGTTAGAATGTTGTTGTATAAAAGTTTGACTTTTATACACGACCAGCGTTATTCTAACCAACTTTCTAGACTCTCCATCCTCACCTCCCCATTTTTCTGTTCACGGATTTTAATGCCTGATTTGTGGGGAGGTGAGCAGCCTATCAAAGACGATCTTATTGCGCAACTGCTTGAAGGTGAAGAACAGCCGGCCCAGCGCGTTCACGAGATTCCATTCTCAAGACTCTCTTCTTCCAGACCTCAACCATCACCACCTAAAATGGCCCGTTCTAAATCTCCTGGCCAAAAGAAACCAAACTCTGAAGAAAATCCAAATCCTCCTGCCCAGTCTGACTCGCAGGCTAGAGTTCCCTCGACCAACAGTCGAGAAAACATTGTCCTGGACCCTCGCATTCAGGTCAGGGCTCGCCCTCGGCATTCAACCCTTCCTGATGTCGAGTGGTATCTTTCTCCCCTCAGCCAGGTGACCCCCAGGATGCTTGCCAATTATCTTAGGAAGTATCCTCTCACTGGGGTCAATCTCAAGATCCCCGCTGCGGATCAGAGGGTTAACTTGCCTGGAGGCGCTTACAGCGCCTAGTCGAGGTATCATATAGAGGCGGGGGCTACCCTTCCTCTTCATCCCTTTTATCAAGGGGTGGCGAACTATTCCGGTGTCGCCCCCTTCCAAATTACTCCCAACAGATATAGAATGCTCGCTGCACTCTATAAACTTAGAAAATGGCCAAAGCCTACTCCTCACGAGGTCAACTTCCTTTTTGACCTTAAGTCCAACCCTCAACAGTCCGGGACAGGCTTTTTTCATTTTTGTCACCAAGAAACAACCCGAACATTCCTGAGTGACACCACCCACATCTCCAACATGGGGAAATACAGCCAGGAGTATTTCCTCACGCCCGACATGACTACAAACAACTTGGCCTTTGCTCGAGGAGGTAAATGTCCTTTTCCACTGGCCGCTACTTTTACTTAGCAATTTTCCTTGTACTTCTCTAAAGTATCTTGTGCCTTTCAGGACCATGGCTACGCCCAAACCCAACACCATACATGGTGTTGAGGTCCAACACACTAGCCAGAATGACTGACGCTAAAAAAAGTGTTAAGTCTCTGGTCACTGATGAAAACTTGAGGCTGTCTAGCCTCCTGACCCCTATCAGGGAATGAGGGAATCCGCAGTGGTTGAGGCCATTGCCGAGGGGCATCCCGAGCAGCTACCTTTAGCGTCCCCTCCTCGAAGGAGACCGACTGGGGTTACGATCAGGGAACCGACTGGCGCCCCCTCAGCAGAAGGCCTTCTGCCCCCCAAGGGAAGGGGAAACAAAAGGCAGCAAAGACTGTCGTAGACTTGGATGAGTCTTCAGACGAAAATGGTACTGTTATTTCACTTTTAAATAGCTTGCCAATTCCTTGTCACTTATTTGATGGGGACGACAATTTTACATATACTCCAAATCTAGGGCCAGACTTCTTCGTGCCAGAGAGTGAGTGTATGACTAGTAGAGTCAGTAGTGTAGCGACAAGTAGTAATAGCTCGGGTATTGGACTTTGTAAATCTCTTTACTTCTTTTCTGATGTACCATAACTTGTCATCTATTTTTAGCTTACTATCTGCATGTTTATCTCTTTCTGCATACATGGCCTCCGCAAACGTTTTCGACCTGTACAACACTCAGGAGGAGGAGGAAGTTCCCTTGGTCCGAAGGAGGAAATCGGCCAGGAGACAAGATGGCGAGTCTAGCCAAGCACCCTCAGCCAAGAAGAGTCGAGCAGCTGATCCTTCAAAGGATGGGCCCTCTGGCCAACCTTCTGCTCAACCATCCGCTCCTGCTGAGAAGGAGACCTTGCTTGCTACCACAAATTCTTCGCCCGTGGCTCCAAAAGTACAGGCCCAGCAAGACGAACTTCCTGGGGCCAAACTCTCGAGCCGCTCCCTCTGATCAACTAAGGATCGCCTCGCCCATATCCTGAAGCACGACCGTTGCAGGGAGGCAATGGCTGAGGCTGAAAACATGGGGGTCGATCAGATCCTCAACAAGGCTCTTAATGAAGTGGCCAGTGTAAGCACTCTTTCTCTTTTTGCGATCTTGGCTTTTATTTTTCCTTCTTATAAGATAGTCTAACTCTTATTCTTTGATTGCAGGCCATGCTGACAATGACTGCTACTCGTACTCGCGCTGGTGCCAGCATTGAGAAGTCTTGGGCGAAGGTTATTGAGGAGATTCAGGGCGCGGAGGCTAGGCATGCTGGGGAGCTGGAGGTAGTCACCCAGGAGAAGGGTGCCTTGGTAGCAGAGCTGGCAGAAAAGCAAGCTACTCTGGAAACTACCAGAAAGCAGAGGGATGACTATCAAGATGCTAGCAAAATCCAATGGCGTGAAGTCAAAAAACTTAAGGAGGAGCATCTTGCTAAGGACACAACCATTGCAGTCCTTCAAAGCCAGGTGGAGTAGCTTAAGCTTACTAATGCCAAGGACCTGGAGAGGTATAAGAACGTGACACTTCAGTGTTTCTATGACTTTTGGAAACACAACCAAAGTGCCAATTTCAGTTACCTTCCAGAGGATGCTAGGAAGGCAGAGCTAGCTCGCTGAACTGCTAGTTTGGCTGCCGAAGAAAGAGCCAGGGTCCCTGCTTTCCCAGAAATTCTGCCGGCCGCAGAAGTGGAGGGAGGAGAAGCTGCAGGGGGTGTGATCGACCAGAATGCTTCACAGGATCCTCCTGCTCCCCAAGCTCCATAATTTTTTTTCTTTTATTTATCTTTAATTACACGACCTACGGTCGTGATGTAAAGACTGATTTCTTTTTAATTTTGCTGCATGGGCAACATATTTTACTTTTACTCTTGAACAATTACATCCAAGCAGTACTGCTTGCGGTGTAAAAGAATTCTCTTTGATATTATAATATTTCTGCTTATTATAACATCTGTTCGCATGACCGAACTTAGCATAGTATTTTGGTTTGATTTAACAAAATATAAATTTTGAAAAATACTCTAAGTACCGTAGCATGCTTTCACTTATTTTGTTCATGTGTTTACATACCTCTTGGTATGCTTTGCTATCGATGTACCTTATATGCCCCCCAAGTGACTGAGGAGCTTTAGGTCCTTGGTCATTTGCCTTGACCACGACCTGTACGAACATTAGTGCTCGGTATAAAATGCAACACTGATAATACAACAAAACAACACACGTAATGAATAAATACTTGTAAAAAAAATTTACAAAGGTTTGGCAAGAATGACTGGCTGCGCACAGTCCCTTATAATTCTCGTATTAAAATGGACTAAACATGTATTTACGAGTGATCTTTAAAAGATCTTACACTTATAAGCGATTAGCCATATAACATGACTAACCCTTTTTCAAAACTTGTAAAAAGTAAAAATTAATACAAGCCAGTCCTTTAAGAAGGATTGTTTATTGATAATACTTGCCCAGGTGTTCTCCGTTCCAATAACGCGGAACAAGATCTCCATTTAAGTGTGCAAGTTTGTATGTGCCTGGATGAAGGACTTCTTCGATCTGGTAAGGTCCTTCCCAGTTTGGTCCGAGTACTCCAGCAGCGGGGTCGCGGGTGTTTAAGAAAACTCGTCGAAGTACTAGGTCTTCGACGTTGAATTTTCTTTCTTTTACTTTTGAGTTAAAGTACCGAGCGACTTTTTGCTGGTACGCAGCTACTTGGAGTTGGGCTTTCTCTCGTTTCTCTTCAACCGAGTCTAGGGACTCCATCAACAGTTGGCTATTCTGGTCCTGGTCGTATGTGATTCTTCAATGTGAGGGCGGATCTAACTCGACTGGCAACATAGCCTCATACCCGTATGCTAAGGAAAACGGGGTATGCCCTGTTGCTGTTCGACGAGACGTTCTATACGACCAGAGTACTTCAGGCAGCTGTTCTGGCCATGCTCCTTTAGCTTCCTCGAGCCTTTTCTTCAGGGTATCTTTTAGTGTTTTGTTCACTGCTTCGACTTGCCCATTTTCTTGTGGATGCGCGACTGAAGAAAAGCTCTTGACGATTCCATGTCTTTCGCAGAAGTCTGTGAATAGGTCGCTGTCAAACTGGGTGCCGATGTCAAAGACAACCTTCCGAGGCAACCCATATCGGCAAACAATGTTCTTGATGACAAAGTCAAGAACTTTCTTTGTCGTTATGGTAGCGAGTGGCTCAGCTTCGGCCCATTTGGTGAAGTAGTCGACTGCTACAACTGCGTATTTTACTCCACCTTTTCCCGTTGGCAAGGACCCAATTAAATCGATACCCCATACTGCGAAGGGCCATGGACTTTGCATCTGCTTTAATTCATTTGGAGCTACGCGTGGGATCTTAGAAAACCTCTGACACTTATCACATTTTCGCACAAACTCCATTGAGTCTTCGTTCATAGTCGGCCAGAAATAACCCTGCCTCTGAATCTTCTTTGATAAGCTCTGCCCCCCCAGTGTGATCTCCACAGATGCCTTCATGTACTTCCCTCATCAGCTCTTTAGCCTTTTCTGGTGTAATACATCTGAGCAGTGGCATGGAGTATCCTCTTCGGTATAGAACACCATTGACCAGTATGTATCTAGCAGCCTGTCTCTGAAGAGTCCTGGCTTTGTTTCTATCTGATGGTAGTACGCCACTAGTGAGATACTTCAAGTACGGTGCCATCCATGTATCTTCTAACCATACCTCCATACTGGCTTCATCTGCTCGTATGCTCGGCTCGCATAGCCGCTCCACTGGCACTATATTTAAAGTGTCAGCATCTTTCGCACTCGCAAGTTTGGCTAAGGCATCTGCGTTTGAATTCTGATCTCGAGGTATTTGCTGGAGGGTGTATTTCTAGAATTGAGCCAACAGATCTTTGCATTTGTTCAGGTAGGCTACCATTTTCAGGCCTCGTGCTTGATACTTCCCTAAGACTTGATTCACTACCAGCTGTGAATCACTATAAATATCCAGCACTTTTATACTCATGTCTTTGGCCAACCTCAGCCCAGTGAGGAGTGCTTCATACTCGGCCTCATTGTTTGAAGCGGTGAAATCAAACCTAATAGCGCAGTGAAATCGATACCCTTCTGGCGTTATCAATATCACTCATGCTCCTGCGTGAGATTCGTTGGACGATCCGTCCGTGAATAACTTCCAAGATGGAGCTTCAACTTGGGGCTCAGGCGCACTAGGTTTTTCGCACTGCTCGTTGTCTGGGAGTTCAGTAAATTTGGTGATGAGATCAACCAAGACTTGTCCTTTTACTGCTGCTCGCGGCGAATATGTGATATCGAATTGCCTGAGTTCGACTACCCATTTTAACAAACTCCTAGCTGCCTCCGGTTTTTGTAGAACTTGTCGAAGGGGCTGGTCAGTTAAGACTGTGATGGGATGGGCTTGGGAGTAAGGACATAACTTCCTTGAGGCCAAAATTAAGCAATAGGCTAATCTTTCGATGGGAGGATACCTCAATTCAGCCCCGATTAACCTCTTGCTAACATAATAAACTGCCTTTTGTACGCCTTCTTCTTCTCGTACTAGCACCGCACTAGCAGCATATTCGGTGATCGCCAGGTAAATGAACAAAGTGTCTCCATCTATAGGCTTTGATAAAACAGGAGGTTGTGCCATGTGGGCTTTTAAGGCTTGGAAAGCCTGTTCGCAGTCTCCATTCCACTCGAACTTCTTGTTGCCTCTAAGTAGATTAAAGAAAGGGACGCATTTATCTGTCGACTTTGAAATAAATCTACTGAGTGCGGCAATCCTTCCAGTTAAACTTTGCACATCCTTGGTTTTCACCGGCGATTTCATGTCGATCAGGGCTTTGATCTTTTCGGGGTTGGCCTCGATTCCTCTTGAATTGACAATGAACCCCAAAAATTTCCCTGATCCTACTCCGAAGGAACACTTGAGAGGATTTAGCTTCATCTAATATTTGTTCAAAACATTGAAACACTCCTGTAAATCCTTCACATGTCCTTCTGCCTTCTTTGACTTCACCAGCATGTTGTCCACGTACACCTCCATGTTTATTCCGATCAACTCCTTAAACATGTGGTTAACCAATCGCTGGTAAGTCGCACTAGCGTATTTCAGTCCGAAGGGCATTACTTTATAACAGTATAACCCTGTATCGGTCTGAAAGCTAGTGTGATCCTCATCAGGGGGATGCATACTGATATGATTGTATCCTGAGTATGCATCCATGAAAGAGAGGATCTCATGTCCTGCAGTTGCATCGACCAGGTGGTCGATCCTTGGGAGTGGGAAGCAATATTTTGGGTAGGCTTTATTAAGGTCTGTGAAATCCACACAGGTTCGCCATTTTCCGTTAGGCTTGGGAACTAGTACTGGATGGGAGACCCGTGATGGATAAAACGCCACTTGATGAACCCATTCTCCTTCAGTCTTTCAACTTCTTCTTTTAAGGCTTTCGATCTGTCCTTATCGAGCAGCCTTCTTTTCTGTTGCACGGGTGGAAAGCTTTGTCAACGTTTAGGACATGGCTAATGACTGCAGGATCTATCCCAGCCATGTCTTTATGTGACTAGGAAAAAACTTCCAGGTTCTTTCTCAAAAATTCCACCAGTGCGTGCTTCGTTGTTGCTTCTAAATTTTTACCGACCTTTACAACTCTGGTCAGAACTTTTTCGTCAAGTCGGACCTCTTCAAGGTCCTCAACGGGTCCAACATCTTCCTCAAAATCCCCAAAGCGAGGATCTAAATCTCTATCCTCACTTTGGGCAACACCCTATTTGGTGACTCCGTCACCGAATTGGGCTTGTGTATCAATGGCCATCTGCAACCTCTCTGGGGGAGTGCTCTTCGACGTTCCCTTTTCTGCCTTCGTGATCGAGGCATTGTAGCACTCCCTTGCGTCCCTCTGATTTCCCAACACGCGTCCTACCCTTGCGTCTGTCGAGAATTTCATGGCCAGGTACCATACTGAGGTGACGGCCCGAAGGTCAACCAGTATGGGCCTTCCGATTACAGCATTGTACGCCGAAGGACAATCAACTACTATGAAAGTAGCGAGTAATGTCCTGGTAGCAGGCACTGTACCTGCTGTTACCGGAAGTTTGATTGACCCTGTTGGGGCGAGTCCCTCACCAGAGAAGCCGTAAATTGTTTGGTTGCAGGGATCCAAGTCCTTGACGGACAACTTCATGCGTTCCAGCGAAGACTTGTACAGGATGTTTACTGAACTTCCTATATCGACTAGCACTCTCTTCACCATCATGTTGGCAATTTGAACATCCACGACCAACGGATTAGAATGCGGGAACCGGACATGCTGGACGTTGCTATCAGAGAAGGTTATTTCACCGTCCTCTGACCGAGCCTTCTTTGATGCCCGGTCCTCCACAGTCATCATCTCGATGTCCTGGTCATGGCGTAGGGTCCAGTCATATCGTTCCCTTACCTTTCCGTTGTTTCCCGCAAGGTGCGGGCCTCCACAGATGGTGAGTAAAGTGCCAGCTACGGGATCAGGCTGCGAAGGTGGCGAGCGTTGGCGTGCAGGCGCCTGCTCATTGCCACCTGGAACCTCTCGTTGGGAAGTTCCCGAGGCCCGTACGTACCTCCTCAAGTGTCCTTGTCTGATAAGGAACTCGATTTCATCTTTTAGCTGGTTGCACTCGTTTGTATCGTGTCCGTAGTCATTATGATAACGTCAGAACTTGGTAGTATCTCTTTTTGAAATATCCTTTCGAATGGGAGCGGGTCTTTTGTAAGGCACACTGGAACTCGTGGCCTGATATACCTCTCCTCGAGACTCGATAAGGGCAGTGTAGTTAGTAAACCGTGGTTCGTAACAGTTGCCCTTAGCGCGCTTATTCTCGGAGGTGGAAGGTTCACTATGGGACCTCTTCCTCCCATTCTTGCCATTGTCGTTCCCGTTGCCTTTGCCGTTGTCGTTGGGTTTTGACCCATTGGCGGCTTTGGCGGGTTCTGCAGTCCCCTTATCTTTGCCTGGGGGCTTTCCCTCGCTGGCGATGGCATCTTCGAGCTTGATGTACCAATCAGGTCGATCCAAGAATTCTTGAGTAGTCTTAACTCCATGCTTTCTGAGGCTACTCCAAAAGGCATACGACGCCTAGCTCCTGCAGTTAGGGCCATCATCTTGCCCTCATCTCCCACTATTTTAGCTCTAGCTGCTGCTCGCATAAAGTGCTGGACGTAATCCTTCAGTGGCTCTCCTTCTTGCTGGCGTATCTCCACTAGCTGGTTCACCTTAGTTGGGTGCACACGACCCGCATAGAATTGTCCGTAAAATTCCTTTACGAACATCTCCTAAGAAACAATACTTGCAGGAGGGAATTTGAAAAACCACTCCTGTGCAGCATCAGAAAGTGTTGCAGGAAAGATCCTGCACCGAGCGTCTTCGAACACTTTCTGAATGTCCATCTGTATCTCAAACTTGTTGACATGAGATACCGTGTAACGACCCAAAATCGCTAATAAGGCTTAAGGGCCTTGATTAGTGTGCCAGGAGGGCATTAATGGAGTAACTGTGATTTAAATGAGTAATTATGTGTTTAGTAATGTTTATATGATAATTGATGATATTATGTAGTAATGTGATATGAAATAAATATGTGATATATGTGAGAACCACATTATTATGTGGACAGGTTCGCAGAGCACGACTCAAGACGATTCTAGGGTCAGATAGCGGGGAAAGTCACAACGGGGCTTAAGATATGACTTTGGGTAAGTCGGGGGTATATTTAAATAGCGGGTAGTGATTTGGACTATCGGGTCATGAAAATAAATATATGGAGATATATTTGAGGCTTGGATGTTTAGGCGGGAATATTGGGGGATTTTACCATTTTGGCCTCGGGGACGGTTCCAGCACCCCAAGCCTCGGGATTAACTTAATGTGTGAGATAGACATAAGGAAGCCTTTAGAAAATACAAACCGACTAAACACTCTTATCTCAGCTCTCTCTCACGCTCAAGGAAAACAAAGGGGAAGGAAGAAAACACAGAAAACTAAGGGGAACAAGCTGGAATTTCTGGGATTTGTGGTGAGGATTTGGAGGTTTAGCTCAGGAGTAAATCAAGAACTAAAATAGGGATTAAGGTAAGCATCTAATCTTCTTTTCTGTGGTTGAATTCTGAGTTCTAGCTGGGTTTTGGTTAAGTGCTGAAGCAAACATAGTTTTGATGTCTTAAGGCAGAATTAAGAAGGAAACTTGGAGATTAGCTTGGCTTTGGCTTGGTGAGGTGATTCAACAGAAGAGGTAAGTTACAGCTCATGGTTTAGAGGTTTTAAATTGGGTTTGAATGTTTATAGCTCTTAAGTTTTAGAAATTGAAAGGAGAAAATTAGTGTGTGTTGGGTTGAGTTTTCTATGGAATTATGTTGTTTAGATCATGTTAAAGGTGTTGCATTTGTTGGGTGTTGGAGAAGGGAGCTTAAGGGTGGTTATGGCTGAGGTTTTGAGCCTTGAAATGGTGTAAATTCTAGGTTCGAAGTGGAGGGCCGCGACTCTGTTCTAGAGCGCTGCGGCCCTAGCATGCAAAGGAGCCAAGGAGGCTCGGCCATGGGAGGGCGCCACGGCGCATGTGTGGTTCAGCATGGGTGTTGGTTCTGTTTTGGGGAAGGGCCGCGGCTAAGCTTCAGGGGCCGCAGCCCTTGGTTGCACACATGAGTTTTTGAGGGTTTTAGGCACGGGGGAGTGATCTAGTGTGCTCGAGTTTGGTTTCACCACCGTGCTTGGTGGAATTTGGAATCTCGGGAGTTAGTTTTGTAACTGGAAACCTATATTGGAGTATTGATGGAACCTTATACTTTGGTTGTGACTAGGTGATAAAGGCTTCGGCTCGGGAACAGATCGTGCTTGAGAGGCATTGCTCGTAATTCAATAACCGCACAGACTAAAGGTAAGAAAATTGCACCTGGTTGAATATATGTGACGGGACTAAGGGCTCCCTATTGTAAATGCTTGAAAAGTTGGTATTATGCCATGCAAGCCATTTAGTGAACCAACGGCCTAAGGGTGCCAAGGGTTTCACTAGCGCACAGGGCGCGGCTCGGCCACTGGTTGCCGAGGATAGCTTATTATGCACTGAGCTTGGTTTAAGCGGGCCAAAGTCAGTGGGTTAAACAGAGGGTGCGGCCTAAGTTGTCGGCCCTGGATATTATGTGATATGAGTGTTATACGTGATAGAATGTATCTTGAATCTGATTATATGCGCTGAATATCTACTTTGGGTTATTTGATGGGAATACATGCATAATGAGTTAATTGTCTGTTCTCATTGATTGAGTTGTTTAAGATGTTTTCTTGCTGGGCCTTGGCTCACGGGTGCTACGTGGTGCAGGTAAAGGCAAGGGCAAATTGGACCAGCCTTGACTGGAGAGCTCAGCAAGCGGAATGTACATGGTCAGGTGCTCGGCCGCCACGGTTGAGGTCTAGGCAAGGACGAGAAACCTGAAGTCTGTTTATTTTTCCTTAGTATGGCTAGTGAATACTCATGTATTTTTGGGAGTCTGTAAACTTATTTTAACGTTACTTTCTTATGGGATCCCGTGTTCAATACAGCTTAAATATATGAAATGAGTCTTTTGAGACCAAAACCGTTTTAACCCTAGCCCTTACATGTTTAGTGACACGTTTTTAAAATGTTGACTTGTTTAGCGAGTCTTGCACCTTTATATGTACACAGTGTAACGGTCTTGGCAATCCAGGGTGTTACATACCGGGTCACCATACCCGTCAAAGTTTGGAAGCATGGGCATTTTAAACTTGCTAGGAGTTTCTACCACAACTATCCTTTGAACAAAAGGAGTGCCTCTTCTCCTGTCGTACTCGATATGAGACGTCCTTACCCCGACCAGCTGTCGTACTGCCTGGTTCAGGGCATCTATTTGGGCTTGCATGGCGTCAGGAATTACCGAGGCCTCTGCTACTGGGGGAATGTACTCGTCGTGTCGTTCCCAGCGGTCGTTGAGTACATCCCTTAAATCTTTGTCTCTTCGCCGTTTCTCACTTGCTCCGAGCTAGTTAAAGACGTTATTTTGTCGGGGCTGCCCCCCAGCGTTACGTCTCTCTTGTTGGTCTTCCCTAGGTGGTGGGCTTCTGCCCTCACCTCTCTCTTCGTTTCTCCGACCGGCATTTCCTCTGCCTGAGTCGGCCTCATTGTAACCATGGCCATCTCTGAACCTTGATTGGCTATGGTGGGACCGACTGTCCCCTCGGTTGCCTCCTCAGGCTGGAACTTCCCGAGCGTTAGAGGGTGGCCTGCGTTGGTCGGTAGGTCCCCGTACATTTTCATGCCGTGGGGGGCCTCGGACCGCAGAGCTTATCTCTGAGTTCCTTCTGTTGCTAGGCGGACGCTGCCCCCTACTCGGTGGGTTCAGCTCTTCACCCCTATGGCGTCTAGGAGTGCAGGGCTGCTGCCCGGCCTTATTCTGCCTTGGCTGTGGGGGATTGCCACGACTAGCCTCGGACGGAGGTTGCATCTCAGGATCCCTTGGTGGGACATCATCCTGAGGCATTGGTGGCTGCTCGGGCCTTTGAGGGCTCGATGGCTGGATCAGAGGGCTAGGAATGGGACCCCTTTGGGGTGGCCCATTTGGGGGTTGATCAGGCTGTGAGGCAGGTGCAGCCTGATTCCTAGCTAACTGCAGGGCTGCTTCGAGGGCTGCCATGGCCTCCCTCTGACGACGGTCCATCTCCGCCTGTCTTTCACTTAGCTCCTGGCACTGTTGCTCTATCTCTTCCTGCTGTCGCACCATAATCTCTGCAGCACTTTCCTGACTGGCCCTCAGATTGGGCAATTCATCTTGCAATACCCCCAGGGTATTTCTCAGCATCTCGGAATCCAGTTCCTCCTCATCAAACTCCAAGTGTGGCTCATTTTCAGCTACGTTTGGGGGAGGAGGCGATTGAGATGGTGCAGCGCCAGCCGCCTGCCCAGTCTTCTTTGTTGTTTTCGCCATTAATGCTTCAACAATCTTATATCAAGCTCTCAATGAAAGCACCAGAATGTTGACCCTCGATTTGGTCAACTGACACGGAGTCAAACGCTTGAAGTGGATAGATGTGTTGGGATAGATTTAATGACAAAAATAGTAAAGAACACAGTAAATTATAGTGGTTCGGCCCCAAGAACTGGTAATGACCTACGTCCACTTAAGCTATTATTGATATGAGCTCTCAAAGGAGTGATCAAAGAACTAGGGTTCTCTGAATTTCACAAGCTTAAGAGAGATAAACAATACAATCTTAATACAATAGCTCTAATTCTCTTGTAAGTGTATAACTTCCATCAACTAAAAGCCAAAAAGTCCCTCCCTTGAGCTATTTCTCTCTATTTGTAGGCTCAAGGAGGATTACATGAATTTGTTACAGATATTCTCTCCTAATTAATCAGATAATCAGGAATCATAGGAGATAATCTCGGAATTGATTATGATTTACCCAAGATCATCTTGAAATATGCGGAGTGTACGACCATGCTGGTCATAAAGAAACTTCAAATGTTACGCCAGGAGAATCTTACTGGTCGATGGTCAAACAGAACTTCTGCCAGGTGTCAGCCACGTGTTTAATAACGTCTGCCACGTCACCCGTGCCTGATTTTTGGATAACACCAGCCATCCATGATATTAAATCTCCAAAACAAAAGTCATTAGCCTCATTCTATGAAGAGACCTTAATGAATGAATCAAAAGATTTAATAAACATGAACAGGAGTTCATGAACACTCAGGATTTAGGTTGATCTATAAATGATCATCAGTTATGATATGAATTACAAGTCTTTATTGTTAAATGGTTTTTGGAGAAAGACTTTTATTCATATCGGTCCATGTCATATATAATCATATTATATAAAGCACCTTTACCGAGATGTCTTACCACATCAATAATCTGAATCTAGATTATTTGTATCAACATGATAATCAGCAAACCGTACTTACAACCCCAATTAAAGAATTCCATAACATTACTTTGTTGTTGTTGACTATTGTTATTCATTCATGTAATCTTAATTCTCTCGTACTAATACAAGATCACATCCTCAATAATGAATATGGAATTTTTTCTGATATTTACAAAATTATTCAAACAATAATTTAATAATCTAAATATAACAATAATAGACCATTGTATTTATTTATTCATAGAAATAAAAAATTTCTTTTACATGCTTTTAGGACACACTCCTAACACTTGGCAGGCCACGCGGACCAGTCTGAATCAACGTACTGTTGTCAGCCGAAAAGCTAGGATAGGCTCAAGCCGGCCCAACGGGCCCTAATTAATGTATCTTATTCGATATAATCCCTTGTATTAAGCCTCTGTTAGTGAGAAAATTATGATTATATCAATATTGGGCCCGGATTAGTCCGGCCCAAGCCACCACTTGTGTACTGTGAAAAGGATCGCCAAATTTTCTCTTGTAAGCAATTACTTTGCTCAAACTTGCATAAAGATCCATTGATAAAGCTCCCTAAGCTCTAATACAACAGACTCATGGACTAAGGCTCTTTAATGCCCCAATCACGTAAAAACCCTTGTGTGGTTATCTTTAAATAATTTCTTTTAGCTCTCTTATCTTTCATAATTCTAGTTTCTGAAAAACTTGGTAAACATTTTGGTGCTTTCATTGAGAGCCGAAGATAGCTTGAAAGGATCTTGAACGTCCGCAACAATGGTGAACACCAGACATACCATATTTGATCCTTCCCAACAACAGTAGCAAGGAAATGGAGAGCCATTGCCCGATCAACCATTCCCTCAGGACCTACCCGAGGACATACCCTACCAAATGCCTCAACCTGATGATTCCTAGAATTTTGAGGATGGGGCAGACTATGAGGAGGGTTACTATGAGGAAGACAAAGAAAATGAAGGGGGATACAAGGATCACGAGGCTGAGGATCCTACAATCCCTGAAGAAGAGACGAATCCCGAACAAGAGGACCCAGAGGTGGTCCAACTGAAACAATAGGTCCTGGATCAAGAAGCCAGGATAGTTGAACAGAAGGAGGCCACCCGCCAGATGCAAGAATCCCTCTTGGCCTTTCAAGCCTTCATTGCTGCCCAAGGATTGGCAGCCAATCCTCCAACCTTTCTGCCTCCAGGAACACGACCGTCGGCCCCACTAGTTAGGACCGGCGCGCCTGAAAACACAAGTCTGATTCCTCCTCCGGGACCACATCCCGGAGATAGCCCATCAAACCCGACTCAAGAGAAAGGGAAAGCCAAGGTGGCTAACCCTGTGGGAAAAGCAAACCCCTAGAGGAAAACTCATCGCGTCCTAAAAACTGGGGCCAACCTAGAGCAGCTCCCTAGGAAAGAACGGATGCATCCTGCCCCAGGACGAGATTATCCAATCAATCTGCAAGGGAAGCACCCGCAAGGTGCCAAGCCCCGGACTGCTCCTAGACAGACCAGACAGGAACAACGTCTCCATCCCAGTGCCTCTATGAACAAAGATCACAGAGGGAACCAACACGTGGAAAAGCTGGAGGCCATCAGTTCGGGGGACGACACGTTCCGGATAGACTTGCGTGATGGTTTGAATGCCCGAAAAGAACGGGCCCGGAAGGAAAAGATCCCTCAAGGGGGAGATCTGAGGAATAACCTCAATGATAAGAGGAACAAAAGGGTCCCATGGACGATGGAATGGCCAGACAGTTCATGGAACAATTGGCCACATTAAAGAAGGTCACAGACCGTCTAGTCTAGAAGCAAATAGGGAGGAGGTTCTTGTTAGGAGTGTGTCCTAAAAGCATGTAAAGACATTTGTTTTTTCTGTGAATAAATAAATACAATGGTTTATTATTATTGTCATATTTAGATTGTTAAATTATTGTTTGAATAATTTTGTAAATATCAAAAAAATTCCATATTCATTATTGAGGATGTGATCTTGTATTAGTACGAGAGAATTAAGATCACATGAATGAATAAAAAATAGTCAACAACAACAAATTAAAGTTATAGAATTCTTTAATTGGAGTTGTAAGTACGGTTTATTGAGTATCATAATGATACAAATAATCTAGCTTCGGATTATTGATGTGGAAAGACATCTCGGTAAAGGTGCTTTATATAATATGATTATATATGAAATGGACCGATATGAATTAAAGTCTTTATCCAAAAACCATGTTATAATAAAGACTTGTAATTCATATCATAACTGATGATCATTTTTAGATCAACCTAAATCCTGAGTGTTCATTAACTCCTGTTCATGTTTATTAAATCTTTTGATTCATTCGTTAAGGTCTCTTCAAAGAATGAGGCTAATGACTTTTGTTTTGGAGATTTAATATCATGGATGGCTGGGAACATCTATCAACAATACAGAATCTAATCTTTCCTAATGGATCGTATATTAGTTCCCTTAAGGGTTAATTCTAGAACTGAATGATTTTGAGCTCAAATTTATAATTAGATTATAGATTAATTATTCACTAGTGAATTAATGGTACATAAGGAATAAGAAGTAAATTAGAAAGGTTAAATGGTAATTCTTCCATTCTTATTTATGAACTAATTAATTAGAGGGTTGAACTATTGTAAGATGGTTATATCAATGGACGACTTAAGAAAAAGATTTCTGTAAAAGTATATCTATAACATAAAGAGTGCAATTCTAAATTTATAGTGGAGTAATATCAGAATTAATAAATTAACTATTATAATTAAAGAGTTTAATTATTTAGTTTCAATTTATTGGAGCTTAATGTTATAGGTCCATGGTCCCCGAAATGGCTCAAACAAACACTGACAAAGGTAAATACAAAAATGGGAAAAAAGGACTTATGTGATAAGTAAAATATTTTTCTATGTATCAAACATAATTATTGCTTAATTATGTGTAATTAATTAATTATTTGATTTAACAAAAATATAATTAATTTTGAATTAATTTATTTTTGGGATTTTTGGTATTTAAATAATAATAAAAATTGGAAAAATCACATGCCATCACAGGCATGTGGTACACGTGTGGCACAGTGCACAGGCACTGTGCTACACGCATAAGAGAGTATACTCAGTCTCTTGATTCCACAATTTTAGTTATTTAAATATTAAATAAATAATGAGATATTTTAATATGATTAAAATATTATTATTTAAACAAAAAATCTGATAACTGATCAGTTATTTTGAATTTGTTTAAAATAACAAATATTTTAATATATAGGATATCAGTTTTTCACAGAACGTAACTTTTCAGGGATAGAAAAATATCTAGGAATCTCTCTTAGAGAAAGAGAACAGTGACATAAACAAAAGTCATTGTTCTTCACAAAACCTAGGTCCAAAACTTTATCAGATCTCATGTGTTGAGAACATCTGATAAATAGTTTATTGTCTATTATTTGTACAACGAGCCCACACTCGTTCTTTGTGTGCCTGAGAACATTTTGGAAGACCTTGGTGTGAGATCTCAAGGATTCAGCCATACGAAAAGATAGTAGCTAGGAAGGACCTAAGGTAATTTTTCTGTTCATGTCCTTGATTCAATATATATATATATGCATGTGAAGAAGTAGATCTAGAAATCTTATGGGATTAATCTAATAATTTGATTGTTGTTCCGCTGCGTATAATCTCTGATTTGATCAATAAAAACCAACAAATGGTACCAGAGCCATCTTCACATATATATGTATTGAATCTGTGTGGGTTTAATTTTATGCATTTATTTATTTTGATGAATGAATGGATGGCTTAATGTGATTGAATGCGTGGGAATGTTGAATCATTAATTGTATGGTGTTTTTGGGTTAGGATTTGTTTATGATTAGATCATTGGGTAAGCCATTAAAGGGCATAGGATTTATGTAATTTTATTTGGTTTTTGACACCATAAAATTGTAATTCCGATCACACAAAAGTCAGAACGGAGCCCGGGATTCAGATTTCAGCCACCGATCCTCCGAGGCCGACCTCCGAGCCGAACCGGGACGTCGTACGGACGCCGTACGGACCGTACGAATGGGTCCGTACGGATCCGTACAGTCCAGCCTCGGCAGCCCCGTTTGATGTCACGTGTCCCCGCCTGATTGGTCCATAATTTTTTTTTTCCAAAATTAATCTGTTATTTTTTTAAATTTTAAAATGTTCAAATATCCTATTTTTGAACTTTGATATTTAAATAATAAGATATTTTTGTTATCTTAACAAAAAAATTTTAATATCTTATTTAAAATTTATTTTTTCAAAATAACAGATTTTAATTTAAATTCATTTCAGTTTTAATTAAAAGTTGTTTTAATTAAAAAGATAAATAAAAATAATGATTATTTAAAAGTTTGTTTTAATTAATCAAAATAATTTGAATTTTTTTTTCTTATTATTATTCTGGACCAACAATGTCACATATCCTACCGACAGTAAAGTAAAGAAGCCCGATGGAGATCAAGGCAGTTTTATTTTAATTTTATAAAGTGGTTGTAAAATTAGAAATACCCAAAAGTACCCGGTTCAACATTTGTTGTTTATTTATTTAAATAATTATTTTCATGTGATTAATGTGATTGATAACATGTTCATGCATTGTATGCCATACATGAAAACTCACACAGTCATAATCATGCATCTCATTAGTAGAAACATGATTATTAGGATTGTCCTATATGTTTATATGAATTGTTTTATGAAATCAATTGCATGTAAATTACTTAGTTTTATTTTGAAAACTTGGTGAAATATCACACCAAATTTTAAGTCTTTATGATTTAATTTCTTTAAACCAACTTTATTTTAAAAAGTATTTTTTTAGTAAAGATTAGATGAACATGATTGGTAATTTAAATTGGACATGGACCTAGAAACTCGCTTTCTTTTCAATTTTAATTATGTTCATAAAGTTTAAAGAAACTGTAATTAATTTGGAATTAATTAGGTTAAAAATGCTTATTTCAAAATAGTGAGTGGGAGAGGGTTGATATCTCAAACATAACCCGTGGTCTCCATTATTAATATAACACCGTGAGATATGAATAGCGCCTCGCGACAACTTTGTTTTCGTCCCCCTAAGGAAGGTGTCTAGACATATCAATAGCAAGGTTGTATTTCTTACATAGATAGGAACTAATGATGTATTTTAGGCTTGACCGACCCTAAGGCGACATGTCCTAAGTTAAGTCATGAACTCCGAAATAATGGGTTACACTCACAAAGTTATGATTAAGCCTGTGCAGTGGATAATCATAACTTGACCAAACTAAGCGGTACTTTAATGTTTAAAAGAAAAAATAAAGAGTTATTTTAAGTATTAAACAATAAAGATAAGAATGTCTTATAAATTCTCTCAAATTAATTTGACCGACCCTAAGGCGGCTCTTTAATTGTTAGAAAATTTTATCGTGGAAATTAATCTTTATTTTATGTGTTTTAATTGTGCTCATGCATCACGTTTAATTTTCAAAAACTTTGATATTTATTATTCTAAATATAATAATATTTATTTGTACTCATTTATTACCAGCAAAATGCCTATTGGTGAATTACACACCAATGCCTTTCTCAAATCCTTGGTTTTTGAACCTGAAAATATGCAACACTGGTTTCGAGGCATGTTGACTATTTTTTCTTATAAGAAGATGATGTCAACTGTCTGTGAAAAACCTCCAACAGAACCACCTCTGGCTACTAGCTATGAAGCAGAAGAAAAATATGCAAATTGGATGAAATCCGATCGGTTGGCACATTATTGCATGCTTTCAACCATGCCTGAAGAAACAAAAAAAATATATATACACTATGACTCAGCACATGAGATGTGACGAGCAATGACAGAGGAAGTCTATGCTGAGTGTCATCGTTTATATCAAACGAAAAAGGTAAATAAGATTTACATATATTTTTCAAAATTGAATAATAGATTCACATACTATGAATATCCGATTCAAATTTTTGGATAGTAGATTCAAAAATATATGCCACTAAACTATTTTTCTTTTGTTTTTCCTTTCGTAGAATCAAAACCCTAAAAAGGAGGAAGAGACTGATGAGGATTTGAATAGCAAGTAAAGAGATGGAGAAGTTGGAGTGTAGTTTTTAATTAGTAATTTTATTGTTAGCTGAACAATTTAAATTTCTTTATTTTGTTTTAGAAATTTTAGATTTCTTTAAACAAAGAAAACTACAGTCTAGAAATTTAGTTTATTGTTAGTAATTTTGATTATTAATGTTTAGAAACTTATTTCTATTTTTGCATAACATTTATTTCTTTTATTAATAAAGTAGTTATTATTTAAATAAATTATCTATTTATTTGTTATGCAAATGCTTTGGGATAAACAAAGTTTACATACTTATATTGAATGACAAATTTTTTTATAATTTTGAATTATTTAAAAGCAGCTAATCCTAGATCTATTAAACTGATTCCAATAGTGAAACATATCTGTAGCACTTGAGATTGGGCCATATTGGTCTAGACGGAATAAATAGGCTTGTAAAGGATAGTCCTTTAAGAGAACCATCTATTGGATCTCTCCCTATTTATGAATTCTGTCTAGAAGACAAAATGACCAAGAGACCTTTCTCTGCTAAAGGTTCAAGAGCCACAGAACCACTTCAGCTAGTACATACGGATGTTTGCAATCCACTTAATGTACAAGCATGAGGAGGTTATGAATATTTCGTCACTTTCATTGACGATTATTCAAGATATGGTTACCTATACTTAATGCAAAGAAAATCTGAAACTTTTGGAAAGTTAAAAGAATTTCAAGCAGAGGCTGAAAAGCAATTAGGTAATTCACTAAAAATAACTTCGATCTGATCGAGGAAGAGAGTACTTGGACTGTGAATTCAAGAACCATCAATGTGAGCATGGCATTCAATTCCAACTCACTACACCTGAAACAACGCAGTAAAATGATGTTTCAGAAAGACGGAATAGAACGTTATTAGATATGGTTAGACGAATGATGAGTTTCTCATCATTACCACTGTCATTCAGGGGCTATACGATTCAATGTGTTCTATACACATTGAATGATGTTCCACCTAAGTCTATCCAAAAGACATCCATAGAATTATGGAATGGTTGTAAACTTAGTTTGCATCATTTTAGAATTTGGGGGTGTCGTGCATACGTGCTTAATAGGAAGACCGGGAAGTTGGAAACGTGCTCTGAAGTATGTATGTTTGTGGGATATTCCAAAGAGACTGGAGGTGGAACTTACTATAGTCCAAAAGAAAATAACACATTTTTTGACAAATGCAACTTTTCTTGAATATGACTATGTTAATAACCACAAACCTCACAGTAAGGTTGTACTGGAGGAGATGGTCTCAAATGAAGTCGCAAAGTCACCAGCATCAATTAATGATAAAACAACAAAAGAAACCACAATTCCTGAAAAGGAAAAACCAGTGCAACGTCGTAGTGGGAGGATTGCGAGACAACCTATTCGCTACGAACATGAGGCACACGTCCTTGTATCAGATACTGAAAAGGACGATCCATTGACTTTTAAAGAAGAAATGGAAGACCCTGATGTTGATAAGTGGCAAGAAGCCATGAATCAAGAAATGGAATCAATGTATTCCAGTTCAGTCTGGAAACTTGTAGATCTGCCTAACAATGTTGATGCCATTGGATGCAAATGAATCTACAAGAAGAAAAGGGGTGCAGATGGAAAGGTAGAAACCTATAAAGCAAGGCTTGTGGCCAAAGGCTACACACAAAGAGAGGGTGTGGACTATGAAGAAACATTTTCTCCTGTGGCCATGCTTAAGTCCATTCACATACTCTTATCCATAGCTACCATCTATAATTATGAGATATGGCAAATGGACGTCAAGACAGCTTTTCTGAATGGCCACCTTGATGAAACCATTTATATGGAACAACCAGAAGGGTTTATAAAGAAGGATCAAGATCAAAAGGTATGCAAATTTTTGAAATCCATATATGGATTGAAACAAGCATCAAGATCTTGGAACTTAACATTTGATGAAATTATTAAAACATATGGTTTCGAACAAAATGTTGACGAAGCATGTGTTTATAAATACATCAAAGGAAAAATTGTGGTTTTCTTAGTTCTTTACGTTGATGATATCCTACTCATTGGGAATGATGTAGAGACATTATCAAATGTAAAGAAATGGTTGGCTGACAAATTCCAAATGAAAGATTTGGGAGAAGCGAGCTATGTTCTAGGCATTAAAATTCTAAGAGATAGAAAGAACAAGCTCCTAGCACTTTCACAAGCAAATTATATTGATAAAATGCTTGAAAGATTCTCTATGGAGAATTCCAAAAAGGGTCAATTTCCAACCAGACATGGAATTACTCTTTGCAAAGATCAGTGTCCAAAGACACCACAAGAGCAAGAGGATATGAGACAGTATCCCTATGCATCAGCTGTAGGGAGCCTAATGTATGCAATGTTATGTACTAGACCTGACATATGTTATGCAGTAGGGATTGTCAGTCGTTATCAATCAAATCCAGGTTTGGAACACTGGATTGCGGTGAAACATATTCTCAAGTATCTCAGGAGAACGAGAGACTATATGCTAGTATATTCGAGTAGTGACCTCGAACCTACTGGATACACTGACTCAGATTTTCAATTTGACAAGGATAGTAGAAAGTCTACTTCTGGGTCAGTATTCATTCTTGGTGGTGGAGCAGTTGTTTGGAGAAGCATTAAGCAATCCAGTATAGCTGATTCAACCATGGAAGTTGAATACATAGCAGCTTGTGAAGCAGCTAAGGAAGCAGTTTGGCTGAAAAAGTTCTACACAGATTTGGAAGTAATTCCAGAAGTGGAGAAACCACTTGTTCTTTACTGTGACAACAGTAGAGCGATGGCCAATTCTAAAGAACCAAGAAGCCACAAGAGGGGAAAGCATATAGAGTGCAAATACCACTTAGTCAGAGAAATCGTACATAGAGGAGATGTGACCATTCTGAAAATCGCATCAGAACACAACCTGGCGGACCCATTCATGAAGACGCTTCCAGCAAAGCAATTCGAGGGTCATGTACGTAATATGGGATTGAGATAAATGCCTCACTTGCTTTAAGTACAAGTGGGAGATTGTTAGGAGTGTGTCCTAAAAGCATGTAAAGACATTTATTTTTTCTGTGAATAAATAAATCAGAACATTTGTTATCATCAGCTGAGGATCAAAGATGAGGATATACCGAACACGGCCTTCCGAACACGATATAGGCATTATGAGTTCCTGGTCATGTCTTTTGGTCTGACCAATGCCCCAACAGCTTTTATGGATCTAATGAACAGGGTGTTCAAGGACTTCTTGGATCAGTTCTTCATTGTCTTCATCGATGACATCTTGGTTTACTTCAGTTCAGAGGCAGAGCATGAGCAGCATCTCCGACAGGTTCTATAGAGGTTAAGGGAGCATCAGTTATACGCCAAATTTAATAAGTGTGAGTTCTGGCTACCAGAGGTGACCCTCCTTGGACATATAGTTAGGGCAGAAAGGATTAAGGTGGATCCGTCCAAGGTAGAAGCAGTTAGGGATTGGCCGAGGCCGAGGAATGCCTCGGAGGTGCGTAGTTTCCTTGGATTGGCTGGTTACTACAGACGGTTCGTAGAGGGCTTCTCGAAGATTTCTTCACCGATGACCAAGTTGACAAGAACGAATCAGAAGTTTGTCTGGTCAGAGAAGTGTGAAAACAGCTTTCAAGATTTGAAGCGACGAATTATTTATGCACCTGTGTTGAGTCTTCCTTCGGAGGAAGGGAAGTTTGTGGTCTACTATGACGTGTCGAGGATGGGTTTGGGCTATGTGTTGACGCAGAACGAGAAAGTTATAGCCTATGCATCTCGACAGCTGAAGGAGTATGAGCAGAGGTATCCGACTCATGATTTGGAGTTAGCAGCAGTGGTATTCGCACTGAAGGTGTGGCGTCATTATCTGTATGGAGAGAAGTGCGAGATATACACTGACCATAAGAGTTTGAAGTATTTCTTTACCCAGAAGGATTTAAATATGAGGCAGAGACGTTGGTTGGAGTTGGTTAAGGATTATGACTGTGATATCATTTACCATCTTGGGAAAGCCAACGTGGTGGCAGATGCATTGAGCCGGAGGGGCCCAGGACAGTTGTATAGTTCCACCCAGATCTCGAGAGAATTGGCTGATGAGATGGTCAGGGCAAGGATAGAACTGGTAGTGAGCCAGTTAGCCAATATCACTCTGCAGTCGACCCTGTTAGAGCGGATCAAGGAGGGTCAGTTAGTAGATGTGCAGTTGCAGGAAAATAGGCAGCATGCCTTAGCAGGGACAGCTAAGGATTATTCTGTTTCTGAGACAGGTTTGCTTCGGTATCAGGGGCGGATTTGTGTTCGGGCTGATGGGGGAATCAGGCGAGAGACACTGGATGAGTCACACACTACACCATACTCACTTCATTCGGGTACCACGAAGATGTATCAGGATCTACGGACATTATATTGGTGGCCCGGGATGAAGAAGGATGTAGATGAGTATGTGTCTAGATGTTTGACATGTCAGTAGGTTAAGGCTGAGCATCAGTGACCAACGGGATTGCTTCAGCCTTTGGGTATCCCAGAGTGGAAATGGGAAGATATTACGATGGATTTCGTGGGAGGATTACCCAGGACAGTTGGACTTCATGACTCGGTGTGGGTAATAGTGGACAGATACACTAAGTCAGCTCATTTTCTACCAGTGAGGTCGACCTATACAGTGGAACAGTATGCATAGTTGTATGTGAAGGAGGTGGTTCGTCTCCATGGGGTTCCAAAGTCTATTGTATCTGACCGAGACCCTATCTTTACCTCCAAGTTCTGGGGAGCTCTACAGAGAGTTATGGGGACTCAGCTGAAGTTTAGCACAGCTTTTCATCCTCAGACTGATGGACAGTCTGAGAGGACGATTTAGGTATTGGAGGACATGCTTATGGCATGTGTGATTGACTTTAAGGGTTCATGGAGTAAGTACCTCCCATTGATCGAGTTTTCATATAACAACAGCTATCAGTCCACGATTGGAATGGCTCCTTATGAGATGTTGTATAGAAGAAAGTGTAGATCGCCCATTCACTGGGATGAGATGGGTGAGAGAAAGTATTTGGGGCCAGATATGGTTCAGAGGACTAACAAATCCATAGAGAAGATTCCGGCTAGAGTGCTTGCCTCGCAGAGTAGACAGAAAAGCTACGCTGATCCTAAATGTAGGAACGTGGAGTTCCAGGTTGGGGACCACGTGTTTCTGCGAGTTTCACCATTGAGGGGTGTGAGGAGGTTTGGAGTGAAGGGCAAGCTGAGCCCTTGGTTTGTTGGACTTTTTGAGGTCTTGGAGAGGATTGGACAGGTGGCTTATAGGCTGGCCTTGCCACCGTCGCTATCAGGAGTTCATAATGTGTTCCATGTCTCCATGTTGCGGAAGTATGTTTCTGATATGACACATGTACTGAGGTACGAGGACTTAGAGTTACAGACAGATTTGTCCTATGAGGAGCGACCAGTTCAGATTTTGGATCAGAAGGACAAAGTCTTACGGAATAAGACAATTCCGTTGGTGAAAGTATTGTGGAGGAATAGCAAGGTCGAGAAAGCGACCTGGGAGTTAGAGATAGCGATGCGGGATCAGTATCCCGAGCTATTCAAGTAAATTTCGAGGATGAAATTCTCATTAGGAGGGGATAGTTGTAACGACCCAAATTTGCTAATAAGGATTAAGGGCCTTGATTAGTGTGTCGGGAGGGCATAATTGGGATTAGAATGAATGTTATTGATTTAAATGCGTAAATATATGATTAATAGTGTGCTTATGATAATTGATGATATTATATGATGATGTGATATATATGTATGAGATATATGCGAGAACCACATTATTATGTGGATAATTATGCAGCCCACGACTCGAGGCGATAGATAGCGGGAAAAGTCAAAATGGGGCATTATAATTGACTTTGGACAAGTCAAGGAGTATTTTAGGTATCGGGTGATGAAAATAAATAATTGGAGATATATTTGAGGTTAGGGAGTCTAGGCGGGAATATTGGGCGATTTTACCGTTTTGGCCTCGGGGACGTTTCCGGCACCCCGAGATTTGGGATTAGTCTAATAACCTAAGGATATACTTGGAGTACTTAGAAAACACTAGACAGAAATTAGACCGACTCTTCCTCAGACTTCTCTCTAGCCTCTCTCCTAAGGAAGGAAAACACTGAAACTTGAGGGGGAACTACTAGAATTAGGCTGTATCTTTGAGAATTGAAGGGAATAATCTGGAGGATTAGCTCAGGAACTGATCAAGGTCTGAGATAGAGCCAAGGTAAGCTTTGAATTTTCATTTCTGAGGTTAGGAATTTAGAGAAATGGCTGAGTTTTAAATATTTGCGGTTTTGGCATTTAAGGTGGAAATTGAGGCTTGAAACTTTGAAGATAGGCTAGGGGATCCTTGGAGAAACGATTCTACAGTTGAGGTAAGGTTTAATTTAAAGTTTGATGGTTGAATTTGAGAGTTTTCATGGCTGGCTCTGAGTTTTGTGGGTTTGAAATCTCAGAAATTGGAATTGGGATTTTGGTGAGTGTTAGGCTGGATTGTTTTGTTGGATTGTGTTGTTTAAATCATTCTAATGTTGTTATTATTAATTGGTTTTAAGTTGGGGGCTTTGGGATGGCTTAAGGTGAGGTTTAGAGATTGAAAATGGTGTATTTTTCTGGGTTCGAAGGGTCGGGCCGCGACATGGTTCTAGGTGAGTCGCGGCCCTTCGAGGCTGTTACATGTTGAGGAAGGAGGGCGGGCCGCGGCATGGTCCAAGCAATGCTGCGGCCCTTACCTATTTTTGTGCCTTAGATGGTTCTGTTTGGGGGCCATGCCGCGGCATGGGTGGCCTATGCCGGGGCGCTTAAGGGATTTTGGGATTTTGAGATTTTAGGCTTGGGAATTTAACCTAGGGTGCTCAGGATTGAATCTTTTACCATATTTGGTGAAGTTCAATGTTTCGAGGACTAGAACTTGGTTTAGAAACTCATTTAAGATTGTTAATGGTATCCTTCATCATGGTTGTGACTAGGTGCTAAGCTAGGGCTCGGGGATCGGATCGCGCTCAAGGAGTATCACCCGTAACTAGTTCATCTAGAAGCCAAAGGTAAGAAAACTACACCCGGTTCAATATTTGAACGGGACTAAGGGCTCCCTGATATATATGATTGAAAGAATGGTATTATGCCATGTAAATTGTAACCAACAGCCTAAGCGTGCCACAGTTAACTTGTGCAATTGGCACAGCTCGGACACTGGTATCCGAGGACAACTTATTATGCACTGAGCTCGGTTTAAGCGGGCCGAAGTCAGTGGGTTAAACAGAGGGTGCGACCTAAGGTGTCGACCCTAGTATTTGTGTTATTTGATTATTATACTTGGCTATGAATGTGATTAATGAGATTGTTGAATAATCTGAGTATAGATGAGGTTACCTGTACCTTGAACTGTGCTTATATGTTGTGGATTGAATATCTGAACATGCTTATTGGAATATCTGTCTGATAATATTGTTTATGCTGTGTATGTTGTTTTCTTGCTGGGCCTTGGCTCACGGGTGCTGCGTGGTGCAGGTAAAGGCAAGGGCAAGATCGATCAACCTTGATTGGAGAGCTCTACAGGGTGAATGTACATGTCAGGCCGCTCAACCACCACGGTTGAGGAGATTACAGGGACGAGAGGGCCAAAACCTTGTGTTTTGCCTTAGTATGGCTAATGTTTACTATTAACTATTGAATTTTGTAAACCAACTTTTAAACATTGTTCTGTTTGGGGATCCCTTCTGTAAATTATTTATATTTTATAAAATGCATCTTTTGTGGCCAAAATGTCTTTTAGCCCTAGAACACTTTAACTAATGACACGTTTTGATTAAATGGCTTGATTAGCAAGTCTCACACCTTTATAAACACACAGTGTAGCAGTCTTGGCTATCCAGGGTGTTACATCTTCCATTCTAATTTATGAACTAATTAATTAGAGGGTTGAACTATTGTAAGATGGTTATATCAATGGACGACTTAAGAAAAATATTTATGTAAAAGTATATCTATAACATAAAGAGTGCAGTTCTGAATTTATAGTGGAGTAATATCAGAATTAATAAATTAACTATTATAATTAAAGAGTTTAATTATTTAGTTTCAATTTATTGAAGCTTAATGTTATAGGTCTATGGTCCCCGAAATGACTCAAACAAACACTGACAAAGGTAAATACAAAAATGGGCAAAAAGGACTTATGTGATAAGTAAAATATTTTTCTATGTATCAAACATAATTATTGCTTAATTATGTGTAATTAATTAATTATTTGATTTAACAAAAATATAATTAATTTTGAATTAATTTATTTTTGGGATTTTTGGTATTTAAATAATAATAAAAATTGGAAAAATCACATGCCATCACAGGCATGTGGTACACGTGTGGCACAGTGCACATGCACTGTGCTACACGCATAAGAGAGTATACTCAGTCTCTTGATTCCATAATTTTAGTTATTTAAATATTAAATAAATAATGAGATATTTTAATATGATTAAAATATTATTATTTAAACAAAAAATCTGATAATTGATCAGTTATTTTGAATTTGTTTAAAATAACAAATATTTTAATATATAGGATATATTAAATATAGGATATCAGTTTTTCACATAACATAACTTTTCAGGGATAGAAAAATATCTAGGAATCTCTCTTAGAGAAAGAGAACAGTGACATAAACAAAAGTCATTGTTCTTCACAAAACCTAGGTCCAAAACTTTATCAGATCTCATGTGTTGAGAACATCTGATAAATAGTTTATTGCTTATTATTTGTATAGCGAGTCCACACTCGTTCTTTGTGTGCCTGAGAACATTTTGGAAGATCTTGGTGTGAGATCTCAAGGATTCAGCCATACGAAAAGATAGTAGCTAGGAAGGACCTGAGGTAATTTTTCTGTTGATGTCCTTGATTCGATATATATATATATGCATGTGAAGAAGTAGATCTAGAAATCTTATGGGATTAATCTAACAATTTGATTGTTGTTCCGCTGCGTATAATCTCTGATTTGGCCGCCATGAGGATGGATATGCAGATTTGTGCCCTCGCCAATATCAAGCAGCTCCCCACGGAAACCCTCAAGTCCTACATTCTGCGCTTTACGGAGGAAGCCTCAAAAACTAAGGTGGACGATGGATAGCGCCTGGTGGCTCTCCAGTCAGGGATCCGAGCCGGGTCCCCTCTCTAGGACGACATGCAGCGCAGCAAGGAGACCGCCCTCGAAGAATTCATAAGGAGGGCACAAGGCTTTATCTACTAGGAGGACGCTTGGATCCAAGCTTTTGGATGGCAGCCGGCCCCCCAGCCAAGTGCCCAGTCCTTTCCCGGATATGGGATGCAATATCTCACAAATCATTATCTAACACTCCCGGTGGCGCTAGGATCATCTGGCACTCACGGGATGACCTTCCCTATCCCGACGGTCTACGATCCCACTTCCTCGGGATATGCGCCAGCACAATCCACCCCATTCTCCAAATACGGTATGGCGCCAGTCGGATACAGCGCCGCTCCCGGTGGAGCCCAACAGCCTCTAATGGGGGGAATGGAGGCAAGTGTGAACCCCTCCCGGGGAAAGGACAAAACTGATCCGAGCCCTCCAAAAAGGGCAAGAAGGGCTATGAGCCCCAATACACATAATACACTAACCTAGTGGACACCAGGGAGAACATATACCTGGCCACGGGAAGTACGGTCCATTATCGAAAACCCACCCCCATGTTCAAAGGGGGAAAGAACTCAAGGGACACCAGCAAAAGGTGTGCCTACCAGAAAGATGTGGGTCATACGAGTGAGGAGTGTCGTCAGCTGAAGGACGAAATCAAAAATCTAATCAAGCTGGGGCAGCGCAACCAATGGGTTAGATGCCAGTGGGAGTTCCGGGACTGCCAGTAGCTCCCGGACAACCCGCGGTCCCAGGTGCATCTGGATCATACCGACCTCCCCAGGGAGGGTACGCCGCAGGCCCGGGAGCACAGGCCCCTCAGAGGGCCCTAATTGTGCAGACACCTAGATCCAGAATGCCATTTCCATCCGGAACTGCACCCCCATCGAATAGATGGTCATGTGGCCACCATATTAGGAGGGCCACATCTGGGGGGACCATCCCAGAATGATCAGAAATGGTACCTAAGTAAACTCGACCACGACCATGAGATGTGCGCCTTGGTCTAGACCTCGGTTCAATGCCCAAAGTTGATGAATTTACCCATTACTTTCACGAAAGAAGATGCCCGGAACTTCCACTTCCTGCATCATGACCCTCTGGTCATCGATGCCCAAATCACCAACAAAATGGTGTCCACAGTGTTAGTGGATGACGGAAGTTCCGTCAATGTGCTGTTCAAGCCGACCTTCATTACAATTGGCTTGACTGAGGCAGATCTGGCCTCATGCCTAATGCAGATGTATGACTTTAATGGGGATTCGATACTCCCAATGGGGAAAATCCAATTACCCTTAACGTTGGGGAATGAGATTCAAGGCTCATTCAAGTTCTGTACGTTCATAGTGGTGGACTGCCCCACCGCATACAATGTTATTTTTTGGTCGGCCCGCACTGGTTGATTTCAATGCCATCATCTCCATCCGCCACCTCTACATGAAATTCCCATGCAATAATGGAGGGCGGGGACAGTCTGGGGAGATCAGAAAAGCGCCTGGAAGTGTTACGACATCTCTGCCCGACCAATTTACATGGTCCACGAAGAGCCTCTCTAAGAGGGAATGTTGATCTAATCTTGCCCCCTCCCCCGGTGCGGAGTCCACGAAGAGCCTCTCGAGGAGAATGCTGATCTAATCTCGCCCCCTCCCCCGGCGCAGAGAACGGTCCGAGAAGAAGATGAATTGGATTCGCGGATAGGAGCGGACCAGGCACTAGAACCCATGGAGGAGATTGGGGAGGTGTGCATCAGTGACAGCGGCCCGAACAAAGTGATCAAGGTCGGGAAGAACCTGAACCCAGAGGTCAGGGCTGCCATTATCGCCCGAGTGAAATAAAACTAGGATGTCCTAGCCTGGTCTCATTCGGATATGACCAGGATTGACCATAACGTCATATGTCACGCCCTAAACATTGACGAGAGTACAACTCCAGTCCGGCAAAAGCGGAGACCTCTAGGGGCAAAGAGGGCCGAGGCCCTCAAATTAGAAGTTGAAAAGTTATCTTCGATCAACTTCATCCGGGAGGATTTGTATCCCGTTTGGCTGGCCAATCCGGTGTTGGTGCCGATGCCAAATGGGACGTGGAGATTTTGCATCAACTTCACTCACCTTAACAAGGCCTGCCCCAAAGATTGTTTCCCTCTACCCTGGATCGATCATATGGTAGATGCAACGTCCAAGTATGAGATGTTGAGTTTCATGGACGCCTACTCCGGCTATAACCAAATCTCAATGCACATAGCAGACCAGGAACACACCAGCTTCCAGACAGACAAGGGTGTGTACTACTACATTGTCATGCCCTTCGGGCTCAAGAACACCGGAGACACTTATCAGAGACTAGTCAACATAATGTTCTGGGCCCAACTGGGAAGGAACATGGAGGTCCACATAGACGAAATGCTGGTCAAGTCTAAGACCTCTGAGGGACACGAAAGGCGGAGGCCTTTGCCGTCATTCGGAAATATGGGATGAAGTTGAACCCCAAGAAGTGCACCTTTGGCGTGGCATTCGGGAAGTTCCTGAGCTTCATAGTAAGCTCACGAGGGATAGAAGCCAACCCGGACAAGATCAGAGCGCTGATTGAAATGTCCTCGCCACAAAAGCACAAAGATGTGCAGAGCCTAACAGGAAGAATAGCGGCCCTGAGCCATTTTTTCTCAAAGTCCACGAACAAGTGCATCCCGTTCTTCAACATCCTTTGCGGAAGCCAAAGGTTCGAATGGTCGACTGAATGTGAAGAGGCCTTCCAAAAGTTGAAGGAACACCTGGCCCGAGCACCGATTTTGGCAAAGCCAATAGAGGGGGAGTCGTTGTACCTTTACTTGGTCGTGTCCAAACACGCCATCAGCACCACACTGGTGTGGGAAGAGGGAAAAGTCCAGCTTCCGGTTTATTACGTGAGAAAAATGTTATTGGGCGCGGAGTCCAGATACCCACTAATTGAGAAATTATCATTTTGCTTACTAATTGCGTTCCGGAAGCTGAGGCTTTACTTTCAATCCCACGCCATAAAGGTACTAACGAACCATCCCCTAGGACAAGTGTTATATAATCCCGAGTCTTTGGGTAGGCTCCTGAAGTGGGCCATGGAACTTAGTCAATTCGACATTGCATATGTCCCCAGGATTTCAATCAAGGGGCAGGCCCTGGCCAACTTCATGGTGGAATGTACCAAGATCACTGAAGATGAAGATCTCATTGCACCTCTATGGAAGGTCTTCGTGGATGGAGCCTCAAATGAAAACGGGGTTGGGGTCGGGGCCGGGATCATCTTAGTATCCCCTCAAGGACATCAATTGCAGAGCACCCTACGCTTCCAGTTCGAAGCATCGAATAACGAGGCTGAGCACAAAGCCATGTTAGTCGGTTTACGCCTGGTCTAAGAGGTAGGAGCAGCAAGTCTGGAAGTCTACAGTGACTCCCAATTGGTGGTCAGAAAAATCTCGGGGGAATACCAAATGAAGGGGGAAACGATGGTTGTTTATGTGACGCAAGCCCAGGAGCTACTCTAGTCCTTCAAGAAATATTCCATCCGCCAAATCCCAAGGGAACGAAATGTGTTTGCAGACACGTTAGCAAAGTTGGCCACAGATGTTGAAGCAGAGCTCTCTAGGCTTATCCCGATCAACCACCTTCCTGCACTGGGTATTCAAGCCCACGCAGTCAACACCATAGACTATTCCATGTCCTAGATGGGTCCTCTCATCCACTACCTAACCACAAGGGGGTTGCCCGCGAACAGGGTGGCCGCTAGGAAACTTCAGTACCAGGCTCCCAGATACGTCATGATGGATGGAAAAATCTATCGCAGAGGGTTGTCCATGCCATACCTCTGGTGCATGTCCGGGACAGAAATGAGTGCAATCATGCACAAAGTGCACGAAGGTTTCTGCGGAGATCACACAGCCGGACTCAATCTGTCCAAGAAAATCCTAAGGCAAGGATATTTCTAGCCAACAATGAAGAAGGATTATGTTGATTACGTCCGCAAGTGCGAACAATGCCAAAGGTACGCGAAGATCCCGCGAGCCCCTCCGATGGAATTAACCTTGATGACTAGTCCCTCGCCCTTTTCAGTATGGGGGTTCGACTTGGTAGGATCTCTCCGGACCGGGAAAGGTGGTGTAAATTACACCATCGTGGTCGTCGACCATTACACCAAGTGGGTCGAGGCAGAACCAATGAGCACCATCACCTCCAAAAAGGCCCTGGACTTCATCATGAACAACATTGTCTACCGATATGGCCTCCCTCATAAATTCGTGTCCGACAACGGGAAGCAATTTGACAGCGTCCACTTCACTGACTTTTGTGGAAGACATGGCATCGTTAAAAGCTTCTCCGCGGTCGCCAAGCCTCAAGCAAACAGGAAAACAGAGGCCGTGAACAAGATTTTGAATGGGGCATTAAAGAGAAAGCTTTAAGTCTGTACGAGCAAGTGGCCGAAAGAACTGTCCCGCGTCCTATGGGCATACCGGAACACAGCAAGAACGTCTACCAGACATACTCTCTACTCAATGGTATACGGATGTGAAGCGGTCATCCCAGTGGAAACAGCCGTCCCGTCTCACAGACGAGATACATATGACCCCATCCAGATCCACGTTTTACTCCAAGAATCTTTGGACCTCATTGAAGAGATCTGAGAAGAATCCCAGGTTCAACTGAAGATGATCAGGGAAAGATCTCAAGGCACTTTAACTCTAAAGTTAAAAACCGAAAGTTTGAAACCGGTGATCTAGTCTTGAGAAGAGTCTTCCCTACAACCCAAGATCCGGGAGTGGGGGTTCTAGGACCAAACTGGGAAGGACCCTATGAAATCCAAAATGAAGTATGTCTGGGAACGTATCGCTTAAGGCGACTAGACGGAACAGAGGCCTCAAGGGTCTGGAACGCAGACACCTCCGTCGGTACTATAAGTAGTCGGGAGGGCATGGTTCTGTTCTTAGTTTTTCTTGTAAAAAATGTACACCCAGGTGATTTCTTACTTAATAAAAATGATGTGTACAGAACATCATAAAGAAATATTGTAAAGAAATAAAGTTCGCGTCTGTCTTCATCCTTTTTCACGAACAAGTGACCCAAGACTGCAATCTTCGCTCACTTGGGGGGAGGGGGGGGGGGGGGGGGGGGGGTATGACCATCTATACGAACAAGTCTAGGAATAAAATCAAAATAGGATGCAAAATGAAAAGTTTAGTCCTGATCCGAACCGTATAGACTGGGGGTAAAAAACCTAACTCCCAACCAAATAGGATGCAAGGCTCAGGCCTAGTCCTAACCCGGACGCACATTGTCTGGGGGAGTACAAAATCCCAATAAGACATAAGGCCCAGGCCTAGTCCTAACCCGGACGCACATTTTTCGAGGGGTACAAAAACCCAATACGACATAAGGCCCGGGCCTAGTCCTAACCCAGACGCACATTGTCCAGGGGGTACAAAAACCCAATAGGACATAATGCCCAGGCCTAGTCCTAACCCGGACACACATTGTCCGGGGGGTACAAAACCCAATAGAACATAAGGCCCAGGCCTAGTCCTAACTCGGACGCACATGGTATGGAGGTATAATACCCAGTAGGACATACGGCCCAGGCCCAATCCTAATTCGAAATTCCCAAAGCCGGTTGACCTAATGTGGTCTCAAATAACCAAATACATGTCCATGTTTCCTCTGTAATGGCCCAGAACCATTCGAACATGAGTCTTAGGTCTAAGTTGTTAAAAATTAGTCTTATAAAAGGCCCAGGTCGTTGGAACCTAACCCAGAGATTCAAAGTAAGCTAATAAACTAATCTCTAATGGCCCAGGCCGTTGGAACCTGAACACCAAAATCAAAAGAAATAAATGTGATGATAATTATTAGCTCCCTAACTCTCTGGGTCGTTGGAACCTGGACATTAGAATTAAAGCAAGTTAATTAGTTAAATCACACCTAAAAGAAATATCTAACGGTCCAGGCCGTTTGAGCTTGAACTATAAAATTAGATTAAAAAAGGCTAAATTATATTGACAAGTCCATAACAGTCCAGGCCGTTGAGAACTAAACACAAGTCCCCGGACGAGCTAAATGCCTTCAACATTTCTCTGGTGGTCTCGGCCATTGGAACCAGGACCAAACATTCGACTCATGTTCATGCAAAGTGGTAAAACACTTAGTGAATCTTGGAGGAAAAAACAAACGAATGAAAAAGGGAAAACTTGGTGCAAGAAATAAATTCAATATATAAAAAAGAAAATAAGGAAAATTGTCTCAGACGCACATGCGTCCATAAAAATTGTAATGCCCTGGATAACCAAAACCATTACACTGGGTGTTTAAAATAATGCAGGACTTGCTAATCAAGTTTTTCAAATGAAAATGTGATCCTATAGTCATAAACAGGTTAAGTTTAAAAGATTTTGGTCATAAGAAAATAATTTTCATTAAAATAATTGTTTAGTACATGGAATCCCAAAACAGGGTTTAAACAACATATTTACAAAAATTCCAAAAGTTGTAAATAAACACGGCCACTCTAATGGCAAAATATACATTTTAGGTTTCCGTCCCTATACAAACCCTCGACCGTGGCAGCCAGGCAGCTGACAATGTACACCTCGCCCCCAGAGCTCTCCAATTCACAGTTGAAACATCAAATCCTTGCCTTTACCTACACCACGTAGCACCTGTGAGCCGAGGCCCAGCAAGAAAACTATAATGCATAGCATAATCAACAATAGTAATCAGATAACTCACAGATCATTAATCAAATACTCAATAGACCACATCGTTCACACAATCAGTGATATCAGTCAACAAACCAATAATTAACCATCTAGATAACAAGCATGCCATAATCATGAGATTAACATCACTAAACATATCACACAATTGTTAGGAACGAGTTTCCTAATATGCAGCGGGTGGTGGGGTCGGCCCAGTGTACAACAAAATTTTGTAACATATTTAAACTACCTTTAAATATGCCGATCCATTAATATACATACATTAATCATAAGCAAGTTAAGCATATAATTCATACCTCTTGAAGCCTATCAAGTGTCCTTGCTATCTTTTCGTATTTAGAACGATCTTCCTATCCAAGCCGCTCCCAGGTACTCACACCAAGATCTTCCAAAGCGTTCTCTACACCTCAAGAAGTGTGTGAGCACTTAGAGAAATGAAGGATAGTTTATTGTGATTCTACTTGATGTACTCAACACATGAGATGAAGAGAATAGGCCTGAGAATTGGTTCTTTATTTTTCAGGAAGAAAACTATCGTTCTATTTTTCATAGAGCGAATCTTCTCGATTTTCTGAGATTGGTTAGTAATCTGAATTATCTTCTGATAAGTCATACTTAAAAGAAAATATTCAAATTTAAAAAATAAATCTGTAACCAACTTACAATTTACTTTTTAATTAATTATTTATTTTATTAATGAAAATATCCAAAAACTAATTTTTTGAATTATCCATTAATTAATTAATTAATTAAATAAAATTGAAAATCCTATCCCTGAAAAATAGCCCTACACGCCACACACAGTCCATGGACTGGACTATGTGTGCACGTGTAGCATCCCTATTTTTAGGGATGTTGGTTTTTTCAATTTTTATTTAATTATTTATTCAAACTTCTTTGTCAGATAAGATCTAACAACCTGATAACTAATTCAAATTTAAATTAATTATCTTTTTAACTAATTATCAAATATAAGTAATTATTTGAATAAATATTAATCTTTTAAATTCAAATCCAATTTGAACTTATCAGATTATTATCTTCCACTCAGATAAAGATATTTAATTAATTCTACCAATTAATTAAATCCAATATTTTCAAAAATAAATATTTAATTTACTATAATTTCAAAAATTATAATTAATTATTTAATTAAATTTCGAAATTAATTTAATTATTTAATATAATTTCAAAAATTATACAATAATTAAATATTAATTAATTTTATTAACTACAACTAATTTGTAATTAATTAATTAATCATTATTATCATATAATTGCATATTTGGCCTGAAGAACAAATTTCTTCTTAAATATGTCTTTAAACTATTTTTTCCTTCATATCAACTCTTACATTGAATAGTGTTGATAGAGCCGCTAAGGGGACCTATGGACCTATAATTCCAAGCTCCAATAAATTTGAGATTATTAATTAAACCCTTTTATTAAATAATATTAATTTATTAATCTCATGATTATTCCACTATAAATATGAGACCACTCTTGTAATTGTAGACATTTCATTTACTGAGTACTTTATAATTATAAAGCGTCCATTGATATAATCATTGCATACAAATTGACTCTCTAATAATGGTTCATAATTAATCGAAAATAAAATTATCGTTTTACCCTTTTAATTATCTCTTGTTTCCTTAAGTACCGTTGGCTTTACTAGTGAAGGTTAATTCATAACTAAATTATGAATTTGAGCTCAATAACCTTTCAGTCCCAAAACTCAACCCTTAAGAGAACCATCATTCAATCTCTTGCAAGAAGGCATAGATTCCATATCTGTATACTATGTCCCCAGTCATCTATATTAATGAGTTCCCAAAACAAAAGTTTTTAGCCTGATCATTGTGACAGACCCTAACAAGTGAATCAAAGAACTCATATAACATAAACAGGAGTTCATAGTAACTTCAGGATTAAGATCTATTTTTATATGATCATCAGTTGATGTATTTAATTAATATTTCAAAACGGTATTTAACTAAGTATTAATAAACATATCTGATCCAGTTCTATATATTCTCTAATATATAAAGCACCTCTACTAAAGTGTCCTACCACACTATCTAGATCACATGTATTCATAATACTAGTGGACTGTACTTGTAATAATTAATCTAAAGATTCCATAACTTTATTTTACTGCGAACTATTCAAGTTCATTTATCTCAAACACAATCCTCCCGTACCAATACGTGTTTGAGATCACATATATGAACTTAGGAATTTTTCTAATATTTACATAATATTATCACAGAATAATATAGTCCATAAAATATATGCATAACAAATTCAATTCATTTATTTATTTCATAAAACAATGTCTACTACATATGCTTTCAGGGCATAATTCCCAACAACAATATCTAAGGTCAATGCCCTTAGGCCGTACTCTCTTTTAAAGTCACTATCTTTGGCTCACTTAGGCCGAGCCCAGTGTTCAACCCACTGACTTCTGCTCGCTTAGGCCAACCTCAGTGATTATTTAATTAACCTCAGCTACCAGTGGCTGAGCCGCGTCCTATGCGCAAATATAGATTCCGGCACTCTTAGGTCGTTTATCTTATGTCCCCATGGCATAATTCAATCATATGACTTCACATGCAAGTATAGGGAACTCTTAGTCCCAACATAACCACATAACCGGGTGCAGTTCTCTTACCTTTGATTTCAAGCGGAGGAGATAAACTGATTTCGAGCACGATCCTTAGCTTCGAGCCTTGGCAATAAACCTAGTCACAATCCATAAATAGTACTTTGATGAGTTTAAATTCCAAAGGACAATTCAGGGACCAACTCACACTCTCGGGACCTATAACTCCACTAAACAAAGTGGTGAAACCGTCCCCCCGAGCCCCTAAAAAGTACCTAAAAACCTAGTTCTGGAAGCAAGGTAGCGCTACAGCACTACCAGAGGGGCGCTACAGCGCTACAAACATAGACCTAAGCCTCCCAGAAATGTAGGCTAGCACTGTAGCGCTCTAAGCCTAGCGTTATAGCGCTAGCACCAGAATTGGCAAATTCTAGGTTTTCTTCCTTCGAATTCTCCCGAGCCAAAACTCCACAAACCCACTCCAAACCTCAACTAAACTCAAAATTGAACCTACAATTCCCTATAGTTCAACCAAACAACCCAACAACATTAAAAGCTCAGCTAAAAACATCATCAAACATAGAAATCACACTTGAGCTCTAAAGCTCAAGAACATCATCTGAAAACCAGAAACCCAGAGAATAAAAGACCAAAATTGTTACCTCTGATTACTGAATCAGACCTAGGCTGCCTTCACTTTTTCCCCCCAGCTTTGATTCCTCCAATTCCCAAGTTTACATCCTTAAACTTCCGTCCCAAAACCAAAGTCAGAAACCATATATAACAAAGCCTAGAAAAACTCAGATAACACCTTAAACTTTACCTTAATTTAGAACTAGTTTAAGCATAATTCTTTATTTACTCTAGGGGTCAAAGTCCCAAACCTAGCCCAAGCTTCCTCTTGAGTTCTAAGTTTCAAATTCCTCAAGGTAGAGTGAGAGAGAGCAAATCGTGAGAGAGAGAAAAAGAGGTGAATTGAGTGTTCTGTTTTTTTTCCTTCTTTCCTTTCTCAGCCTCTAGCCCCTTTCTACCACTTCCACTAAAATCTAAATAAGTCTAATATATCAGTTATTCCCTTAATAAGCAAAAGACCCTTTTTCCAGCCCAATTAATTTCAAGCCTATTAATCATTCTAAGGGCATTTTGGTCATTTGCTCCAAATTTCTGCTAATTCCTCGAGTGTCCCTAACGTTTACCACTTAAATCCCGTCATCCAATTAATCACCAATTATTTCCCCCAATGTCTAAAAATCTTTAATATATTACCCAAACTCCCATAAATACCCCCAGGCTCCCCCGAGCCGGGTATAAATCCCCGCTATAACTATTTCGCCAAACCGCTCACTAAGACCGTCTCGAGCCTCATGCTACAAATATATCCACATAATAATGTGGTCTCAACAATTTTTCACATATAATTACATTTATGCCCTCAACATGTCCAAATTACAAATATGCCCTTACAAGCTAAACAGGGTCCACATGCATAGTTAATACTCATAAACATGTGTTTCACATATCCATATAATCATAGGATCATGCATGTCACATAATCATGCATTTAATCATTTAATCACATAAATACCAATTACGCCCTCCTGGTACACTAATCAAGGCCCTTAAGCCTTATTAGCGATTTTGGGTCGTTATAACTTTCCCATCCTTATAACAATTTCGTCCTCGAAATTTATGCGAACACATCAGGTGATAAAACTCATACCTCTGACCATAACTCCAAAGTCCAACTCTTTATCTTTTGTCCTTTAATAACACCCTTACTAGAGTAACAATCTTGCTCTATAAGATCTCTTCTTACAACTATAATCTCATTAACCCTTCCTTGTATAACAACTCTGCTAAAACCCCAAGGTCTATTTATCTCATCAGCAACCATTTTTCTATCTTGTCATTGATGCTAGTAATACTCATAAGCCATCGCCCACACTAGGGTAAGGTTAACTTGTAGGCCCTTGGCCTAAACCTTGGTACAATCTCAGAACTCTTACCGAATCGGGAGCCAAAACTCCCCTTTCTTCCACTGAATATTATACTCTTTCTTGTTTGTCTTTTATCCTGGAACTTCGTGTTTCGAAGCGTACAATTTGCAAATGCTTATGTCCTTTCAGATAGGCAGATACTTCTGCCCTAATATTCTAACAACTTTATTGGTTTTCCCCCCGAAGCAATACTGAACCATAATACCCACTGCCTTCCATTCCTTCACCTAGAACCAATACCTCTCGCTTTCTATTTTACCATATCTTATGCTATATTACCTTAGCCATAATCTGACATTCATCACTGTGACTAATTCAATAAGAATTTATACGTTCCTTAATATCTCAAGCATTAGCCCCTTCAATGCATAATCCCTTAGAATAATCATTAAGTCTTCAGATTCCAATGCATAATCCCTTAGAATTTATGCTATACTATTTGTAATCAACCAATACTTCCAGGTTCCAATCGTCTTCCCTCGTTCTCTAATTTCTTCCCAAAAGTTGGAAAACTAAAGGGTCTCAACCCGGCACTATCAACTATCATGCCACGTCACTCGCTCACACAAACCAAACTGTGTTAACCCGATCTGCTGAGTTGCAACCTTCTTTGTCCAATTGTCTCATGTATTGTCTAATGTGGTCCATTCCTACATTCCACACTATACCATTTTACCTTTCACTACACAAATTTTAAACTTTATCATACATTTAAACTTCTTAACTATCATATAATTAAGAAGATAGTACCATGTTCATTTAGAACTTTCATCTCCATACCAAATTCCATCAGACCACTCATCTGATCTTTGTATCTTAACTCATATTACACTAATAGAGTTCTTCCCCATTTCCACAAGATCCTCACTCTGGATTCCATTGTCCAAAGAGATATGTATATGTCCATAACCAATTACATGTACTATACCAATCTCAATCATTACCCTGTCCAAGCTTAATGTAACCCGTGGTGTCCTATCCACTGACACAAATCTTCCCAAGTAGAAGGTAAGCTTCCAAATTACTTTTCCCCTTGTGCAGTCAAGGGTTTCTAACACGAATCACCCATTGAGTCTTACCAAATCTTGGTCTCAGGGTTATCTTTCTTACAACTGACCGAGCGCTCAAATCCCTTATGCTATGCATTCATCGTTAACTTAATGTTCCATGTATACCGGTCATGTTCCCATTCTTTCAACTCCCACGAGGCACAAACCATCATCCCATCAATCTATAACTGGGCGGGTCTCAGCCTTCGATGCAATGCTCACAGTTTCGTGTCTTAACAAAGACAAGGTCCTTCACGTTACTCCTCCATATCCATCCATTACATGTGAACTCCTATACCACAGGGTGCTAACCAATCCTTTATTCTATCTTCTAGAGATCTGATACAAAGTTGTCCATTCAGTCTAACTTCAAGTTTTTCTATTATTCCAATCTCTGATGTAGCTGCCTTCGAAGATACTTATGTAGCAGATGTCGTATTCACTGGTCTTGTTGTGCTTCCTATCCTTCAAACGTTCTTCAGTAATTTCTTAGTGGCTTCTGATTGAGTTTCTTCTCACTTGACCCCTTCTCTTCCTGTAGCATAACCTTGAATACCCTTGAGGAAACGAGACTAATATCTTCTGGATCCTTACCTGTGACCCTGCTACTTCAGTCTTAGTATCATCAGTGTAATAGTCGTCCATATTCTGCTTCTAACTGTGAAGTAGATCAACACATCTCTAACATACCTGAAGGTGCCTCATCCAAACTGTTCATGCACTCTCTAGTTGTTGAACTTACTTGTGCTATTGAAGCTTAAATCTGTTAAGAACATTTACTAATAATCCACCACACCCCACTCGGTACAAGTAATAACTCTTAAAATGTCTCTTTCCTTGATCCTCAACTGATAATAACCATATCGAAGATCAATTCCTGGAGGCATTATCCTGTCTTGTAACCGAGTATTTGAACTCTTCATCCTTTACAAGCGATGTCAACGATTCCCGCGATACGATGCTCCGTGTAAGCCATCCATAAATCAAAACTTCTTTAACTGAATCAGTAATTCTTTCTGCCTAACTAATACCATTCTTTGTAGTGTCCCTGATACCGAGTTTGTCCATAGTCGAAACCTGAAGCACACCCAACCGCTCCTTACACACTCATCTGAATCTTTACTGACCAATTCAATTTCCATTCAGTTCAATTAAAATACTTTAAATGATATCCCCTATAATCTAGAGTTGTCCCTTATCTAACAGATTATCTCTCACTCAAGCCCCTATCAAGGCGCTCATAAGACGAGCTCAATTACTTTCACTACGAACCCTCTTCTACTAATTGTGTTCCAACACTTCTTTAAAAGTTTCTAATTCATCCTTAACAAGAACTATCATCTCAATCCCCTCATACAATAGCCTTGAGACATAAACTTCATATATGAACCTCTCCTGAGAGGTACGCAACACTAACCTCTTTCAACTCTTATATAAAACACTAACCTCTTTCAACTCTTATATAACCAAGAATGAAGATTATAAGTCAATTGGTTTCCTCCGAGGAACTAGCCTCGGCTTCAAGTGAAACAAGGCATTCCAATCTTCCATTATCTAATCCTAAACCATCCTTAGTCCAACCTGACATACTAAACCATTCCATGTAGAAAAAGTACCCCTACCTGGCGTCTTTCCAAATGGCGTCTCCTACTTCTGATGCATACTAAATAACTTTACTAGGTCTTAACACTGCCGACGGCTAACCTGTAAACATGACCCCTTCCTGTCTGAATCAAGAGCCTTAAAACTGTCAGGGGTCCTTTTTCCAACAAGAATTTGTCCTTACTAATTTCCACCCATGGGAATATTGTTATCTGCATCACTTGCCCTGCGGCATCCACGCTCCATACCTCATCTTGTATACCTTAAGTAACATGGCCCTCCTTGCTGTCCAAGCACAAATAAACATCTCGTACATTGGAGTGGCCCTGATGCTCTAGGACATCCCAGAGTTTAATCCTTGAATGAGCCATCATTCCTGACTACATCCGCTTGTATCCACTTCCAAAGCGGATTGACTAACTCTCCAAACTTGTTGACATACTCTGTCATTGCTATACCATTCTAAACCAAATTCACAAACTCATTAGTCTCTGCAGCTCAGACTATATCTTTATAACCCCTTTATTAAATCATTGCCTGAATTCCTCTCAACCTGTTATGACAACCTTTTGGGTCTGAGTACCACTTCTGGGTATCCTTCTACCACAACTACTTAACGCAACCACTCTGTCACTACCTATCATCTTCATATAATCAAGAATGAGGTTGGCTATGCCCATCCATTGACCAATTCTTAGGCAAATCCAAACCCTCCTCAAACCAGAGGATAATACCTTCTAAGTCTTCCATACAGTACTCTTATCTATCTATATCTTCAAGTTAACCCAACACTGGTGCCTCTACTATCAATATACACAAGGCAACTCTTCCCCAGCAAAACCCACTGTTTTACCCATCTGATCTTCTATATTAGACCTCACAGCTTCTCCCACACACCAACGAATGTCTATTGCAAATTTCAGGGGCAGATGGAGGATTCCAACCCTAGCTACTATCTGCAACCCTTACTAGAACCATACCAGGTCCACTTAACCATCTTAAACACAAACAATCTGAATTCATCCGCCATCACCGACTAAACTCCCCAGTCCTGATGTTCATACCCAGAACAATCCCACGGCCAAGCCCAAACAACCACAATAATCATGCACACATAAAGCATAATAAATGTCAACCTACAGTACTATGCATTTATTTGTCAAGTTTCATTGCTACCAAGTACATACACTCTTACCATGCCTTCCATATACCAATAAATAGGTAATACATATAAATTCAATTTGAGCAATTCACCACATGCAATAGCAATGCTAATCAGCACGCCTCGATATCATCATAAAGCAGTCAAAAGCCAGGCCCTATCAGAATCTCATGCTTCCTATTAAACATACAAATTAATGCATTCATATTTCATACAAGCACATAAGCATATAATCTCATGTATTCAATTACAAAACCTTGAGTCGAGCTTGTCTTTAGAGACAAGTGTACATGTCCAGCCAGTCTTCAAGAACCCTTAAACCTAGACCGCTCTGATACCAAGTTGTAACGCCCTGGATAACCAAAGTCGTTACACTGTTTTTTCAAAATAGTGCAGGACTTGCTAATCAAGTTTTTCAAATGAAAACGTGATCCTATAGTCATAAACAGGCTAAGTTTAAAATAGTTTGGTCATAAGCAAATAATTTTCATCAAAATAATTGTTTAGTACATGGGATCCGAAAATAGGGTTTAAATGACATATTTACAAAAATTCCAAAAGTTATAAATAAACAAGGCCACTCTAAGGGAAAATATACATTTTAGGTTTCTGTCCCTGTACAAACCCTCGACCGTGGCGGCCAGGTAGCTGAAAATGTACACCTCGCCCCCAGAGCTCTCCAACTCATGGTTGAACCATCAAATCCTTGCCTTTACCTGCACCACGTAGCACCCGTGAGCCGAGGCCCAGCAAGAAAACTATAATGCATAGCATAATCAACAATAGTAATCAGATAACTCACAAATCATTAATCAAATACTTTATAGACCACATCATTCACACAATTAGTGACATCAGTCAACAAACCAATAATTAACCATCTAGATAACAAGCATGCCATAATCATCAGATTAACATCACTAAACATATCACACAATATCTAAGGACGACGCCATTAGGCCGCACTCTCTGTTTAAGTCATTGTCTTCGGCTCACTTAGGTCGAGCCCAGTGTTCAACCCACTGACTCTGGCTCGCTTAGGCCAACCTCAGTGATTATTTAATTAACCTCAGCTACCAGTGGCCGAGCCGCGTCGTATGCGCAAATATAGATTTCGGCACTCTTAGGCCGTTTATCTCATGTCCCCAAGGCATAATACCATCATATGACTTCACATGCAAGTATAGGGAACTCTTAGTCCCAACATAACCACATAACCAGGTGCAATTCTCTTACTTTTGATTTCAAGCGGAGGAGATAAACGGATTCCGAGCACGGTCCTTAGCTTCAAGCCTTGGCGATAAACATAGTCACAATCCATAAATAGTACTTTGATGAGTTTAAATTCCAAAGGACAATTCAGGGACCAACTCACACTCTCAGGACCTATAATTCCCCCAAGCCCCCAAGAAAAACCCTAAAAAGTACCTAAAAACCCAGTTCTAGAAGCAAGGTAGCGCTACAGCGCCACCAGAGGGGTGCTACAGCGCTACAAACAGATACCTAAGCCTCCCAGAAACACAGGCTAGTGTTGTAGTGCTCTAAGCCTAGCGCTACAGCGCTAGCACCAAAACTGAAAAATTATGTGTTTTCTTCCTTCGAATTCTCTCGAGCCAAATCTCCACAATCCCACTCCAAACCTCAACTAAACTCAAAATTACACCTACAATTCCCTATAGTTCAACCAAACAACCCAACAACATCAAAAGCTCAGCTAAAAATATCACCAAACACAGAAATCACACTTGAGCTCTAAAGCTCAAGAACATCACCAGAAAACCAGAAACCCAGAGAATAAAAGGCAGAAATGGTTACCTCTGATTACTGAATCAGACCCTAGGTTGCCTTCACTGTTTCCCCCCAGCTTTGATTCCTCCAATTCCCAAGTTTACATCCTTAAACTTCCTTCCCAAAACCAAAGTCAGAAACTGTAACGCCCTAAACTCCAGGGACCGTTACAGTGTGCCTTGTAAATAATGCTAAACTCGCTAATCGAGTCATTTGGCCGAAATCGTGTAACTAAGTATGATTAGCAGTTTAGGGATTAAAAATTTTGGTTAAGATATAACGTTTCATTTGAACGTTTATTGTAAACATTGGGATCCCAAAAATATAATTTAAAGGTCTATTACAAGAAAATATCTACAACCAGCCAATCTAAGCGGCAAAACAGGGTTAACCCTAGTTCCTCTTCAAACCTCGGCCGTGGTGGTCGAGCAGCTGCATATGTACACATCGTCACCAAAGCTCTCCAATTCAAGGATGGCCCAGCTTTCTTTTGCCTTTACCTGCACCACATAGCACCCGTGAGGTGAAGCCCAACAAGAAAACTCAATATGCTCATGAACAGTAATAACATGTCATCAAATTATAAGGCACACGCCTAGCAAATATAGCCCTATTCAAGCAGACAAATAAGTTCACGTAATGATGGGTATCCAGGATAAGGAATCATGCCCTCTTGAGTGGATAACTATCAAGTCAATCCTAATCAGATAAGTGATTTAACACTGGTGGTTCCAGTAACCATACCGGGCTTATAGCCTTGAGGAGAAGAGTGACAGTTGTAGAAGTCACTAAGGTGGGTTCCGTTCTCTTTAGCCATGTGACGATAGGGTCACCGGGGCTTTGCAAATAAGTGATCCTTTCACTAGCTTATCAAGATAGGTGTTTGATGAACTAGTCACCAATATAACCTATTGCATGACCATAGAGTCACAACCATGGGATTCCGCTCCCTAGCCACGTGACAAACCGTCATCGACCTTAGGGTCGATCCAACATTAATGCTCCTAAAGTCATTCAATACTGATATCGATTAGATCTAATCTTTTATCGGCCCTGCGTTCATGACGCTTATGCTGTTTCTGACTCTCAGATCAGTAATATGCGACCAGTGTCGACCCTGACTAGTCAGTGCCATACACAAGTAAGCAATGCTACCAAACATATATCATATGTCAAATATCTGAATATAGGGCATTCAGCATGCTTACTTAACAATTTCTAGCATAATTAGGATCATGCATAAACACAGAGGCTCAAGCTCTGAACAATCTCATATTCAATATTCATAGCAAGCCCTAATCACGTGTTTCTCGTGCAACACATGCATCACATTTAATCACTTGACATGCCTCAACAATAACCATGCATGTCACATTTAAACATCCAACATGCATCAAGAATAACCATGCATGTCATATATACACAGGGTGTAGATTTCTTACCTTTGGTCCAAGCACAGGTTACAAATAAACGAGCCACAAGCACGATCTTTACTCCAAGCCTCTAGTGATAACCTAGTCACAACCACAAATGGTGATCCAATGAGTTCAAGTTCTAAAACCAATACCGAAACCAAGACCTATCCTCTGGGACATCCAATCCCACCAAACCGGGTAGTAAGAATGATCATGAGGCCTAAGGTTTGAGTTCCCAAGCTTAAAACATCATTTCAGCCATAAATACCCTCAAGCGTCGTGGCCCCAAAACCCTGAGCCACGGCCCCCAGCCAAAACAAAAGCATCAGGGGCAAGCGCCGCGGTGCCCTACACCTAGTGTCGCGGCCCCCAGAGCTCACAAAATCCTTCCACCTGCTTCATCGAGCTTAGGCCGCGGCGCCCAAGAATAGGGTCGTGGCCCAACCTCAGACCAGCCATTTTTCCCCATTTTCAACCTTTTAAAACCTCCCAAAAACATATCCAAACATCTCCAAACTCAAAAAATCAAAGTTCCCAAACATCCCCATCATCCAAAACCAACAAAACCCAAGCCTCAAATCTAACAAAAACTCATCAAAACACAAAGTCCAATTCAAGCTTAAAAAATTAAAAAAACTTAAAACTTGAATTACCTTCGATTGAGTTGTTTCCAACTAAATCCTCCGGCTAATAAGCTTCTAATCTTTCCTAGGATCGCTATGCCTTGATCCTCACTTGAATCCGAGTCCTAGAACTCAAGTTTCCTTCGAAAATGTGATCGGGAGACGAAAATGGAACTTAGAGGGAGAGAGAACTTACTGAACGTTCTTTTTATTTCTTAGAAGGTTACTTCAAGCTTAAGTAGCCTTAAACAAATCTTAACGCTCAGGGTCCCGAAAACATCCCCGAGGAAAAATAGTCATAACCTCCAGAATTTCCCCCTAATCTTACTAACTCCCAATTTATCACCAAATATTTATTCCCATTACCCAATAACCCGGTAATGCTCTAAATACCCCTTGACTCACTCTGAGTCAAGAATAAATCCTGTTGTGACTTTCTCACTAGCTTACCTCCTAGGATCGTCTCGTGCTAGGTAACCCTGGCATAACCAAATATTAATAAAGCACCACACACATATCACATATATGCCAAACATGCCTGAAATGGCCAAAATATGAAAATCACCCAATTACTCAGAAATGGGTTCACATGCATATTTAATACACCTAAACATGCATATTATCATTTAATAACACAATAAATCAATTATGGCCCTCCCGGACTCCTAATCAAGGTCCTAAACCTTATTAGGAAATTCGGTCCTAAACCAGAAAAACTCAGATAACACCTTAAACTGTACCTTAATTTAGAACTAGTTCCAACTGAATTCTTAAGTTACTCCAGGGATCAAACTCCCAAACCTAGCACAAGCTTCCTCTTGAGTTCTCAATTTCAAATTCCTAAGGCAGAGTGAGAGAGAGCAAATCGTGAAAGAGAGAAAAAGAGGTGAATTGAGTGAATAGTTTTTTTTTCTTCTTTCCTTTCTCAGCTTCTAGCCCCTTTCTACCACTTCCACTAAAATATAAATGAGTCTAATATATCAGTTATTCCCTTAATAACCAAAAGACCCTTTTGCCCTCCCAATTAATATCAAGCCTATTAATCATTCTAAGGGAATTTTGGTCATTTGCTCCAAATTCCCGTTGTTATCCCCATTTCTCCCCAAGTGTACGGATCCACATTCTGAGTCTGTGGGCCGCATTACAGGGACTTAAAGCCCAGATCAGGCCCAGTAGATGAAGACGGAACAAACTCTGGCGGTCCAAGTCTCGGTAAATCCCAAAGGGCATCCCGGAATAGAAGCCAGGACCATCACGTTGGCGTGTTGCATACTCCCGAACTGCGTCCTCTGATGCCTCCTGGGAGGCAATGAAGAGGTCATGATTCCCAAGTCCGAGATTAGATTGGGATGGCTGTGGATGAACCCGGGTCGTGGTAAACAAACCGGGACCCTGGTTGTGGATGAGCCCTTATTGGGCCCAGATTAGTCTGGCCCAAGTCCAGTGCATTCACTTGCCTATAAATATGAGCAGTGGTGCACTGGGGAAAAGGAGGGAATTCTTCTCTGAGAGGCATACACTCTGCTCAAATTCAGAGAGTTCATTACTTAAGCTCTTAAAAAGATATAATACAATTGACTCGTTGACTAAGGCTCTTTAACGCCCCAACAAAGTAAAACTCCTTGTGCGATAATCTTTATTTATTACTTTCTAAGCTCGCTTATCTTTGATAATTCTAGTTTCCGAATAACTCAGTAAACATTTTTGTGCTTTCATTGAGAGATTGAAGAAAGCTTGAGTTGATCTTGAACATCTGCAACAATGGTGAACACAAGAAACACCACTTTCGACCCCACTAACCAAGAACAAGGCAATGGAGAGCCACTACCCAGTCAACCTCTTTCTCAGAACCAACCTGAGGACACACCTTATCAAATGCCCCAGCCTGACGAGTCATAGAACTATGAAGGTGGGGCGGATGATGAGGAAGATTACTACGAGGAAGAGGAGGGAAATGAGGGGGAATACCATGATCTCAAAGTTGAGGATCCAGCGATCCTAGAAGAAGTAGACCCCAACCAGGAGGACCCAGAGGTGACAAAACTAAGACAACAAGTCCTAGACCAAGAGGCTAGGATTGTTGAACAAAAAGAAGCCACTCGACGGATGCAAGAATCCCACCTGGTCCTAGAATATCAATCAAGGGGCAGGCCCTGGCCGACTTCATCGTGGAATGCTCTGGAATCATCCTAGTGTCACCACAGGGACACCAGTTACAAAGCGCCCTGCGATTCTAGTTTAAGGCTTCGAACAACGAGGTCGAGCACGAGGCCATGTTGGCTGGATTGCGCCTAGCCCGGGAAGTAGAGGCCGCAAGCCTGGAGATCTATAGCGACACCCAATTGGCTGTCAGACAAATCTCAGGAGAATACCAAACAAAAGGGGAAAAGATGGCAACTTATGTGGCACGGACGCGAGAGATACTTCAATCTTTCAAGAAGCACTCCATCCGCCAAATCCCCAGGGAACAAAACGTTTTTACAGACACGCTGGCAAAACTGGCCACGGATGCGGAGATGGAACTCTTCGGGATGGTCCCAATCAACCATCTCCCAGCACCGAGTATTCAAACACCCGCAATAAACACTATAGATCCCTCTACATACTGGATGTTACCCATCATCCAATACCTAACAACCGGGGAGCTGCCCACGGACAGGGCAGCAGCCAGGAAGGTTCTGTACTAGGCCCCCAAATACGTCATGATGGAAGAAAAACTCTACCGCAGAGGGTTGTCCATGCCATACCTCCGATGTGTATCCGGGACCAAAATGAGTGCAATCATGCACGAGGTGCATGAAGGTTTCTGTGGAGATCATACCGTCGGACTCAGGTTGTCCAAGAAAATCCTGGGACAAGGATATTTCTGGCCAACCATGAAGAAAGACTGTGTTGATTACGTCCGCAAGTGCAAACAATTCCAAAGGTACGTGAAGATCCCGTGAGCCCCTCCATCGAAAAAAACTCTAATGACAAGTCCCTGGCCCTTCGCGGTATAGGGCATCGACTTAGTAGAATCGCTCCCAATCAGAAAAGGTGGTGTGAAGTATGCTATCGTGGTTGTCAACTACTACACCAAGTGGGTCGAAGCGGAACCTATGAACACCATTACCTCAAAAATGGCTCTAGACTTCGTCATCAACAACATCGTGTGCCAATATGGGCTCCCCTACAGGATCGTGTCCGACAACGGGAAGCAATTTTACAGCATCCACTTCACTGACTTCTGTGAAAGGCATGGCATCATCAAAAGCTTCTCCGTGGTTGCCAGACCTCAAGAAAACGGGCAAACAGAGGCTACCAACAAGATCTTGAAGGGAACCCTGAAGAAATAGCTTCAAGCCTGCAAAAGCAAGTGGCCAGAGGAGTTGCCCCGCGTACTATGGGCGTACCGGACCACCGAACGAATGTCTACCAGACACACTCCTTACTCCATGGTATACTGATGCGAAGTCGTCATCCCGGTGGAAACAGTTGTCCCATCCCACAGGAGGAACATGTATGATCTCACTCAGAACCACGCCTTACTCCAGGAATCTTTAGACCTTATTGAAGAAATCCGAGAAGAATCCCAGGTTCAGTTGAAGATGTATCAAGGCAAGATCTCTCAGCATTTTAACTCAAAAGTTAAGAGCCGAAGGTTTGAAACCGGTGATCTAGTCATAAGGAGAGTCTTCCTTGCAACCCAAGATCTGGGAGTGAGGGTTATGGGCCCAAATTGGGAAGGACCATACGAAATCCAACATGAAGTATGTCCGAGAACGTACCGCTTAAGGCGACTCGACAGAACAGAAGTCCGAAGGGCCTGGAATGCGGAACATCTCCATAAGTACTATTAGTAGTCAGGAAAGCATGTTTCAGCTTTTAATTTTCCTTGTAAACAATATACACCCCAAGGCGGCCTCTTGAATAATAAAAATGATGTGTACAAAACATCATAAAAAAATATTATGAAACAATGAAAGTTCTCGTCCGTCTTCATAAACAAGTGACCCAAGACTAGTCTTCCCTCACTTGGGGGGGGGGGGGGGGGTATAGGGTATATCCATTCATATGAACAAATCTGGGAACAAAAACAAAACAGGAGGCTAAATGCTCTTAGTTCGGATCGTACAAACGGATGGCAATGGAAACCCAACTCCTAATGAAAGGACGCAAGGCTAACGCCTAGTCCCAACCTAGACTGACAAGGTCTGGGGGGTACAAACCCGAAAGGACGCAAGGCTAACGCCTAGTCCCAACCCAGACCAATAGGGTCCGGGAAGTACAAACACAACTCCTAACGAAAGGACGCAAGGACGCAAGGCTAACGCCTAGTCCCAACTCAGACCGACAAGGTGTGGGGGGTACTAACTCGAAAGGATGCAAGGCCAACGCCTAGTCCCAACCCGGACAGACGCGGTCCGGGGGGTACGAACTGGATGGGACGCAAGGCACAAAAACTAGTCCTATCTTGGACAGAAAATGGTCTGGAAGGATCATGACGCAAGGCACAAAGCCAAGTCCCATCCCAAACATGAATGGTCAACTAGTCCCTGATGGCACAAGGTGTTGGAACCTGAACACCAAAATCAGGTCAAACAAACTTGGTAGCAATTGCTAACTCCCTAGCAACCCAGGCCATTGGAGCCTGAGCAGCATGATTAAAGTAAGTTAAAAGAAAATTTTAATTGGAATCTAATCCTACAATGGTCTCGGCCGTTGGAACCAGGACCAGATACTCGACTCTTTCATACAACGGGAAAGCTTCTACCGAAGGAAAATTAGATATATATATAAATTGTCTTGGACGCACCTGTGTCCATAAAAGTGTTCCAAAAAGAAATAAAAAAGGAGAAAGAACAACACAAAGCGACAGACCCGGGCTTAGGCCTCCCCATGTCCTAATGCCTCCGGATTAGCCTCGCATGCCTCTTCCTCATCCAAGGGTTCCGCGTCAACTTTCTCCTTGGCCTCAAACTCGGCTCTTTTCGGTGTGAGGTTGAGGTAAAGCAGGATGTTCATGTTCTTGTCCTGGAGCCAGGCCATATAGATGGCCTCGTCGAAGGTAGCCTCCAGCATGGCGTCCGCTTGCTCTTTCCCTTGACAAGTCTCCCCATGCATCTTCACCTCCAGCTGAAGCAGATCATCTAATGTCTGGAGCCGAGTCTCAAGGGCGATGATCTTCTCCCGGTCCTGGCAAGACTGGGCTTCGGCTGCTTCCAGAAGAGCCTTAGACGATGCCTCAGAGTCCCGCACACAAAGAAGCTCCACCTCCAGACTATCCACCACTTTTTTATACTCGACTTCTTTCCGGGATGAAGTCTCTTCAATCTGGAACTAGGCCCGAGCAGCCTCTTCACAGTCCACTGTGGCCTAAACCACCTCCTTGGCCATGGCTTCTTTAGCAGCTTCCCTCTACTTCGCAGCCGCCTCTAGCTCCAGCTAGCCCGTCTCCAGTTTCATCACCATCTCGGCCACCATGTCGAAATAAATTGAAGTTAAAAAGAATCTGTAGAACTAAAAATACGAAAAGCAAAAGGAGATGTAAACGGATAACTTACAGCAGTGGCCTGGTGACAGATAACCTGTGAGATGAATAGAGCGTCCTGGTTGGCCATGGTGGCATACCGTTTCAGCTGGAGGTTGGACATAGTAGTCCCAACATGCTCCAACAAGTCTGTAGCGAACGGAGTTGTGTCCTGCCCCAATTTGGGACGAAACCCAGTCTCAACAGCAAGCCGATCCACGATCGGCTAGGAAACGCTAAAGGCTGCCGGATGCTCAGAGAACTCGACCTTACGACGAATCGTCAAGGCCCGGTAAACTTCCTCCCTCTTTCGCCGACCGTTTTCCCATGTCCGAGACACGATCTTGGATCGTTCCTCCCGCAAGATCATCTTTCCCTCTTCAAGTAGGGCCTGATTGATGGTAAGCACAGGTGCTTCCGGAAGTTCCCGGGTGGCAAATTAACTTTCCTCGGAAGAATCCTCGGCCAAGGAAGAGTTTTTGGTCTTGGCCCTCTTTGCCCCCTTCGTGGACTCACCTGCAGTCGAGTCTGCAACTCTATTCTCAGATCCCTGACTCGCCAGAGGTTCCTACTCCAGATCGATTACCAGAGGACGAACAGGGAGAGGTGGGATAGTTTCGGCGTGAACTGTCATAGAGGGGAATGCGATCGGGGCCTCCCCGGCCGGGTTCAACTCCGGCACCAAACCCTCGAGAATCGCGTCCAACACCTTCTGCTTGGGCACGCCTTTGGCAGCTTTCTTAGCCGATGCCCGGGCCTCAAGGGCTTGCTTCATCTTTTCCACTGGGTTAGACATATCGAATTCTTATGAAATGGATAAACAGAAAGAAAGTTAGCAAAGTATACAAGTCAGGATAAACAAAAGTAAAAACTAAGCTAAAAGTCCTCCAGGATGAACCCATATCTAGAACTCGAACTCGATTCAATTCTCCTAAAGCGAAGGAATGAATTCGGTCTCCCATGTCATCCGGGTCCAAGAAGTTTCCATATTGAAGGAACCCGAATGAGTACATGAGAGTCTCCGAGTTTACAGTGATGGGGGATGAAGGTCTCATTGCTCCATCGGCCCCAAACAGAGGGCCTCGATAAACTAGTCTATCCCTAACAAAGTCCCCAAAATGGGGAGCATAAGTCAAAAGCAAAGGTGAATTACCTCGCCCTGATACACTAGCCCCGGGATCCCCCATGTTTGGTTGAGCCTCGTCAAAAAGCGCTTCCAGCTCCTCGGAGGCGGCTCTCTCCTTTTGTTGAGCATGTTCCCTCTTCCTTTTTTCCGTGTCTGCCAGGTCCGCGTCTTCCACTACCTTGATATGTTCGAGGGCCAGTTCCTCCCTCAAGGTTGGATCTTTCTCGCATTGTATCCCCCTGAGGCTAGGGGCCACGATCATCTGGTTGGCCGCCAGCATCCTGACCACTTGAAGGTTGTCGGTGTTAACGTAGCCCCCTACGTTCAGGTCCTCTGTCCATAGCATGGAGTAGAACTTTCTCCGGTCAAGGATCGACTGGGTGAGGGGAGTTTGGGCATAGGGTCCTATCATCCAGGGCGGTAAGTTGAAGGTGGGTAATAAAAATTTGAAAAACAGAATTAAACTAGGAAATGGGAAGCTACTTACCCATTCGCTGGAAGTCCAACGTCAGCATGGGGTTCTTATCCAAGATAAACTCGGATGTCATGAACCAATAGTGTCTGACATCCGAGGGGTGCTTCCATGAACTGGTGGGGGCAACGTAATTTCCACGAGGCTTCAATCTGTAGAAGTCGTCCAGGGTCTTGTCCTTGACATTAAGCTGCGGCTCCAGCTTATAGAAGTACAACACCTCAGCGGGGCCGGCTCCAGGATTTCCTTTGCCACGTAGAAAATAAGCTTGAGGCAAGAGCTTGAACGGCACAATCCCCACAAACTTGAGGAATTGCGCGAAGTATTCGTGAAGCGGGAGAATGGCTCCCGCGCTGATGTGGCCCACGCTCCAGGCCCCAAATTCGCCCACGATGGTGTGAGCTTTTTCTTCTTTTCTGGCTAGGCAGTTATAGAATAGTCCGAGAGTTGATTCCACGCCCAAATGTTTCTCCAGGGTGTACAGCATCCGATAGTTCCGAAATAGGTTCTTCACCCCGTCCATCTCCCATTTGTTGCCACTAGGAGCCTTACATCCTAACAGAGTGATAAGGGCTACTTGAACATGTTCCTCTGGATGGAAGGTGACACCGTAATTCATAGTTGATGATCTGAGAGTAAAAGCAAACAACCAAGCAGTCAGCACCAAAACCCAAAAAGGTTGGTTAAGGTACGGGGGCTCTCCTACAAACTGCTTGGAAGAGAACCCTCCGGATCAGATCCGAGATCACCAAGGATCCGCAAAACCCTGATCGGGAACAAACAGGAAGGGTTCTTGCTATAAAGTTTTCCTAAGTTGGCCTATTACCGCTTGTCCAGGAACAGCCCGAACCTGAGGGGATCCAGGACAGCCCAAACAACTTTTTTCTCTCTCCTACTCTAATGCACCCAGAGCCTCCCTAAATGGAGGCACAGGCTCTAGCAACCTTATAGTTATAAAAGCAACATAACGATATGATAAACGTGAGGAAACAAAAGCAAAAAGTTAGGAAAGCTTACTGGAAAGGTTTGGTCATGAAGAATGGCGTATTTCCGGCGACAGTGGCGGCAAAATCATAGTCTTGAACAAGTGAAGGCGGCACAAAAGTTTGTCTAGTGGGCAAGCTGAGGTCGTCCTTTCAAGCAAGGGTGCGGAGATCAAACACGTTGGGAATAAATGACGGCAAAGGCGAAGTAGCTGACGGTGAATGTCGTCGGCGAGCTCGGACATAAAAGGTCCCCTGTGCGAGTTCATTCTACGAGTGTAAAGCTTTTAAATGAAAATCTAAGGGTATTTATAAGAACCGAAAGGTTGTTTTTGATCTAACAGTTCAACGCGATCCCACCCATTGGACGGCCCTGGATCGTGTAGGGACATTAATTAGCCTACTCGAGTACCGGTTCACGGTTACCCAAAGGTGTGATCCGTGCCGCCCTGATCCAATGGCCCACAGGAAGAGCATCTCAAGGGTCATCCCATCCAACGATCCTCTTTAATGCAGAGATATTAAAAAGGTCATTCGTGCGGATGGAACGCTTTAGAATTTGCGCTGACGTATGACTGCCAACATGGTAACCAATATAATGTTTTCTAACCCATCGAATTCGAGTGCCATCGACACGCCAATTACAAGAGGACACGTCTGCACATCATGATGAAGCTGAAAGAACAGGAGGCATCTAAACAGCCCTGAAGTGAATGAACTGGGGCTCTGGTAAACAAACTCAGATCCTAGTAAACAGACTGACCTTCTAGGATTCGATCAGGGGCACTAATACAGGTGCTCACTACACAAGCTTTCGGCAAGAAATTCCCCATGGAAGCGGACCCGTCACCTTGGAAATGAACCAGGATGTATAGAACCGATCCGAGAAGGCAATAAGCCTCCACTGCGCGAGCACAGATGAAGGCTTGGGGGGTAATTGTTATCCCCGTTTCTCCCCAAGTGTACGGATCCACATTCTGAGTCTGTGGGCTGCATTACAGGGACTTAAAGTCCAGATCAGGCCCAGTAGACGAAGACAAAATGAACTCTAGCGACCCAAGTCTCGATAAAGCCCAAAGGGCATCCCGGAATAGAAGCCAGGACCATCGCGTTGGTGTGTTGCATACTCCCAGACCGTGTCCTCCGATGCCTCCCGGGAGGCAATGAAGAGGTTACGGTTCCCAAGTCCGAGATTAGACCGGGATGGTTGTAGATGAACCCGGGTCCTGGTAAACGAAGAGGGATGTTGATAAACAAACCAGGACTCGGTGGCCGGGTTGAGCGTGATAATGTGTCCCCGATACTGACATCACCTCAAGAAGTGTGGAGCTATGTCCCCATAGTTAACCTGCAGAAGAGGTTACATCGGGAATGTACGCTGTCGGTTCAGAACTGTACTGCCACTACTCTGACAGATCCTGTCCCCCGAATCTCCCTTGAAGCCCACGACACCCAGACTGAAGCAGCATTCTGTCGTTAGTCTTATAGTGTGGTTACGCTTGGGCTGGCCCAAGGGGCCTTGGTTAGTGCATTTTATTTATTACAATCCTTTGTATTAAGCCTCCATCAGAGAGCAAATAATGTTTATACCCTTATTGGGCCCGGATTAGTCCGGCCCAAGCCCAGTGCACTCACTTGCCTATAAATATGAGCAGTGGTGCACTGGGGAAAAAAAGGGAATTCTTCTCTGAGAGGCATACACTCTGCTCACATTTAGAGAGTTCATTACTTAAGCTCCTAAAAGCTTTAATACAATTAGCTCATGGACTAAGGCTCTTTAATGACCCAACCACGTAAAACTCCTCGTGCGATAATCTTTATTTATTACTTTATAAGCTATCTTATCTTTGATAATTCTATTTTTCAAAAAACTCGGTAAACACCCCCGCTAATTCCTCGAGTGTCCCTAACGTTTACCACTTAAATCCCGTAATCCAATTAATCACCAATTATTTCCCCCAATGTCTAAAAATCTCCAATATATTACCCAAATTCCCATAAATTGTTAGAGAATATATGTTATTGCTCAATGGAAAAGTGGAAAAACCAAAATACAACTCTATGCAAAAAATACAATAGACAAGGTAATTGATTAAATAAATATTACAACTCAATTGCTCAAAATACAAGTAAATAGAAATAAGAGAAGGAAGAGAATTATAAGAACTAAAACCCTAAAACAAAATATACCAATGAATATGTGAATAGAAATAGAAGTAGAGGATTACAAACTCAATACACTAATAATACAATAAGAACAACAAAATGAAAAGAAAACCAATAAAAGGGACAAACTCTCACACAACCAAAGTGTAGGGTAGTGGGGATCACCAATTTGAACAAGGTTCAAAACCTTTGTGCAAAAGCTTATTTCCCCCTATTCTCTAAGCACTAAGGGATCTCTCTAGGAAATAGCTCTCTGGAATTATCAAGCCTCTATGGTGTATTTTCTAGCCAAGTACTTTGTGGATGGAAAATGGTGTGTCTTACAAGTGAGCATTAGGCTCCTATTTATAGAGTTTGAGATACCCCTTTGAATTTCAAATTCCACCAACCCCCATGGTTGTTACCAATGTTTAATTGGATGTTTATGGAATTAAAATGGAGATTTGGGAGTTATTTGGGATGTTAGACCGTTCAATTTGGAAAAAACTGAAAAATCATATAGGATGTCAGCACCTCCGCAGGAGTAGGCGTCGGGATCTCCTTTGGCGCATAGAAAATGTGCCACCCCATGAGCAACTTGTAGGCCTGGGGCAGGAGTTGGAATGGTGCGATTCCCACGAACTTGAGGAATCATGCGAAGTAGTCATGAAGTGGGAGCGTAGCTCCCGCACTGATATGGCCTACGCTCCAGGCTCCGAACTCGCCCACACTAGTATGGGCCTTCTCCTTCCTAGCCAGTTGGTTATAGAAGAGTCTGGGAGTCGACTCTATTCCTAGATGCTTCTCCAAGGCATCCAGCATCCGGTAGTTCTGAAACTCGTTCTTCTCCCCGTCAATCTCCCACATATTGCCTGTGGGGAGCATGCGCCCTTCCAGGACAACAGGGCCCAAATTTACAAAGTCCTCTTGGTGTAGGGTGACAATGCGGCTCATGATCGGGAATCTAGAGACGACAAAGAAAACAAAAACCAAGCAATCAGTACCAAAACCCAAAAATATTGGTCAAAGTACAGGGGTTGCTCCTAGAACTGCTTGGAGAAGTCCCCTCCGGACCCAGATCCGGGATCAATGGAGATCCCAAGAATCTTGATTGGGAAATAGGAAAGAAGGGTTTTTTCTCAATTTTCCCAAATCAGTCTGGGATGCCCAAAGAGATCCGGGACGACTCTACCTAGACCGTCTATTCTATAGACCTACTCTATTTTTCTCGGAACCACCCTATGCGGTGGTCCCAACCCTAACAATCCTGTGGTCTCAAAGATAAAAAAAAAACGTGAAGGACCAGGAAACTTACTATAGGGCACTAAATCTGGAAGTCATGGGGTCTCTAGCAATAGGGTCAGCAAGATCTCAACCTTGAATTAGTGGAGGCGATGCAGAAGCTCGTCCACAAGTTGAACTAGGACCAGATTGACTAATTGTGGTGCAGAAAGGGTGTGGTCCGGGAAGAAAGGACGACGGAGATGAAGCAGTCGTCGGAGAATCTCGTCGGCAAACTCGGACATAAAACTCTCTCTCTCTTAGCTCTGATTGTTCAGAATGTGTAAAGCAACAAACGAAAATCTGGGGGTATTTATAGGGCCAAAAGTACACTTCTTGATCTGACAATTCAGGATGACTTCCCTCATCTAACGGTCCCGGATTACGCAGGGGCTTTAATTAGCCCAATCGAGTATCGGATCGTGGATTCACCAATTCGTGATCCACGTCCACCCAATCCAACGGTCCACAATAGGAAATTTTAGAAATTTCCTCATCCGACAGTCTCAGAAATATTAAATAACCACTCGATTACCCTATCAGCATCACTCATACAGACGGGACGCCTCGGAAATCACGCTGACACCTATCTGTCAACACGATAATCAAGATATTCTCTCCAAATCTATCAGGCGTGAGTAATATGAACACACCAATTATAGGTAAACACGTACATATGGCATGATGAATTTGAAAGGACAAGGGTTGCCCAAACGTCCCTTAAGTAAATGAACCCGCCTTCTAGGAAACAAACCGGGCTGTTAGGATTTGATCAGGGACATTGGCGCAGACTCTTTTCATGCGAGGTTAACCAAGTGGCCCCCCATAGAAATGGACCCGTCTCTTGGGGAACAAACCGAGATATTGGAATTTGATCTGGGAAAATGAAGCAAGCCTCCACTGTAAAAGCATAGACGAAGTCTTGGGGGTAAATGTTATCCCTGTGTTTCCCCCTGGCATAGCACACCGGGTCCATGGGCTATTTTAAAGAGATCCAAGGCCCAGACTGAGCCCAATGGATGGGGAAGGAATAAGTCCTGGTGGCCCGATTACCAGCAAGCCCGGCATTGTCTACTGGACGCCCCCATGTGAGGGAACCGGGACTATGGTGTGGGCCCAATTTGTCTTCCCAGACCCCCAACCTAATGCATCATCGGGGATGCGATTAAGGGTGGTGAACTCAAGTCTAAGAATGGACCAGGAAGATAGTGGATGATACCGAGCTTTGGTAAAAGAACCAGGGTCGTGGTAAATGAACCCAGACCAGGTTGTCCCCGACACTGACATCACACCAAGAAACACGGAGTTTGGTCTCCTCAACTAACATGTAGAAGAGGTTACATACGAAATGTACGTCGTTATTCAGAACAGTATTGCCACTACTCTGACAGATCCTGTCCCCAGGATTCCCTTGGCAGCCCACGCGGCCCAGTCTGAAGCAACGTACTGTTGTCAGCCGAAAAGCTAGGATAGGCTCAAGCCGGCTCAACGGGCCCTGATTAATGTATCTTATTCGATAGAATCCCTTTTATTAAGCCTTTATTAGTGAGAAAATTATGATTATATCCATATAGCCATGCCACCAAACACATATCACATATCCAATATCCATAAATAAGGTATTCAGCATGCTTACTTAACATGTACTAGTACAATTAGGACTATGCACGAACACAGAGGCTCAAGCTCTGAACAATATCATACTCAATATGTAAAGCATGTCCTAATCACATGTTTCTCGTGCATCATATGCATTATATTTAACAATCCAACATGCACCAATAATAGCCATGCATGTCACATATACACAGGGTGCAGTTTTCTTACCTCAGATTCGAACTAGAACCAATATAAGAACGACCCTTGAAAACGATCAACCTTTAAGCCCTTAGCGGTCACCTAATCATAACCAAATATGGGATACCATCAATAAAAATGATCAACATAGGTTACCAAACCAAAATCTAGCCTCCGGCACAACAATCCAAACTAATCCAAGTAGTAGGAACACTCCCGAGGCCTATAGCTAAGTTCCCGGGGTCAAAACGAGCAAACGCGGTGAAAACAGGGCAAGGGCTGCGGCCCTAGTACCTTGGGCCGCGGCCCCCAGAATTTCCTGAAGCAAGCGCCGCGGTGCCCAGCCAAGTCAGAACCCTTCTCCTTCTTCATCGAGCTAGGGCCGCGGCGCCCAAGAACAGGGCCGCGGCCCCCAACCCTGGGCCATTCCCAAACGTGTTTTCAACTTTTAAAAGCTTCCAAAATCATACCCAAACATTCCCCAATCATCAAAACAAAGTTCCCAAGCTTCCCAAAGATGCATAACCCTCAAAACCCAAGGTTCAAACCAACCAAAAACTCAACAATTCACAAAGTCCAATTCTAAGCTTAAAAACTTTAGAAACTCAAAACTTCAAACTTAGATTACCTTTGATTGGGTTGTTTTCCGTCAAATCCTTCGGTTAAGAAGCTTCTAATATTTCCTAGGATCGTTATGCCTCGACCCTCGCTTGATTCTGACTCCTAGAACTCGAAATTCCCTTAAGAAAGCTTCGAATGGTAAAATAGGCTATCGGGAAGGGAGAGAGAGATTTTATAACGTACGTTCTTATCTGACAAGCTACTTCAAGCTTAAGTAACCTCAAATAAAACCTAGGGCTCGGGGTCCCGAAAACACCCCCGGGGACATTATAGTCAAAACTTCCAGAATTCCATCCTGATCTCAAATACTCCCAATTTATCATCAAATAAACATTCTTATTACCCAATACTTGATCTCGTTATGACAAAACCGCTAACTCATAATCTATGATCGTCTCATGCCGAATAGCTCGAATATATCTCCATAATAATAAAAACTCATTCACAAATTACAACATGCACCCAATTTACAAATATGCCCTTATCATTATAAATACACCCATGTGCATGCATTTATCATCATATAATAATATAGTTCACATTAACACGCATATGATCATTTAATGTCATGATAAATCAATTATGGCCCTCCCGGCCTCCTAATCAAGGTCCTAAACCCTAATTAAGAAATTCGGGGCATTACAGTTATGGTTATAACAATGGATAACGTATTTACATTTGGTGTAAAACGTTCTATGAATTCAAGAGTGCAATTCTGAGTCTATAGTGGAGTCACGAGGAATTAACAAGGTAGTGATATTATTCGTTATAAATAAACTCACGGTAACTTATTGGAGCCTGAATTCATGAATCAATGGTCCTCATTCATCTCTTATCAAAATGAACCTAGTAGTCTTGAATAATTAATTTAATTATTAATTATAAAAATATCACATTGACTACGTCAATGAAAATAAATAATGTTAAATTATTTATTGATATTTTGTGAGAAAAGAAATAGAAGAAACTTTGAGGTTTTTATTGTAAAGTCTCAAAAAGAGAGTATTATAGTCAATTGAGACAATTTTGTTAATATTGATTAATTGGTATTAATATTAATAAAATGAATTAAATAAGGGTCAAAATTATAATTGGTTAACTTTGACAAGTATGTAATTAATTATAATTATTAAAAAAATTAAAATAAAATAAGTAACTAAAACCTATTTTATGTCCTAGCTAATTGCACATATATATATACTAGTGTTATAGAATACATTAAAAAAGCCGAACTTGACAAGATAAAAATTGACTACTAATATTCTATACCTAGCCGCACACTCTCTCTTAGTTTTCTCTCTAGGAAATCTCTTCTCATGTGTTGAGACTTGCCAACACAAACACTAAGTTGTTTTAGAGAAAGACTCGGAAGACTGTGGTTTTGTTTTAAAGTGGTTTAGATTCCTTGCAATACATAGCATTTAACAAGGACAAAAGGTTAGGGAATCCAAAGGGTGCAGTCATTGTTCCGCTGCGCATCTCGTAAGTACTCTAATGATTATTTATTGTATTTACGAATCTATGTATGAAAATCACTTTTATGCATGTATTTATGTTTTTTTATTGTATAATATTTTGTGCAATATGGAGCATGCATATAGACTTATATAAATGAAATTCTACAACTCGCTTGAGAGCCAATAGTTGCTAGTTTATATATTTATATAGATGTATGTGATTTTTTTTGACATGTTAGATAAGTTAATTGGATGGTAGCATAATTATTTGCATGTGTTAAGTTTTATGTATGTGTGATGCTAAAAAAATAATGTTCATATTTTTTGTATGCTTATGATTATTTATGTGTGTTTTATTTTGTTGTATAAAACTCATACATTATGTACATGAAATCAAAGTTTGAAAATTGCACAAAATATTTTTTTTGGGTAATTTTATTTTGCCTAGGAATATATATTTATATATATATATGGGAATTCTCCTATAGAGGCTTCACTTTAAGCCCTACAAGTAGGGCTCTCAGTGTTTCTCGATCCGTGAACAGTTTTCGGCGCGATTTTTTCTTATGACCGTGTATATTGTAGCTATTTAGAACATCCTGCAAATTTTTAGAAAATTCCAAATAATTTACATACCGAAAACTAGGTTCAAACATGTTGCTTTCCACGCGCATAAAAAAATTAGTCACGCGTGAAACAACATATTTGAACTTAGTTTTCGGTACTGTAAACTATTCGGAATTTTCTGAAAATTTGCAGGATGCTCTAAATAGTTACAATATACACGGTCATAAAAAAAATCGCGCCGAAAACTGTTCACGGATCGAGAACACTGAGAGCCCCACCGATAAGGCTTAAAGTAAGGCCCCTATAGAAGAATTGTTCTATATATATATTTATAGGTTTTAAGTTATATATATTTAACGCATAAAAAAAATTTAGTATCCATTAATTTTTTTTGAAAGATTTATATATATAATTTATATATAACATATTAAATAAAAAAAAAAGGCAACGTGCTGGTTGCACGTTTATATTTTTAACTAGAATATTCATATATAGTATATATTTGGTAACATATTTATATATGTGAGGTATTAAAAAAAAAGTCTTTTATTTTGGAATATTATCTTTAATTCCTTAATAAATTATATTTATTTTATGTAAATAAATATTTTTTTTGGTAATTTTTTTTTTGGAAAGAGAATAAAAAATATATTTTTTCAAATGGGAACAAATGAATTAATTTTTATTTGATTAATATTTTGAAGATTGATTGAATTAAAATTGATTGTGATTAATTAATTAATTGATTTCATGAAATTGATTGAGTAATTATTTTTTTTAGCTATTCATTTATTTTGGTAATAAATGTGTACATGCATAAATTAGTAACATGCCATATAGATTGTATGCTAGACCCATCCAATTAATTAACATGTCATGCATCATTATAATTGTCATTTTTGCAAATTTGTGCTTAGATTATGGACTTATAGTGATGGTCCATTATTTTAAATAATGGGAAAAAGATCAAATAAAAGGGCCATAATCTTGATATGTTTTATTTGGGTCCAATTGAACATGTAAAATTTAAATTTCTCTCTTGTGGGTGGTTCCACTTGTGAATGCCCATTTACTTTGCATTACTATATTGGACCTAATCAATTGAATAACGACCAATAAAAAGAAGGTTTAAATTCTTGTCTTTTGCGTTATGTATGGAAGTTAGGGGGCCTTGTAGTGGGAACGACATACTGGACCAGCCCTCCTCCATGCAAGCCCAAATTGTTAAGGCCCATTTACCTAAGTTGGACTTGATTGTATTAGGTTAATTCTAGTTGACCCTAAATTAATTGATTAATAACACTGTAATAACTAGGTTTATCGCCAAGGCTCAGGACTGAGGATTGTGCTCGAGACCGTACTGTATCTTCTGCTCAGAATTCAAGGTAAGAAAACTACACCCTTGTAGTTGTGAACGGGGCTGAGGTTCCCAATAAATGAATGCTTGTAATGTGTGATTGTACGATTTATATGTATACAAAAATGATCGGCCTAAGAGTTCCGGAGTTGATGATAAGCGTAGTGAATGCAGCTCGACCTAAGTGAACCGGGGTCAGCTAGATAAACAGAGGGCTCGGCCTAAGTGTGCCAACCAATAATTGACTATGATTTGTACTTGAGATTAAGTTCCTACTACTGTTTAGGGTTATGGTTGAATTTTGTTAAGTGATTGAATTGGTTGAGTGTTGAATATTACTATTGCTATATGTATTTGCTGTTATGATTTTCTTGTTGGGCCTTGGCTCATAGGTGCTACGTGGTGCAAGTAAAGGCAAGGGTAAGTTGGACCAACCATGAGTTGGAGAGCTCTAGGGCGTGGTGTACATTGTCAGCTGCTCAGGGAAAGTACAAGGACAAAGTCTAAAATTGTATTTTGCCATTAGAGTGGCCGCTGATTGTATATAACTTCTTAAAATTGTAAATTGTCTCTTAAACCCTATTTTTGGGATCCCATGTACTAAATATCTATTATAATGAAAATTAACAGTTTACGATCAAAATCTTTTAACCCTAACCTGATTATTGACTTTAGGATCACATTTTTACTCAAATGACTTGATTAGCAAGTCCTGCACGATTTCAAATACACAGTATAACGGTCTTAGTTATCCGGGTGTTACAACTTGGCATCAAAGTGGTCTAGGTTTAAGGGTTCCTGAAGACTGGCTGGGCATGTACACTCACCGCTAAAGACAAGCTCGACTCAGGGTTTGGGTAACTGTATATATGTGATTATATGTTTAAATGTTTGAATGAAATATAAATGTCTTAATCTGTGTTATTAATAGGGAGCATGAAATACTGATAGGGCCTGGCCTTTGACTGCTCTATGATGATTATGAGGGGTGTTTATTAGCATTGATGTTGCATATTAATGAATATTTGAATGATTGTTTGCATCTTGATTGCTTATGTGGATTGAGTTTCAATGGCGAGCTATGGAAAGATCGTTAACCTGTCATCATTGCCTAACTGCTAAGTCATTGATTGCAGATAAACTTGAATAGTTATGCATCTAAGGCGATCTATACGACTAGCCAGCACAGGGTCTGAGGCTAGAGATGATGATCAGGGCCAGAACCCTCCGCCAGTCCCTGAGAACTGGCAGCAGATACTTGCAGACATGCAAGCCTGGTTACAGAGTCAAGAAGAGCATATCTGCCTCTTAAGACAGCAGGCTCCATCAGGGAGCACGACACCTATTTTGCCACTTGTTGTGGCACTAGTAGTACAACCACCTAAGGTTGGGAACAGGTGGGAGCCATTTTATGAGCGGTTCAGGAGACAGCATCCTCCAACCTTTGAGGGAGGACCAGATCCCTAAAGGCTGAACAGTGGATGAGTACGATCACTTCCATCCTGGATTTCATGAGGGTGGAAGGTAATGACAGGGTGGCCTGTGACACCTATATGCTTAGAAAGGATGCTCGTATTTTGTGGGAAATGGCATCACAGACCAGAGATGTTTCTACTTTGAGTTGAGATGGGTTCAGAGATATGTTCAACCAGAAGTATTGCAATGTTTCCATCAGGGCCGCGCAGATAAATGAATTCAAGGGGTTGATACAGGGCAACATGACGGTTACAGAGTATGCCCTGAAGTTTGATAGGCTGGAAAAGTTTGCATCAGACTTGGTGCCTATAGACGCAGCCAGATAGGACCGGTTTATTCGAGGGGCCAATGCTATGATAGCCTGGGATGTGAGAATTACGTCGGTACCTGGGTAGACGACTTATTCCTAGGCTGTTGAGAAGGCTCTTACCGCTGAAGAGGCAGAAAACAAGATCTGGAGGGAGAGCACTGCGAGACGGGATGTTCGTAGGGTAGTGCCTCCATCCACAGGGTTTGGTAGGGACGGAGGCCCTAGTGATCTGAAGAGGAAGACCCCTGACACTCCGACCACTGCTTGTCCTGATAGGAGGGGTAGGGGTGTTCAGGGTGGCTGCCAGGGAGGCGGTGAGACATGGAGGAGTTATCTAGAATGCACGAGGTGCAGGAAGCGCCATCTGGGTGAATGTCGGGCAAAGGCTTGCTATCTGTGTAGGGTAGTGGGACATCTCAAGACAGACTGCCCAACAACAAAGAAGGAGGAACCAGGGAAGGTTGACAACTTGACTCCAACTCGAGTGTTCACCTTGACGCAGGTCAAGGCCGAGGCTAATCCCTCAGAAGTGACAGGTTAGCTTTCTAGCGTTGGCTCCTCTTATACTGTATTGATTGACTCTGGTGCTACACATTCGTTTGTTTCTAGTAAGGTAATTGATAGATTGTGTAGACCTAGTGAGTATTATACTGCGGGGTTTGGGACTGTACTGCCTACAAGGGAACTTGTAGTTTCTAGGAGACAGATTAAAGCACTGCCAGTGATGGTAGATAGTAGATAACTATCATTAGAATTGATTGAGTTGGGTATGGATGATTTTGATATGATTCTCGTGATGGATTGACTAGCCAGATATGGGGCTACCATTGATTGTAGGAAGAAGATGGTGACTTTTGAGCCTGAGGGAGAGGATCCCTTTGTTTTCGTGGGTGTTGTGCATGGACCCCGCATATGCATGATATCAGTATTGAGGGCTAAGGACCTGTTGTAGGGAGGTTGTATAGATTTTCTAGCCAGTGTGGTGGATACTACCAGAGCTTTCCCAGCAGAGCCGAGAGAGACCAGATTGGTGCGCAAGTTCTTGGATGTGTTTCCTAAGGATTTACCAGGACTACCACCGCACCAGGAAATTCAGTTCATCATTGAGTTAGCGCCAGGTACAGAGCCAATGTCGAAGGCACCATATAGGATGGCTCCGGCAGACCTGAAGGAATTGAAGATACAGTTACAAGAACTTCTTGATTTCGGGTTTATCAGGCCTAGCTACTCACCATGGGGTGCTCTGGTTTTTTTTGTGAAGAAGAAGGACGGGACTCTGAGAATGTGTATAGACTATAGGGAACCGAATAAGTTTACCATAAAAAATAAGTATCCCTTACCAAGGATCGATGACCTGTTCGATCAGCTGCAGGGAAAGAGAGTATTCTCGAAGATTGATCTTTGATCTGGTTATCACCAGTTGAGGATCAAGGACAAGGATATACCGAAGACGACCTTCCGAATGAGTTATGGGCATTATGAGTTCCTGGTCATGTCGTTTAGTATGACCAATGCCCCAGTAGCATTCATGGACTTGATGAACAGGGTGTTCAAGGACTTCCTGGATCAGTTTATGATTATCTTCATCGACGACATCTTGGTTTACTCCAGTTCAGAGGCAGAGCATAAGAAACATCTTTAACAGGTCTTGCAGAGATTTAGAGAGCACCAGTTGTATGCCAAGTTCAAGTAGTATGAGTTCTGGCTACCAGAAGTAACATTCCTCAAACACATTTTTGGTGAAGATGGGATTAAGGTGGATCCAGCTAAGGTGGAGGCAGTGAAAGATTGGTCAAGGCCTAGGAGCTTTCTTGGATTAGTAGGATATTACAGACGGTTAGTGGAAGGGTTCTCGAAGATTGTTGCATCAATGAAAGAATTGACACGGAAGAATTTGAAGTTTGTCTGGTCAGACAAGTGTGAGAATAACTTCCAGGAATTGAAGCGACAACTGATTATTGCTTCGGTGTTGAGTCTTCCTTTGGAGGGAGGGAAGTTTGTAGTATATTGTGACGCATCAAGGTTGGGTTTGGGATGCGTGTTGATGCAGAATGAGAAGGTTATTGCTTATGCATCATGACAATTGAAGGAGTATGAGTAGTGGTACCCTACCCATGATCTAGAGTTGGCAGCAGTGGTGTTCGCATTGAAATTTTGGCGACACTATTTGTATGGGGAGAAGTGCGAGATATACACCGATCATAAGAGTTTGAAGTACTTCTCCACCCAGAAGGATCTAAATATGAGGTAGAGGCATTGGCTTGAGCTGGTAAAGGACTATGATTGTGATATCCTTTACTACCCAGGGAAAGCTAATGTAGTGGCAGATGCGTTGAACCGGAGGGGCCCAGGACAGTTGTTTAGCTCTGCACAGATATCAAGAAAGTTGGCAGGGGAGATGTCCAAAGCAAGGATAGAGCTGGTTGTGGGCCGGTTGACCAATATCACTTTACAGTCGACCCTTCTGGAGAAGGTAAGAGAGGGTCAAATGGTTGATTCATCGTTGCAGGAGGTTAAAGGGAATGTCCTAGCTAGGATAGCTAAGGATTATTCTATTTCAGAGACAGGATTATTACGGTAAAAGGGTCGGATTTGTGTCCCGGCAGATATGGGTATTAGAAGAGAGATATTAGATGAGTCTCATACTACACCATACTCACTCCATCCAGGCACCACGAAGATGTATCAAGATCTACGAACGTTATATTGGTGGCTTGGGATGAAGAAGGATGTGGTGGAGTACGTGGCCAAGTGTTTAACCTGTCAGCAGGTGAAGGCTGAGCATTAGCGACCAGCGGGGTTGCTACAACCTTTGGGTATTCCCGAGTGGAAATGGGAGGATATTACCATGGATTTTGTGGGAGGTTTACCCAGGACAGTGGGGCTGTATGACTCGGTGTGGGTAATAAATAGTAGACAGATACACCAAGTCAGCTCACTTTCTACCAGTGAAGACGACCTATACTATGGATCAATATGCGGAGCTGTACGTGAGGGAGATTGTACGTCTCAATGGGGTTCCCAAGTCTATAGTATCAGATCGGGATCTTATATTTACCTCCAAGTTTTGGGGTGGTTTGCAGAAGGCTATAGGGACTGAGCTAAAGTTCAGTACGACCTTTCATCCTCAAACTAATGGACAGTCTGAGAAGACAATTCAGATATTAGAAGACATGCTCAAGGCGTGTGTGATAGACTTCGAGGGGTCTTGGAGTAAGTACCTCCCGTTGATTGAGTTCTCATACAATAACAGTTATCAAACAATGATTGGAGTGGCTCCTTACGAGATCTTATATGGGAGGAGATGTAGATTGGCCATTCATTGGGATGAGATGGGTGAGGGGAAGTATTTGGGGCCGGATATGGTTCAGAAGACTAATGAAGCTATTGAGAAGATCTGAGCTCGAATGCTCGCTTCGAAGAGCAGACAGAAAAGCTACGCTGATCCTAAGCGTAGGGACGTGGAGTTCTAGGAAGGGGACCACGCGTTTCTGTGAGTTTCACCATTGCGAGGGGTGAGAAGGTTTGAGGAAAAGGGCAAGCTGAGCCCTAGATTCATATGACCATTCGAGATCCTGGAGAGGATCGGGCTAGTGGCCTACAGGTTGGCACTACCACCGTCATTATCTGGAGTCCATGACGTATTCCACATCTCTATGCTTCGGAAGTACGTCTTAGATACGACTCATGTGATAAATGGTTGAGACCACATTATTATGTTGATATATTTGCAGTATTTGGCTCGAGATGGTCCTGGTGAGTGGATTAGCGAAATAGTCACAGTGGGGTTTAATACCCGGCTCGGGGAGGAGCCTAGGGGTATTTTTGGGAATTTAGAGAATATTTTGGGATTTATTAGATATTGAATAAGTTTTGGTAATTAATTGGACATGACGAGATTAATTGGTGAATGTTAGGAACACTTGAGGAATTAGCGGGAACTGGGGAGAAAATACCATTTTACCCCTAGAGTATTAAGTGGCTAAGTAGTTTAAGGTAGGACATTTTGGTCATTCTGCTGTTGGAAATGTGATCAGCTAAGGCATTAGAAGGGGTTAGAATCCACTAGACACAAAGAAGCTATAAACACTCTCCCCCCTCCCCCCCTTCTACATGATTTTCTCTACCTCTCTCTCATGCTTGAGGAGTTCTTGTGGAACCAAGGGTTAAAGCTTAAGGAAATTATGCTGGGAAATCTTGAGGGATTGAAGCATCTATCTAGGAAGTTAAGCTGGGAACTTAGGAGAATTAAGCTCAAGGAATGAGGACTGAAGCTGGGGAGTGTAGCTGCCAATTAAGTTAAGTTCTTGTCACTAAATATGTTAGAAAATTATAGGTATTTGGGTAATGAATTGATGTTGAATTGGAGTGTTAGCTTTAGTATTATTGCTGTGGTTGTGTGTTTAAATTGGGTGATTAGAAGCCCTGAATCATAGCTAAGTTTAGTCTTGGTTGGGAGGTTAGTTTGGTTTGAATTTCTGGGAATCTGGCTGGGAAGAGTGAAGAGGATTCCCATAAATTCTGGGTGCAAGGGGGCGCGTTGTGACCCAGCTCAGGGGCGTCGTGGCCCGCGTGCCCAGAATGCCCTGGGTGGCTCTCTGTCTTGAGGGAGCGTCGCGACCTTAGAGGGCAAGTACCTCTCCTGAGGCTTAGGGTTTTTGGTCTCTGACTTGGGGGCAAGTCGCGACCCTTAGGGCCAGGTCGTAGCCCACCTAGGGGTTTTTGCCTTGGATTGGTTTCTAGATTTGGTAAGGCTCGGGGGTTCAAACCTAGGCACTCGGGAAAATTTCTACTACCCGATTTAGTAGAAATCGGGGTCCCATAGGCTAGTTTTTGTCACCTAAGTGTTTATGTGGATTAGAAATTGATGATTACTCATTGGCCACTATGACTAGGTTTATCGCCAAGGCTCAGGGCTGAGGATCGTGCTCGGGACCATTCTGTATCTTCCGCTCAGAATTCAAGGTAAGAAAAATGCACCCTTGTGGTTGTGAACGGGACTGAGGTTCCCAATAATTGAATGCTTGTACTGTGTGATTGTACGGTCGATATGTATACAAAATTAATAGGCCTAAGAGTGTCGGAGCTGATGATAAGCGTAGTGAACGCAGCTCAACCTAAGTGAGTCGAGGTCAGCTAGATAAACAAAGGGCTCGGCCTAAGTGTGCCAATCTTGAGCATTTTTCTTATTGACTATGATATGTACTTGAGATGAAGTGTTTACTATTGTTTAGGGTTATGGTTGAACTTTGTTAAGTGATTGAACTAGTTGAGTGTTGAATATTACTGTTGCTATATGTATTTGCTATTATGATTTTCTTGTTGGGCCTTGGCTCAAGTGTGCTACATGGTTCAGTTAAAGGCAAGGGTAAGCTGTGCCAACCATGAGTTAGAGAGCTCTGGGGGCGAGGTGTACATTGTCAGCTACTCGTCTGCCACGGCCGAGGGAAAGTACAGGGACAAAGCCTAAAATTGTATTTTGCCATTAGAGTTGCCACTGATTGTATATAACTTCTGAAAATTGTAAATTGTCTCTTAAACCCTGTTTTTGGGATCCCATGTACTAAACATTTATTATAATGAAAATTTACCGTTTATGATCAAAACCTTTTTAACCCTAACCTGATTTTTGACTTTAGGATCACATTTTTACTCAAATGACTTGATTAGCAAGTCCTGCACTATTTCAAATACACAGTGTAACGGTCTTGGTTATCCAGGGTGTTACAAAAACACCTTTAGAACTATGGAATGGTCGTGAACCTAGTTTGCGTCATTATAGAATCTGGGGGTGTCCTGCTCACGTCTTGAGGAAAAAGGAAGAAAAGCTAGAACTGCGAACTAAAGTTTGCTTGTTTGTTGGCTATCCTAAAGGTACTCGGGGTGGTTTGTTTTATAGTCCACAAGATAAGAAAGTGTTTGTTTCTACAAACGCTACTTTTCTTCAAGAGGACTACATGTCTAATTTCAAACCTCGTATTAAAGTAGTCTTGGCAGAATTGCAATTTGACTTGGCTATTCCTACTATTCCAATTCCATCATTGCAAGTTGATGAAAACAAAAATATTCCTACTGATCTTCCTCAAGTGACGCAAGTCGAGATTAACGAGGAAGAACAAGAAACCATAATTTTGGTTCAGATAGTTACAATGCCTCATCGTAGTGGGAGGGTTTCTCTTACCCCAATCCGCTATTGTATGGATGGTGAAACCAACATGGTCATTGGGGACACACGTGACGATGATTCGTTGTCTTTCAAACATGCAATGGGTATTGCTTATAAGGATCTTTGGCTTGAAGCCATGAAATAGGAAATGGAGTCCATGTACTCTAACTCCGTCTGGGATCTTGTAGAAGCACCTAGTGACTTTAGGGTCATTGGGTGCAAGTGGATCTACAAGAAGAATAGAGGAGCTGATGGAAAGGTCGAGACTTACAAGGCTTGACTCATGGCAAAGGGTTATACCCAGAGAGAAGGAGTTGACTATGAGAAAACTTTTTCTCTGGTTGCCATGCTAAAATCTATTCGCATACTCTTATCCATAGCCACAGCTCTTGATTATGAGATTTGGCAAATGGACGTCAAGACAGCGTTCCTTAACGGGAACCTAGACGAAACCATTTATATGGATCAACTATAAGGTTTTAAAGTAACTGGACAAGAAAAGAAAGTGTGCAAGTTGAATATGTCTATTTATGGACTTAAGAAAGCTTCGCGTTCCTAAAATCTAAGGTTTAATGAAATCATTAAAACATATGGTTTTGAGCAGAATGTTGACGAGCCCTGTGTTTACCAACTTAAGGAAAACAACATTGTGGTATTCTTGACTCTCTATGTGGATGATATCTTGCTCATTAGAAACAATGTCAATAAATTATCATACATAAAGAACTGGCTGGGAACTCAATTCTGAATGAAGGACTTGGGTGAAGCAAGTTACGTTCTTGGTGTCCAGATTTTGAGGGATAGAAAGAACAAAACTTTGGCTCTATCTCAAGCAGCTTACATAGATAAGGTGCTTGATCGTTTCTCTATGAAAGATTCAATGAAAGTATGTTTACATTTCTGACATGGAATCCATCTTTCTAAAAAGCAGTCTCCACAGACTCCTGAAGAGGAAGATGATATGCCAAGGATTCCTTTTGCATCTGCAGTTGGAAGTCTAATTTATGCTATGTTGTGGACTAGACCAGACATCTGTCATGCAGTGGGAGTTGTGAGCAGATACTAGTCAAACCCGAGAAGGGGACATTGGATAGCACTCAAGTACATACTGAAATATCTTCGACGAATTAGGGATTATATGCTAGTGTACTCGGGTGGAGTTCTGAACCCGTTAGTCTACAACGATTCTGATTTTCAGACTAATGTCGATGATAGGAAGTCAACTTCTAGAATGGTGTTTACTCTTAAGGGTGGAGCTGTGATATGGGAAAGCGTTAAGCAATCCGCTATCTCAGTATTTACCACAGAGGCTGAGTACATAGCTGCTTCTGAGGCAGCTAAGGAATTAGTCTGGTTGAGGAAGTTCTATATAGATCTTGGTGTTATTCCAGAAATGTATAAATCCCTCATTTTGTATCGTGACAACAATGGGGCGATTGTCAATTCTAAATAAACTTGGAGCCACAAAAGAGTGAAGCATATAGAGAGGAAGTATCACATCATCAAAGAATATGTGGCAAGGGGAGAAGTGAAGGTCATGAAGATTGCATCTGAGGACATTCTTGAGGATCCCTTCACAAAGACACTGGGAAAGACAACTTTTCTTAAGCATATAGAGGGAATGGGTTTGAGAGAAATGTCGCATTTGTTTTAAAAGTGCAAGTGGGAGTTTGTTGGGTTTTATGCCCTTATAAAACCACATTTCTTATGTAATTCATTCATTATCAATAAAGTAGTAGAAATCATTTTGCTCAATCAAATTGCGTTGTTTAAATGATTAATTATTATTAATACAAACGTTTATAAAATCTCAAACATATGTATAGTTACAATTATAGTGACTTGATCACAGTGGATTATAATTGTAATTATATGTTCAAAAGCATTTTGTCCTAAGATTAAATTAGTACACTGGATTTTTACTGATTGAGTAATCTACGATAAGATCTACTTACACATCTGGTGTGATGTCATATCCAGGACATTGACCAAGTTGATAAGATCAGGTGTATTTTGTTACATTGGACTGGACCGATATTGATTATTGACAAGATAAGTAAGTATCGTTATTATCTAATCTAATCATATCACAACGTTGACCATAGGTCAATTCAATCTTAATTCTAAGTGATTAATATTCTGCTAGTTGTATTATTCAAGTCTTTTGATTTTTTCGTTACCCACTTACCCTACGGACTAGCTCATACTTACATATTGGAGATTTGGTAGTATAAATGAGTGGGAGTATTTATTATAGATATGAAATTTATAGCTTTTGTTTAAGAAGTGAAATTATGATTTCTTTATAGCTTGGTTCAAGTGTTAAATGATAGAGTACTTATTTCTGTAATTAAATTTACGGAAATATCATTTACAAGGAACTTAGTGGGAGTTAAGGATAAAATATCAATGAGGGTAAAACGGTAATTTGCACTCGTCTCATTAGTAGATCATCTATAGATGATTGAATGACGGTTATGGTTATAACAATGGATAACGTATTACATTTGGTGTAAAATGTTCTATGAATTCAAGAGTGTCTAAGCCTATAGTAGAGTCACGAGGAATTAATAAGGCAGTGAGATTTTTCGTTATAAATAAAATCACTGTAACTTATTGGAGCTTGAGTTCATAGATACATGGTCCCCATGTCATCTCTTATCAAAATGAACCTAGTAGTCTTGAATAATTAATTTAATTATTAATTATAAAAATATCATATTGACTGCGTCAATGAAAATAAATAATGTTAAATTATTTGTTGATATTTTGTGAGAAAAGAAATAGAAGAAACTTTGAGGTTTTTATTGCAAAGTCTCAAAAAGAGAGTATTATAGTCAATTTGAACAATTTTGTTGATATTGATTAATTGGTATTAATATTAATAAAATGAATTAAATAAAAGTCAAAATTATAATTGGCTAATCTTGACATGTATTTGATTAATTATAATTATTATATAATTAAAATAAAATGGGTAACTAAAACCTATTTTATGTCCTAGCTAATTACTATATATATACTAGTGTTATAGAATGCATTGAAAAAGCTGAATTTGACAAAATAAAAATTCACTACTAATATTCTATACCTAGCTGCCCACTCTCTCTTAGTTTTCTCTCTAGTAAATCTATTCTCATGTGTTAAGACTTGCCCACACAAACACTAGGTTGTTTTAGAGAAAGACTTGGAAGATTATGGTCTTGTTTTAAAGCGGTTTGGATTCCTTTCAATACCTAGCATTCAACAAGGACAAAAGGTCAAGGAATCCAAAAGGGTATAGTCATTGTTCCGCTACGCATCTCGTAAGTACTCTAATGATTATATTATTGTATTTACGAATCTCTTTATGAAAACCACTTCTATGCATGTATTTAGGTTTTTTCCTTGTATGTTATTTTGTACAATAAAGATCATGCATATAGACTTATATAAATGAGATCCTACAACTACTTAGGGGTCATAAAAATTAAAACATTTTTTTTAGAAAAAAACTCATAGGAAGTAATATATTTTAATTGCAAATACTTGTAAGATTATATACTTTTGTTATAATTACTTAATAAATAATATATTTTTGTTAAAAATAACAATACTATATATATATATATTTAGTATAAATTATATATGTTTGGCTTACATTTCCTGTTAGTCATTTAAATAAAATTAATAAATAAATATTTTTACAAAATAATGTATTTTGTTACAAATATTTAAAATATAATGTAATTTTTTTGACCGAAAATATACTTAAGTTTAGTATATGTGAAATTAATTTTTTTGGAAGTCTTACTTTTCTAAAATTCAAAATCGCAATTTTAGAAAAAAAAAATTGTGTACTTTTCTCAAAAAATAAAATAAAATTGAATAACAAAAAATTATAAAAAAAAAAAAGCTATTATTAGAGTTTTTTTTTTCATATTTATAGGTTTTTTTATGTTGTTTTACAAAAATATGGACATTTAACTTTTTTCAAAATTTTCTGACTTTTTGATTTGGAAGTTCATATTTATGGGAATTTCTTTCCCACAAATTTGAAATAATATATAATTATGTCACTTTTGACGCCGTTTTTCGTCAACTTAAATTTGAAGATCACTAAACACAAAATTAAGGAAATAAATTAGAACAATCAGGATTTTACGTGGTTCAACAGTTAAAATCTGCCTAGTCCACGAGTCAATATCATTGGGTGGTGGTAGTCTCTTACAAAGCAATTTAGCAGAATATTCTCAGTACCAAATTGTGTGTATCTACAAATGAAACTATTTAGTCTATTTATAGACTGGTTAACAAAATATCTTCCATTTTATTTTGGGAAGTTGCAATTCAAATTTGAAATACATATAATTAAAATATATTAATCACGTAATATCCCATGATAATCAGGATTTATTATCAAATTACAACAAATCCTCATGGAATAGGGATTCTCTAACAGAAACCACGTTCAAACTGGATATCGACCTCAAACATACAATTTACACACTTTCGAGATCGACTATCATCGTGAGCTCGTCTTTCTGGTTAGCCTCATCCTTAGCCAGCAATTTCATCAAGCTTAGCCCTTGGTGATAAATCTTTTCGAGCTTGCAACGAAGGTTCGAATTGATCTCATACACTTCGGAGAAGATCCATCCTTTCGAACTTGATGCTTAAGCTTGAACCGTCTTAGCTTGTAACGACCCAAATTCGCTAATAAGGCTTAAGGGCCTTGATTAGTGTGCCAGGAGGGTATGATGGTAATTTTGTGTGACTTTAATGAGTAAAATGCATGATTATGATTTAAAGCATGTTATATGACTATTTGAATATTTGAGATGCATGACTATGTGTATTAGTATGCATGTAGGCCCTGATTGTGTTAGAAGGGCATGATAGTAATTTTGACTATTTTGGGCATAACTGTATTGATATGAGATGATTGTTGAGACCACAGTGGTATGTGGATGTATTTGTGATTTGTGACTCGAGACAATCCCAGAGAACAGATTAGCGGAAAAGTCATGGCAGGAATTTATACCCGGCTCGGGGCGAGCCTGGGGGTATAAACAGGAAGTTTAGAGAATATGTTGAGGTTAATTTTGATAATGAGGTATATATATTTGGTGATTTAGCAGGTTTAGGGAAGCAAGCGGGAAAATATTAGAGACACTTGAGGAGTTAGCGGGAATTGGGTAAAATGACTAAAATGGCCCTATGTGGACAAAAAGAGTTTAGAATTTATAGGGAGGGCATTTTGGTCATTAGACTTCTTAGAGATAGATTAAATGAGGCTTTATATAGTGAGTGGGATTGTTAGAGAGTGTGAGAAATCTGAAGGAAAAGAAAGAAAAAAAAAGGAAGAAAAAAGAAAAGAGAGAAAAACAGAGGGTTTTCCAAAAGGGGCGGTTTGAGGATTCTAGCACCATTTCTCTTCAAATTTCTTGGGGCAAAGCTCAGAGGAGAGCTAGGTAGGCTGAGCATCAAGGATCCTAAGCTAGGCTTGAAGATTTGGCAAGGGATTAGCAAGATCACATCTATGTTTGAGGTAAGTTTTTAGAGTTTTCAGTTTTGGGTTTTGACTGGTTTGGGCTGTGTATCTAAGTTGGATTGATGGGAGTCTTAGGGGAATTTCTGGGCAAGCTTTGAGAAGAGCAAGCTAAGGAGGTCTAGGAGTTGAATCAAAGTCGAAATTGCATCAACGGTATGAATTCTAAGCCTTTAACTTGATGTTTGACTGAATTTCTGGGTTTAGGGTTCATCTATGGTGAATCTTGAGATTTGGGATGCATGAGCTTGGGTTTTGAGATTTGGGGATGCTTGGGATGAGTGGAGAGTGTTTATAAGCTTGATTTTGAGTTTGGTAAAGATTTGGGGAAGTTTGGGTTGAGATTGGCTCAAAGAAATCGCAGAAAAAGAATTTGGGAGTTGCCTGCCTGCAACTAGCGCTACAGCGCTAGTCTTTGGGCGCTGTAGCGCTAGGCCCTGTTTCTGGGTGGTGCGGTTCTGCTTGTAGTGCTATAGCGCCCTCTTTTGAGCGCTGTAGCGCTACCCTGTTCCCAAAAAGGGGTTTTTGGGTTATTTTTAAGGGATTTTGACCTAGGGTTCGGGGTTCGATTCCACCATCTTGTTTTGTGGATCTAGGACTTCCCGGGGGCTCGGGATTGGTCCCGAGGCTAGGTTTTCGGACTTGAGGTTCGGTGATGACTTTGACCTATGGCTGTGTTTAGGTGTGCGCTATGGCTAGAGTGGGATCGTGCTCAAGGAGTCAAGTGTTGAAAGCTACCAAATTGACAGGTAAGAAAACTATAGCACCCGTAGGACAGGGCATGGGCCCATAGTGTGATTGCAGGGCACGACCCTATATTGCATTACATGTTAGGGTGCAGACTTAATTGAATTGATATCAGGGCACGGCCCTATATTGCATTACATGTTAGGGTGCAGACTTAATTGAATTGATATCAGGGCACGACCCTATATTGCATTACATGTTAGGGTGCAGACTTAATTGAATTGATATATGTTTGAATGTTATTTGAGATATACTATTTGTGATTATAGTAAGAATGAATGGCAAAAGAGCCGGGAACGGTAACGGAGCCGGGGACGGCAAAAGAGCCGAAACGGCAAGGAGCCGAGAACGGCAGTTGGGCCGGAAGTAACACTTAGCACGTGAAATGCTTGTAGACAGGGTGGGACCCCAATGGATACAGGGGATATCCTTACGGTGAGGACCGAGACCCCAGGCTTTGGTAATGCCTCTGGGACGGCATGGCCGTGTTTGTTTAGTCTGATGGAATACTTGTTTATCTATGGATTATCTGATATGTTAACTATATAAATCGCATATGTTATGTATTGTATGAGTTTTCTTGCTGGGCTTCAGCTCACGGGTGCTTTGTGTTGCAGGTAAGGGCAAAGATTGAGTCAACCAGCCATGAGTACGGAGAGCGTGAAGCGACGCGTACATGTTTGGCCTGCCCGACTGCTTTGGTTGGGGGTTATTTGAGAAATGGCTGTAATAATCTGTGATTTTAATAATTAATTGACTGTAAACTTATTTTAAGTTGTAAATAGTTTTCAAACCTTATTTTTGGGATCCCAAATGTTAAATACTAGAAGTTTTCAATGAAACAACGCATTTTTAAAGATTACAGCCTTAACTTTTTGCTTAGTCACACTTTTGTTTTAAAAACCTCTGTTAGCGAGTTCTTTGCACATTTTTCGTTTTAAAACTCACTTGGTAACGGCTCTAAGGAAGTAGGGCGTTACATAGCTGGTGCTCGGTTGCCAGTAGGAACAAATCAGGAAACATGTTAATTTTTACAAGTGTTGAGCCCTTACATAAAATTTTCGAGCTTACACTTTACAATCCTACATTCTAAGGCTCATTTATGAAAATTTTAAAATTTGGGTGTAACATTTTGCCCCCTCAAAAATGTTGGTTCGAATCCTAAATGAGAAGAAAACTTTGAACTTCTCCTTTTGAAAAATGTGCTACCTACCACACTCAAGTATGGACATGTGTCACTCGGGGATTGCACACCCAGAGTACTCAAGTACTCCCTATCTCTGCACACATCCTTTCATATAACCCCTTTTTTGCCGCCAATGTTATAACTAAACCCCATCCATCAGATCATTTCTAAATCCGAACCAAGGGCCCAGATCCATTCGACCTTTGACATCCCACTTAGACGTGTATATATATATATATATGTATCCTTTCTTCTTCATCACTCCCATTTTTTACCTTTCAACTTTCAGAGAAAAGAAAATGAACCAGAGTTTTTTTTTCTTTTACATGTTCTCTAAACTGAAGAGACAAAATACCTCTTGTACCTTGGACTCTGTGAAATCGTTCCTGCAACTGCTCCTTCAATCGACAATCTCATCATATCCACGAAAAACTTTGTGTAAGTTCATGTTCTTGATGCTCTTACTTTGACATATATATATATATTAATGGGGGGTTTCATGTAGCTTAAGAAATAGGGTTTTTTCTTAGGGTTTTAAACGCACGAATCCCAAAAGTATCACCTTTTCGGGTAACTGCAAACTTTTTTCCTGAAAATTTAGGATTCTTTTAAACTGATATTAACCTCCCCACTCTCTCATGGGTGCATCCTCGATGCCCAAACTTTAAAATAGTTCAAGAATAACATCCGAGTTAATCTCGCCCCTTTAAGCATTTAGTCTCAATTGAGGTAATCTTATTATCTCGAGCTTTCGAGCTTGAGTTATCAAAATTATAATTTGGGGGCCCGAGCTTGCTATCCCCTATTACCCATCAACACCTAGTCTTGAGTCACCTTTCACTCGAAACCAGTGACTGATCCGTGAACACAAGGAGAGGTGTGAGCAAGAAAACATACGAGATCACTTTCGACGTCAGATAGACGAGGTCGAAGAAAGAAAGAGGAAGAGACTCCGAGTGGCAGCTTATCCTGACCTAGACCTCGAGATCAGGCCTATTCCCTTAAATCCTAAGCTTAAAGTCACAGTTGCCTTTCCACCTGGTGCCTTATCTTTTACTATAATGGAGGATTCTTCAACACATCCATCCACCTCCCAAATTCTCTCAGTCCCCACCTCGAAGGAGGAATTTTTTTATGCTGAGCACTACTGGAGCTCAGTCACGTCCACCAGCCATATATCTGAATTGTTGGCCTATCATGGCCTTAAACTCTCTGTTACACTGATGTGTCATCCGTCGACCTCGAATGAAAGAAGTTGCTACGCCCGGGGAGATGGCAATCCTGACCGTAAACTCAAACTCACCGCCTGGAGCTGCGAGCATATGAGGACTGGGGCTCTACTACCCTTGAAGACATACTTCAAGGATTTCTTGGACTTCGGTGGGCTTGCCCCCTTCCAACTCCAGACCAACTCTTTTAGAGTCTTGTCAACCCTCAGGTCGTTGTACCATGAGATGAAATGGGAAGGGCCTTCGGCACCAGAGATATTATATCTCTTCTGCCTCAGGAGCAACCCTTCTCGAGCTTGGGGAAGAGATGACTTCTACTACTTATTGAGCTATCCGAAGGAGAAATGACTATTCGAGGATATCCAAACCATCCTCCCAACTTCAAGACTGCATTCTTTTGGACGGATGGGCTCGCTCCTTCCCTTTTTTATTCCATCAACCGCATCCGTAAGTATTTCAACACACTTTTATCCATCTTTCATTGAATAATCAGGCTCGAAATATTCACATTGTTCTCGCCTACAACCAACTTCCACCGCCCCACTCCATCAAAAGCTATGATGGAACACAAGGCAGCCATTCTCACACTTCCTTATGGTCAAAGGTCCTTGACCTACCTTTTCCATGAAGACAAGCTCTGAGCTTGATACCTTTTAGGCAAAGGCGAATCTACCAATGACTCGAGGATTCAAAAATACTAGAGGTGGAAAGATGTGACAATCCCCACGGCTAAGCTTCCCCCGAGGAGGAGGACCTCGGGCTCATAATTCTGTGCCTCAGCCACCTGTCATCACGATCAAGCCATCTTGGGCAACGAAGCCCACGACGAAGCCTCAATGAGCTCGACTGATGGAGGTAAAGTTGTGCTAGACCACTCCATGTGGTCTCTGTCAATGCTTAAACACAAGCTTGATGTGATCATCGTGTGCGAAGTGTTAGGAAAAAATAGATTGCCTCAATGGAAATAGGTGAGAATATTACAACTCTAGGCAATATATATTACAAATAAATATAGATTGATTAAATAAGGTTACAACTCAATGACTGAAAGTACAAATAAATATAGAGAAAGAAGAAGAAGAGGATATAAATAGAAAATACAACTTTTGACAAAAAGATACAAATAAACTTGAGGTAGTAGAAAGAAAGATTTAGATGAGATTACAACTCTTAAGCAAAGATACAAGTAAATATAACAATAATGATAAGAAGAAAAACAATAGAAGAAATAAGAACAAGAACAAAATAATAAGATACTCTCACTCACACAATTAAAGTGAAGAGTGTTGGGGATCACCAACTTGAACAAGGTTTGAAACCTTTGTCCAAAAGCTTATTTCCCCCTAACTCAAGCACTAAGGGATCTCTCTCATATTTTGGAAATGCTTTCTGGAATTATCAAGCCTCAAGGTGTTTCTAGCCAAGTGCTCTAATGGATAGAAATGTTGTGTCTTTCAAGTGAGCTATAGGCTCCTATTTATAGAGTTTAGAGACACCCTTTGAATTTCAAATTCCACCAACCCCCATGGCTATTACCAATGTTTAATTGGATTAATATGGAATTAAAAATGAGATTTGAGAGTTATTTGGGTTTTTTGAGCCGTTCAACAAAGATTGAAAAAACTGAAGAAAAAAAATGGTCAGTTTTGGCCTGTGGCCACGACCAGAGACATTAGTGGCCACGGCCACTACTCTCTGTCCCACTGGCCGTGGCCACCAACATTCAGTGACCGTGGCCACTGACCATTTTAAGCACTTAAAAATGTGCTATTTTTCCAAACGGTTCCAAACCCTCCCAAATGATTTTGTAACTCCCAAAACACATTATTGGGGTTAAAATCTTATCTCTAACAGCTATTTCACATATGGCTTTATGAAATTCATCTCAATATTGTGTAACTCCAAATATGTTACATTATTTGGATATATCTCATATATCTAAATATTGTAACTCTCAATTATATGTTACAATATGTGACACTCTTTGTCACATTTATTTAATCTAAAACATTATATTATAATATAATATAATATTACATTATATTATAAAATAATATAACACGAAGACCCTAGAAATAATTTCTTAGTGTGGTCAAGGGTGGACCTTAGAGTCCGTAGGTTCGATAGTTGGTTATGGCAGTACCAGACCATGTATAGTTTAAATGAAGTCTGGGATGGGGTAGTCGTTCAATATGGGACCAATGATTATAGGGACCTTTGGAGACGATCTCCCACCTATAGAGAGGGGACTCCCCTGGAGTCTTTCGAAGATAGGGGAATTTCTCGGTCTCCGAGCTCAAGCTCGGTCGAGAGTACCAGTTAGGTTTCCATTATCCTTGAGTCTTGTTTCTTTTAATAATCCCTGTTCAATTACTCATGTATAATCTTTATGTTTTTCAGGTGACATGGACTTATATTTGGACAACATGCTCAACAGGCCTATGGCCTTGAAGGCGGGCAAGCGCCAAAGAGCCTCGTAGAAAGGAGGTCGTCTCTCCAAGATGTCCAGAAAGACCGAGGTGGTCCCTCCGGCCTCGGCTCCCCTGGGCCTGAGTCATGTTGCCGAACCCACTTCTCAGGTTGAACCGAATAAAGCTACCAAGCCCGTGGTGCCTCCCACTATTCTGCCTTCTCCTCCTGCCCAACCGATCTAGAGAATCCCTGCAGCCCCAGCGAGAAAATGCCAGGCTCCTGTGTGGGAGCGCTTCCTATCGATCTCAACTCATGTACCTAAGTTTGTGATCGATAGTGCAACTGGAACTCATGGAGTCAACCTAGGCTCTGATGCTTGGACTCGTATGGCTCAAAGTCTTAGCCACCTCGGGGCCCCTCAATGGGTTTTTCTGACCTCCTGCCGAGACGCCAACACTCTTTTTGACAAGGATGGCGAGCTTCCCTCCTCGGTTAGTTATTTTTGCTTTAACCTTCTTATTTTGTCCTAACTTATGTTGTGTTTTGCTTAACTGTGTTTGTTTTTGTGACAGGCATTTGTATCCTTCGTTCAGCATAACTTCATGCTGAATAACGAGGCTATAGTGAGTAGAGTGCTTACGCAAGAGGCTAGAGACACCTAGCTGAAGCTTGAGGACGATCTCAAAGTAGCTAAGCTGGAGGTTGCATCAAGGGATACAGCCATCTAGAAAGTTTTCAAGCTCGAGTCAAGGCTGGTGGCCGCTTTGAAAGAGGTCCAGAAGATCCCCAAACTTGAATCAATGCTGGAGGCGACCTTGAAGGAGGTCAAGTCTAGGAACTTTGAGATCAAAGAGATTCAGGGACTAAATGCCAAGTTGGAAGAGGAGAAGAAGATGACCTTTGAAGTTATCGAGGGTAAGAAGGCTCGTCTTCTTAAGGAGTTTGAGACCAAAAAGGATCACGTCGTTGACATGGCGATGTATCGAATTTGGGTCAACAACCTCAACCTCGACACCAGCTTCCTAGCCAACCTGGAGACCAAATTCATCACCAAATGGCAGGCTCATCTTGAAGAGGAAGAGGTTGAGGAGGCAGCGGAAGCCATTGAGACTGCGGCTGGAGAGGCATCTAACCCTTGAAGCCGAGATCATGGGCTGCGACCCATTACAATTTTTGTAATTATATAATTCTAATTTTTATGCCCCCGGGGCAGTGACAATTTACAGGTCGATTCTGAGCTATTTAATTATCTTATGACTATACCAATAGTAATTTTATGCTCATAATTTTCTAGCTCAAAAATCTTTATACATTTTGTTTAACCCTCAGCTTTTTGCCTTAATATTATGCAATACATTTCTGAATCGAAATATTTCGGGCACACCATTATGAATGACATGCTTTTATACTTGTTTATTCATGCAAATATATATTGGATTTAAGTTCGAATTTCAATGCATTCATGCACAGTTTATTCAAAATATCCATGTTCGACTTCGTTATTGTCAAGGTCAAACTTTACTTTTACCATGTACTTGGAAAGTACTTAATTTGGATGTAACCTTGTTAGTCTATTTATATTTTGCTTTTCCAGTTACTTTTCCTCATCCTCGAGTATGACCTCGAGGTTGTGAGGTCGAAACTTGTTTCCAAAAATTTCTAGTCCTAGTTTCGACTTAGTGTACAATTGGTTTATCTAGAATTCCAACTTTTTTTACCGTCGGTTAGGTTTTGCTGGTTTGTTCTAGACTTGTTTAGCTCGCATGTTTGGTTCATGATCCATACACTTATTACTTTTTTCATGTCGGGTTAACAACCCAGACATTTTTAGTTCGCGTGTTTGGTTAATGATCCATACACTTATTAAAAAAAAAATTATGTCGAGTTAATAATCCAGACATTTCCATTTGAGTTACTTTTTATTTATGTTATATTTTTTTGAGCTTATGGTATGATTGTATACCACTTATGCCCCCTTAATATCCTATGATTGCAATCTTGGGTAATTGAATTTTGAGGTTTCGCAAAAAAAGTATAACAATAAATAATACAACTTTTGAATGAAATTCAGTACCTTATTGACAAAAATAAAAAAATCAATTACATGCTTGGTTAAAATGAAAACATCATTCCTACATTACTGATAATAAGGTCGTAGATGTTCACCATTCCAAGCTCGTGAAACCAATTCTCCGTTTACCCTCGCCAACTTATATACTCTAGGTCGAATAATAGACTCGGTCTAATAGGGTCCCTCCCAATTAGGTCCAAGTACCCCAGTAGACGGGTCTCACGTGGCCAAAAACACGCGCCTTAGCACCAAGTCTCCCAATCCAAATTTTCTATCTCGGACCTTTTTGTTAAAATATCTTGTAGCATGTTGCTAGTATGCAGCATTTTTCAGCTGGGCTTTGTCCCGTCTTTCTTCAATGAAGTCCAGACTTTCTTCGAGCTGGGATTGGTTCGAGACATGATCATACGCATTGCGCCTTATAGTTGGGATTTTGACCTCGGTAGGCAATTGTAATGACCCAACTATTTCTAAGACCTTGGAGCATTAAAACTACAAGACATAGCTACTATTTTGGGAAACATACATAAGAAATAACATAACTTTATTTAAAACCCCAAAATAAATATTGTGCAAAATACAAAGTAAAATATGAAATATAAAATACGGTATGGGTACCCATTGTTTAATACATAAAAACATAACAATAAACTTAAATTAATTGTTAAAAAAACTAAGTGCGGAATTACAAAAGAAACATAATTCAAAAGACTTAAAAATAACGCCATCCTCGATCGTCACGTAGTCCATTCAATCCATTCATCCTCAACACACAAGCCAAGCTGTAACGACCCAAAATTACTAATAAGGCTTAAGGGCCTTGATAAGTGTGCCGGGAGGGCATAATTGGTTTATATGTGATTTAAATGATTTAATGCATGATTATGTGATAAGCATGTTTATATGATTATATGGATATGTGAAATGCATGTTTATGAGTATTAATAAGCATGTGGGCCCTGTTTAGCTTATAAGAAAATATTTGTAATTTTGGCCCGTTGAGGGCATACATGCGATTACTTGTGGAAAATTGTTAAGACCACATTATTATGTGGATGTATTTCCAGCATATGGCTCGAGGCGATCCTAGTGAGTGGTTTAGCGAAATAGTCATGGTGGGGATTTATACTTGGCTCGGGGGAAGCCTAGGGTTATTTCTAGGAATTCGGGAAATATATTGGAGATATTTAGACATTGGGAAAAATAATTGGTGATTAATTAGATGACGGGATTTAAGTGGTAAACATTAGGGACACTCGAGGAATTAGCGGGAATTGTGAGAAAATGACCAAAATGCCCTTAGAGTGATTAAAAGACTTGGATTTAATTGGGAGGGCAAAAGGGTCTTTTGGGTTATTAAGGGATTACTTGATTTTTCTGATGTTTTTTATGGCATAAGGGGGAAAGTGGTAGAAACTGAAGGAAAGGAAAGGAAAAAAAGAAAGAAAGAAGAAAAACAGAGCTCTCTTCCTCTTCCTCACGGTTTCTTCTTTTTCTCTCTCTTCCTTGAGGATTTTGAAGTTGTGAACTCAGAGGAAGTCTAGACTTGGTTTGGGGTGTAGATCCTTGGAGTAGCTAAGGGATTCAGTTGGAGTTATTTTCTAATTAAGGTAAGGTTTATGGTTTTTCTGAGTTTACTGAATTTTGTTAAGATTGATCTCTGAATTTGAATATTGGATGGGAATTTAAGGACTTGAGCTTGGGGATTTGAGGAATTAAAGTCTGGAAGGGCATTGAAGGTAACCTAGGGTTGAATTCACTCAGCTAAGGTAACAAATTCTGATCTTGATCATCTGGGTTTTCTGGTTTTCAGATGAAGTTCTTGAGCTTCAAGCTCAATTATGGTTTTCTGTGTTTAATGATGCTATTAGCTAAGTTTTGATGTTGTTAGGTTATGTTGGAAGAGATATAGTGGATTGTAGGCTCAATTTGGAGTTTAGTTGAGGTTTGGAGTGGGTTTATGGAGTTTTGGCTCGGGAAAGTTTGAAGGAAAAACCCAGAAATTTTGCATGTTCTGGTTGTAGCATTGTAGCGCTAGGATAGGAGCGCTACAGCGCTATGCTTCGTTTTCTGGGGGGTTGGCTCTCTGACTATAGCACTATAGTGCCCCTCTTGTGGCGATGTAGCGCTACCCTGCCTCCAGAACTTGGTTTTTGGGATTTCTTTTAGGGTTTTTGCTTGGGGATTTGAGGGTCGATTCCACCACCCTATTTGGTGGAATTGGGCTTCCCGAGAGCTTGGGATTGGTTCCGAAGTTGGGTTACGGAATTGAATGTTAATGAAGGTTCTAATTTACGGTTGTGACTAGGTGTACGCTAAGGCTCAGATGGGATCATGCTTGAGGGTCATCTCAATTAGCCAAAGCGCTCGGAATAAAAGGTAAGAAAACTGCACCTGGTTATGTGGTTATGTTGGGACTAAGAGTTCCATATACTTATATGTAATGTTGTATGATGGTATTATGCCATGTGAACATGAAGTAAATAGCCTAAGAGTGCTGGAATTAATATTGGTGCACAAGGACGCGGCTCGGCCATTGGTAGCTGAGGTTAAGTATATAATCACTGAACTCGGCCTAAGCGAGCCGAAGTCAGTGGGATAAACAGAGGGTGCAGCCTAAGGGCGTCGACCCTGGATATTGTGTGAAATGTTTATTGTTATTAATCTGATGGTTATGGCATGTTTATTACCTGGATGATTGATTATTATTTTGCAGATTGATATCGTTGATTATGTGAATAATGTGGTCTGCTGAGTATCTGATTGATGATTTGTGAAATTATCTGGCTATTGATTATCGTTTATGCTTTGCATTATGGTTTTCTTGCTGAGCCATGGCTCACAGGTGCTACGTGGTGCAGGTAAAGGCAAGGGCAAGGTAGACCAGTCCTGAGTTGGAGAGCTCTGGGGCAGAATGTACATAGTCAGCTAATCGGCGGCCACGGTCGGGAATGGTACAGGGACACGAGAACCTAAAGTGCCTATTTTGCCATTAGAGTGGCTTATGGTTGTACATAAACTTTGAAATTTTTGTAAACTGTCCTTTAAAACCTATTTTGGGATCTCATGTATTAAACGTTTATTTTAATGAGAAATTTCCTGTTTATGACCAAAATCTTTTAACCCTAACCTAATTACAATTTTAGGGTCACGTTTTCAACTATATGACTTGATTAGCAAGTTTTGCACCTTTATAATCACACAGTGTAACGACCTTGGTTATCCAGGGTGGTACACAAGATGCCATGAATCTTTCCGCCTTCCATATTCATTTTCCTGCATCAAGTTAAAAATAAAGGAATGAGCCTAATGCCCAGCAAGGAAAATCTACTAACACATAAATCATAAACATAAGACTTTACCATAAACATATACTATAAAACATATGACTATAAAAACCGTATATCATATAGGACTACAATATTAATGGCCATTAACTCATTAACATAGCATGTGATAAAACCATCTAGGTCCTTTGTCTACTAATCGAGGTAGGCTAGATCACAAGGTAGTATATGATAACCCATCTAGGTCCTCTGTCTACTAATTGAGGTAGGGTAAATCATAACTCTAAAAAATGATAAAAATTCTTGGGGCTTGCTATCTAAGCAAGTCATATGCCCAAGCGACTACAAAACATATTCTTGGGGCTTGCTATCTAAGCAAGTCATATGCCCAAGGACTACAACATATTTATTCATATACATATTATATCATAAACATTTCATAACATAAACATATAAACACATATAATCTATCATATTTTCCTTACCACAAACCAGGATATTTGAGAACAAGAACGGGATTGGAACACTCCTAAAAACCAACAGCAAGACCCTGAGTATTTCTAAAGAATGAAGATGAAAAGAGAACTAAACCATCAAGAAGAAGCTTACCGAAAAGAACCTTAAGTTTCAAGAAACTTAAACACCTAGCCAAGAATCATAAACAAGAGTTAGGATCTGAAAGAAAATAAAAGAAAACTAAAGAACTATAAAAAACTTAACTTAAGGATAAGAATGCCTTGAATGATCTTATGAATTGATCTAACCCTCGATACCAAAATAACTCTATATCTCACTCCCCACGTGTTTAGAAAAGCTTAGAATGATAAAGATTTTAACCCAAAAACCCAAGTGTTTCCCTCTATAGTAACCTTAGCAACTTGGAGGCTCTGAACAAACGCTTGAAGAATGAAGAAAATGACTGAGTACTAGGTCATATTTATAGAGTTCAAGGAGTGAAACTAACCCCTTTTAGGTTGAATAAATAAATGAATATAAAATGAAAAATATTTATATTTTCGTTCAACAGACGCCCAGAACTCAATCAAAATCGTTCAAAGGCAGGTCCAAGTGGTTAAGGCTGTTTTTAAATTTAAAAATCCTCAAGATTAAAAAATGATGCACTAGGGGCAATATATCACCTAGACCATTTTCCCGAGGCCCGTTCGATCGTTCGTGCGAAGTTGACGTGTTTTCCGTATCTCCCGTAGGCGATATATCGGCCCCTATAGCTGTGATATATCGGCATACGTTGATATATCAAACACGTATTTGCACTTTTTCAGCATATTTTGAATTGATAAAACAACTTTGACTAACTCTAAATGTGATCCTAACAGTTTCTGGAAGGTTCTAGAGCTTCTAGATCTTTCTTTTAATTAAACTATTCATCAAAAATACTTAAATCCTTAATAAACATGATTATGACAAGTGTCATGCTCTTATTAATCCTATCTAAACCTTAGGTTAAAATTACTAATATTTCTAGAACCAACAATATTAATTAAATCCTATGTTATAATTAATATTTCTAAACTATAGGTTAAACTTATAAAATCCATAACTGTTTCTATAAGTTTCCAACTAAGTCCCGGCTTGAACCAAAATCCACAGTAACTAACATACTACAAACTACTACTACTATCTAGCTAAGCAAATTTCTGGGACACTACAGCAACATGGCCTCACATCCATAAGCCAAGGAGAAGGGGGTATGCCCCATTGAAGTCCTTGTCGTGGTTCTAAAAGCCCACAAGACTCGGGTAGCTCCTCTGGCCATCTCCCTTTTGCTTCTTTTAAAATTTTCTTCATGGAACTCTTTAAGGTTTTATTGAATGCTTCGACCTAACCATTTGCTTGGGGATGGGCCATGGAGGAAAAACTATTTATTATCCCGTTCTTTTCACAAAAATGTGTAAACAAATCACTGTCGAACTGGGTCCTATTATCTGATACTATCTTCCTAGGCATCCCATATCTATAGATGATGTTTTTTACTATGAAATCTAGGACTTTCTTTGAGGTAATGGTGGCCAAGGGTTCAGCTTCGATCCATTTTGTGAAGTAATCCACTGCGAGTACAACATACCTTACTCCACCTTTTCCAGTTGGCAAGGAGCCTATGAGGTCAATTCTCCATATCGCGAATGGCAAAGGGAACTCATCATGGTAAGCTCGGTGGGTGGAGCTCGTGGTATTGAGGCAAACTGTTGACATTTATCATAACATTTTACATACTCGAATGAGTCTGCCATTACTGTTGGCCAAAAGTACCCCTACCTAATCACCTTTTTTGACAAGCTATGCCCCCTAGTGTGATCTCCACAAAATCCTTCATGAATTTCTTCCAAAATATTTTTTTCCTCAGGAGGAGTTACACACCGAAGTAATGGCATAGAGGACCCCCTCCTGTACAATTTTCCTTCCAAAATAGTATATCTTGGAATTTTGTACATAAGCTTTATATCCTCATTTTGGTCTGCTCGGAGACTTCCAGTTTTGAGGTAGTCAACTATTGGGGTCATCCAGGTGGGTTGTGATTTGATCATACTTACAATTTCTTCATCAGGCTCGTTTATACTCGGGGTCAGTAGAAATTCTACCGGAACCACTTTAGGTGTATCAGCTTTGTCAGTTGTGGCGAGCCTGGCTAATGCGTCTGCATTTGAATTTTGCTCTCGAGGGACTTGTTCTATAGCATAGAAATCAAACCCTTTGAGTGCTGCTTTTACCTTTTCTAGTTTAGCGACCATTTTTATACCACGAGCCTAATATTTCCCCAGGACTTGGTTAACAACCAGCTGTGAGTCGTTATAGCAATGTATGGCCTTTTCTTTGAGCTCGATGGCTATTTGAAGTCCTGCTAACAACACCTCGTATTCTACCTCGTTGTTTGATGCCTCGAAGCCAAACCTTAGTGCTGAGTGGAAGCAATTTCCCGTTGGGGTGATTAGAATGATTCCTCCTCCGATCCATTTTCATTGAAGGATCCATCGACATAAAGTCTCCACAGCTCGTGGGCTGGGGTTACGAATTCCTCGTTGGAAATCCCTGTGCACTCGACAATGAAATCTGCCAAAGCCTGTCCTTTGATTGTTATTCTAGGGTGATAAGTAATCTCGAACTGTCCGAGCTCAAAAACCAATTTCAACAGTCTTCCGGATGCTTCAGGATTAGATAACACCTCCCTCAGTGGCTGGTCGGTTAACACATGAATGAGATATGCTTGGAAATAGGGTCAGAGCTTTCAAGATGCGTGCATTAGGCACGAAGCCAATTTCTCCATTAATGGGTATCTCGATTCTGCCCCCAATAATCTTTTGCTGAAGTAGTACAAAAGTTTTTGTACTTTCTTATCCTCTCGTACCAATACTACACTAATAGCATGCTCGGTTGTGGCAAGATATAAGTACAAAACTTCTTCTGTGATCGGTTTAGACAAGATCGGTGGTTCGGCGAGGTGTTTCTTAGGATTCTAAAAAACGAGTACACACTCATCCGACCACTCAAACTTTTTTCCCCCTCTTAAAAGATTAAAGAATGGAAGGCATCAGTCCGTATATTTTGAGATTAACCTACTTAACGCCGTCATTCGTCCAGTTAAACTCTGGACATCTTTATGTTTTCGAGGTGAGAGCATGTCTATTAAAGTTTTTATCTTATCGGGATTAGCCTCTATACCCCGAGCATTCACTATGCATCCAAGGAACTTACTCGAAGATACTCCGAATGAGCATTTTTGTGCGTTAAGTTCCATGTTGTATTTCCGAAGTACGGCGAAACATTCTGCAAAATCTTCTACATGGTTATTGTCATGTTTGGATTTGACTAACATATCGTCCACATAAAATTTAATGTTATTCCCTATCTGCTCAGCAAACATCCTATTTACCAGCCTTTGGTATGTGGCTCCAACATTTTTTAGCCCGAAAGGCATGACTGTTAGGAAAACTTATACAGGATCTTTATTTATTTTCATGTAGATCTAATATTAAACAAATTAATATGAGATAACCTAGAAAATGTTTCTAAAATTGAATTCAAAGAGAAACAATGATAAGAATACTTACAGTATACGTAGTGGAATTAGTGAGTTCTTCCTTCAGTTTTTCTAACCCTTGTATCATTTCTGTCGCAAAGTATTATCAAGAAACTGAACCGTTCTTCTGATTTCTTCACAGTCTTCCAATGTATCCTTAGAATCACCTAGACTAGAGTGGGCAATTCTCAACACATGAGATAGATACAGAGAGAAGAAGAGAAAATAACTAAGAGGCTTAGAAAAGGACTTATGTTTAGAGAGAATCTAAAACTATCAGAAAACCAGTTGAATAAACTTATCTGTCGTCTGTCTTGACTTCTCTCTAAGCACTCCTTTTATAGACTCAATTAGGCCATTTAATTTAATTAAAAAATTCAATAAAATAATAGCCATTTTGAAGCCCTAAATCGAAATTATCATGGGCTTTAGGCCCGTGAAATTTCCCATTTGATTATAAGCCCATTGGACTTAAAACCAAGGACTGTATTTTTTTCTATTGATTTAATTAATTAAATCCTTTATCAAATTAATTATTTATAATTTTAACCTTGATTTAAACTTATTTATTAATTTAGATACCAATTTATCTTAATTAATAAATCTGCCCTAATTTATCTTTTCTTCTCAAAATTACATAACTCTGTGAAACTATCCAAAATTGACCTGGTCAACTTTGATAATTCTAATTGATAATTAAATCAATTAATTGAGACTATCTAGATGATTTTATCTAAGGTACAATGGGGACCATGGACCAATGAAATCAAGCTCCAATAAGTTATCATAAATCTAACAAATAAATTTACTAACTTATTAATTCCTTGTGACTCCACTATAGACTCGAAATTGCACTCTTGAATTCATAGAAAACTCTATGACAAATATAGATACGCTATTAATTATCCATTGTTACAACCATAATTGTCACTCAATCCTCTATAGACAGTCTACAATGAGATAGGACTAAAATATCGTTTTACCCCTCATTGTATTTTATCCTTAAAACACTTAGTTACTTGTAAATGATATTTTATTAAACTAATTTAATTACTGAAATGAGATCTCTATCATTTAACACCTTGAACCAAACTAAAAGGAAACCATCGTTTCACTTCTTCATCAGAAGCTATAGATGTTCATATCTATGATTAACACTCCCACTCAATTATACTACCGAGTTCCCAAGATGTAAGTCTGGGCTAGTCTGTAGGGTAAGCTGGTAATGAACAAGTCGAAGAACTCACATAATATAATCAGTTAGAATACTAACCACTTAGAATTGAGATTGAATTGACCTATGATCAACTATATGATATGAATAGAATAGATAATAACGGTATGTTTACTTATCTTATCAACTGTCAATATCGGTCATGTCCGATGTAACAAATATATCTGTCTTATCTACTTTGCTAATGTTCTGGAAAGAACATAACACCACAATGTGTAAGTAGATCATATCATAGATTGGCAAGTCAGTGTAAATCCTGTGAACTGACTAATCTTAGGACTAACTTATTTTGAACATATAATCATATTTATATTCCACTGTGATTACGTCACTATAAATACGATTAGCTATATGCTCGGGATTTAATAGAAGTTTATATTAAACAAATAATCATGAAAATAAAACATGTTAGCAAAGTGATTGACCAAGTCAAAAAATGATTTCTATTCTTTTATTGATAATAAAATGAAATTACAAAGAATTTTAGTTTTAATTAGGGCATAAAACTCCAACAAACTCCCACTTGCACTAATTGAAACTAATGCCTTAATTCTACTAATCTCATTTCCTTGATATGCTCATCAAATGTAGCTTCTGGTAGTGTCTTTGTAAATGGATCTGCAAGATATTCTTCAGTTGCAATCTTCATAACCTTCACATCTCCCCTGGCCACATATTCTATAATAATGTGATACTTCCTTTCTATATGCTTACTCCTCTTGTGACTATGAGGTTCTTTCGAGTTGGCTATCGCTCCTTTATTGTCACAAAACAACACAAGCGGTTTATCAATTTCTGGAATAACACCAAGACCCGAATAGAACTTCTTTAACCAGACTATTTTCTTAGTTGCTTCTGACGCGGCTATGTACTTAGCCTCCATGGTGGAATCTGAGATTGTAGACTACTTTACGCTTCTCCAAATCACAGCTCCACCTCCAAGAGTAAACACCATTCAAGAAGTAGACTTCCCGTCATCGACATCAGTTTGAAAATCTGAATCGGTGTAGCCTACAAGGTTCAAAACACAACCCTTGTAGACTAACATATAATCCCTTGTCCGCCTTAAATACTTCAGAATATGCTTAACTGCTATCCAATGTTCTGGTCCTTGGTTTGACTGATACCTGCTCACTACTCCCACTGCATAGCAGATATCTGGTCTAGTACACAACATGGCATACATCAGACTTCCAACTGCAGATGCGTAAGGAACTTTTCTCATTGCATCTTCCTCTTCAGGAGTCAAGGGAGACTGCTTCTTTGAAAGATGAATTCCATGGCGGGACGGTAGACGCCCTTTCTTGGAATTTGTCATTGAGAAACATTCAAGCACTTTATCAATGTAAGCTACTTGAGATAGAGCTAAAAGTTTATTCTTTCTATCCCTGATGATCTGGATACCTAGAACATAACTTGCTTTCACCCAAATCCTTCATCTGGAATTGAGTGCTCAGCCAATTCTTCACATCTGATAATTTCTTAACATTGTTTCCAATGAGCAAGATATCATCTACATAAAGAACCAGGAATACCACTATTTGATTTACCTTCAGTTGGTAAACACTGGGCTCATCAATATTTTGTTCAAAGCCATAGGTTTTGATTATTTCATCAAACCTAAGATTCCAGGAACGAGAAGCTTGCTTAAGTCCATAAATGGACCTATTCAACTGGCAAACTTTTCCTTCTTGTCTAGCTACTTTAAATCCTTCTGGCTGATCCATATAAATGACTTCGTCAAGCTTTCCATTAAGAAAAGTTGTCTTGACATCCATTTGCCAGATCTCATAGTCGAGAGTGGCTGCTTGGATAGGAGGATGAGAATGGACTTGAGCATGGCAACCAGACTAAAAGTTTTCTCATAGTCCACGCCTTCTCTTTGGGTATAACCACTAATCGAGCTTTATAAGTCTCGATATTTCCATCAACACCTCATTTGTTCTTGTAGATCCACTTGCAGCCAATGGCCCTAAAGTCACTAGGTGATTCAACAAGATCTCAGACGGAGTTTGAGTACATGGACTCCATTTCCTGTTTCATGGCTTCGAGCCATAGTTCCTTTTCAAGGCTAGTCATTGCCTGTTTGAAAGATAACGGACCATCATCACTAGTGTCACCAACAACCATATTGGTTTCACCATCCAAACCATAGCGAACTGGGTTCCTAGAAACCCTCCCACTATGACGAGGCTCTGTGACAGTTTTCTCAGGAACAGTGGTACTTTCTTCATTTAAATCGACTTACGTCGGTTGTACATGAAGAGTGGGAATTTCATCATCAACTCGCGTTGATGACGATGGAACATTGGTTGGAGTCAATTCTTTAACCATCTCCTCTAAAACTACTTTGCTGCGAGGTTTAAATTTCTGGACATAGTCATTTTCCAGAAAAGTAGCATTTGTAGAAGTAAACACTTTCTTTTCTGAATGACTATAGAAAAGTCCACCCCGAGTACCTTTAGGATAGCCAAAAAACATGTAAAATTCAGTTCGCGTTTCTATCTTTCCTTCCTTTTTCCTCACAATATGGGCAGGACACCCCCCCCCCCCAGATTCTATAATGGTGTAAACTAGGTTCACGACCATTCCAGCGTTCTAAAGGTGTTTTGGGGATTGATTTAGACGGCACGACATTGAGAATGTCATTCGCGGTTTCAATTGCATGTCCCCAGAATGAAGTTGGTAAAGTTGAATAACTAAGCATGCAGCTAACCATTTCCAATAAAGTTCTGTTCCGGCATTCCGCTACACCATTTTGTTGCAGAGTACCTGGGGCAATAAGTTGCGATAAAATCCCAAGTTCAGTTAAATGATCTTGGAACTGCATATCCAAATATTCTCCACCCCTATAAGATCGCAAGATCAATAACGTTTTACCTAATTGGTTCTGAGCCATTGCTAGGAATTCCTGAAACTTTGAAAATGTTTCTAATTTCCTATGCATTAGGTAAAGACATGAGTATCTAGAGTAATCGTCAATGAAAGTGACGAAATACTCAAAACCACCCCTGGCTTGTACATTCAAATGTCCACAAACATTTGAATGAACAAGTCCAAGTGGTTCTTTGGCCCTATCACCCTTTGTAGAGAATGGACACTTGGTCAGTTTGCCTTCTAGACAAGATTCATAGACAAGTAATTCACCTAAGGTGAGTTCCCCCAAAGGTCCAACCTTTGTAAGTCTTTGAATCCTATCATAGACAATGTGACCAAGTCTCAAGTGCCATAAATACGTCATATTATCATTATCGGTCTTTTGACGTTTATTGGTCCTAGGTTTATCTACTTTGAATAAATCATTGTTAAGAGCGAGGGGTTCGTTAGGTCGCATAATATAAAGCCTATTTTCCAAACATGCAATACACAATTGTTATCCATTGAAAGAAATAGATATATTAGAACTTGTGAAAGTCATAACAAATTCTTCTAATTGCAACATGGAAACGGAAATTAAATTTCTACTAAAATCCGGAATAAATAATACATCATTTAAAATTAAAAATTTATTTCTGAACTTCAGACGAGCTCTTCCTCTAGCTTGGACCGCAACGAACGCTCCATTCCCAACTCTAGGCTTTAAGCCGCCTTCGTCCACTACCTCTCACGATTCAAGAAGTTGTAAAGAGTTACAATCATGGTTAGTAGATCCAGAATTAATAATCCAAACGGATTATCATTCTCTAAAACACATGTTTCCAAGATAAATGAACTATAATCATTACCTTTGTCTTTAGCTGCTAGAAACTTGGGGCAATCCTGTTTCCAATGCCCCTTCTCTTTGCAGTAAAAACACTTACCTTTACCTTTCTTGTTTTTCTTGTTCTTCCCCTTAGGCGTTTGTGCACTAGGTTGTGCACTCGTCTTTGCAGCATTTGCAGGCTTAGGGTTGTTGTTTTATCCACCTTCCCTCTTATATCTAGCTTTCGAAGACGAAGCTTGGTTAGCTTCAGCCTTAGCTGGATCAGCAGCAATAGCAGTAGTCTTATTTCTCCTCCTTTACTAGGTCCACCCATGAAAATCTCAAAAATTTGAAGCTCGTTCATGAGCTGTGTCAGACCATAGTTGAGTTGATCATGAACTTGTGGACACGATGCCATCCGAGAATTTACGGTCCCATTACGAATGTGCGGAGACAGTGCTATCCATGCATTTACGGTGTTATCACGAGCATTGACGGTGCCATCACGAACGTGCAAACACGTTGCTCATTCTGGGGATTCCTCAATCATTACGAAAACCGGAGTTGTCACCAATCAACTCTATGTTGATGTTCTTCTTCCAATTAAGGAAGTTTTCTCCAGTGAATTTCTCCATCGAAAGTTGAGAAAGGATGGGAGTTGACACAGACACTACTTAACTTAAAACTAAATATTACCAATAAAATAGAAATTAATCACATTTGCTCAATAAAACTTCTATTCACACAAATTTCAAGAAATAACACAACATATACCAAAATATGTAAGATATGAGAAAAAATACCAAAAACAATCATATATCTAATTCTTTAGGTTTTTAACTAATCTATGATATCCTTGTCCCGGTTGGCAAGAGTAAAAAACACCACTAGTTAAATAGAGTTGTAAATTCATTTAATAATGGACACCACTATTATTTTATGAGCTAAACCCACGGTTTCGATAATCATAGATTTAGTCCTAGTAGTCACCGTAGGGGTGAGTCTAGTAGAATTTGACCTGTAATTGTCTATCTTTCGAGATCTAACCTTGTCAAAATAACTAATGAACACCTTCCGTAGGGGGACGAATCAAAGCGTCTCGAGGCCCCATTAAGCTATTGACTATGTTAAACCAACAATGAAGATCGAATAAAAATCTTAAAATAAGCTCATTATTAAACTTAAAAATAGTATTTTATTATTTATTTTTAGAAAATTAATGACTATGGTTCTCCAAAAAATTGAAAAATATTAAATTTTCAAAACCAAAGTCCTATAATTTCCTATTAATTCTAAAGAGTCACATTGAAACAAATTCAATTAATTTAGAATTAATTTGTTGCTAATCAATATTTAGGTTTAACTAATAAATGAATCTATACAATTAAGTCAAACTTAGGTAAATGGGTCTTAACAATTGGACTTGTATGGAGGAGGGTTAGGTCTAGTATGTCGTTCCCACTACAAAGGCCCCCAATCTTCCATACAAGGTCCAAAAGACAGGAATTTAAACCATCGTTTTATTAATTGTTATTAATTGATTAGGCCCACTATAGTCATGCAAAGCAAATGGTCTTTCACAAGTGGAATCACCCACAAGAGAGGAATTTAAACTTTACATTTTCTAATGGGCCCAAATAAAACCTATCATTTTATGAATATTTTATTTGGTAAAAGCCATATATCTAACAAACATATGGGCCACTACATGCATCTAAGCCCAATTGCAAAAATATCACATATAGTGCAAACAGACGTGTTATAATTGGAAGGGCCTAATCATGTTACTATATGAGCAATTCTATAAATTTATGCAAAAATACCACAATTTATTTCATTTGCAAAAATACCACAATTAATTATCTAGAATTTATCAAAAAAATTCAAATTAATTAAATGTTTACAAAAATAAGTCAATTTAAATGAAATTTATCAACAATTAACAATAGTTCATTTAAATTTCATTTATCAACAATCAACAATAGTTGTGTTGTTACTACTATAACTAATATTTTAACCATTTAATATACATATATATATATAAATAGTTATAACAACCCTAACAGCTAAACAAATTCAAATATCCATGAAAATATCTAACTGACAAATTTCAAATAATTTAAATATTAAAAACTATAGAATAAACAAATATTTATATTTTCAAATAAAGATTTAATAAAAATATCAAGAATTTAAAAGAAAATATCTTAAATATCTGATATCTTAATTCTAATATTTTAATATATTAAAAGATTTAAAATTAAGTTGTTAGTCTATTTTTAAATTTTAATTTGAATCTTTGTAGAAAATATCTAATTATTTAAATCTCAACTAACAAAAAATATCTTATTTAAAAAAAAATTAAATACAAAAACAAATCTGATATTTTTGGCTTTGATTATAAATAATTTATTTTCATAATTTTTTTTTTAAAAAAACCCGATGAATAGTACATGGTACTGTTTATCGCGTGTGTGCGCGCGCGCATGGGCAGCCAAGCCAAAAAATTTCCAAAAAAAAATTTTGAGCAATTTTTCAAACCAAAACTATTTTATAATTAATTTTTAACATGTTTTACACATAATAAAGCATATATAAAAATTAATAGCATAGAAAACACAACAAAATAACCTAAAAATTGCTAATAATCACATACAATCAATATACTTCATAAAAACATGAAAATCCATCCAATTATTCAAACACATCAAATAATCCAATTTTAAACATGTTCATGCATGAAAATAAAGATTATCAAAAGCTCTATAACACATGATTCCAAGATAAATGAACTATAATCATTACTTTTGTTTTTAGCTACTAGAAACTTAGGGCAATCCTATTTCCAATGCCCCTACTCTTTGCAGTGAAAACACTTACCTTTACCTTTCTTGTTTTTCTTGTTCTTCCTAGGAGTCTGTGCACTCGTCTTTGCAGCCTTTGCAGGCTTGGGGTTGTTGTTTTGTCCATTCTTCCTCTTGTTTCCACCTTTCGAAGACGAAGTTTGGTTAGCTTCAGTCTTAGCTGGATCAGCAGCAACAACATTAGTCTTATTTTCTCCTCCTTTACTAGGTCCTACCCATGATAGGCTCAAAAATCTGAAGCTCGTTCATGAGATGCGTCAAACTATAGTTGAGTTGATTACGAACGTGCACACACAGTGCCATCCAAGCATTCACAGTGTCATCACGTATGTGCGGAGATGGTGATATCCAAGCATTTACGGTGCCATCACGAACATGCAGACACAATGCTCGTTTCGGGGATTCCTCAATCATGACGAACTCAGAGTTGTTACCAATCAACTCTATGTTGATATTTTGCTTCCAATTAATGAAGTTTTTTTCAGTGAGTTTCTCCATCGAAAGTTGAGAAAGGATGGGAGTAGACACTACTTAACTTAAAACTACAAATTACCAATAAAATAGAAATCAATCACATTTTCTCAATAAAACTCCTATTCACAAAAATTTCAAGAAATAACACAACATATACAAAAAATATGTAAGATATGAGAAAAAAAACCAAAAACAATCATATCTCTATTTCTTTAGGTTTTAACTAATCTATGATATCCTTGTCCCGATTGACGAGAGTAAAAAAAATACCACTAGTTAAATAGAGTTGTAAACTCATTTAATAATAGACACCACTATTAACAACCTACTATTCGATCAAAATAAGAAAACAAAATCTCTTATTTTATGAGCTAGACCCATGGTTTCGATAATCATAGATTTAGTCCTAGTAGTCACCGTAGGGGTGAGTTTAGTAGAATTTGACCTATAATTATCTATCTTTCGAGATCTAACCTTGTCAATAGCTAATGAACACCTTCCGTAGGGGGACGAATCAAAGCGCCTCGAGGCCCCATCAAGCTATTGACTATGTTAAACCAATAGTAGAGATCGAATAAAAATCTTAAAATAAGCTCATTATTAAAATTAAAAAATAATATTTTTATTATTTATTTTTAGAAAATTAATGACTATGGTTCTCCCAAAAATTGAAAAAGATTAAATTTTTACAACCAAAGTCCTATAATTTTCTATTAATTCTAAGTGTCACATTGAAACAAATTCAATTAATTTAGAATTAATTTGTTGCTAATCAATATTTAGGTTTAACTAATATAATAAACCTATACAATTAAGTCCAACTTAGGTAAATGGGCCTTAACAATTGGACTTGTATGGAGGAGGACTGGGTCCAGTATGTCGTTCCCACTACAAAGGCCCTTAATCTTCCATACAAGGTCCAAACGATAGGAATTTAAACTTTCGTTTTATTAATTGTTATTCATTGATTAGGCCCACTAGAGTCATGCAAAGCAAATGGTCTTTCACAAGTGGAATCACCCACAAGAGAGGAATTTAAACTTTACATTTTCTAATGGGCCTAAATAAAACCTATCATTTTATGAATATTTTATTTGGCGAAAACCATATATCTAACAAACATATGGGCCACTACATGTATCTAAGCCCAATTGCAAAAATACCACTGTAACGACCCAAAATCACTAATTTGGCTTAAGAGCCTTGATTAGTGTGCCGGGAGGGCATAATTAGTTTGTGCGTGAATTTATTAGTTTAATGCATGATTTTATGATAAGCATGCTTGTATGATTATATGTTATATTTGTGAGAACCACATTATTATGTGGGTAAATCTGCAGCATGCGACTTAAGGCGATCCTAGGGAGCTAGTTAGCAGGAAAGTCACAACGGGGCCTAATATTTGACTTGAGGCAAGTCAAGGGGGTATTTCATGTACTAGATGATTATTTGGGTTATCGGGTCATGGAAATAAATAATTGGAGATATATTTGAGGTTAGGAAGTTTAGGCGGGAATATTGGGGAATTTTACCATTTTTCCATCGGGGACGTTTCCGGTACCCCGACCCTCGAGATTGGTTTAATCGCTTGAGGATAGATAGATAGATAAAACTTAGAAAATAGTGGAAGCTCAAGGAACCGACCCTTTCCTTTCTCTCTCCTCCTCTATTCTTCTCTCTCAAGGAAATCACTGAAAACTAAGGGGATTTGGCTAGGAATTCAGAGGTTTGAGCTGAGGAATTGGAGGATTAACTCAGTGGAAGCTAGGGAATCAAACTAGAAACTAAGGTAAGCACTGAATGTCATTTTGATTAGTTGATTATGAGGTTTTTGGGCTAAAATCTAAGAGTTCTTAGGTTCTTAATTTCAAGGTTGAATTAAGGCAGAAAGCTTGGGAGTTAGCTCAGAATTTGCTTAGAGAAGTGGTTCTGCAGTGGAGGTAAGCTTGAATTTATGATCTAATGGTTGAATTCTGGTGTTTCATGGCTGGTTTTTATGTTCTTGAGCTTTTGGGTTTCAGAAATTAAAATGGGATTTTAATGAGTTTCTAAGCTAGGTTTTTGCTGGATTATGTTGCTAGAATCATGTTAGAAGTTTTGTGATCAATAGGTTTTGGAATTAGGATGGTTTTGAGCAAGGTTAGGATGTTAAAAATTGTGGATTTTTTGGGCACGAGGGGCTGGGCCGCGGCTCTGTTCTAGAGTGTCACGGCCCTGCGGAGCAAAGAAGAGCCAAGGAGGCTCTGTGGTAGGGAAGCGCCGCGGCGCCACAGGGCAGGGCCACGGCGCGTGTCTGCAACCAGAGAGGCCTAGCCTCTGTTTTAGGGGGTGGGCCGCAGCGGAGGATTTTAGGGCAGCAGCCCTTAAGGGCATTTTTGGTTATTTGAAGGTTTTAAGCGCGGGAACCTAAGCGAGGGTGCTCGGGATCGATTCCACCACCGTGCTTGGTGGAATTCGATGTCCCAGAAGCTAGAACTTCACCCAGAAACCTTCATTCAAATATTAATGGAATCCCTTATCTTGGTTGTGACTAGGTAAAAGCTAAGGCTCAGGAGACGGATCGTGCTCAAGGGGCATTTCTCGTAATCGAAGCTTTTGGAAATTAAAGGTAAGAAAGTTGCACCCGGTTGTGGATTCATAATGGGACTAAGGGTTCCCTGTTTTGTATGCTTTACAGAGGATGGTATCATGCCATGTAAAAAGTGTTAGGAAAAAATAGATTGCCTCAATGGAAATGGTAAGAAAATACAACTCTATGCAATATATTACAAATAACTAATGATTGATTAAAAGGAGAGTTACAGCTCTATAACTGAAAATACAAATAAAAGGAGAAGGAGATTTAGGATGATAGAAATAGAAAGTACAACTCTATTACAAAAGATACAAATAAACTAGAAGTGTTTGAACAAAGGAAATAATAGGATTACCACTCTTAAACAAAAGTACAAGTAAATAGAACAAGAAGAAAAAAATGAAAAGCAATAGAAGAAAACAAGAACAAGAACAAAAACAATAAACTCTCACTCACACAACCAAAGTGAAGAGTGTTGGGGATCACCAACTTGAACAAGGTTTGAAACCTTTGTCCAAAAGCTTATTTCCCCCTAACTCAAGCACTAAGGGATCTCTCAAAGATATTGGAAATGCTTTATGGAATTATCAAGCCTCAAGGTGTTTCTAGCCAAGTGCTCTAATGGATAGAAAAATGTTGTGTCTTTCAAGTGAGCAATAGGCTCCTATTTATAGAGTTTAGAGACACCCTTTGAATTTCAAATTCCACCAACCCATATGGCTATTGCCAATGTTTAATTGGATTAATATGGAATTAAAAATGAGATTTGGGAGTTATTTGGGTTTCTGGAACCGTTCAACACTTTTGGAAAAAACTGAAAAAATGGCATAAAATGCAGCTGTGGTCGCGGCCAGGGACATCAATGGCCGCGGCCACTACTTTCTGTCCCCCAGGCTGCGGCCACCATCATTCAGTGGTCGCGCCCACAGCCCAGTTTCAGTACTTGAAAATGTGCTATTTTTCTAAACGATTCCTAATATTGAGGTTAAAATCATATCTCTAACAGTCATTTCTCAAATGGCTTTATGAAATTCATCTCAATATTGTGTAACAACAAATTTACACAATAAAGGGTAATATTTGGAAGTTACAAATTTGTAACACCAAATATGTTACATTATTTGGATATGTCTCATATATCTAAATATTGTAACTCTCTATTATATGTTACAATATGTGACACTCTTTGCCACATTTATTTAATCTAAAACATTATATTATAATATAATATAATATTACATTATATTATAAAATAACATAACATTCCCCCACTAGATTAAATAGTTATCTATTGTAACACTTATTTAATCAATCATTATATTTTAAAATATAACATATCCCCCACTTGATTAAATAAGAACTCTCTCTTATAGGAGTCATTGCATTAGTGCATGAAGTAAAGTGTTTTCAACTTGAACTTTACTATAGTGTAATTATCACAAAATTTGTCAAAAATTTGGTTGCACTAGGCATTGAACCATCTTTTCATGATAACAAATCGGTGATAACACACACACCTTTGCGATGTTCACTTGAGACCTCTATGTCTCGCTTTGCACCGTTAATGGCCATGTGCACTTTCCATTCCTGGACGTTCTTGAGAATACTCCCAATTCTCATGAGAGGCGGCACCACCCCTAGGTCCATATAGGTAGAATTCTTACAGTATTTTGTTACCAAAAATACTTGTCTTTACAAGACTGAATTATATTAAAAAAACCTTTCGGTTTTAACCCTCAACTTGGTAACACACAAGTACTCAATATCTCATATGAGACTTGTTTTGAGTACAACTAATATTCATTTGGTTGACTTGTTGTTACCTATTGAACCTAACACTAGTTGAATAACATCAACTAGTGTTAAGTTAGGTTACCATCAATCGTGAATCTCTTTAGGGAGTTTAAGTCCCATCCCTCGAGATGATGCAGCCACTAAATCCCTCGTTAGTGGCTTAGTGAAAGGATCCGCCAGATTTTTACTTGTTCTCACATAGAATATTGAGATGACTCCTCTTTGAATCAATTCTCTTACATATCCATGTCTTAGACTAATATGTCTAGACTTCCCATTATACACTCCGTTGTATGCCCTAGCCAATGTCGCTTGGCTATCACAATGTATCGATATAGTAGATACATTCTCTTTGATTAGGGGAATCTCTATCAACAGATCCCTTAACCATTCGGCCTCTTTGCTAGTAGCAGCTAGAGCTATGAACTCTGCTTCCATAGTGGAATGAGATATAAATGTTTGTTTCTTGGAACCCCAAGAAATTGCACCTCCACCAAGTGTAAATACCAAACCAGTTGTGGACAAGTTGTCCCCAAGATTGGATATCCAACTTGCATCTGTATATCCTTCTAAAATCGAAGGAAATTTGGAGTAGTGAAGGCTTAATCCTTTGGTTTTCTTGAGATAACCTAGGACTCTTCCAATTGCCTTCCAGTGATCCACACTTGGATTACTTATAAACCTACTATTCCTTCATTCTTCTCTAGTTTTACACTATGATTGAATGGAGTATTGGCATCTTTAACCTTGAGATGGTTAAATTTGTTCAATACTTTCTCAACATAGTGGGCTTGCCCTAACGCAAAACCCCCACTATGTTTCTTTACTTTGATACCAAGTATGGTGTCAACTTCTCCAAGATCTTTTATCTTGAAGGTTGATGATAGAAACCTCTTCGTTTCTTCTATCCCTTTCATGCTATTACTTAAAATAAGCATGTCATCCACATATAAGCAAACAATGATCACATATCCCTTACAAGTATTGGAATACAAACACTTGTCTCCATTGTTATGTGTAAACCCATTAGACATGATGGCTTGATCAAATTTATCATGCCATTGCTTAGGAGCTTGTTTCAATCCATATAAGGATTTTACAAGTCTACAGACTTTATGTTCATATTTTGGTAAGACAAACCCTTCGGTTTGTTCCATATAGACCTCCTCATTGAGGTCACCATTGAGGAATGCCATTTTGACATCCATTTGATGAACATACAAGTTGTGTATAGAAGTTAAAGCGAACAAAATTCTTATAGAAGTTGTTCTTGCAACAGGCGCATAAGTATCAAAATAATCGATACCCTTTTTTTGCCTAAACCCTTTAGCTACTAATCTAGCTTTAAACATTTGGATACTGCCGTCAGTGTGGTATTTTCTCCTAAATACCCACTTACACCCAATTGGCTTAGACCCTGGTGGGAGGTCTACCAATTCCCAAGTGTTATTGGAAAGAATGGAATCCATCTCATCATTGATGGCTTCTTTCCAAAATGCACTATCTCTCGATTGCATAGCTTCTCTATAAGTCTTAGGATCATCCTCAATGAGAAGTACAATAGGAATTTTCCTAAAACTTCCTCTCTATTTCCTTCTACCATGTAGAATGAAATTCATTGAGAATCTATCTCATCCACTACTAGACTTTTATGATTTTTAAGCCTTTGACTTCTTCTAGGTTCAAAGGGTTGCTTTACATCCTTTTCAGAATTCTCCTCTTGAGAATCAACTTTAGATGTAGAAGCTTGAGAATTGTTCTCATATAACAAATTCTCCTTTCGAGATGTTGAAGCTTGAGAATTGTTTTCACATAACATATTCTCAAAAAATTCAACTTCTCTAGATTCAATCACAATATTAAACTCTAAGACTAATAGCCTATAAGCTTTACTATTGTTGGCATAACCAACAAAAGCACACTTTATGGCTCTTGAACCTAACTTTGTTCTATTAGGTTCGTTTTTTTTGCAATATGCAAGATACCCCCACACTTTGAAGTACCCTATGTTGGGTTTTCTTCCTTTCCATAACTCATATGGAGATATCTCATTTTTCTTCATCGGTATTTGATTAAGAATGTGACAAGCGGTTAAAAGCGCTTCACCCCATAAGTTGAAGTTCAACTTAGAAAACACCAACATAGAATTTATCATCTCTAGATAAGTCATATTTTTCCTTTCGGCAACACCATTGTGTTGTGGTGTATAAGGTGTAGTGCACTCATGAATTATACCATTTTCTTCACAAAATTTATTAAATTCATTAGAGAAGTACTCTCCTCCTCTATCACTTCTTAGCACCTTAATCTTTTTATTTAGTTGATTTTCAACTTCTAATTTATACAATTTAAAAGCATCAAAAGTTTCATCTTTATGTTTTAAAAGAAACACATAGGTATATCTACTAAAATAATCTATAAAAGTAATAAAATACATTTTACCACCTCTAGTTAAAACACCATTTAATTCACAAAGATCACTATGGATTAAATCTAGTAAATTAGATGATCTTTCTACACTAGGAAATGGTTTCTTAATCATTTTTGCCTTAACACAAGTTTCACATTTACCATAGTTTTTAATATTGCATGCAATCATACCACATTTAAATACTCTTTTCATGGTTGAAAAATCTATATGCGATAGTCTAATATGCCACAAAAATAAAGAATCATACTCAACAATATAGGCGAAATTAGCATTTTTATTGATAACATTGAAAGTTACATCATTGGTGCACAATTTAACCATACCCTCACAAGAGTACCCCTTTCCCAAAAATACATTTGATTTGGTAAGTATAAGTTTACCGGACTAAAAAACGGCTTTAATTCCGGGCTTGCCAAGTAAATCACCACTTACCAAGTTTCTACTCATTTCGGGAACATAAAGTACATTCACTAATGTAACTTTCTTGCCGGAGGTGAAAAAGACTTCAATGGTACCTTTGCCAAGTACCTTGGATTTGCCCTCATTGCCCATTTGAATCTCATGGTTGCCCTTTGACTCTTCAAAGGTCTTGAACAATGATTTTTCATAGGTGATATGGACAGTGGCACATCTATCATACCACCATCCTTTCACCTTGCCTTGGACCGCATTCACCTCACTAAGGGTAGCAACTATTTTTTCCTCTTGAGTTGTGTTCACCTTAGGTCCTTGTTGGTCTTTTCTATGCCTACACTCTCTAGCATAGTGACCCTTTTTCCCACACACAAAGAAAGGACCTTTCTCGTCCTTAAACTTGTTTGGGTTGGTTTTTAGACCCAAAGGTTTCTCGTTACCCTTTTTCCCTTTGTTTTTGGGATGTTTTGGTTGACACCGCATTTGCTTTGGAAGTCTCTCCATTAGACCCCTCCACAAGTTTATCTCTACATATCGATTCCTCTTCGATTCAAATATGCTTTTGGATTTCCTCCAAAGAATAGTCCTCATTTTATGAAGGACTCTTTTCCTATAGCTCTTCCAAGTTGGTGGAAATTTAGCCACTATAGCACCAACTTGAAAGGCCTCGGGAAGCTCAATCTTTAAAACTTTCAGTTTGTTAACAATAATTTGCAATTCATGAATTTGAGGAAGTATAGGTTTATCACCAAAAAATTTGAAATCGAAGTATTGAGATATCAAAAACTTTTTGGCACCTTTCTCTTCCGCCTTGAACTTTTTCTCAAGTGCATCCCATATCTCCTTTGCCGATTTGGTCTCAGTGTAGAGGTCATAGAGCCTATTGGATAGGGCATTGAGGATATGACCCCTACAAAGGAGATTGTCCTCCTCCCCCTTCCTTCTTTTCTCCACCTCCTCGGGAGTGTCCTTGTCGGATGGTGTTGGGAGAGGTTCTAGAGTGGATTCTAGGATGTAGGCGATTTTGAGAGTGGTCAAAAGGAATCTCACCTTGTCTTGCCACCTAGTGAAATTGGACCCATCAAACCTATCCAACCTCACTAGGTCTTGATTCATGATTTTGATGGTCTCACCTTCCATTGAAACAAACAAAGGAGTAAGCTTTTGAATGTTAGGAAAACATAGATTGCCTCAATGGAAATGGTAAGAAAATACAACTCTATGAAATATATTACAAATAAATAATGATTGATTAAAAGGAGTGTTACAACTCTATAGCTGAAAATACAAATAAAAGGAGAAGGAGATGTAAGATGATAGAAATAGAAAGTACAACTCTATTACAAAAGATACAAATAAACTAGAAGTGTTTGAACAAAGAAAATAAAAGGATTACAACTCTTAAACAAAAGTACAAGTAAATAGAACAAGAAGAAAAGCAATAGAAGAAAATAAGAACAAGAACAAAAACAATAAACTCTCACTCACACAACCAAAGTGAAGAGTGTTGGGGATCACCAACTTGAACAAGGTTTGAAACCTTTGTCCAAAAGCTTATTTCCCCCTAACTCAAGCACTAAGGGATCTCTCACAGATATTGGAAATGCTTTCTGGAATTATCAAGTCTCAAGGTATTTCTAGCCAAGTGCTCTAATGGATAGAAAAATGTTGTGTCTTTCTAGTGAGCTATAGGCTCCTATTTATAGAGTTTAGAGACACCCTTTGAATTTCAAATTCCACCAACCCCCATGGCTGTTACCAATGTTTAATTGGATTAATATTGAATTAAAAATGAGATTTGGGAGTTATTTGGGTTTTTGGAACCGTTCAACACTTTTGGAAAAAACTGAAAAAATGGCCTGAAATGCACCTGTGGCCACGCCCAGGGACATCAGTGGCCGCGGCCACTGCTTTCTGTCCCCCAGGCCGCGGTCACCATCATTCAGTGGCTGCGGCCACAGCCTAGTTTCAGCACTCGAAAATGTGTTATTTTTCCAAACGGTTCCAAACCCTCCCAAATGATTTTGTAACCCCCAAAACACATTATTGGGGTTAAAATCATATCTCTAACAGCCATTTCTCAAATGGCTGTATGAAATTCATCTCAATATTGTGTAACAACAAATTTACACAATAAAGGGTAATATTTGGAAGTTACAAATTTGTAACACCAAATATGTTACATTATTTGGATATGTCTCATATATCTAAATATTGTAACTCTCTATTATATGTTACAATATGTGACACTCTTTGTCACATTTATTTAATCTAAAACATTATATTATAATATAATATAATATTACATTATATTATATTATAAAAGAATATAACAAAAAGTGGGCAATCGGCCTAAGAGTGCCGGAGTTTACATTAGCGCACAGGGCGCGGCTCAGCCACTGGTAGCTGAGGACAGCTTATTATACATTGAGCTTAGTTTAAGCGGGTCGGAGTCAGTGGGGTAAACAGAGGGTGCGACCTAAGGGTGCCAACCCTATTTATTGTGTGATCTAGTTGTTATGGTTGATTGTTGAATATGATATGCTGAATGGCTAAGTGATAGCTTGTGAATTCATGTTTATGTCAATGAGTTATATGTTTATTAGAGATTGCAAAATGTTTAAACACGTTTAAAGAGTTTATGATTATTATCAGTACTCGTGTTATGATATTACGCTTTCTTGCTGGGCCTTGGCTCACGGGTGCTTCATGGTGCAGGTAAAGGCAAGGGCAAGCTTGACCAACCCTGATTTGGAGAGCTCTGGGAGCGAAATGTACATGAATAGCTGCTCAGCCGCTACGGTTGAGGGGTGACAGGGATAGGAGAACCATAAACATCTGTTTTTCCTTTATAATGGCTAGTGGTTGTTTGTACATTGGAAATTTTGTAAACAGACTTTTAAATGTTGTTTCTTTTGGGATCCCATGTATAAAATGTTTAATTATATGAAATGTATCTCTTGAGGCCAAAACCCTTTTAACCCTAGCTCATTCATGATTTCAATAGCGCATTTTTAACTAAATGACTTGATTAGCAAGTCCTGCACCTTTATAAATACACAGTGTAGCGGTCTTGGCTATCCAAGGCATTACAACTTGGTATCAGAGTGTCCCATGTTTAAGGGTTTCTGAAGACCAGCTGGACATGTACATTCGCTACTAGAGACAAGCTCGATTCAGGGTTTGGTAATGTGTATATATGCTTATATGCTTGTATGCTTGGGATGAATTATGAATGTTGTTATTTGTTGGATTAATAGGAAGCATGAGATACTGATAGCGCTTGGCCCTTGACTGCTGTGTGATAATATTAAAGCCTGTTTATTAGCATTGCTATGCATGGGAATGAATGTCTGAATGATTAGCTTCGTATTGTGTATGGATGGATGTCTATATCTTAACTGTTGTGTGGTGATGTTGGGGCATGTTTATTAGTAATGCCGGTGCATGGGGATAAATGTCTATATATTGATTGCTTGTGATTGGTTATGTTCCTCTGGGGATTTTGGAGAAGCTTTTACCCTGTCATCATGGTCTAATTGCCGAGTCGTTGATTGCAGATTGACTTGGATAGTTATGCGTCCAAGAAAATCTACGCGACTTGTCGGCACTAGGTCTAGGACCGGAGGTGATGACTAGGGCCAGATTCCTCCGCTAGTCCCTGAGAACTGGCAACAACTTATGGCAGATATGTAAGCGCGATTACAGAGCCAAGATGAACAGATTCGTCTGTTGCGACAGCAGGCTACATCAAGGAGTACTGCCCCTATTGTACCACTTGCAGTGGTACCAGTTGTACAGCCAGGAAAGGTTGGGAACAGGTGGGAGCCGTTATATGAGCAGTTCAAAAAGCAGCAGCCCCCAATCTTTGAGAGAGGACCTGATCCACTGAAGGCTGAGCAATGGTTGACTATGATTACTATTATTCTAGATTTTATGAGGATAGAGGGACATGACAGAGTGGCCTGTGCCACATATATGTTGAGAGAGGACGCTTGCATCTGGTGGGAAGTGGCCTCACAGACCAGGGACGTCACTGCTTTGAGTTGGGAAGGATTTAAAGACTTGTTCAGCTAGAAATACTACAATGTAGCCATCCGGGCAGAAAAAGTTAATGAGTTTGTGGGTTTGGTGCAGGGCAACATGACAGTTACTGAGTATGCCCTGAAGTTTGACAGACTCGCAAAATTTGCACCAGACCTTGTGCCTACAAATGCAGCTAGGCAAGACAGGTTTATTCGAGGGCTTAATGCTATGATAGCCCGGGATGTTAGGATCACAACGGTACCTGGGGGAACAACTTATGCCCAGGCCGTTGAGGAAGCGGAGAACAAGATTTGGAAGGAAAGTGCAGGCGTGAGGGTCGTAGGGTGGTGCCTCCTTATTTTGGGTCAAGTAGGAGCAGAGGCCCTAGTGATTTTAAGAGAAGGACCCCTGACACTTCAACCACTGCTCGTCCTGATAGGAGGGGTCGGGGTGGTCAGGGTGGCCGTCAGGGTGGCAACGAGGCGTGGCGAACCTATCTGGAGTGCCCGAGGTGTAGAAGATGACATCAGGGTGAATGTCGGGCCAAAGCTTGCTTTGTGTGTGGAATGGTGGGGCATCTCAAGAAGAACTACCCAACAGTGAAGAAAAGGGAAGCAAGAAAGGTGGATAGCTTGACTCCAGCTTGAGTATTCACTTTGAGACAGGCAGAGACCAAGGCTAGTCCCTCGGTGGTGACAGGTCAGCTTTTTAGCGCTGGCTCTCCTTTTACTGTATTGATTGATTCTGGTGCTACACATTCCTTTGTTTCTAGTAAAGTGATTGAAAGACTGTGTAGATCTAGTGAGTATCGGACTGCGGGGTTTGGGACTTTATTGTCTACTGGGGAACTGGTAGTTTCTAGGAGGTGGATGAGGGCACTGCCAGTGATGGTTGATAGTAGGAAGCTTTCATTTGACTTGATTGAGTTAGACATGGAGGATTTTGACCTAATCCTAGGAATGGATTGGCTGGTCAGGTATGGGGCTACCATTGACTGTGGGAAGATGATGGTGACTTTTGAGCCTGAGGGCGAGGATCCTTTTGTCTTCGTGGGTGCGGTATGTGGACCTCGCGTACCCATGATTTCAACATTGAGAGCCAGAGATCTGTTGCCGGTGGATGTATAGGTTTTCTGGCTAGTGTGGTGGACACTACCAGGGTTATGCCAGCAGGGCCGGGGGAGACCAGATTGGTATATGAGTTCTTGGATGTATTTCCTGAGGATCTACCAGGATTGCGGCCGCGCAGGGAGATTCAGTTTGTTATTGAGTTAGCACCGGAGACAAAACCAGTATCAAGAGCACCATATAGGATGGCACCAGCAGAGTTGAAGGAGTTGAAGATACAGTTACAGGAACTTCTGGATTCGGGATTCATCAGGCCTAGTTACTCTCCATGGGGCACTCCAGTTTTGTTTGTTAAAAAGAAGGACGGGACTCTGAGGATGTGTATAGACTACAGGGAATTGAACAAGTTGACCATTAAGAATAAGTATCCTCTACCAAGGATTGATGACTTGTTCGATCAGCTGCAGGGAAAGACGGCATTCTCAAAGATTGTTCTTTGATCTGGTTATCACCAGCTGAGGATCAAGGACGAGGACATACCGAAGACGGCCTTCTGAATGCGGTATGGGCACTATGAGTTCTTGGTCATGTCTTTTGGTTTGACCAATGCCCCGACTGCTTTCATGGATCTGATGAACAGGGTGTTCAAGGACTTCTTGGATCAGTTCATCGTTATCTTCATTGACGACATCTTAGTGTACTCCAGTTCAGAGGCAAAGCATGAGCGACATCTTTGACCGGTCTTATAGAGGTTAAAGGGCATTGGTTATATGCCAAGTTTAAGAAGTGTGAGTTTTGGTTGCCAGAGGTGACTTTTCTTAGGCATATAGTTGGCGTAGAGGGGATTAAGGTGGATCCATCCAAGGTGGAGGCAGTAAGGGATTGGCCGAGGCCAAGGAACGCCTCAGAGGTGCGAAGTTTCCTTGGGTTAGCAGGATATTACAGGCGGTTCATAGAAGGATTCTCGAAGATTGCTTCACCGATGACAGAGTTGACACGAAAGAATCAGAACTTTGTTTGGTCAGAGAAGTGTGAGCGCTGTTTCCAAGAATTGAAGCAACGACTTGTTACTACACCTGTTCTGAGTCTTCCTTCGGAAGAAGGAAAGTTTGTAGTATACTGTGATGCATCGAGGATGGGTTTAGGCTGTGTGTTGATGCAGAATGAGAAGGTTATAGCTTATGCATCACGACAGCTGAAGGAGTATGAACAGCGGTATCCTACCCATGATTTGGAGCTGGCGGCAGTGGTATTCACACTAAAGGTTTGGCGGCATTATCTGTATAGGGAGAAGTGCGAGATATACACTGACCATAAGAGTTTGAAGTATTTCTTCACCCAGAAGGATCTGAACATGAGGCAAAGTCGTTGGTTGGAGTTGGTTAAGGATTATGATTGTGACATTCTTTACCACCCAGGGAAAGCCAATGTTGTGGCAGATGCATTGAGCCGGAGGGGCTCGGGGAAGTTATTTAGCTTTGTCCAGATCTCTAGAGAGTTAGCCGATGAGATGACTAGGGCGAGGATAGAGCTGGTGGTAGGCCGGTTAGCCAATATTACCTTGTAGTCGACCCTGCTAGAGCGAATCAAGGAGGGTCAATTGGTAGACGCACAGCTACAGGAAGTTCGACAGAATGTCTTAGCGGGGGTAGCTAAGGATTATTCTATTTCTGAGGCTGGTATGCTTCAATATCAGGGACGGATTTGTGTTCTAGCAGATGAAGAGATCAGACGAGAGATACTAGATGAGTCTCACACTACGCCGTACTCGCTTCATCCGGGTACCATGAAGATGTATTAGGATCTACGGACATTATACTGGTGGCCCAGGATGAAGAAGGATGTGGTAGAGTATGTGGCCAGATGTTTGACATGTCAGCAGGTGAAAACTGAGCATCAGCGACCAGCATGGCTGCTTTAGCCTTTGGGTATTCCTGAGTGGAAGTGGGAAGACATTACAATGGATTTTTTGGGAGGTCTACCCAGGACAATGGGACTTTGTGACTCGGTGTGGGTAATAGTGGACAGATACACCAAGTCAGCTCATTTTCTGCCAGTGAAGTCAACTTACACAGTGGAATAGTATGCAGAGTTGTATGTGAGGGAGATAGTTCGCCTCCATGGGGTTCCTAAGTCTATTGTATCTGATCGAGACCCTATCTTTACCTCCAAGTTGTGGGGAGCTCTGCAGAGAGCTATGGGGACTCAGTTGAAGTTTAGCACAGCCTTTCATCCTTAGACTGATGGACAGTTTGAGAGAATAATTCAGGTGTTGGAGGATATGCTTAGGGCATGTGTGATTGATTTCGAGGGATCTTGGAGTAAGTATCTCCCGTTGATCGAATTTTCATACAACAACAGTTATCAGTCCACGATTGGAGTGGCTCCTTATGAGATGCTATATGGAAGAAAGTGTAGGTTGCCCATTCATTGGGATGAGATGGGTGAGAGAAAATATTTGGGGCCAGACATGGTTCAGAAGACAAGTGAAGCCATTGAAAAGATTCCAAGTATAGACATGCTTGCTTCACAGAGTAGACAAAAAAGTTACGATGATCCCAAGCATAGGGATGTGGAATTCCAGGTTGGGGACCATGTGTTTCTGTGAGTTTCACCACTACGAGGGGTAAGGAGATTTGGAGTAAAGGGCAAGTTGAGCCCTCAGTTTGTTGGACCTTTCGAGATTCTAGAAATGATTGGACATGTGGCTTACAGGTTGGCCTTGCCACCGTCGTTGTCAAGAGTTCATGATGTATTTTATGTTTCTATGTTGCGGAAGTATGTTTCAGATACAACACATGTACTGAAGTATGAGGACTTAGAATTGCAGACAGATTTGTCCTATGAGGAGCGACCGGTTCATATTTTAGATCAGAAGGATAAAGTTCTACAGAATAAGACGATTCCGTTAGTTAAAGTGTTGTGGAGAAATAGCAAGGTCGAGGAAACGACCTGGGAGCTAGAGATGGTGATGCAGGATCAATATCCCGAGCTATTCAGGTGAATTTCGAGGACGAAATTCTCAGTAGGAGGGGATAGTTGTAACGACCCAAAATCACTAACTTGGCTTAAGAGCCTTGATTAGTGTGTCGGGAGGGCATAATTGGTTTGTGCGTGAATTTATTAGTTTAATGCATGATTTTATGATAATCATGTTTGTATGATTATTTGTTATATTTGTGAGAACCACATTATTATGTGGGTAAATCTGCAGCATGCGACTTGAGGCGATCCTAGGGAGCTAGTTAGCAGGAAAGTCACAACGGGGCCTAATATTTGACTTGGGGCAAGTCAAGGGGGTATTTCGGGTACTAGATGATTATTTGGGTTATCAGGTCATGGAAATAAATAATTGGAGATATATTTGAGGTTAGGAAGTTTAGGCGGGAATACTGGGGAATTTTACCATTTTTCCCTTGGGGACGTTTCCGGTACCCCGAGCCTCGAGATTGGTTTAATTGTTTGAGGATAGATAGATAGATAAAACTTAGAAAACATTGGAAACTCAAGGAACTGACCATTTCCTTTCTCTCTCCTCCTCTCTTCTTCTCTCACAAGGAAATCACTAAAAACTAAGGGGATTTGGCTGGGAATTTAGAGGTTTAAGCTGAGGAATTGGAGGATTAACTCAGTGGAAGCTAGGGAATCAAACTAGAAACTAAGGTAAGCACTGAATTTCATTTTGATCAGTTGATTATGAGGATTTTGGGCTGAAATCTAAGAGTTCTTAGGTTCTTAATTTCAAGGTTGAATTAAGGCAGAAAGCTTGGGAGTTAGCTCATAATTTTCTTAGAGAAATGGTTCTGCAGTGGAGGTAAGCTTGAATTTATGATGTAATGGTTGAATTCTGGTGTTTCATGGTTGGTTTTTATGTTCTTGAGCTTTTGGGTTTCAGAAATTAAAATGGGATTTTAATGAGTTTCTAAGCTAGGTTTTTGTTGGATTATGTTGCTAGAATCATGTTAGAAGTTTTGTGATCAATGGGCTTTGGAATTAGGATGGTTTGGGGTGGTTTTGAGCAAGGTTGGGATGTTAAAAATGGTGGATTTTCTGGGCACGAGGGGCTGGGCCGCAGCTCTGTTCTAGAGTGTCGCGGCCCAGCGGAGCAAAGAAGAGCCAAGGATGCTCTGTGGTAGGGAAGCGTCGCGGCGCCATAGGGCAGGGCCACGGCGCGTGTCTATGACCAGAGAGGCCTAGGCTCTATTTTAGGGGGCGGGTCGTGGCGCGGGATTTTAGGGCCGCGACCCTTAAGAGCATTTTTGGTTATTTGAAGGTTTTAAGCGCGAGAACCTAACCGAGGGTGCTCGGGATCGATTCCACCACCGTGCTTGGTGGAATTCAATGTCCCGGAAGCTAGAACTTCACCCAAAAACCTTCATTAGAATATTAATGGAATCCCTTATCTTGGTTATGACTAGGTAAAAGCTAGGGCTCGGGAGACGGATCGTGCTGAAGGGGCATTTCTTGTAATCGAAGCGTTTGGAAATTAAAGGTAAGAAAGTTGCACCTGGTTGTGGATTCATAATGGGACTAAGGGTTCCCTGTTTTGTATGCTTTACAGAGGATGGTATCATGCCATGTAAAAAGTGGACAAACGACCTAAGAATGCCAGAGTTTACATTAGCGTACAGGGCGCGGCTCAGCCACTAGTAGCTGAGGACAACTTATTATGCACTGAGCTCAGTTTAAGCGGGTTGGAGTCAGTGGGGTAAACAGAGAGTGCGACCTAAGGGTGTCAACCCTATTTATTGTGTGATCTGGTTGTTATGGTTGATTGTTGAATATGATATGGTGAATGGCTAAGTGATAGCTTGTGAATTCATGTTTATGTCAATGAGTTATAAGTTTATTAGGGATTGCAAAATGTATAAACATGCTTAAAGAGTTTATGATTATTATCAATACTTGTGTTATGATATTACATGTTATCCCCAAAATTTAAAAATGATGATGTGGCAATAGAAATGACAAGTGGTAAGGAATGGATGGGTGACCTGGCTTAGAAGTAGCCCAGTAGGCCATTGAAGAATTTTGACTGGCTTGAGAAGTGTCATGACCGACCAGGCATATGACCTTGTCCGACCAGTCACGTGTTTGTCTACCCAGGAATGACCTTGTCTGCCCAGGCATGACCTTGCCTGTCCAGGCATGACTTTGTTCGACCAGGCATGAACTTGGCCGATCGGTCATGACCATGTCCGACCAGCTAAGTGCATGTCTGCCCAGCTAAGTGCATGTCTGCCCAGTTAAGTGTATGTCTACCCAATCAAGTGCATGACTGCCCAGTAAAGGTGTGGCCGACCAAACTGAAGGTGATATGGATCGACTAGATAGAGCAGGACTACGTCAAGATTCCCATAAACGGCTTCAACAAGAATCGGTCTTGGCATACGCGGGAATCTCTCATTCATCCCACGAATATGGTGTACTGTTACATTTTGAATATTTTTGTAATTTAAATAAAATGTGAATAATAAAATATCCCGATTATGGGGGATATCATCTGTACGATCCTAAGCCTATAAATACAAGGCTTATGGCATCATAAAGGGGACTTTTGGGAATTTTGGACTTTTGATATGAATTTTCTAGAGAGAGAGAGTACTTGTATTTGAGAGAATTCTTGTAATCTACACTGAAGAAACTCAGTTGACTCAGGTTCATCTGATCTTGAGTGTAGATCTATAATCACAACTCTAAGTGGATTAGGCTATTACCATCACATTGGGGCTGAACCACTATAAAATTGTCTGTGTCGTTTATTTTCTCTTGAAGGTTTGTTTTTGACGTTCTCACGACGTTGGCCAAAAACGCGGTCAACATTTTGGTGCTTTCATTGAGAGCCTGAAGAGAAAGACAGACGGTCCCTGAGATATTATGGCGCCTAAGAACATCAATGCAGCCTCCAAGAAGACAGGCTCCTCTAGAGAGCCTGCCAGATCAGAAGGTCCTAGCCTTCAAGATCGTGAGACTGAGCCTAGAGTCGTGCTCGAGGATGTAACCCCGGAGGTTGAAGAGCTCCAGGAAGCCATGAGCGCCTTCCAGGAGGAGATGGCACAGTTCAATGCCAGACAGGAGGCGTTCGCTGAAGAAATGGCTAGGCAGAATGCCGCATTCGAGCAGCAAAGGCGGGAAATGGACGCCAAGAGTGAAGAGATCCGGCGACAGCAGGAGGAGGCCAATAGGCGACATTGCGAGGCTGCACTCGCTCTGGAGGCAGCTACGCAGCTGACCCGGGCCAATGCCCAAGCTACACCTGGAGTGGCAGCCACCCCAGGAGCAAGGACCACAGAAGCTGATCGAAAGAACACTGATAGACCCCACTCTCGCGGACCAAGCAGGGGTGGTAGTAACCCACCTGGTCGTGAGGAAGATGGAGTCCGGTCGGACACTACCTCAACTCAAAGGGGGAACTCCAGAACCCCCTCAAGGAGCCACCGATCAGAGACTTCCAGGTCAGGAAGTCATAAGTCAGGTAGCAAGAAAACACCTCCTGAATAGGAGCACAATAGAGCTCCTCGAGATAAATAAACTTCCCACTTCAAAGATGGGCATGGGCATGATGAAGCTGACAAGCATCACACTGACTAGTCGAAGGAGAAGAATAATGACAACCATCGAGGAGGAAAAGATCGCCCAGCTCAGATAGGAAGGCCACCACTGCATCCCAACCAGCGCAGTGGCAAGGAGCATGTTCCACCCAGCAAACCTTCCGAGAAGACTCGGAGTACAGTATTCGATTGATTGGGAAAGCACACTACTCAGAAGGATCTAAGGGACGTCATTGCTGATAGACGAAGGACCGTCCCGGTCGAAGGGCAAGAGCCAATCCGACCTACTAGTTGAGTAGAAATACTCGATGATGGTTTGCCGGATAGGAGCGCCCGACCAGGCGGTCCCGAAAATGAGTCCCTAGCAGTGGCCCCAGGCATCCAAGCCCAACTTGATGCTTTGACAACAGAAGTTCAGAGTCTGTCAAAACGACCATCTGCGATTGATCCGGTAGACCACAGGAGTGGCAGCCCTTTCTGTGCTCGAATTAGAGCAGCTCAACCACCAGCGAAATACAAAGCACCGGTACTGCCAGTTTATACAGAAAAGGCAGACCCAATAAGGCATGTTGGGAAGTTCGAAGATCAGATGGAGCTGCTCGGGGTAAGTGATGACTATCGCTGCAGAGTCTTCCCCACCACATTGTCAGACACTGCCCAGGAGTGGTATTGGAAGTTTAAGCCTAACTCCATCACTTCTTGGGAGAGTTTTAGAAAGGAGTTTTGCAGACAGTTTAGTGCTACTCGGACCCCTCCTGTTTATGCCAATCACTTGGCGGATATTAAGCAAGGAAAGGATGAGTCTCTCAAGAACTACATACAAAGGTTCATGAGAGAAGCTAACCGAGCTATTGCAGTTGGAGATGAGGGGAAGATGGTGGCAATTTCTTCCGGCATTATCTATCGGAATCCTTTGTGAGATAGCATTCATCGCAACCCAATTTCAACATTACAACAATTTTTGGACCAGGCGGACAAATACATGAAGTTGGATGATGCGATTGAGAAGGGAGAGAAGGGCCTGAACAACCCGAGTGGATCGACTGATCCTCCCAAGAATGGTGGAAATGATCAAAATGGTGGTAAGAAACGTGGGAATAACGGGTCTGACCGCCACAATGAGAAGAAGGCTAAGTCGGGACCAAACGACAAGCCAACGAAGTATGAACCTCGACTCACCAACTACACCACTCTTTCGGCGAGCCGAGCGGAGATCTATTTGGCCAGTCATCAAGAGGTCCCTTACCGGAAACCCCCACCTATCAAGAAGGAGATGAGTAAAAGAGATATGAACAAGTTCTGTCGCTTCCATGGAGACTATGGTCACGACACGAATAAGTGCAATCATCTCAAATATGAGATAGAGTTTCTCCTCCGGTCGGGGAAGCTGAAGAAGTAGCAGAGAAGACCCAGGGAGAGGGAAGTAACAACAATTCTGGGTTCAAGCGGCAATGATCCCCACCTTTGCAACCTGAACCTATGGACTTCACACTAGATACCATATGTGGAGGTCCACATCTTGCTGGAGATAGCAATAAGGCAAGGGAGAGGTATGCTCGCACCCTTCATCGTGAGTTGGATGCAACATCAACCTCCGAAGTTATGACAGTGGAGGAGCGACCACCGAAGAACCCAAGATACGAAAGTGAGTCCCTCACTTTCACTGAAGAAGATGCTCGACACGTGAGGTATCCTCACAATGACCCTCTTGTTGTGACCGTCCAAAATGCCAATATGAAGGTGAAGAGATGTCTGGTCGACACAGGGAGTTCTGTGAACATTATTTACAAGTCATCCTTCGAGAGGATGAAGCTATCTATCAATGACTTTAAGCCGTGCTCTCAAGTCATTTATGGGTTCACTGGAGAAGGATTGTCACCAGCTGGAACTATTAAGTTGCCAGTTACGACGGGGGAGGCTCCCAAACATGAGACAGTAATGACCGAGTTTTTGATTGTTGACTGCCCGTCCGCCTACAATGTGGTTATTGGTAGACCACTGCTCACAAACTTGCATGCGGTGGTTTCAATCTAGCACCTTTCCATGAAGTTCCCGACCAGTGCGGGCATAGGCTGCATCCAAGGAGACCAGAGGGAGGCTAGGGAGTGCTATAATGCCTCAATTGCTAAAGCAAGGAAAGGAGCCAAGGAGAGCAACATGATTGTATGTGCTGAGAGAGAGGAGGTGGACGAGATGGATGTCGACCTGAGTTTTGCAGTGGTAACCGATCAAGAAGAGATGTTAGAGGAGTTTGGCCAAGAGAGCACTCTTGGTTTAAAAGAGCAGAAAACCCCATCCGGTGATGAAGTCACCAAATAGGGTGTTGCCCAAAGCGAGGGAAGGGACTTTGATCCTCGCTTTGGGGATTATGAAAGTGATGTGGGACCGTCCGAGGAGTTAGAGGAGGTGCTGATAGATGAGGATGACCCGACCAAAGGGGTCAAGATTGGAAAAAAGTTGAAAGCAGAGGTGAGAGCACAGCTGATAGAATTCTTGCGAAGGAATCAAGATGTCTTCGCCTGGTCTCACAAGGATATGGTGGGTATCTCACCAACTGTGATCAGCCACGTGCTCAACGTGGATGAAAGCTATCCAGCGGTGCAGCAGAAGAGGAGATTGCTTGACAAAGATCGAGCAAAGGCTCTTAAGGAGGAGGTAGAGCGGCTAAAGGAGAATGGGTTTATAAGGGAAGCATATTACCCTACCTGGGTTTCAAACCCAGTGTTGGTGCCCAAACCCAATGGAAAATGGAGGATTTGTGTGGACTTTACCGACTTGAACAAAGCATACCCAAAGGACTGATTTCCTTTACCGAGAATAGACCAGTTGGTAGATGCGACCTCTAGTCATGAAACATTGTCCTTCATGGATGCATATTCGGGCTACAACCAGATCAGTATGCATCCTCCTGATGAAGAACACACCATCTTCCGAACAAATATAGGGCTATACTGCTACAGGGTCATGCCCTTTGGACTGAAGAATGCAGGAGCTACCTACCAGCGTTTGGTGAATGGTATGTTTCGTGACTTAATCGGCAAGAGCATGGAGGTGTATGTAGACGATATGCTGGTGAAATCAAAGGAAGCTGAAGGGCACGTGCGAGACTTGGAGGAGTGCTTTGCAATACTGAGAAAGTACAGCATGAAGTTAAACCCCCTCAAGTGCTCATTTGGAGTGGGTTCTGGAAAATTTCTTGGGTTTATTGTGAACTCCCGAGGAATAGAAGCAAACCCAGAAAAGATAAAGGCTCTCATAGAAATGAAGTCTCCGGCCAGAATAAAGGATGTGCAAAGCTTGACTGGGCGGATTGCAGCTCTAAGCAGGTTCGTCTCTAAATCAATGGACAAGTGTGTTCCGTTTTTTAACCTGCTTAGAGGGAGCAAGAAGTTTGAGTGGACGGTAGAATGTGAGCAAGCTTTCCAAGCAATAAAGGAACATTTGGCCCAACCTCCTGTTCTTTCGAAGCCCGTTGATGGAGAAGACCTCTTTATTTACCTAGCAGTCACGGAGCACGTTGTTAGTGCTGCCCTAGTACGAGAAGAGGATAGAGTGCAGCACTCGGTATACTATGTCAGCAAACGGTTGATAGGAGCAGAGTTCCAGTATCCCATGATCGAGAAGTTGGCTTATTGCTTGGTACTTGCATCACGAAAGTTGCGGCCGTACTTCCAGGCACACCCCATTAAAGTCCTTACTAACCAGCCTCTACGTCAAGTCTTACAGAAGCCGGAGTCGTCTGGTCGGCTACTTAAATGGGCAGTTGAGTTGGGCCAATTCGAAATCAAGTACCAACCGAGATCTGCTATTAAGGGTCAGGCTTTGGCAGATTTCATTGCTGAATGTACCGGGATCGCTGATGTTCCCGACTAGCAAGAGCGTGTCACTGAGCAAAAAGAGGAACTTCCTACTTGGCAACTTTTTGTTGATGGGTCGTCAAATGAGCATCATTCAGGAGCTGGGATTATATTGGTCACGCCAGAGAAACACCGAATTCATTGTGCATTAAGGTTCGGATTTAATGCATCTAATAATGAGGCGGAGTATGAAGCCCTCCTAGCAGGCTTGCGCCTGGCTAGAGATGTGCATGCCCGGTCGGTGGAAGTGAACATCGATTCCCAATTGGTGGTCTACCAAGTCTTGGGGGAATATCAGGCAAGGGGCCTACGCATGGTGGCATACTTAAATAAAACCAAGGATATGCTAGCACAGTTCGAGGAGTACACCATCAAGTTAGTACCACAAGAGCATAACTCTAACGCGGATGCTCTAGCAAAGCTAGCTAGTGCAAAAGATGCCGAAACTCTTAATATAGTACCAGTGGAATACTTGGCAGAGCCAAGCATTGGTGAACAAGAAGCCATGCCAATCACGATAGCTGACACCTGGATGACTCCCATCATTGCTTACCTTGAGCAAGGAATCCTCCTAGATGATCGTAATGAAGCAAGGAAGATTATGAGGCAAGCTGCTAGGTACACCATGATGGATGGAGTATTGTATAGAAGAGGGTACTCCCTACCTCTACTCAGGTGCATAACACCCAACCAGTCAAAAAATTTATTAGCTGAAGTGCACGAAGGGTTCTGTGGAGATCATGCTGGGGGGCAGAGTCTATCTAAAAAGATTTTGCGGCAAGGATTTTTCTGGGCTACAATGAACAAGGATTCTATGGAGTATGTGAAGAAGTGTGATAAGTGCCAGAGATTTTCTAAAGTGCCCAGGGCACCTCCGAATGTCTTAAAGCAAATGCAGAGCCCATGGCCTTTTGCAGTGTGGGGCATTGATCTGATCGGGAAATTGCCCAAAGGAAAAGGAGGAGTGCAGTTTGCAGTGGATTATTTCACTAAGTGGACTGAGGCCGAACCACTAGCCACGATCACCTCAAAGAAAGTGTTGGACTTTGTGGTTAAGAATATAATATGTCGCTATGGTCTGCCCAAGAAGATAGTGTCTGACAACGGCACCCAATTTGATAGTGACATATTTACCGATTTTTGCACTCGGCATGGTATCACAAAAAGTTTCTCCTCGGTAGCCCATCCACAAGCCAATGGGCAGGTTGAAGCCGTAAACAAAACTCTGAAGGACACTCTGAAAAAGCGTCTGGAGTAAGCTAAGGGTGCTTGGGTGGAAGAATTGCCAGAAGTCCTTTGGTCATACAGGACTACTGCTCAGACAGCAACTGGCCATACCCCATTTTCTTTGGCATATGGGTATGAATCCATGTTACCTGTTGAAGTAGACCCACCATCTCATCGAAGGACCATGTACAACCAGGAGGAGAATCATCAATTGCTAGCAGAATCTTTGGATTTCCTCGAGGAGAGACGAGAGAAGGCAAACCTGAGAGTTGCTACTCATTAGCAAAAAGTGGCGCGCTACTTCAATTCCAAAGTTCGAGATCGAAAGTTCCAAGTCGGAGATTTGGTCCTCAGGAAGGTGTTCGTCAGAGACTCGGCAGCTGGTGTACTAAGACCAAACTGGGAAGGACCGTATCAAATTGAGCAAGTCTTGCCACCCGACACCTACAAGCTTGCTCGGTTAAATGGAGAGCTGATCAGGAACTACTGGAATGGCGAGCACTTGAGGAAATATTATCAATAAATACTGCTTACATAGTAGTAGCTTTGTATCAAGTGCTTAACTTGTTATTTAAGTTTGTATTGTTTGAGACTCGTTATTAGACACGTTTTGTCATTTATTTATTACGAGTAATAAAAGAGATCACGCGCAGCGTGGTTGAATCTTGCTACAAATTTTGCATATGTGTTGATTATTCTTGCTTGGCAGTGTTCAACTGTCATTACAATTTAAACAAAACAGGTCTTCTAAAAATAAATATACATACATACCAGGCAGTGTTCAACTGGTCGGTATCCATCAGATGAATGACCAAAGTTTAAATAGTTGCATGTTTTTGTAGTGGTTAACTGCTGAAATATGTTTGTATATTCTATATGTTTCACTAGTAGTAACTGCTCGGACAAATTCGATCAAGTAGCAAGTGATCAAGGATTTTTCAACCCTCAATCACTTGGGGGGCACATAGGGTATACTAGCGTGCACTTCAACACAGGCAATAAGAGCACGAGCAAAGATATCTGTTTTTCGGCTGACTTGTAAATTTTTGAAGTCTAAAAAGGCCATTAAGCTAACTTGTTTGACAAAGCTTAAGTAACTTGGAATTTTTAAAATTTTAAGTTAGAAGCAGATATTCGTGTAATAATAAACGTTATGCTCATAAAATGTTAGAGCAATAAGAGCATGAGAAAGTATATTTAGTATGGACTTATGAAATGTTTAGAATTTCTTAGTTAGAAAACTAAGTACTCATGTGAAAATAAAGGGCATATAGGGACTTTACTATTCACAATAAACTTGTAATGTTTTAAGTGTAAAAAGACTTAAATGTTTCAAGCTAGTTAAAAAAGAAAAGTAAAGTGCAAGTGCCAAACAGCTCGATCATACGAGCAAAAGTATATAGTAAAACACAACAAAATAAGGTATGATAGAAGGCTGGTAGGACAACAACTTGTCTGGTCGGGCAGAAGCTTCTCTGGTAGGATGAGGGATCACTGGTCGGATCTAGTAGGTTGATCAACCCCCTCCTCGGCATCAACTGCTCCTTCCGGTCGGAATGATAGCGTAGGGGAAGCAGATATAGTACCGGTAGGATTAGCAGCTTCCTCAGCAGTCCTGGCCTCACATTTGGCGAGCTCCTCTGCCTTAATCTCCTCGGTGAGAAAGTCAAGGTTGAGAGGCTTGTTTAGCTTCCACACCTCATAAAAATAGTTGAAGCAGGTCTCCTCGTAGCGAGTCAGATCAGCTTCCTTCTCCTGCTTCAGCTCCTCATTCTCGCGAATTAGTCCCTCGTTCTTGCGAGCTAACCTCGTTCTCACGAGTCAGTCTGTCTAGCCGATCAGTCAGTGACTTGTTGGCTTGGGTTAGTTGATCATTCCCATCAGCCAACCCCTTAAGAGACTCCTTTTGCTCAGCCACAGTCTTCTCTGACCGCTCCAACTTGGATTGAGAAGCATCCGCCTTAGCTCGAGCCTCCACTAGTTGATCATTTAAGACCTTGATCAACTCCTTGTAGTCGACTGATCGGTGCTGGGCATGACAGATGGTCATGAGCGTCTGCGTGAAAAATAAAAGGTTACTACAAAGTATGAACATAAGTAACAAACTATCTTGTGGTAGAGCACTTACATTCGCCAACTGAGCGATCCCTCTCTCTAAGACGACATCAACACTGAGTCGAGGGAAGGATTCAAAGCCTTGAATCGTTGAAGCGTCGTGGAGGGTCTGATCAACTGCCCCCCTCCCAATGGTACTAGCAGTACGTAGTGCCTCGCTCGGGCCGGACGAACGAGGGGGAGTTAGGCTCGCTGATGGAGGAAGCGAGGAAGGGGTCAACTGCGGGATCGTAAATAACCCCTCAAGTTGTCTCCCTTGGCTCGGTGGCACTGTCCTCAGGACCTTGCTCGGGGGAGTGGAGCCACTTCCTTCGCCAGACTTCCTCTTCGGGGCAGGAGGAGCGATGCAGTGCCTGAACATCTCTGGATCTGCAAAAGAGGAAAACACAAGATTCGTTAGAAAAAATATATATAATAAAATGTAGATAAGTATATTACTAATACAGTTTTATTAGTCTCAAATCACCAAGTTATCAAACATATTGTTATGACTACTAGACCTGAGTTGAGGATCTGATCGAGGAAGTCGTCCTCATTGTCAGATGATGAGCTGAGGTCCCTCTCAGGCTGGATGGCCTTTCCCTTCCCAGGCTGGGCGGGAATAGCAGGACTGCGCTGATACTCAGGCTGAGGCTCCCTAATGACAAGATCGCCTGGTCTACGAGAGTGCGGAGATGGTCCAGGAGAAAATTGGTCAGTCACCACCTCAGTCTCGGCATTGGACTGATCAGTCGCATTATTCTCCTCAGTGGTACTCTCCGCTGTGATGTTTTGGTCACATGGTAGTAGGCCCACCATCTGGAGGTTGTCCACGGTAACCAAAATTTTCACGACCTTATCCTCAATACACATGTTAGCCAACACCTTTTCTCGCTTGAACATCTCTTGAGTAGGCAAGGGTTGCTTGAATGGACCCGCATGTGTAAAAGCCAAGTTGTTGGCTTTGATGTCTGATGTGATAAAATACTCTGTGTAGTATTTCCCGGGGTTCGACTTGTGTGCGATACCACAAAGGTATTTAACCCCCTTTTGCCTGTGAAAGAGGTGGAAAAAACCCGTGTTCTTATGGCTTGGGTTAGTCCTGAAGTCGAACAAGTAATGTACCTCATGAGGAGTAGGCTCGTCCCAGCCTTGCAGAGAGTAGAGAATATACAGGGCAGACAACGCCTGAATCCCATTCGGTGCGATCTGGAAAGGGGAGACGTTGAAATAATCCACTACAGACCAGAAATAGGGGTGTAGTGGGAGTGTCGCTCCTGCGTGGATATGGTGCCTGGACCAGGCACAGTATGGTCCGCCAGGCCTGTTGGCTCTCTGGTGAGGGCGCGAACATATCACGTTCACCCCACTCAAACCCAAACTTGGATGTGTTTGTCAAACATCCCGGGATTGAGTTTTGTAGGCTGGGCAGTGAACCAGGAAGGTGTTTCTTCTCCTGCCTTCCGTGGTTTTTGGACGGCCAAGTGCTGGACCTCAGTGGCAAACTCCAGGGTGATTCGTCTCTGAGTATTACTTGATTTTGACACCTGAAGAGGTGGTCTCGAAGAAGCTGCAGTGTGGGCCTCACTGCGTTCCACCACCTTTTGCACCGCTCTGCGGGCAACTTGTGGATCTTGGTCCTGGGGGAGTCTATTGCATTTCTTCACCCTCATGGTCGACTGTTTAGCTTGTTGAAGAAACTACTCTTCGTGGAGGAAATATAAGGCTGAACGGGGAAGGATCTGCTTGAAGCGGCGGAGGCGATCCTCAGGAGTGCGACTGATGGAAGACTTTGATGAGGAATCGCTGCTTTGAGGGGTCTTAATTGACTGCGGGATAGATGTATCGGAGTCCGTGTGGTTGTCACCTCCCCTATAGTCAAAGCGATTCATCTACAAAAAATAAAAAATGGGGAGGTGAGTAACTATACAGATAAAATTCAGCAAGAACAAAATTTATTTTTCTACTTAGAAAAATTTATCTAAGTAGTGAAAATACATCATGCATGGGAAAAAATAAATTTTGTGCCTAAAGTGCCTAAAAAGTGACCTATGTGCGTGCCTAAGCTGGTGTCCGAGGAGTGGGGCATGTGGCCGAGCGGATGCTAGGGGATCCGACCAGTGCCCGTGTGCGTGTGGGCGTGCCTAAAAACTTGGAGGAGCTGCGCGCGTAGGGGTGTCCGATCGGGTGCCCAGCGTCCGAGGAGAAGCAGTTGCATCCGATGTGCTGCCGCGCGTATGCCCGAGGAGCTGCGCACCGTGCCTACAGGGTGTCCGACCGGATGCCTAGCCCCGTGGGCATCCGAGCCGAGCATCTCCAAGGAGCCCCAAAACTAGCATCCAGTCGGACACACTTGTCCGAGTAGAGGCAACACGTCCGAGGGGTTCAAATGGACCTGTCCGAGCCCAAAGCCAAGGGTCTGATCGAACACACTTGGGACCGAGGAGCTCACCCATGGTCCGATCAGACCACATTCTTATAAAGGGAAAAAATGCAATAACGGCCATACCCCAAATCTCACTATATTCCTTGAGCCGAAAACACAAGCCTAAAATCCCTAACACAAACATATTTTTTCATCCAAAACACACAATGACAAGATCAAAATAGAGAAATTGAAAAGTTTAACAATGTTCTTGAAACCACCTATGCCATCAAAAACCCAAAACCCCATAATCATGATTTAGGTTAAATTGACCTATTTTTCTTGAAATTTTTATGAAATTGAAGATAATGTTGGGTTACCCATAGTCTAAACAACATCAAAACAGCCACCACACACATTATATCTCCAAGATTCATAGACAAAATTCAAGAAAAAATGCCCAAGAAGTTTCGGCCACTACATGTATTTTTCATGGATTTTTTTAAAAAAAATAACAACAATATGAGAGCATGGAGGAGAAGACTTACCCAACTTTGAAGAGCCCTTGATTTTCTTGGAGAGTGCTTGAAGAAATGAAGAGCTTCACCTTGGAGTCCCTTGAAGTTTCGGCCAAGAGAAGGAGAAGCCAAGAGGTTTTGGCCAAGAGAGAAAAAAGAAGAGGAAGGGTTTGTGAAATCTAATTTTCTTGTGTAAGTGGGAATGTGTAAGTATGGGGGCTTATTTAAAGGAAAAAAGTGGGAGTTACCACTTATATTTGGACCCTTAGAATTCCTGGGATATTTTTTCTCCCCATGATTATGAGCAATTATTTGCAGTGATCGTGGTCTGTGGAGTTGTGGTCTGCTGCATGGCGGGAAGATGAACAGTTATTTTTTTTATATAGTGCCGTCAGCTGTGGAGAAAAAAGTTTATTATGTGAGATATCATATAATAAACTTGGGGGGCAAATGTTATCCCCAAAATTTGAAAATGATGATGTGGCAATAGAAATGACAAGTGGCAAGGAATGGATGGGTGACTTGGCTTAGAAGTAGCCCAGTAGGCCATTGAAGAATTTTGACTGGCTTGAGAAGTGTCATGACCGACCAGGCATGACCTTGTCTGACCAGTCACGTGTTTGTCTACCTAGGAATGACCTTGTCTGCCCAGGAATGACCTTGTTTGCCCAGGCATGACCTTGCCTGCCCAGGCATGACTTTGTCCGACCAGGCATGAACTTGGCCAATCGGTTATGACCATGTCCGACCAGCTTAAGTGCATGTCTGCCCAGCTAAGTGCATGTCTGCCCAATCAAGTGCATGACTGCCCAGTAAAGGTGTGGCCGACCAAACTGAAGGTGATATGGATCGACTAGATAGAGCAGGACTACGTCAAGATTCCCAGAAACGACTTCAACAAGAATCGGTCTTGGCATACGCGGGAATCTCTCATTCATCCCACGAATATGGTGTACTGTTACATTTTGAATATTTTTGTAATTTAAATAAAATGTGAATAATAAAATATCCCGATTATGGGGGATATCATCTGTACGATCCTAAGCCTATAAATACAAGGCTTATGGCATCATAAAGGGAACTTTTGGGAATTTTGGACTTTTGATATGAATTTTCTAGAGAGAGAGAGTACTTGTATTTGAGAGAATTCTTGTAATCTACACTGAAGAAACTCAGTTGACTCAGGTTCATCTGATCTTGAGTGTAGATCTATAATCACAACTCTAAGTGGATTAGGCTATTACCATCATATTGGGGCTGAACCACTATAAAATCGTCTATGCCATTTATTTTCTCTTGAAGGTTTTATCGTTTTTGACGTTCACACGTCGTTGGCCAAAAACGCGGTCAACAAATCTCATTTATTAAAAAAATATTTTATTAATTGGTTGAAAAAAATGATATTTTTCAAAATTTAACTAATTTTAAATTTTAAAATCAATATCTTAATTGTTTTTCAAAAATATCTTGTGTTGTTACAACTATAGCTAATATTTTAACCATTAAAAAAATAAAATATTAATAGTTATAACAATCATAAAATATCTCAAAACAGATAATCAAATTCAAATATCTATAAAAATATCTAACTAACAATATTCAAATTTCAAATAATTTAAATATTAAAAACTATAGAATAAAAAGATATTTATATTTTCAAATAAATATTTAATAAAAATATCAAGAATTTAAATGAAAATATCTTAAATATCATAATTTTAATAATTTAATATATTAAAAGATTTAAAATTAATTTGTTAGTCTATTTTTAAATTTGAATTTGAATCTTTGTAGAAAATATCTAATTATTTAAATCTCACCTAACAAAAATATTTCTTTTTTTTTTAAATAATTTTAAATACAAAAAAAAATCTGATATTTTTGGCTTTGATTATAAATAATTTATTTCCACAAATTTTATTTTTCTTTAATTTTAAAATTTTTTTTTAAAATTTCTGGGCTGAGCGCGCACGCGCATGGGCAGCCAAGCCAAATTTTTCCAAAATATTTTTTGAGCAATTTTTCAAACCAAAATCATTTTCTAATTAATTTTTAACATGTTTTACACAAAATAAAGCATATATAAAAATTAATAGCATAGAAACACACAACAAAATAACCTAAAAATTTCTAATAATCACATAAAATCAATATGCTGTATAAAAACATGAAAACCATCCAATTATTCAAACACATCAAATAATCCAATTTTAAACATGTTCATTCATAAAAATAAATATTACCAAAGGCTCTGAGGCCAGTTGTTGGGAAAAACTTATACAGAATCTTTATTTATTTTCATGTAGATCTAATATTAAACAAATTAATATGAGATAACCTAGAACATGTTTCTAAAATTGAATTCAAAGAGAAACAAAGATAAGAATACTTACAGTATTCGCAGCAGAATGAAAGAGTCCTTCCTTCAGCTTCTCTAGCTCTTATATCCTTTCTGTCGCAGAGTATTATCAAGAAATTGAACCGTTCTTCTAATTTCTTCACAGTCTTCCAATTTATCCTTAGAATCACCTAGACTAGAGTGGACAATTATCAACACATGAGATAGATACAGAGAGAATAAGAGAAAAGATTAATAAGAGGCTTAGAAAAGGACTTGTGTTTAGAGAGAATCTAAAACTATCAGAAAACCAGTGATTAAACTTATATGTCATCTGTCTTGACTTCTCTCTAAGCACGCCTTTTATAGACTCAATTAAGCCATTTAATTTAGTTAAAAAATCAATAAAATAATAGCCAATTTGAAGCCCTAGATCGAAATTATCATGGGTTTTAGGCCCGTGAAATTCCCCATTTAATTATAAGCTCATTGGACTTAAAATCAATGTCTGTATTATTTTCTATTGATTTAATTAATTAAATAATTATTTAAATCATTTATTAAATTAATTATTTATAATTTGAACCTTGATTTAAACTCATTTATTAATTTAGATACTAATTTATCTTAATTAATAAATCTGCCCTAATTTATCTTTTCTTATCAAAATTACATAACTTTGTGAAACTATCCAAAATTGACCTGGTCAACTTTGATAATTCTAATTGATAATGTACACCCTGGATTTACCACGGGCTGATTAGCAAGCCGAGCTGCGGCCTAACCATGATTACCTCATGAACAACCCCAATACCGGAGCTTCTGTCTCAAGGTCGTACCTCCTTAGCTCGGGAAGACCCCAAGGGCTCGCCAAGATTGCCCAAGGCTGGGGGAAGGACTCTGAGGGCCGAAGGTCGAGTCAAGTATGCAGCTCGTGGTACGAGCTGCATATGGAGGCTATGACCCTTTGTAAAGTCTACACACGCAAGGTAAACGTGCATATATCAGACATCACGTGTCTGATATCCCCCTGACTTCTCGAACACGCAACAGGAACGTGCGTATTCAAACACCCACGACTGTGTTGGGCCGTGCGGCCCATTATCTCCTTACCTATTGATTTGACCACACTTATGTGTCAGGTTTATGAATTAATCATGAATGTCACAGAGTTGATATGATAGGTAAGAGGGTCATGGGATGACCTTCTTACCAACCCCCAGGTGCCTTCTCCTATAAATATGGAGACCATGGGAGTAAATAGAGGTTGGACTCTCAATTGTAAAAAAGGCCCTGTAATTAAATACCCAGTATAGAGCAATAATATTGACTAGTGGAGTAGAAGGATTTTAACCTTTGAACCACTTAAAAACCGTGTCTTGAGTCACCTTTCCATTTGCTAAGATCATATATCTGTTTCGATTCATTATTAGCACTAATCTCTTTCTCTTCTTCTTTTAATTACCTGTTGGCGAAGAACCGCGTCAACAGTTTGGTGCTTTCATTGAGAGCAAGTTCGATTAGTGCTGTCGCAAACATCCAACTATGGTGACTACGCGATCCAGGCATGGTAACGAGACAGAACAACATGATGGGTAAGAGGCTCATCATACTGCCATCCCTAGTGAACAAGTTCCTGTAGTCCAGCAGCGGCCAGGAAAATATCCGGCGGGCCAAGATGATACTGGTAGTTCGGCGCCCCGGCCACCTAATCCGAACCCATGTTATTATACTCCGGTAGAGACGGAGAACGCTCAGCTGAGGAGTCAGTTAGCAACAGCTAGTCAGCAAATCCAGGATATGCTGGCCCGACTACCCCCTCTCACAACCGGCGTTAACGCTGGAGAGAGGCAAGGCGAGGCTCCTAAGTCTCGCCGGGGTAACCAGTCCAGGCATAGTCATTCGGATAGACTTCCAGCAGCCAACTCCACCCCTTCAGCACACCGTCGAGAGGCAAACTTCGAGGAAATGCCTAGGGCCGGACAACAGCAATACAGCCGTTCCGTCAGGACGTCGACTCCTAGCTCCCAACCATCCTCGAGAACGCCCAGGGGAGCTCGAGGAAATTCCCGAAGGAGATCCGGGGAGGGCTCGCGACGTCAGCCCGTCCCCGACGACCGTCCTGCGCCTCGTCCAGATCGCCCGGCGCGGGACCAGCAGGTTGGCAAGGCCGAAAGGCCCCCACCAAACTTGATCCGTCCAGACGGAACTAGGATCGCCTCCCCAGTCAGGCATCCTCCTTCTCCAATCAGATATCCATCTCCTCCTCGGCTCGTCCGAGACATCCCAGCCTATGGGAGTGGTAGGAGAAACCCGCATTCAGCTGGACCTTCCCGGCGTAGCAGGGCGCCAGGGGAAAGCTCAGATCCTCACCACCAAAGGCGGACTCCAAGCCTATCAAGTAGGAGCCACTGGACCGATAGTCGCCAGAGTGATCTCTCTGGGGGAGATCTGCGTCAGCGTTTAAGTTCGGCACAAAGTCACCAGACCACCCAGGGAGGCGACCTGCGAGATCGCCTCAACTCTCATAGAGGGGGCCGAGCAGGAGGAGATGGCCAGGCTCGCTCAGGGGGGGCTCTGTCCGAAGTACGTAACGGAGGGAATGTCCCAAATAACCTATCTCAAGATAGGAGGGGCAATAACCCACCAAATATGTACAATGGATCCGGAGCTGTTGAACAACTCCGGAATAACCAAGGACATCAGGACCAAACCCTAGAGCGCCTGACTCAGATGGAGGAGCTGCTGAGGAAGCTCCTGTCAAAAAAAGAAAAAGACGAATATGATTCAAGGGACGAGATGGAACTCTTCGCACCCAATATAGCAACGATAGCATACCCATCTAGTTTCCGTATGCCTCACTTGACAAAATTCAATGGGGACGGAGACCCATCGGACCATTTAGGGATGTTCAACACCCTGATGATGGCCCATAACATTGGCCCCGAGCTGCGATGCTTAATCTTCCCTTCCACGCTGACCGGACCAGCCAGGCAGTGGTTAAAGCAAAGTAAAAGACAGTCAATCAGTTCCTGGAAGACCTTCTCAGCTGACTTCAAAAGGGCATTCCGAGCCTCCTAGGCCGCCCGTGTCCAAGTCGACTCCCTGGCAAACGTGAGACAGCAGCCCGGTGAGACTCTGAAGGCCTACCTGAGCAGATTCGCGAACGTTGCTGCTCGGGCTAGAGACGCAGATGATAGCTCCAAGCTCATGGCCATGAGAACCAGAATCCTTGTCGGAGGAGACCTCTGGAAGGATATACAAAGGAAGGGACTCAGCTCGGTTAACGTATTCCTTATCAGGGCCCAAGAATGGATAAACTTGGAGGAAGTCAAGGCCTCAGCTGCGGGAACCAGCCAGGTTCCCGATCAGCCCGCTGGAGTAGGGACGGAGGTCGTGGCAGCGACCCAAAACGTCACACCGAACAACCAGCCCGGTGGAGGCAAAAGAAAGGGAAATGGCGAAAACAGTCAGCACGGCCAAAAGAAGAATAAGTCCGTAGACAAGTTTAAGCCCGTTTTCACGACGTATACCGAGCTCACCCAGTCCAGGGAAAGTATCTTCCTGGCCAACTCTACTCGAGTCCCCTGGAAGAGACCGGAGCCATTGAAGCACCACAAGGGAAAAAGAGATACTTCCAAGTTTTGCCGTTTTCATAACGACGTGGGCCACAATACCGACGATTATAGGCATTTAAAAGATGAGATCGAGACTCTCATCCGAGCTAGCCCCTTGGCTCAATACTCATGAAACAGGGTTACGGCGAGTCGACCTGCTCCAGAAGCCCCAGCCAGTCAGCCCGGGTCTCGGGTAGATCAGGATGTCCCTCCTCCCGTGGTCGGAGGAGAGATATCCACCATCTCTGGAGGTCCGCACATGGCTGGCACGAGCAGAGGCGCCCAAAAGAGATACGTGAACGAACTAAAGGCTCATAACGGAGTGGAGTTCGTCCCGGAACAACGTTAGTCAAAGCAGCAGCGATTGGAGAGGCAACCAATCATTTTTACGGAGGAAGATGCAGGCCATGTCCAATTCCCTCACAATGATCCCTTGGTTGTAGCAGTCCAGCTCGCCAACCGGAGAGTGAGGAGGGTACTGATAGACAACGGAAGTTCGGTGAACCTGCTATTCCGATCCACCTTAGAGAAGATGGGCTTGACTATCGCCGAGCTTAAGGCAACCTCCATGATGTTGTATGGTTTTTCGGGAGAAGGATCAGCAGCAATAGGGACGATCGAGCTGGTGATCACCCTAGGTGAAGGACCTCGGATAGTCTCCAAACTACTTGAGTTAGTGGTTATTGACTGCTCCGCTGCCTACAACGCCATTTTGGGCCGACCTACGCTCATAGCCTTCGAGGCCGTCACGTCCATTTGACACCTCGCAATGAAGTTCCCTACTTCAACAGGAATCTGCACTATCCAGGGCGATCAGCTCGCTGCCAGGGAATGCTACACCATTTCCATGAAGGGAAAATCTAAACCCGGGCAGCTGGCAATGGCCATTCAAGGCGAAGAGGAATCTCAGGAACCCTTAGCGGATCCTGAGATTGAAAAACCTCAAAGCGTCGAGGGGGAAAATGTCGTCTTAAGTGAGGATATTGACCCCCGAATAGGCGAGGACAGATCCGAGCTCCAGGCTATTGAGGAGCTCGAGGAGGTGAACATTGATCCGCAGAATCCGTCGCGGATGGTCAAGCTCGAGAAAAACCTCTGCGGTAAGAGGAAGGCGGAGCTGACTACGTTTCTGCGGGATAACTTAGACGTATTCGCATGGTCGCACGAGGACATGGTGGGGATTAGCCCGAATGTTATCATGCACACACTTCATCTGGATAAAAGCATTCCTGCCAAGTCTCAGAAGCAAAGACGTTTAGGAACAACCCGGGCTGAAGCCCTAGAAGAAGAAGTAGCCCGGCTCAAAAAATGTGGCTTTATCCGAGAAGCCAAGTTACCAGTCTGGGTCGCAAACCCCGTGCTAGTTCCAAAGCCTAACGGGAAATGGCGGACCTGCATTGATTTCTCCGACCTGAATAAAGCCTATCCAGGGCGATCAGCTCGCTGCCAGGGAATGCTACACCATTTCCATGAAGGGAAAATCTAAACCCGGGCAGCTGGCAATGGCCATTCAAGGCGAAGAGGAATCTCAGGAACCCTTAGCGGATCCTGAGATTGAAAAACCTCAAAGCGTCGAGGGGGAAAATGTCGTCTTAAGTGAGGATATTGACCCCCGAATAGGCGAGGACAGATCCGAGCTCCAGGCTATTGAGGAGCTCGAGGAGGTGAACATTGATCCGCAGAATCCGTCGCGGATGGTCAAGCTCGAGAAAAACCTCTGCGGTAAGAGGAAGGCGGAGCTGACTACGTTTCTGCGGGATAACTTAGACGTATTCGCATGGTCGCACGAGGACATGGTGGGGATTAGCCCGAATGTTATCATGCACACACTTCATCTGGATAAAAGCATTCCTGCCAAGTCTCAGAAGCAAAGACGTTTAGGAACAACCCGGGCTGAAGCCCTAGAAGAAGAAGTAGCCCGGCTCAAAAAATGTGGCTTTATCCGAGAAGCCAAGTTACCAGTCTGGGTCGCAAACCCCGTGCTAGTTCCAAAGCCTAACGGGAAATGGCGGACCTGCATTGATTTCTCCGACCTGAATAAAGCCTGCCCCAAGTATTGTTTTCCATTGCCAAGGATTGACCAGTTGGTGGATGCCACGGCGGGGCACGAGCTCATGTCCTTTATGGACGCGTACTCAGGCTACAATCAGATCGCGATGAATCCGGCGGACCAAGAACACACCAGCTTCATGACCCCGACTAATGTCTACTGCTACAAGGTCATGCCGTTCGGTCTGAAGAATGCTGGAGCTACCTACCAAAGGCTAGTAAATAGAATGTTCGTGGACCAGATCAGAAAAAACATGGAAGTGTACGTTGATGACATGCTAGTCAAGTCAAAGACTGCCGATAACCATGTTTCCAACCTGGAAGAATGTTTTAAGATACTACGGGAATATGGCATGAGGCTCAATCCACAGAAATGCACTTTTGGAGTCGTATCAGGGAAATTCCTGGGGTTCATAGTCAATACACGAGGAATCGAAGCAAACCCCGACAAGATCAGATCATTGCTCGAGCCTCCTTCGCCCAGGTCGCGGAAAGATGTCCAAGGCTTGACAGGAAGAGTGGCAGCCCTCAACCGGTTTATTTCCAAGTCCACCGATAAGTGTTTGCCCTTCTACAACCTGCTCCGAGGAAACAAGAAATTTGAATGGACAGTAGAATGCGAAAGCGCATTCCTCGACTTGAAGGCACATCTGGCTGAGCCGCCCGTGCTATCCAAACCCAAGGCAGGAGAGCCTCTTTTTCTCTACCTGGCTGTCACTGAGGATACAGCTAGTGCCGTGCTGGTATGAGAAGAGGATCAAGTTTAGAAGCCAGTCTACTACATTAGTAAGAGACTTCTCGGGGCGGAATCCCGATACCCACTAATGGAAAAATTGGCGTTCTGCCTTATCACGGCCTCGAGAAAGCTCAGGCCGTACTTCCCGTCCCACTCAATACACGTCATGACCGATCAGCCTCTAAGGCAGGTTTTGCAAAAACCCGAAGCATCGGGACGTTTGTTAAAATGGGCAGTCGAACTCAGTCAGTTCGAGATTTTATACACTCCGCGAACTGCTATAAAAAGTCAGGCCCTGGCCGATTTTGTGGCAGAGTGCACGGGATTCCAGGAGGATCAAGCAGAGGACTCACCCCGGGCCACCTCACCCCAATCGTTGTGGAGGATCTTTGTGGACGGTTCATCCAACGAAAGTGGCTCCGGGGCTGGCATCATTTTGATATCCCCCGAGGGACATAGATTCCACTCGGCTTTGAGATTCGGATTCAAAGCCTCCAATAACGAGGTCGAATACGAAGCTTTGCTAGCAGGACTGAGGATAGCCCAGGAGTTGAAGGCGAGCTCCGTCCAGTGCTTCAGTGACTCCCAGATCGTGGTAAACCAGGTTCTGGGCGAATATCAAGCACGAGGACCCAAGATGGCCGCCTATCTGGCAAAGGTGAAATCTGAGCTGTCCGCATTTGAGCGAGGATCGATCGAACAGATACCTCAGGAACAGAATGCTAATGCAGATGCTCTTGCCAAGCTCGCCACCTCCGGGGAGACGGAGACCTTGGGGTTGGTACCAGTAGAATTCCTGGAAAAACCAAGTATAGAAGGAGCCAAGACGGAGGTCGAGATGATCGACGCTAGGCCGACCTAGATAACCCCCATCCTTGAAGAGGGCAAGCTGCCTGAAGGACGTAACGATGCACGGTGAGTCCTGTATCAAGCTCCTAGATATACGATAGTCGATGGTGTGTTGTACCGACGTGGGCACTCCCTACCTCTCCTCCGGTACGTTCTTCCAGGTGAAGCAAAGGCCATCCTGCAGGAAGTGCACGAAGGATTTTGCGGAGACCACACTGGGGGGCAGAGCTTGGCCTTAAAGGTTCTCAGGCAAGGGTATTACTGGCCAACTCTGTCCAAAGACTCGATCTCATACGTGAAGAAGTGCGACAAGTGCCAGCGATTCGCTGCAGTTGCCCGAGCTCCTCTAGTCAAGCTGAGGATGATCTCGTCCCCATGGCCGTTTGTCATTTGGGGGATAGACTTGGTTGGCGCCCTCCCCACTGGAAAAGGCGGCGTCCGTTATGCCGTGGTAGCCATCGACTACTTTACTAAGTGGGCTGAGGCAGAGCCGTTGGCAACGACAACGTCCAAAAAGGTGCTTGACTTCGTGGTTAAAAGCATCATCTTTCGATTCGGCCTGCCCAAGAAAATCGTCTCCGATAACGGCACTCAGTTTGACAGCGACCTGTTCACCGAGTTTTGTGAAAGGCATGGAATTATAAAAAGTTTTTCCTCCATGGCCTATCCTCAGGCTAATGGCCAGGTTGAAGCTGTCAACAAGACCCTAAAGGCGAGCCTCAAGAAGAGATTAGATGAAGCGAAGGGGGTCTGTCCAGAACAGCTCCCCCAGGTCCTATGGGCTTATCGGACTTCGCATCGGACTCCTACGGGTCATACTCCCTTTTCCCTAACCTTTGGGAGTGAGGTAGTCCTCCCTGTGGAAATTAAGGTTCTTTCACATAGAGTCCAGTCTTACGACCAAGATCGAAACCACGAGCTCCTGCGCCATTCCCTCGATCTGGTTGATGAAAGGCGAGAGGATTCGCAACTCCAGATCGCCCATTATCAGCAGAAAATCACTCGCTACTTCAACACCAAGGTCAAAAAACGCACCTTTAGCGTGGGCGACTTGGTCCTAAGGAGAGTTTTCCTCGCCGGTAAAGATCCTAAAGATGGAGTTTTGGGACCAAACTGGGAAGGACCATACCAGGTCATCGAAGTCATCAAGGAGGGAACTTATAAGCTAGCTCGACTTGATGGAGGGGCGGTCCCGCGAACTTGGAACGCCATCCACTTAAAGAAATATTATCAATGATTCACTTGTAAGGCTTGGAAGGCCACTTTTTATGTATTAATGAAAATCAACTTTTTATGCATATTTGCAAGTGTAATATAAAGTAACCACGAAAGACCCTTTCCCAGTTACTTGGGGGGCATATGGTACCTGGATATAACCAGGTCTCCTTAACGACTTAGAAGTTGATTCATATTGATTGACCGTTGTTTTCTTGAAAACGCGAGATATTGATAAGGGTTAACGATAACTAAGTCCTATCCTGGTTTTAACCGAGTCATAAAACTTAGAAGTTGATTTAAATCTATTGATCGGTGTTCTCCTTAAAGAGCTCGAGATATGGATAAAAGTTAACGCGAACTAAGTTTTCAAATTAAGTTCCTGGTTTTAACCGGGTCATAAAACTTAGAAGTTGATTTAAATCTATTGATCATTGTTCTCCTTAAAGAGCTCGAGATATGGATAAAAGTTAACGCGAACTAAGTTTTCAAATTAAGTTCCTGGTTTTAACCGGGTCATAAAACTTAGAAGTTGATTTAAATCTATTGATCGTTGTTCTCCTTAAAGAGCTCGAGATATGGATAAAAGTTAACACGAACTAAGTTTTCAAATTAAGTTCCTGGTCCTAACCAGGTCATAAAACTTAGAAGTTGATTTAAATCTATTGATCGTTGTTCTCCTTAAAGAGCTCGAGATATGGATAAAAGTTAATGCGAACTAAGTTTTCAAATTAAGTTCCTGGTTTTAACCGGGTCATAAAACTTAGAAGTTGATTTAAATCTATTGATCATTCTTCTTCTTAAAGAGGTCGAGATATGGATAAAGATCATCATAAACTAAGTTTTTCAAAAGATTGTAACCGAAATACGTAAAGGCAAAAAAGAGAAGATCAATTAAAAGCGTTAAAGCAAATTGTCTCGAGGTGAAAGCACCTCATGCAAAGGTTACATAAAAAAAAAAAAGGAAAGAGTATTATATTGGGGGGGCACAAGAAAAGAAACGCCCTAAGCTCCGCCAGGTGGTCCCTTGGAGGTCGCCGTCTCGCCTTGCTCAGCTGCGCCGGAACCATCCCCGGTCTCCGAGGGCGCCTCTTTATCAAGGTGAGCTTGGAACTTCACCAGCAAGCGCGCCTAGAGACTCGCCGACATGAAAGAAAAGTCTGCGTCTGGATTGTAGACCCAGCAATGGTAGAACAGATCTTCCATGGACTTTTCTGAAGTTGTCCACTCGGCCTCCAGGGCATCCTGTGCAGCCTGGACCTCAGTCTTCGCAGCATCTAGGTCCGTCTTCGAGGTGGCAAGGGAGGACTCGAGCTCTTGGATCTTCGAACGGGATTTCTCCAACTCGACCTGAGAGGCCGCCAAGGCATCCTTGGCCGCTTGCAGGGTATTCTAATGCTCGTCCCTCATGTCCCCGAGCTGAGTTTTGGTCCTGACGATGCTCCGGTGAAGGGCGACAAAGCTCTGCAAAGACGGAAAGACAATTGCCTTAGGAAAAAGCAGGGCAAAGAATAACAAAGTAAAAAAACCACAAAAGGTTGGCTTACCGTCATGGCCATGCCTAGTGAAGACTCCAGCACGCCCACTGGGCTCATTGTCTCGATGGCCCGGAGCTCCTTCTCGGTGAACTTGTATATATGGCTGACGGCGTAGTTTGCCGACTCATACACCGTTCCCCGAAAGGCCTCGGGGATCTTCTCCAGGTCCTAGGGATTGACTGGTATGTGCACATCGAAGGATACGATGGCCGAAGTCCCGACCTCCATTACTGCGTCCCGGGCGGCGAGTGGAGCTCGCGGAGCCGGTGGAGGCATATTGCTTCCCCCTACAGCAGGAGGAACCGCTCCCGCAACCTGTGAAGCTAGGGCTTGATCCTTCTCCTTTGCAGGAGACTTGGTGGGGGTCCCGGCGGCGTTCTTGGACGTCTGGAGCCTTTTCATTCTTGGCCCAGCTGAGGGGTTCCCCCCGAAGACCGCACCTCGCAGGCTCTCCTCGGGCTGAGACATCTCGTCTGTCAAAACAAAAGCATGGTTAGTAAGAGTTAGCAACCATACAGATACAAAAACTAAGAGGTAAAAAGTATATGAATACTAAGGGAATCCTACCCCCCGAGCTCGGGGAAGAATCTAAGTCGATTACTTCCCGAGCTGGCGCAAGTTCTGGGCCCGAGTCTGACTCGGGGCTAGATTCGTCTACATACTGCCTAAGCCCCGGAGCTACGTCACCCCTCCGGAGTGATGGCCATGTTCGAAGGTTGGTCCCATACTCCTCGAATAGGATCGACCTAAAGGCTAAGGTGTTATCTACTACTACGGTACCCCTAGGTCGGCTCTCTTGGTAATCCAGCACAAGCCGGTCGACGCAATGGAGCAGGGTCGTGTTCAGGTCCGGATCCCTTCGGTGACGATGGATGATCTGCCTAGGATTGAACCTAGCCAGCTGGGGGTCTGCTGTGGCCCTATCTAGACTCCTGAACAAGTAAGGGTTCCCTTGGCCAGAAGGACCCGCGGCTGCTCCGGATTGGATCCTCTCCTCGCCCGTCACCGGGACGACCTCCGAGGTCCGCTTCCTATTCCTCACGAGCGGAACTTCGTCGCCCTCGTCCTCCTCATCTTCGTCTTCCGCTACCTCCTCCACGATGATGGGTCTGGTGTCGCGAGCTGGGGGAAGCCCCCGGGGCCTCCTGAGGTTTAAAGTCTGATTCGGGAAAATCAGCTTGCAGGCTATCATCGTCTCGTCTGTTACGAGCACGCGATAATCTTTCTCACTGGGGGGCAAGCCCGCCAGCGTCTCGTATTGGGCCCCGAGGGTCACAGATTTCTCTGTCCTCGCGAAGATGGCTGCAGAAATAGCCTAAGTCAGAAAGGGGTACGGGAGGAGCTAAAACGACACTTAACTTACGAGCTAAGGAGAAAAGATACTTACGAGGACGATTGAAGTAGTGGAGCTCGCAATTCCTGAACCCCGTCGACATGAAGAATTGATCCTTGAAGTCGTTGGGGTGGCTGGGCAGCTCGATGACTGCAGCCGTATTGGGGAATCGGGTTAAGTAGTAAAACCCATCGCCTCGCCCCCGCTGGTCCGGGCTGGCTTTGAGGCAGAAAAAATATAAAATGTCCGCAGGAGTGGGGACCTCCCACTCGTGCTTCTGAAACAAATACTTCAACCCTGCCAGCAAGCGGTAAGAGTTGGGCGGGAGCTGAAACGGTGCCAACCTCACATAATTAAGGAAATCAGCAAAATACAGATCCAGTGGGAGGAAGGCCCCCACCTTAAAATGTTCGCCGCTCCAGGCCGCGAACGATTCGTCGAGCGGCGCACAGCTCCGCTCGCCATCTGCAGCAGGTCGGGCCACCACAGACGCCTTCCCCAGCGCGATGTTGTGGGAAAGGAAGATCTTGTTGATCTTCACCTGGCCGGTCATTTTTGAGACGGTCCTCTCCGCCTCAAAAAATGCATCAGGAGCCACCTCGAGCTCCTTCTCCACTGCCGGCCCAAAGCGGGGGATCGGGGAGTCCGACATCACCGCTTTGCCTTTGTCTTGCTGGGAGGCCGAGCTTCCGACGATCTTCTGTGGGGAATTCCTTTTTGGTGCCATCTGGTCGCCTAACGAACAAAAGAAAACATTTCAGAAAAGGCGACCCAAGCGTGAGGGAAAAATCAAATGTTACTTGCACGAGCTGAGGTAAGCCCAGCCCGTGGAGAGTGAGACCACGCGGTTCTATGAACACGCGCCTGTGCTCCCAACAGATCCCCGATTACTCGGAATTCGTGTGTCAAGAGGGTCAGGATAGAATTTTCCTTGGGGGGAAAGTTTCAGTAGGCAAAAATTGCCAAACCGCCTATGAGGCGTGTTCCCTAAGCTACCCGGTTTTGCACCCTAAAGTTCCAAAACTCCTACCCAGAAATTTTCCCTAGAAAAAGCATCATGAGAACCATACTCTTAAGTGATTTCCTACAGCAAAGATACCCTAACCTAAAAGGGCTTTCACCCTCCGTATCCACAAAACCCAGTAAACCCTTGCATGCGGCTACAGTAAATTTTTTACCTAAGCTACAGTGACATATATTTTCAAAACGCACATGGTCAGGAAACTTACAGTGCTTGGCTGGAAGGTGGGTGAAGGTGTAGCCTTGGTGAAAGCTGCGTCGGTGTGTTGGCTTCCAAAGCTTTGAAGAAATCCGTGCATCTGAGCTTCTTGATCGCTGAAAGTAGCAGCCACAGAGAAGAGGGTTTGTTCTTCTGAAATGAAGAGAGAAGGAGGAGAGAAGTTTGGAAAAATTTCGAATGAAAGGGTGGCCCATGCGTAGGGTGGCCACCCCCTTTATATACGTGAAGGATCATGTGTAGATGGCCGTTGGATGACCCTGGTGAGGGATCCAAGGCCCTCCACTCGAAATACGAAACGACGGCTGGGCATAGGCTAAGCCATTAAATGCGGTTCTCGTAAGACGTACCGTCACCAACCACGATGTTCCACGTATCAGGCGCCTGCGTAAGAGGTGGAATGTGAAGAGTTCATGGGGAAGCCTAAAAGCCCCTACTGTGGTCCAATACGACGTGGCGTACCACGAGCAGGAGCTTGGGGGGCAGATGTACGCCTTGGATTTCCCACGGGCTGATTAGCAAGCCGAGCTGCGGCCTAACCATGATTACCTCATGAAAAACCCCAATACCGGAGCTTCTGTCTCGAGGTCGTACCTCCTTAGCTCGGGAAGACCCCAAGGGCTCGCCAAGATTGCCCAAGGCTGGGGGAAGGACTCTGAGGGCCGAAGGTCGAGTCAAGTATGCAGCTCGTGGTACAAGCTGCATATGGAGGCTATGACCCTTTGTAAAGTCTACACACGCAAGGTAAATGTGCATATATCAGACATCACGTGTCTGATATCCCCCTGACTTCTCGGACATGCAGCAGGAACGTGCGTATTCAGACACCCACGACTGTGTTGGGCCGTGCGGCCCATTATCTCCTTACCTATTGATTTGACCACACTTATGTGTCAGGTTTAGGAATTAATCATGAATGTCACAGAGTTGATACGATAGGTAAGAGGGTCACGGGATGACCTTACCAACCCCCGGGTGCCTTCTCCTATAAATATGGAGACCCTGGGAGTAAATAGAGGTTGGACTCTCAATTGTAAAAAAGGCCCTGTAATTAAATACCTAGTATAGAGCAATAATACTGACTAGTGGAGTAGAAGGATTTTAACATTTGAACCACTTAAAAACCGTGTCTTGAGTCACCTTTCCATTTGCTAAGATCATATATCTGTTTCGGTTCATTATTAGCACTAATCTCTTTCTCTTCTTCTTTTAATTACCTGTTGGCGAAGAACCGCGTCAACAGATAATTAAATCAATTAATTGAGACTATCTAAATGATTTTATCCAAGGTACAATGGGGACCATGAGCCTATGAAATCAAGCTCCAATAAGTTATCATAAATCTAACAAATAAATTTATTAACTTATTAATTCATCGTGACTCCACTATAGACTCGGAATTGCACTCTTGAATTCATAGAACGCTCTATGAAAAATATAGATACGCTATTAATTATCCATTGTTACAACCATAATTGTCACTCAATCCTCTATAGACAGTCTACAATGAGATAGGACTAAAATATCGTTTTACCCCTCATTGTATTTTATCCTTAAAACACTTAGTTACTTGTAAATGATATTTTAGTAAACTAATTTAATTATTGAAATGAGATCTCTATCATTTAACACCTTGAACCAAATTAAAAGGAAACCATCGTTTCACTTCTTCATCAGAAGCTATAGATGTTCATATCTATGATTAACACTCCCACTCAATTATACTACCGAGTTCCCAAGATGTAAGTCTGGGCTAGTCTGTAGGGTAAGCTGGTAAAGAACAAGTCAAAGAACTCACATAATACAGTCAGTTAGAATACTAACCACTCAGAATTGAGATTGAATTGACCTATGATCAACTATATGATATGAATAGAATAGATAATAACAGTATGTTTACTTATCTTATCAACTGTCAATATCGGTCATGTCCGATGTAACAAAGACATCCGATCTTATCTACTTTGCTAATGTTCTGGAAAGAACATAACACCACAATGTGTAAGTAGATCATATCATAGATTGGCAAGTCAGTGTAAATCCTGTGAACTGACTAATCTTAGGACTAACTTATTTTGAACATATAATCATATTTATATTCCACTGTGATTACGTCACTATAAATACGATTAGCTATATGCTCGGGATTTAATAGAAGTTTATATTAAACAAATAATCATGAAAATAAAACATGTTAGCAAAGTGATTGACCAAGTCAAAAAATGATTTATATTATTTTATTGATAATAAAATGAGATTACAAAGAATTTGAGTTTTAATTAGGGCATAAAACCCCAACATCTCTTTCAAAAAGCAAGTTAACTGCTATCTTGCATTTTCAGAAAGATTTTATCCTATTTTTATCACCCTTGTGGTATCTTTCTCGTCGAGCTCAATTTCCTCAAGCTCCTCCAACGGTTCGAGATTGGCCCTTTCTTCAACTCTAGGATCAATTTCTTCTTCTATCTCGAAGACAAATCCGTCCATCTCCTGAATGACCACAAGTGTCTGTGCACCTGTTTGGTTTTTCCCTCTCACAGAAATGCTGTAGCATTCCCTTCCTGCGAGCTGGTCTCCTTTCAGCATCCCGATGCCACTAGACATTGGGAACTTGATGGTCAAGTGCCTAACAGACGATACTGCCCCCAGCCCAATCAGGGCTGGTCTCCCGAGTAGTACGTTGTAGGCCGACGAAGCATCCACCACCATAAACTCCATCATCTTGGTTACTGAGATTGGATAGTCTCCCAAGGTTATGGGGAGTTCGATGGATCCCGTACAAGCAATCCCTTCTCCTGAAAATTTGTATACGTGGTTGCACAGTCTTTCAAATCTCGAAGTGTGAGTCCCATCTTTTCTAGAGTGGCCTTGTAAATGATATTAACAAAGCTCCCATTATCAATCAGGACCCTACGTACCCTCCTGTTCGTGAGCTGAAGTGTGATGACCAGGGGGTCATTGTGAGGAAATTGAACGTGTGCCACATCCTCTTCTGTAAAAGTGATGGGTTGAGTTTCAACCCTCTGCTGCTTTGGAGCTCGTGGTTCGGACTCGTAAGGTGAACCATCCCCATTTTTGAGCTCGTTTAAGTATCTTTATTGGGCATTTCTACCCGATCCTATGAGATGCGGTCCCATAGAGATGGTTACCACATCCTCCCCATCTATAGGGGGAAGTCGATGTCCCTATGGAATCTGCAATACTTATTGGAGTCCCTCTTTGCCTTTTGATTACGCATTGGGTCAGGTCGTCTACACGGGACTTGATTCTCATTGGCAAGGAAGATATTTTCCCGAGTCTCATTGAGCTCGGTATATACTGTGTAAATGGAGAAATACTTGTCTCCCTTATTCTTTTTCCCCCCGTCTGCCTCAAGATTATTCCCTTTAATTTTCTTTCTTTTTGAAGGGTTATCTCCAGAGGGTCTTGATGCCGATGGGGCAGCCGAGGTCGAGGCTGAGTTAACATTTGTTGTTGTAGTTACGGGTTGAGAGGTCAGATTTAATGCTAACTTTGCCTCTTCTACATCGACAAACCTCTGGGCCCTCCTGTTGAACTCGGTTAATGTCCTTATGGGTTTTCTTTGCATATCCTCCCAAAGAGGACTCCCTGGTAATATACCAGCTCTTACAGCCATAAGGTGGTCATTATCATCGACATTGCAGGCTCGAGCCACTTGTATATTAAACCTTGTAAGGTAACTCTTCAATGACTCTCCTTGTTGTTGTCTGACATTGGTCAAAGTCGAGGCTTGGGGTCTGACGCCTACCAAAGGTTCGAATTAATCTCATATACTTCGGAGAAGATCCATCCTTTCGAACTTGATGCTTAAGCTTGAATTGTCTTAGCTGGTGCTCGGTTGCCAATAGGAACAAATCAGGAAACATGTTAATTTTTACAAGTGTTGAGCCCTTACGTAACATTTTTGAGCTTACACTTTACGAGCCTATATTCCGAGACTCATTTATGACAATTTCGAAATTTGGGTGTAACAACCACATTTCTAATGATAATTATGTTTTCTTATTTTTAGTACTTATTCTTTTCTCCTTCTATTTTCTTGTTTTTTTTTTCACATATATATATTTTAACATTACATAATTATTTTAATATTTTATTATTTATTATCTTTTATTATTGTAATTATTTTTTTTTACAGTTTTTCCACTATATGTAAAAAAATTCAAATCAATTTTTTCAGTATTTTCTTTTTATCATAACCCTTTAGGAACATCCAAATTTGGAAAGAAAAACAATAAAAATATGAAAACGTGAATGTGTAACCAGTTACCCTGATAGGAACATTCAAACATGAATAAGAAAATTATGATGAAAATGTAAATGAGTAACCAGTTATTCTAGTGGGAACATCCAAATTTGGGAAAAAAATTAGATATGAAAACTTGAATGGGTAACCAGTACCCTGATAAGAACATCCAAATTTAGAAATAAAAAAATAGATATAAAAAACGTGAATGGGTAACTAGTTATCCTGATGTAAACATTCAAATTTGAAAGAAAAAAAAATCTGATATGAAAACGTGAATGAGTACTCATTTACCCTAATTGGAACATCCAAATTTGAAAAAAAAAATAGATATGACAACTTGAATGGGTAACCAGTAACCCTGATAAGAACATCCAAATTTGGAAAGAAAAAAGATATATATAAAAATTGTGAATGAGTAACTGGTTACCCTAATGTAAATATTCAAATATGAAAAAAAAATATAATATGAAAACGTGAATGAGTACCTGGTTACCCTGATTGGAACATCCAAATTTGAAAAAAAAAATCATATATGAAAATGTGATTGTAATAAGTTACTTAACCCAAATAAGGAAAAAAAGTCACGATCTTAAAAAAAAAAAAGTAAAAAAAAGCTAGTTTTTATGTATAGTTAAAAAAAAAGTACAATAATAAAAAATGATAATAAATAATAAAATATTTAAGTTGAAGGGGGAGACGACTATATAAGAAGTTTTCTTAAAAAATGTTTGACAAAGAGAAATGAGAAATAAGACGTATAATAAAGTAAAAATATATTTGTGATTTTAAATTGTGACATTAAATTATGAAAAAATAAATATTAAACAATATAAAAACAATAAAATAGATTAAGTTTCATTTTTAAAATACTAAGCTAATATTGTATGATGAAACTAATATAAAAATAATCAAATGAAAAATACTTAAATGATTTAAAATAATTTCCTAGTTTAAATAAACTTAATTAAGAGTAAAATTATAGCATAAACTAATTTGTATGCAAAAATATGGAAACTAAACCCATAAAATTAAAAATTCTTAATTTTGTAATCTTGTTAAAAAAATAAGAGTTTATACTTTTTTTTGGATCCTGTGATTTTTCTGATTACCTGTTTGGATTATATGTTTTAAAAATTTATCGTTGGACCCTATATTTTGTAAAATGGTTCAAATAGGCTTCTAAACTTAATTTTGATAAAGAAAAAATTGAATATAACAGTATAATTTTTAAGCAGAATAATTTTATTTATGTTCTGAATTATTAATTTGGTGAATTATTTGTGATTTTAGTTGAAATTTTTTTGATCGAAATTGAGTTTAAAATTTTATTTCAACCATTTTATAAAATATAAGATAATTTATCACAGGATCCAAATAAATACAAGCTAAAAAAAAAGTATGAACCCGGAAAATAATGTAATTTTCCTCTTATTATTATTTGTTTTAGAAAAGAATCCTCTTCAGATTGAATGTGGGCGCCCCAAGATAGAAAATGGAAAAGAGAAAGCAGAACCAACAAGGCAGTTTGGGCGGGTAGTAGTGTTACTTTGCCGTGGAGGCGAAGCGAGAGAGAGAGAGAAATACGGATAAATAAAAACTATTTCTTTTAAAACCCAAGAAAGAGGAGAGTAAATGCTTTTTGTTCCATATTCATCAAATACAGAGCTTTTTAGTTTTTAGAGAGAGAAAGTGTCCCTGTATGAGAGAGAGATAAGAGAGAGAGATTTTATTTATCTTTCCCCCTTTCAATGGCGCCCACTGAAAACCTCTTCTCATATCTGACCGAGGATTTTTAAATTCTAGAGAAGAGAGAGGTAAAAAGCCAAAGAAGAAATTGGGATTATTTTTATACACATACATATTATCTATAACATATATACAGAGAGGGTGGGTGGGGGTGAAGAGAGAGTATTCAAGTTGTCACGGTGGGATTTGACGATGAACTGGCGTAGAGTATTGAAGTCCGTGCAGGCCCTAGCTGCCCACATCCTCCTCTTCTCCTTCACGGTTTTGCTCGTTCTCAAGCTCGATCATGTTGTCTCCTACTCTTGGTGGTCTGTTCTATCTCTCTGTCTTTTTATATATAATATATATCTATTTATATGTATATGTATATTCATATTCATGTATGTTCTAATTTCAGATTCAATTGTGTTTTTTCATTGATTTCACTGGATGTGGTTTTGGTTATCTTTTTTTTTTTGGGAAGGTTCTGTGAGAGGTACTAAATGGGAAATTATTGAAAATTAATGGTTCCGTCTGATTTATGAGTAACTTGGTTCTATTTTCTGATTTTGGTACGGTATAAACACCATTAAAAATAAATGAAAATGAAAGGAAATTAGGAGAGTTATTTCCACCTTTTTGGAGTTAAATAATGACTTAAAAATATATAATTTAGATTTAGAGGAGTGAAAACAATATTTCTATTGCAACTTTCATTTTTGGTTATTTTCTTAAGGGAAATTGGTCTCATGGCTTAGAATTAATGTTTTGCTAAAACTAAATATGATTAACTTTTCATAGAACAATTTTTTTTCCCATTTATGGTTGATTACGGTGTGTTTGTATGTGGTTCGCAATGTGTTTACAGCTGTCTTGCAAGGTAGATTCCTTACTGTACAGCATGGTTTATTAGATAATTTTTTGTTGTTTTGAACTTAGAAGGACAGAATAGATTTCGTTTGATGATTAGTTCAAAGAACTGCTACCCAAGAGGGGTTAGGCATGTGGTTTGCTAGTATCTACATAGCAATTGCAATAGTTCCTAGACTCCAAATGTTTTAGGGTTACATGGGGGGTCTAGTTTCCAAAAAAAGAAAAAGAAAAACAAAGACCTACCCACTTAGTTGCTACACTGGCCAGTTTTTTACCATGCTTGACAGAAAAAGAAGATTAAGTCGGTCCAGCTGGTAGCCTAGTTCCTTATACACCATGGACAAAGCAGAATTACGCAATGAGGGTATCTCTCTCGCTCGATTGTTCTCCACACTTGTGGGTCACTGAACTGCTTACATAAAAAGAAGATTTGTACTCATATGTGGCAAATGATTTTTTGTTGTTGTATCATTTTAGTTTCTCCTGAACTCCTCTTCTGTCTGCATTAACCCATGCTTCTTCCAACTAACTAACTCAACTCTATACCATAACGTTGATCTTGAAAAGTTGTAGTGAGTAAATTTTAATCCTAAGGTGGACAAAGTGCCCTTAATACACAGAGAAATATAATTGTGTTTTATTCTCTTCAGTTTGACTTAATAGAACTGGGTACGTAAACCAGAGAGAACCGTTTGTTTAGTTGAAAATAGTGTTCTAAGTAATTATAAATATTTTGAACTAGCTCAATGTGGCTTCGGTTCAGTACTGTCTCTCGCTTAAAATATCTTTCAGCTGAGTTGCATAAATCCTTCAGTTGGTGATTAAAATCAAACTTATAAATATTTTGCTAAGTAATTATAAATATTTTGAACTAACTCAATGTGGCTTCGGTTCAGTACTGTCTCTCGCTTAAAATATCTTTCAGTTGAGTTGCATAAATCCTTAAGTTGGTGATTAAAATGAAAGAGTGTTGGTCACATTTGATTTGATCTAAGGTTTCTGAAACAATCTAAGAACTTGTACTTCTGCTGGAATTCAAATCATAGTCTTAACTTTTGTCTCAATTGGATTTCTCTTAATATATGAGGTGTAGTTTATAAGATTCTGCTTTGACAAATAACAATAATTTTTATGAATGAAAAGGAAAGCACCATATTTGTAAAGTTTATTTTGAGGTTTTAAGGACATGTTAAGGTAGTAAAAGAACCTTTTCAAGTCTAATGTAATATATGCCCTAACATTGTGTAATTTGTTTTTTTCTAGACATTTGTGCAAATTGTGTATGTGAATCCAACTTATTTTGCATAGTTTTTTCCATCAACGTATCAAATTTTATGTGATTAACAATTCTCTCTCTCTCTCTCTCTCTATTATTTCATATTTTCCTTGAATGGATCTGATTTATCAATGCATTGTCTTTAATATGCAGGATGATTTTCTTTCCAATTTGGATATTCCACGCAGTTGTTGCACGAGGAAGGTTCTCATTGCCTGCTCCATCAGTTCCACATAATCGTCATGTATGCTTTCCAAGATTCTATTTTAGTTCCACAGCACATTCCACTAGAATGATTGTCTAATTAGTTTTTGGAGATAAAGATGTGAATACCAGCTTTATTTTACTTTTCTTGACAGTGGGCACCTTGTCATGCTGTCGTTGCAACACCATTGCTAGTTGCATTTGAATTGCTCCTTTGTATATATCTTGAGAGCATTCATGGTAAGAACTAATGCTACACAATAGCTTTTCAGAGCCAATTGCTGGTCTCCTGTTATTCATGTATAATTTGCATAAAATATGTATTCTACACTGAACTTTTGAAACGGATCTAGCTCACTAATTGATTGCTTTTATTCACCACAGTGATAACTTTGTATTGTACCTGTCTAGATTAATGATGCATCTGTGTGCATTGGAAAAATTGTGTGTAATACTATGCATCCTTTTTCTCACATTTATCTGTTTCATAAATTTTTCTTACAGTTCATGATTCGGCAGCTGTTAATTTGAAGATTGTTTTTCTACCCTTACTGGCATTTGAGATAATTATTCTAATTGATAATTTCAGGTAACTTTCATAATAATGATAATGTTAGTCTTTCTCCATGCCTTGCCTTGCCTCATAATTTTGCTGCAAGCCTCATGCTTTTTGATGGCTTGATTTGATTAATTATGCTCTAGGGTTTTAGTTGACTGTTATTTTCCTTTGCAGAATGTGTAGGGCTTTAATGCCAGGTGATGATGAAAGCATGAGCGATGAGGCAGTATGGGAGACACTTCCTGTAAGTCAGTAATATAAGACTTGTTAAAGCTATGCTAACTGCCCCACTTAACTATGTTAGTTTACATTATCCTTTTAAGGGTTTATAAGTGCTTGGGAATACGTGCTTGTGGTGTCCTCAGATTAATGCCAAGTTTTTTTAGTTTTTTTTTTTTAAAAAAAAAACTTAATAAGAGAAATTATGCATTTCATGCTGGTCAATAAGTGATGCTTCTTCATTGTGATTATTCTAACCCTTGTGATTAGTACTTATTGTTTTCAATTTTGTATTAGCTTTCTTTGGACTGAAACCTTTCAGTAGTTTTAAGTGTTCCTTTGGAATTTGTTTGCCACCTCCTTTGTTAGGATTTGCAATTCCAGTTATTATGTGTAATTTTACATCTTGCTAGTATTTTAATATCTAAACCATGAAGGTCCATTTATCATGTGAGAGCCTTTTTCTTAATGGGAAAGCAAGTGGATTTTATACATCCCATTTCTTATCTAACAAGTTGAAAACAAACAAGGAGATGAGAACAATGGGCTTCTCAAACAAAAAGTATTTTTGAAAATAGAACTGTTTATTTTTTTCTTTCTTTTCTTGTTCTCTCTCAAGTAAAGTCTATTAATTTCTCTTGAATTGTTTGTAGCACTTCTGGGTTGCAATTTCCATGGTGTTCTTTGTTGCTGCTACAGTCTTCACCTTGCTAAAGCTTTGCGGTAATTTCTTTATCAGTATAATCCTTCATATTCCCTTGCATATTCTGTGTCATTTATTTTATCTTAATCTGCATGTTATTTCTTTTTTGCTGGATGACTATTCAGTTACCTTTAAAAAATAATTGCATTTTCATGTTGAAAGAGCACGTTCTCTAACTTCATTCAATATATTTGATGATGGGAGAATAAATGGCACTTACAAATTATTTGTTTGGGTATCTGTATTATCTCTGTCTGTTTTATATTAAATGCATTTGCATCTTTTGCCATTCATAACAACATTAGTATGCTGCATCCTGAATTTACTTTTGTTTTTGTTGCTTTTTCTTGTTGTATGATTTTAACCCTGCAATCAATGGAGCAATTGGCATAAACTTTTGAAAAAATCTCAACAACAATTTGATAAACTTTGAATGAGTTTAGTTCTCAATTGGCTATAGCCTCCACTTGGCTTGTTTACTATGCTAAGACTGACCACTTGTAAAATGTAGAATGGAAGCCTGATTTATCTGTCCCTCAGATCTTCTGAGATCAATAATTCTATATTGTAAATGGATTCTCATATGCTGTAGCATGGGAATTTCTTTCTCCAATTTGGATCTGCGGTTCCCAAATTCCAAATTAGCAGGATTTATGAGTTTACCACAGTTATGCCTTTCTCTTTGGGTTTAATTGAATCTGTACTACAGTGCAGTGTTTATGTACCAATCCAATTAATACCTTAGTTCATTTGTTCCCTTATATAGCTAAAATAATACTTTCTCCTCATGTGCAAATATATTTACTTTAATTGGCTTTATCTTTTTTTTCCTTTAAAAAATCCTTTTCTGCAATAATTATCTATTAGCTACATGAATCTACATGTGAAACTAATTTGAATTTGCCATCGAATTTTTGTACACTATTTGTTTCTTGAAACAAAACATCAGTTCTTGTATTATTGTTTGGAAATACTACAAGAGGGTACGGAGTGAAGACACTCCAAAAAAACTAGGGTGTATGGAAGGAGTTTTTTTTTGTATACTGTTAAATATTGAAAGAAAAGATAGTTGGCCCAATTGTTTCGTCATATCTTTGAACACCACAAGTTTAGTTTGGTAATGTTGTTATGAACATTAGAATGATGAGGTTTTGGTTGTAGTAGTATAATATGATAATGGATTGTTTGATTGGTCCCATGTATTCTAGTTGATAATTTGTGCTGTCTTTAATTACATGCTATCGGTTGGTTAGTTTCACTTTCATTCATTGTTGCAGGGGATGTGGGTGCTCTTGGCTGGTGGGACTTGTTCATAAATTTTGGGTACTGTTCTACATATTTGTAATGAAAGTTGCATAAATGGTTTAATACCTTTTCGATGCCTGTGGATTACCACTATTTTTATTTTTCTTTTACTACAGAATTGCGGAGTGCTTTGCTTTTCTTGTCTGTACTAAGTGGTCAAATCCAGTGATTCATAGAAATTCGCAGACAAGAGAAGCAAGTTCATCTTCTACATCTATTAGATATCTTGACTGGAACAGTGGATTAGTAGTTTCTTCAGAGGAGGATCAGGATCAGGATACATTATGTGGACTACAAGACATTGGTGGGCACATTATGAAAATTCCTGTAATTGGTTTTCAGATCCTCCTATGTATGCGTCTTGAGGTATGCTATGTTTTTGAGTTCTGTTCATCCAATGTTTGATGACTCTTATAAATTGAAAATTGATGTGGCTTCAACTTTCAGGGAACCCCAGCTACTGCAAGGAAAATACCGCTCCCTATTCTCTTTTCTCCTCTGTTTTTACTTCAAGGTGTGGGTGTACTAGCTGCTGCATCTAGGTTGGTGGAGAAAATTGTACTCTTACTACGTACTGGAGCTAACACAGGAGCATACTTTAGATTTTCTTCTAGAGCTCATGATTGCTTGGGGTTCTTGCACCATGGTTCTAGGTAATAATTTTGATAGTTCCTGCACCATATTCAATTTTGCACTTTTTCATGGGGCAATTTCTTATTTTATATTTATTGTACCTACTACCTTGTATTTGGTGATCTAACATGGATCGTATTATTAGCTCAGAATTCGGATAATCAATGAATAAAGTGCAATTTTTTCAATTAATTCGTAATTTGACTACATATGTAGGCTTCTTGGCTGGTGGTCAATTGATGAGGGTAGTCGTGAAGAGCAGGCTCGACTGTATCACGAGAGTGCTTCTGGGTTAGTATTGTTTTGATTGATCATAGTTTTTGACCATTCAAATTTTCAAATGTGGTTCGACGGGTGGTGTGTTGTTCTTATTGGGATAAAGTAATAGAAGAAGCATTTTCTTTTTTATCTACTCTTTGTAAATTTGGTTTCTACCATGCAGGTATAATACTTTCAGTGGTTATCCACCTGAGATAGTGAAAAAAATGCCTAAAAAGGATCTAGCTGAGGAGGTGATGCATTTTATACTGCATCTTTTGTCTTTTTGTCCTTTTTACATGTATTTTATGTTCATTTCATTTGATTTTAATTGAAGTTTCTAGTTATTGTTTTATTCTTCATCGTCTACAAATATATATATATATATTCTTTCTTCTTTTTGAGAACTATATACAGATTTGTTACTGTATCTAAATAACACAGGTCTGGAGACTGCAAGCAGCTCTGGGGGAACAGACAGAAATCACTAAATATAGCCAACAGGAGTTTGAAAGACTCCAAAATGTAATTAATATCGTTCTTGATTAATTTTTTTATTGTTTTTTTTCATGAATGTTTTATGTGAATGTTATTACTAAGCTTCCTTGGGTTCAGAATGTAGGTTATGTAAAGGTAGTAATGGCTCTTAAAATATGCACTTTTTTGTTATTTATCATTTTGAATTGCTTGTAGTCAGTTTAAAGCATGTTTTTAAATAAGAATTTCAAGTTTAACATAACAAATACCTGTATTTTGACATTTGAGTCAATAACTAGATGTTTTAAGCTAACATCAAATATTTCAATATATTGGTTGATTCCTGGTGCATATAAAATGTAAGATTTGATACCTTTGTATATTTCAGTATTTTTTTGTGAGAGAATATTTCAGTGGTTTCATCATCTTTTATTTTTCGACATTCTTTTTCTTTAGAATCGCTGTGTCTGTATCTTTGTTGAGATCCTTTGCTCTTTCATCTAGTAATTCTTGACTTGTATGTAAAAGTGTATTGTCTTCCTAAATGCTGTATTCTTTTGCTGGTCAGGAAAAAGTTTTATGCAGGATTTGCTTCGAGAGAGAGATCAGTGTGGTCTTGCTGCCATGCAGGCATCGCATTCTTTGCAGGTACTACTATCATATTTTATACTGAGATGCGTCAAACCAATCTTCCCATTCGATTCCCCCTGACCTTGTGCTCATCATCTTTTATCTTTTTGTGGGTGGTGCTGCAGTACTTGCTGCGAGAAGTGCAAAAAATGTCCAATATGCCGCATTAGTGTCGAGCAACGATTACCTGTATATGATGTTTAACTTGGCCTCTTTTGTGAGAGTAGTAGGAATTTGGTGCTTAGAGAGAGGTTGGTAACCTTACATAGAACAGGTTTTGGTACAGTTTCTTTTCAACTTCTACAATGGCGGTGGGTAATGCTTATTCCAATTGACCATAGATGGAGGGTAATTTGACTGTGATAGGATTTGCTAAATTTTGTCTTTTTGTTTTGCAATCTTAATTTGTAAATATACTGACCTTTATACGAAAGTAATATTATAGCAGGTTTCAAGTCTTGCCTATGATATTTGCATTACCATAAATAGAAAACTTGTGTTATTACGGATTATTATCATAAATCACTAAATAAGTTTTTTGTGAGAAATGATTATAAAATTTTTGATGAGAAATGATTATAATGATGATGAAAATGAATAAATAAAATATATAAAATCAGTAATTTTGAATTTTTAGATTAATTAGGCCATAAAAACTAGTTGAAAAGATAATTGTCACATTAATTATTCTCATTAATTTTAAAATGATTTTTTTCTTATAAAATAGATAAAATGAATGATTCAAAATGAATAATGAGTATTAAATAAGATTATATTTTTATTCTTTAATTAATAAATGTGTAATCTTTTCAAAAATTTAAAAAAAGTTAAAATTTATTTATAAAAATATTAATTAATAATCATAAATATGAATTATTAATTTTAATCTAATGGTTAATATTAAAATAATAGTTCAGGTTTGTATATATACTAAATACAAGCAACGTACAATATACAAGCAACGTACAATATTAAAAAAAAATAAAAATACAAGCAACGTACAATATACATTTGTGCTTAGTTTTATTTATAGAATTTATTAATTATTTTTATTAAATTTATATTAATGTCATATAAATTTTAAATAAATATCATATTTTAATTAAATAATTTATTTATTTATGTTTGTTCTAGTTTTTTCATTTGAGAGTGACAACAATAGATTATATATTATATGTTTGATGTAATATTAAATATTATACATGGATTTTAAACTTAGGTTTCTTGCTAGTTTTTAAAAAAAAGACAATTGTTGCTAATTGATAGTTGTTGACGCGGTTCTTCGGCAACAGGTAATTATACAAATAAACATGATGGATTAGTGCAAATTGGTGAACCGTAATATGAAAATAACTATAGATGATCACTCCTTTCTTTTTAGGTGGTTCGAAGGTTAAAATCCCTCTTGTCCACCAGGCAGTATTATTGATATCTCTTGACTATTTCTTACAGAGTGTTTCTTTACAAAAATATGCCAACCCCTTGCCCTACCCAGGGTCTTGGTATTTATAGGCAGAAGATATCTGGGTTGGCAATGGGGTCATCCCGTGATCTCTTTATCCTTCACGTCATGTCAGTGACACTGATGATTAATTCTTGAAATTTGCAGTGAAGTGTGGTCTAATCAATAGGTAAGGAGGGATAATGGGCCGCATGGCCCAAATCAGGCATGGGGTGTCCGAACACGCACGTTTATACTGCGTGTCTGAGAATTCGGGAATAGAATAGACACGTGATGTCTGATATATGCACGTTTACATTGCGTGGTTGACTTTACAAGGGTTCGGATGTCAGGTCTCTGCTGCATCACGTGCTTAACGTGGTGCTAGCTCGTGACACTCATACTCCAGCTACATGATGCCTCCGTGTAGTAGTTAACTCTCTAATCAGCTCGGGATCTAAAAAAGGAGGCCCGCAACACACAGCTCCGGGTGGATGATCTACACGTGTCAGATCGAATTAGGCCATTTTCTAGCTCGCCAATATGTGCGGATATTTAGGGTGTACATTTGCCCCCCAAGCCCTTGCTCGTGACCCATGACGTCATCTGTGGTCTTCACAGCGGGGGCTTTTAAGTATCCCTTTTGACTCTTCATGTCCCGCCCCCTGCGTGGGCATCAGACACGTGGAGCGCCGTGGTTGGCGACTGTTCGGTTTCCGAGGCTTGCATTAAATGGCCTAGCCTGCTTTCGGCTGTCGTTTCGCCTCTCAAGTTATGACCCTCGTATCTCACATTAATTTGATCAAACGGCCCTCGTTCCTTTATGTCTCTTATGTATATAAAATGTTGGCCATCTTCCGTATTAGCCACCCTTCATTTGAAGTTATTTCCTCATTTTCTCTCCTTTTTAGTCTCAGAAGTTTCTCTTCTTCCGGTTATTATCCCAGAGATCCCTATGCTTTCGCCATAAGAGTTTCTGCACCAGTCTAGCTTTAAAGACTCCACCAGGACTCTGATTTCTACGCTTTTTGTGGCTTCCATACGGAAAATACACTGTAAGTCCTCTGCCTGTTGCATGTTTTGATCTTTCTGTTTTTCTGTTAGGCAAACCTCTTTCTTAGTCGCACACTGTAGGTTGTTTTTGGCTGGTTTTTGGTGCATAGGTTTTGGTCCTAGGTATATCGACTATACGAGAACATGTCTAGGAACGTGATGTTTGGGACAAGATAAATTATGGGTAATTTTTCTAGGTATCTTTTCCGGGTAGCTTTAGGGAATGTCTATTTGGAAAGGGGAAGGTGAGAGGTTTCTAGGGTGCAAAACCGGGTAGCTTAGGGGTCACGCTTCCTGGGCAGTTTTTCTTTTTAAAACTTTCTCTCCAAGGCAAGCATTATCCTAACCCTCCTGACACACAGATCCCAAGTAATCGGGGATCCGTTGGAAACACGGGCGCGTGACCATGGCATCGCAGGGCCTCACGCACCGCGGGCTGAGATTTCCTCAGCTCGTGTACGAAAATCACTTCTCGCGCTATATTCCCTTTTCTATTTTTAGGTCGCCTATTTAAACTTTTCTTCTTTCTTGTTCGTTAGGCGACCAGATGAGACCCAGGAAAAACATACCCAAGAAGAGCACGGCTGGCTAGTCATCCCAGCAGGCCAACAAGGGGAAAGGGATTGTTGTGGATTCTCCCATCCCCCACTTCGGTCCCACAGTGGAGAAAGAGGTCAAGGTGGGACCTGATGCTTTCTTCGAGGTAGAGAGGATAGTCTCGAAGATTATGACCCAAGGGAGGGTCAACAAGATCCTGCTGTCCCATAACATCGAAATCGGGACAGGCGCTCTTGTTGCCTGACCTCCCCTTGAGGGCGAGAGGAGCTGCACGCCCCTCGATGAGGAGTTCGCGGCTTGGAGTGACAAAAACCTAAAGGCTGGGGCCTTCCTACTGCTGGACCAGTACTTCGCGGATTTTTTTGAATTACGTGAAGCTGGCTCCCTTCCAACTGCCCCCTAATTCCTACCGTTTGTTGGCGGGGCTGAGGTACCTCTTCCTGAGGCATGAGTGGGAGGTCCCGACCCCAGCGGACATCCTTTTATTCTTTTGCCTCAAAGCCAGCTCGGATCAACGGGGCCGAGGCGACGGGTTCTACTATTTGACCCGTTTCCCCAACTCTCCCGCAGTCATCGAGCTGCCCAGCCACCCCAACAACTTCAAGGACCAGTTCTTCATGTCGACGGGGTTTCGCAACTGCGAATACCACTACTTCAACCGTCCTCGTAAGTTATCTCTATTCTCAGCTCGCAAAATTAGCATTTTTCTTTATTTCTTTTCACGCGTGTTGACTTGAACATCATCGTGCAACCATCTTCGCGAGGATGGCCAAATCGATGACCCTTGGGGGTCAATACGAAACCTTGGCGGGGCTCCCATCAAGTGAAAAAGACTACCGCCAGCTCGTGTCGGATGAGACGATGCTGGCGTGTAAGTTGATTTCTCCGGGCCAGCTCTGGCCTTGAGGAGGCCGCGGGCTATCCCAGTAGCTCGTGAGCTGGTGCCTATCCCCGAGGTGGATGCTGTGGACAGTGACGAGCAGGACGAGGAAGACGAGGTGCCGCTCGTGCGATGAAAGCGGGCTCTCGAGGCTGCTTAGGGCCTCGACGCGGATCAGATTTAGTCAGGGGCAGCAGCCGGCCCCTCCGGCCAAGGTAACCCATACCTGTTTAGAGACTTAGACAGGGCTGCCGCAGACCTATGGCTGGCTAGGTTTAACCCAAGCCAGCTCGTTCATCGTCATCGAGATGACCTAGACCTTAAATATAACCCTACTCCAGTGTGTAGATCAATTAGTGTTGCGCCATGATATGGGCCACCCTAGGGGAACTGTAGTAGTAGACAACACTCTGGCTTTTAGGTCGACCTTTTTTGAGGAGTACGAGACCAACCTTAGGTCATGGCCCTCCCTTCTGGAGGGTTTAGTCGCTCCAGGGCTTAGGCAGTACGTAGAGGAGTCCAGTCCTGAGGTGGATCCGGACCCAGAACCCCCTCTCATTCGCGAAGTTATAAACTTAGGCTCCCCCATAAAAGCTCCGAGGCTGGAGGTCGTGGCACTAGATTCCTCCTCCAGCTCGGAGGGTAGGACCTTTGCAATACATCTTTAGACTTTTCTTGTAATGAAGTAACCTTGTATGTATATTAACACCCCCGTCTTTTTTTTTTTTGTTTTAGGCGAAGAGATGGCCCAGCCCGGTGACAACGTCCTGCGGTCAATCTTCCAAGGGGGGAATCCTTCCTCCAGATCGTCCGGGCCACTGGTCAAGAAACCTCGGCTGACCAAGAAGGCTCCTCCCGGGACCATCTCCAAGTCTCCCGCCAAGGGGAGGGGCCAGGTTCCTGCCGCCGCAGAGAACATGCTCCAGCCTCCCCCGCGGCCTCCGGTCCCTACTCGGGAACAGGAGGTACCAGCCGGAAACCCGCCAACTCCCACTCCCACCATGCGCATCCTGGTGAGCACTCAGGCCCTGGAGAAAATTACCGAGGCCTTTCGAGGGACTGTAGAGTCCAAGAACTTTACTTAGCTAATTATTTAGTAGTATTATAGTATGTATAGTATTATCTTTGTTACTGTGGATTTTTGGTTCAGACCGGGAATTATTTGGACACTCATAGTAGTACTTATAGACTTTTTAAGTTTGACCTATAGTTTAAGAATATTAATTTTAACCTAAGGTTTGATTATATAGCTGATATTAAGAATAATATTTATTATACTATAAGGTTTAAGATATCAACCAATAGGATTTTAAGCACATGTTATGAATGGGTGATTAAAGATTAAGTATTTTGGAGGATTAAATTTAATAAGGAGTAAAGTTTGAATGCATTAGGGTCAGTCAGCAGCTTTGAATACGTTGAGGGCTTAGTCAAGGCTGTTTACTCCATTCAAACTTAGCTAAAAATGTGTAATTTCGTGTTTAATTAATCAGCGTGTGCCAATATATCGCAGCTATAGGGGGCGATATATCGCAGCACGTAGATACGGAAAACACGAGACGATGCACGGTCGCCTCGGGCATACTGGCCCAGGCGATATATCGCCTACAGGGGGCGATATATCGCCTCCTCCAGTATGTTTTCAAACGTTTTTGAATTCATTTCCTTTCAGCCATTCAAACTCCTTCAACAGTCCAGCATCTTTTGAACGAGTCTTCAGCCTCTGCTGAACGATTATTCAAATGATTTTCACCTAAAAAGCCATTATTTTTATTCAAGTAAAATCAAGATATTTTCATTCCCAAACTCTATAAATAGGACCTAGTACCCAGCCATTATTCACCTTTTGCTCTAAGTTCAGAGGCTGCAAGTGCTAAGTGAGTGTGAGAGTATAAACACCTGGGTTTTGGGAAAATCATAAGCTTATCAAACACTTTCGGAAGTGAGGTTCTATAGTACTTCGCTTGTGGTGTAGATTGGTCTTTCAAGTCTTTGAGGTAAACCAAAACTCTAGCTCATTGTTTTATGTTATTTTCTTTCTCATAGCCTTCTACTCAGTTTCCTAACCTCATTCTTATTTTGGTTAGGAAATCTAAGCTCTTGAGCACATAAGTTTTGGTAAGTGTAACTTTCAATGGTTTAGTCTTCCCATTTCCTTTTCATCTCTTTTCTTCTTTAGACTCACTCTTTATATATGGTTTTAGGAGTGTTCCAAAAGTCCCAACTCAGTCCACATATCCCGGTAACTTTGGTAAGGAAAATAGGCTAGAATCAATATGTTATATGCTTATGTTATCTTATGTTTTATGTTATTAAATGTGTTATGATATGTATGCATGTATGTTTGTAGGCTTGGGCATATGACCCATATGACTAACAAGACCCCAAATGGGTTATGGGCATATGACCTACTTAGCTAGTAGGACCCCACTAATCCCATGGGCATATGCTTGTTTAGTCTATGGGACCCCAAGTAATAATGGCCATTATAATAAGTGTATGTTATATGTATTATGTTAAGTCTTTATGTTTCTTATGAAATTATGTTTATGACTATGTGTTAGATTTTTCCTTGCTGGGCATTAGGCTCATTCCTTTTTGTTTTATGTGCAGGAAAATAGCTTTAAGAGGCGGTAAGATTCGTGGACGCTTAGAGAATGTGTATCGATGGTGAATGGAGTCAAGGGGCCGAGCGTTATTCGATTCGAGGATGTAGTCTCGTTTGACCTTTTTATGGTTTTACATGTATTTTCCGCATTTCTTATGTAATGTCTTTTTATTTTAAATCATGTTTTGTTTTAAAGACAATGGGATCCCATATCCTTCTTAGTATTTTATTTTGTAAGTAACTCTTATTTTTACAAGTTACTCAATAAAATTATGGTATTTCCGCAAAAATGTAAGTTTATGTATAGTTTCGTTAATGGTCCAAAAGTCTAGATTAGTGGGTCATTACAGGGATGGTTTACGAGACCGCAAGCTATACGGTAGACCATTACTACAATGCCACTCCGAGGGACTTGCGGGAGATCGAGACGAGGAGCCCCGAGAATGTTATGGAGTCTTCACTGGGGATGACCCTCACGGTAAGTTTATTCAGTTAACTTTCTTTGTTTTCTTCCCAGCATCTGCTTCTTTGCCTTACTTTCTATGTCTTTACAGGCGGCTTTGGCTCTACATCATAGCATAGCCCGGTCCAGGGCCAGGTTTGACGAGATCAGGGGCGAGTTCCAGACTGCTCAGGCCGCTCTCGCGTCTGCACAACAGCAGGAGCAAAATGGCAAGGCTGCCCTGACGGCTGCCAAAGAAAGCGAAAAGGTCGCACAGGTCGCCTTGGCCGCCGCGAAGGCTGCACTAGAGGCGGCCAGGGCTAAGCAATTGGAGGCCAAGGCTGCACAGGTCGCCTTGGCTGCTGCGAAGGCCGAGCTCGAGGTGGCCAAGGCTAAGCAGTTGGAGGCCGAGGCCGCCACTGTGGCAGAGAGGGCGTCTTCTAGCTCCTCCATGGAGGCCATGCTCTATCACTGCTGGGCCTTCAACCAAGATGGCGACTTCTCCTTCCTGGTGCCTGAGGTGTGGGAGCCATTTCTCGAGAATTTCAAGGCCCGCCTTCAACAGGAGCCGCCTTCTGAGACTGGGGAGACTTCCGCTGCTGGCGAGCAGGAAACCGAAGGGGTGACGTCATCGGAGCGCCCTGGGGGGGCCTAGGATTTTTGTCTTCTTTACTTATTTGTAGTCTTTTACCACGAGGTTTTTCCTCCTCGAGACAATTGGTTTCCCTGACTTTCATTTCAATTTATTTTTAATAGCTGTTATTATTTATATATATATTTTTTGTGTTTGGTAAAAACTTAGTTTGCGTCAGTCTATTGACTTTTTCTTCGAAACTACAAAGTATAGCCAGTCAATTTTAACAAACTTCTAAGTTTTTAGGACCTAGTTACATCCAGGACGGTTAACTCTAAGAACTCAGTCCGCGTTAATTGTTATTGATACCTCGTGCTTTTTAAGAAAAACATCGATTAACCAATTTGAATCAACTTCTAAATTCTAGGACCTGGTCGTATCCAGGACATATTTGATTTTAAGAACTTAGTTCGCGTTAATTTTATCGACACCTCGTGCTCTTTAGGAAAAACACTGGTTAGTCAATTTAACTAACTTCTAAATTCTAGGACCTGGTCGTATCCAGGACATACTTGATTTAAAAAACTTAGTTTGCGTTAATTTTATCAACACCTCATGCTCTTTAGGAAAAACACTGGTTAGTCAATTTAACTAACTTCTAAGTTTTTGGGACCTGGTCGTATCCAGGACATATTTGATTTTAAAAAATTAGTTCGCGTTAATTTTATCGACACCTCGTGCTCTTTAGGAAAAACACTGGTTAGTCAATTTAACTAACTTCTAAGTTTTTGGGACCTGGTCGTATCCATGACATATTTTATTTTAAAAACTTAGTTCACGTTAATTTTATCGACACCTCGTGCTCTTTAGGAAAAACACTGGTTAGTCAATTTAACTAACTTCCAAGTTTTTAAGACCTGGTTGTATCCAGGACATATGCCCCCCAAGTAAACAGAAAGAGATCTTTCTTGGTTAATTGGAAAATGCTCTTCTAGCACTATCCGCACACAGAAACATACAACGATATACAAAACTACTTCTCATTTTTAATAAAACAAGGCGGCTTTCGTAATTAAGCCTTACAAAAGTATGACTATTGATAATATTTATTTAGGTGTATAGCGTTCCATGTTCGTGGGACTGCTTCTCCATTAGGCCGATCTAATTTAAAGGTCCCTTCCTTCACAACCTCTATGATCTGATAGGGTCCTTCCCAGTTCGGCCCCAAAACTCCGTCCTTAGGATCCTTACCGACTAAGAAGACTCTTCGGAGCACCAGGTCACCCAGGTCACCTAAGTTAAAGATGCGTCTCTTGACCTTTGAGTTGAAATAACGAGTGATCTTTTGTTGATAATGCGCGAGCTGCAGCTACGAAGCTTCACGTTTTTCATCAACTAGGTTGAGGGACGCGCTGAGCAATTTATCGTTCTGGTCTTGGTCAAATGCCCAGACTTTATGTGAGGCTATCTTTGTTTCTACGGGAAGAACGACCTCGCACCCGAAAGTCAGGGAGAAAGGAGTGTGATCCGTCGAAGTTCAGTGCGAGGTTCGGTATGCCCACAGCACCTGGGGGAGCTGTTCAGGCCAAACTCCCTTGGCTTCATCCAACCTCTTCTTTAGGCTCGCTTTTAGTGTCTTGTTCACAGCCTCGACCTGTCCATTAGCCTGTGGGTAGGCCACGAAGGAAAAGCTCTTAATTATGTCGTGCTTTTCGTAGAATTCGGTGAAGAGGTCGCTATCGAACTGGGTTTTGTTATCCGACACGATCTTCTTTGGCAGCCCGAATCGGCAGACTATATTCTGAACCACAAAGTCGAGGACCCTCTTTGATGTAATCGTAGCCAGGGGCTCCGCTTCTGCCCATTTTGTGAAGTAGTCAATAGCCACCACCGCATAGAGAACTCCCCCTTTTCCCGTGGGCAGGGCACCAACTAAATCAATTTCCCAGACCGCGAACGGCCACGGGGACGAGATCATCTTCAGCTCGACTGGAGGGGCCCGGGCGACCATGGCGAATCGCTGGCACCTGTCGCACTTTTGGACATAGGAAAACGAATCTTTCGATAGAGTGGGCCAATAATATCCTTGCCTTAATATCTTCAAGGCCAGGTTTTGCCCCCCAGCGTGATCTCCACAAAACCCCTCATGGATTTCCCGCAGAATAATTTTCGCTTCGCCTGACAGAACACACCGTAGGAGAGGTAAAGAAAAACCACCTCGGTATAACGTCCCGTCTACCATTGTATACATCGGAGCTTGGTAAAGTACCCTTCTTGCGTCATTTCACTCTTCAGGTAACTTTCCTGTTGTGAGGTACTCGACTATGGGAGTCATCCAGGTCGGCCCGGTGTCAATCATTTTGACCTCCCTCCCGGCTTCCTCTATGCTTGGCCTTTCCAAGAATTCCACCGGTACTAGGCCCAAGGTTTCGGCCTCCCCGGAGGTGGTGAGCTTTGCTAAGGCGTCAGCATTGGCGTTCTGCTCCCGAGGTATCTGTTCAACTAGGCTGTGCTCGAATGCGGACAGCTCCGTCTTTACCTTGGCCAGGTAGGTCGCCATCTTGGTTCCCCGCGCCTGGTATTCTCCTGACACTTGGTTTACCACGAGCTGGGAATCGCTATAGCACAGGATGGAGCTGGCCTTCAGCTCCCGGGCCACCCTTAGCCCAGCCAATAAAGCTTCGTATTCGGCCTCGTTGTTGGATGCCTTGAATTCGAATTGCAGTGCGGAGTGGAAATGATGTTCCTCTGGGGATATCAGAATGACTCCAGCTTCAGATCCGTTCTCATTGGACGAACTGTCCATAAAAACTTTCCACGAGGCTCGCATCGGTTCTTCCACTGGTTCCTCTTGGAATCCCGTGCACTCTGCTACAAAATCAGCTAGAGCTTGGCTTTTGATCGCAGTTCGCGGCACGTACAGTATCTTGAATTGACTGAGCTCGATAGCCCACTTCAAAAGACACCCCGATGCCTCAGGTTTCTGCAAAACCTGTCTTAAAGGTTGATCGGTTATGACATGGATTGAGTGGGACTGGAAGTACGGCCTGAGCTTTCTGGAGGCCGTAATGAGGCAGAACGCCATCTTTTCCATCACCGGATACCTAGACTCAGCCTCGAGAAGCCTCTTGCTAATGTAGTAGACCGGCTTCTGAGACCGGTCCTCCTCACGAACCAACACGGCACTGGCTGCATCTTCCGTTACAAATAGGTAGAGAAAAAGAGGTTCTCCTGCTGTTGGTTTAGATAACACAGGCGGCTCAGCTAAGTGTGCTTTTAGGTCGAGGAAAGCATGCTCACACTCATTGGTCCACTCAAATTTTTTATTTTCCCGGAGCAAGTTATAGAATGGCAAACACTTGTTGGTTGATTTGGAAATGAACCGATTAAGCGCTGCCACCCTTCCTGTTAGACTTTGGACGTCTTTTCGCGACTGGGGTGATGACATTTCGAGCAGCGACTTGATTTTATCGGGGTTCGCCTCTATTCCTCTTGTGTTGACTATGAAACCTAAAAATTTTCCTGACGCAACCCCGAAGGTACACTTTTGAGGATTCAGCCTCATGCCATACTGCCTTAAAATCTTAAAACATTCTTTCAGATCAGGGACGTGGTTATCGGCGGTTTTTGACTTAACCAACATGTCGTCAACATACACTTCTATGTTTCCCCCGATCTGATTAGCAAACATCCCGTCGACCAATCTCTGGTATGTAGCTCCTGCATTCTTCAGTCCGAAAGGCATGACCTTGTAACAATAAACGTAAGTTGGTGTCATGAAGCTAGTGTGCTTCTGGTCAGCAGGATTCATGGCGATCTGGTTAAAGCCCGAGTACGCATCCATGAAGGACATGAGCTCGTGCCCCGAAGTGGCATCCACCAGTTGATCAATCCTTGGCAAGGGGAAGCAATCTTTGGGGCAGGTTTCATTTAGATCGGAAAAGTCGATATAAGTCCGCCATTTCCCGTTGGGCTTCGGGACCAAAATAGGATTGGCGACCCAGATCGGGTATTTTGCCTCACGAATAAAGCCGCACTTTAAAAGTCGAGCTACTTCCTCTTCTAGGGCCTCAGCTCGTGCCGTTCCCAAGCGCCTTTGTTTCTAGGACTTCGCAGGCACGCTCTTGTTCAAGCTGAGGGTGTGCATGATGACGCTTGGGCTGATCCTTATCATGTATTCGTGAGACCAGGCGAACACATCTAGATTCTCTTGTAGAAATCTCAGCAGCTCCGCCTTCCTCTTATTACACAAGTTTTTCCCGAGCTTCACCACCTTCGAGGGGTCTCTCGAGTTGATGTTCACCTCTTCGAGTTCTTCGATGGCCTGGAGCTCGGATCTATCTTCGCCTATCCTGGGGTCGATATCATCATTCAAGGTGATCCCCTCCCCACTGGCTTCTTGAGGTTTTTTTTTATCTCAGGAGTAGGTCCTGTTAGCTGAGATTCCTCATCCCCGCTTTGAACGGTCATCGTCTGCTGCCCGGGTCGTAATTTTCCCTTCGTGGAAATGCTATAGCATTCCCTGGCAGCGAGCTGATCACCTCGGACCGTGCATATTCTCGTAGAGGAGGGGAATTTGATTGTGAGATGGCGGATAGAGGTTACAGCCTCAAATGCCATCAACATAGGTCGGCCCAAAATAGCGTTGTAGGCGGTGGGACAATTGATAACCATGAATTCAAGGAGTTTAGAGACAGTTCGGGGCCCTTCTCCCAATTATTACTAGCTCGATAGTTCCTACCGCTGCCGACCCTTCCCCAGAAAATCCATACAACATCATGGAAGTGGCCTTCAGCTCGGTGATAGACAATCCCATTTTCTCCAGCGTGGACCGGAACAGCAGGTTCACTAAACTCCAATTATCGACTAGTATCCTCCTAACTCTTCGGTTGGCGAGTTGGGCGGTTATGACTAGATGATCGTTATGGGCTTTCAACTCATTGACATATCTCTTCTGGGCTCCTCTACTCGTGCCAGCCAAATGGGGGCCTCCGGAGATTGTGGATATCTCTCCTCCTATTATAGGAGGAGGGGTATCCTGACTTATTCGGGGCCTGGACTGATTTACCAGCGCTTCCAAAGCTGGCTGACTAGTAGGAACTCGGTTCCGCGCATACTGAGCCAAAGGTCCGGCTCTGATGAGTGTCTCAATCTCATCCTTCAAATGCCTACAATCGTCAGTGTTGTGGCCAATGTCGTTGTGGAATCGACAGAACTTGGAAGGGTCCCTCTTAGCCTTCTGGTGTTTCAAAGGCTCCGACTTTTTCCAGGGGAGGCGAGTAGAGTTTGCTAGGAAAATGTGTTCCCTAGTGTTTGTGAGTTCGGTGTAAGCCGCGTAGACTGGCTTAAATTTTTCCACGGGCTTGTTCTTCTTTGGACCGTGCTGGCTGCCCTCGCTGCTCCTTTTCTCTTACCTCCACCCCCTTGGTTATTCTGTGTAACGGTTTGAGTCGTTTTCACGACATCCGTTCCCACTCCAACGGGCTGATCAGGGGTTTGGCTGGTTCCCGTGATCGACACTCGTGCCTCTTCCAGGTTTATCCATCCCTGGGCCTTGTTCAGGAATTCATCCACGGTGCTGACACCTTTTCTCTGTATCTTTTTCCATAGCCCGCCTCCAACGAGGATTCCAGTCCTCAAGGCCATAAGCTTGGAACTATCGTCTACGTCCCTGACTCAAGCCGCGACATTTGCGAACCTGCTCAGGTAAGCTTTCAAAGGTTCCTCGGGCTGTTGCTTCACGTTCGCCAAGGTGTCAGCTTTGACGCGGGTAGCTTGAGAAGCTCGGAATGCCCTCTTGAAGTCAGCTGAAATTTTTTTCCACGAGCTGATGGACTATTTTTACACCGCTTGAACCATTGCCTGGCTGGCCCAGTCAAGGTGGAAGGGAATATCAAACACCTTAGCTCGGGGCCGATGTTATGGGCCATCATTAGGGTGTTGATCATACCCAAATGATCCGACGGGTCTCTGTCTCCATCGAACTTAGACAGGTGGGGCATCCAGAAACTCGGCGGGTATGTTGTGGCTGCTATGCTGGGGGTAAAAAGCTCAAGTTCGTCCCCTGAGTCGTACTCGTCTTTCTCCTTTTCTAACAAGAGCTTCTTCATCAGCTCCTCCATCTGAGCTAAACGCTCTAGGGTTTGGTCCTTACTTCCTTGGTTGTTCTAGGGCTGTTCAACAGCTCCAGTTCCATTGTAAGTGTTAGGCGGGTTGTTGTCCCTCCAAGCTTGAGCTTGGTTAGGTGGGACATTCCCACTGTCACGTACTTCGGAAAGACCATCCCCTCAGTGAGCATGACTTCCATTTTTATTCGGATCCCCCTTCTGCGAGTTGAGGCGATCTCGAAGGTCGGCCCTCGAGGTGGCCCGAGGGCTTTGCGCTGAACTTAAGCGATTGCCCAGGTCTTCACCGGATCTGCCACTTCGGTGACTTACGGTCCAGTAACTCCCATTGGAAAAGCTTGGAGCCCGCTGCTGGGGGTGAGGATCCGGGACCTCCCCGTGCGCTCGGTTGCGATGGGAAGGACCGGCGGAAGGAGGATTTCTTCTGCTGCTCCCGTGTGCTGGAATGTCCCGAACTGGACGGGGAGGAGATGGATATCTTATCAGCGACGGGGGGGTGCCTAATTGGTGACGTGATCCTAGTCCCGTCCGGGTGGATCAAATTAGCTCGCGACCGTTCTACTCTACCATCTCCAGCATCCTGTGTTCGGTGGTCGGACCACATGATGGACCCAAAATGGGTATGTTTTAAATATTTATACTCGCAAGCGCACGAATCGTATTTATAGAATAGTTTTCGTGTAAGCACGAGATCGAACCCAAAAGGAGTTGTCTAAAATCGAAAATGAAACTATTTTAAATCAAAATTAATAAATTCTAACCTAGCCCCAAAGATTGATGAGAATTTGTGACAATAAAATAAACTAAAAGATAATAATAAAGATATTAAAGACAATATATAAATATAAATTAATAATAGAAATCAAGATAGTAAAATAAGATTATTAAGGATTAGAATCCACAAAATATAAGTTCAATAATATTTATAAGTACATTGACTCCCAAGTTTTAGTGATAGTTAAAATAATTCAAACTATCATTTTCCAAATATATTTATAATTTTAAGTACAAATTACTTCTAAAAAGATAGGATTTTTCTTCACTTTTCAAAATTATAATTTCAAAGCATTTAGTGTAAATCAATCTAATGAAATAACAAATAAATCAATGAACATTATTTATAAGGAAAAACATAATATTTTTGTTCTAAGCATGGATGTGTACAATTTAATGACACATCTTACACAAAGAATATTATGTTTTTGCACTAATGAAGAACAAAGTTTAAATATGTACTAACAATCCAAAATACATGATATTTAAGATGAAAGAAGATATTTGAAGAAGAAAATTCCAAAACTTTGTTGCACAAAATGGGAAATCAACATACAAAATAAATACTATCTAGTTACATATTGTTTTATCATCACCTTAATAATCTTAAAAAGATTAGATACTCATAACTAAAATAGAAAATACAAACAAAAAAATTACAAACATAGATAGGAAAATTTGGAGGATGAACCCCCAAATTGTTCCTCTAAAAATACATAGAAAAATAACAACAAAAAAGAAGAAAAAGATGAAGAGAAAAGAGAGATTTTGAAATATGTAGAGTTTTTGGTATGGTAACCTCTCCTCTAAAATGGACACCCTAAATGGTCTTCAAAACTCCATATTTATAGCCAAAATGAGGTATTAAAATAATCAATTTAAATTAATTAAATTGATTAAATTAATTTAATTAATTATAATATGGCAAATATGGATAAATTATAGGGTGTAATAATGATGTTTTGGGGTAAAATGTGTAGAAAGTGGGGTAAAAATGTGGTATTTTTGGCAAATGAGACAAGAGTACAAAAGTGAGCTTTTGTTGGGCTCAAGGAGAAAATGGCATGCATATGAGTGGCTGTGTGGGCTGCTGGTTGTGTACAGAAAAGGCTGGCTTTGGGCGTGTGATGCTTTGTGGTGTAGCTGGAGAGGTGGAGTCACGCCAGGCGGAATGGCTGGGAGATGGGCTGGTGGAGAAGCTGCTGAAGGGAGAAAAAAAAGCAAATGTTGATGATTTGGGCCTTCGGATTTGGGCCTGCTCATGTGCCATTTTTTTTTTCAATCCTCTTCAAAATTGCCATAACTCCTTCATTTTTCTTGCTTTTTCAAGAGCAAAAACATGCAACAAATTATCTACAAAATTAAACATAAATTAAATTAAAACTAAATATTTTCAATAATAAAATATACAACAAAATTTTCATGAAAATATTAATTAAAACTTAATTTACTTAAACATTTAAGCTCAAAATTGCATCTTTTTACTCATAACTTAACAATATTAATTTTAAATAATTAAACTATAACATTTTACAATAATATAACTATAAAAACACACAAAAATATATAAAATCAAAATAAACCTAATAAATTCAAAATTACTTAAAAACTTAATAAATCAATTAAAAACTCAAGAATTAAGCAACAATTAACACATAAAAGATGGTAAAATAACTCTATTTTGTAGAGTTATCACCGCAGCCCGAGAGGGCTGGCCAGAGCAGTCTGTCTTCGCGAGCCTTCTCCGGATCTGCTCCGCGAGCTGCCACGAGCCCTCTTGTGAGCGTTCGACGGTGGAATCGAGCTAGGAGTCGAGGTTCGGATTGACCGGATGAATTGCTGATTGGCCCTGGGAAACTCCTCAAACCCAGTTTCCTGGTTGTGGCGTGATGTGGGTGCAGAACTTGGGGTTGAGGTTCTGACCGATCGACTGGGCCTGGACCGATTATCCTTGTGGGACTTGTGAGTCCCACTTTGCCTCTTTCCGACGTTAACGTCGATCGTAAGAAGGGGTAGCCGGGCCAAGACTTCTTCGATTTGCTTGCTTGATCTGGAGAGTTGACTCCTCAACTGTATGTTTTCCATCTCTATCGCCGTCAGGAAACCCGGGTTCGAATTTGGTGGTCGGGGCGCCGAACTCCCGGTGTCGTCCTGGCCCATCGGCTACTTTCCCGATCGCTGTTGGATCTCGGGGTTTTGTTCATCGGATGTGGCGGCATGGTGGGTCTCCTGCCCATCATGTTGTTCCGCCTCGTTGCCATGTCTCGAACGAGTAACTACCATGATCAAGTTTTTGCGACAGCACCAATCTAAATCCTCTCAATGAAAGCACCAAACGGTTGACGCAGTTCTTCAGCAACAGGTAATTATACGAATAAACAGGATGGATTAGTGCAAATTGGTGAACCGTAATATGAAAATAACTATAGATGATCACTCCTTTCTTTTTAGGTGGTTCGAAGGTTAAAATCCCTCTAGTCCACCAGGCGGTATTATTGATATCTCTTGACTATTTCTTACAGAGTGTTTCTTTACAAAAATATGCCAACCCCTTGCCCCACCCAGGGTCTTGGTATTTATAGGCAGAAGATATCTGGGTTGGCAATGGGGTCATCCCGTGATCTCTTTATCATTCGCGTCATGTCGGTGACACTGATGATTAATTCCTGAAATTTTTCGTGAAGTGTGGTCTAATCAATAGGTAAGGAGGGATAATGGGCCACATGGCCCAAATCAGGCGTGGGATGTCCGAACACGCACGTTTATACTGCGTGTCCGAGAATTCGGGAATAGAATAGACACGTGATGTCTGATATATGCACGTTTATATTGCGTGGTTGACTTTACAAGGGTTCGGATGTCAGGTCTCTGTTGCATTACGAGCTTAGCGTGGCGCCAGCTCGTGACACTCATACTCCAGCTACATGATGCCACCGTGTAGCAGTTAACTCTCTAATCAGCTCGGGATCTAAAAAAGGAGGCCCGCAACACACAGCTCCGGGTGGACGATCTACACGTGTCAGATCGAATTAGTCCCTTTTCTAGCTCACCAATATGTGAGGATATTTAGGGCGTACAATAGTAGATTATATTATATGTTTAATACGATATTATTCTAATAAGTGAGTTTAAGTTTAATTAAATTTTATTTAATTTATAAAACGTATGATTTTATTATTTTTAAATAATTATCATTGTAAAATATATAAAAAATATCCTATTTTAATTTGTTTAATTATTTATTATTTTTAAATAATTATCATTGTAAATATCTAAAAAAATATCCTATTTTAATTTGTTTAATTATTTATTATTTTGAAATAATTATCATGATAAAATATCTCAAAAATATCATATTTTATTTAAGTTTAAATGTTTACAAACTACTGTTAAATATAAGCATATTCTATTAAATATAAGAATATTCCATTAAAGTTAACATTAAAAAAAACCGTTAAAACTAAGAATTTCCGTTATATTCACACTTATTATATTTAAAAGATATGACATATTTGAGTTTCCAAAGGTTTCTATTTACTTTTGTTTCCAACTCTTTTTTTTTTTTTGTCGTTAGAGTAGACTATATCATTGAAACTAAATTTTTACCGTAAGGCAGAAAATTTTCTCTCATCCAAATAAGACATGTTAAGCCAAGCAGTCCATATAAGAAGAAGATTAGTGATATGTGCACCCAAACATTACACAAAGTAATGTGACGGTTTAACCTAGCTAATTATATTTAATAAAATTAGGTAGAATAAATATTTAGTTAGTATATTAATATAAATTCAAATATTACAAAGTATTGCTATTATAATAATATTTGATACAAGACTAGATATGTAATACTTATATTAATATAAATTCAAATGTTATAAAATATCATTATTATAATATATAATCTTAACTTTTATTAAAAAAAAGAGTAAATACCATTTTGCACCTTGTGTTTTGCAAAAGTTACTGAGCGGACCCCGTATTTTGTTAAATGACAATTCAGACCCTATATTTTGCAAAATAGAACAAAATGGTACATTGGACCTGATTTTGGTCAAACTTTTTTTTTTTAAATATGACTAAAATACCCTCAGTTTTATAAATTAGTTGATTCAATAATGTTAATAAAATGTTATTGAATTAAGAATAAAACTAATTTAAAAATAAATATTCAAATTTATTAAACACTTGTTTTTTTTTAAGAAATCACTAATCTCAAACTACTTCCCTACTCTTTCTTCTTCCAAGAACAAATCCTAACCCTAAACATCCATAATAGTCCTCTTCTTCCTTTACCGATGCTTCCTCACTCTTAGATCTAGGCTTTCTATTTTTGTGGATCTAGGCTTCCTCCTTCTTGATTTTACTTCGAATGGAGGTGGGGTTGGGACAGTGTGTATCTAGGCTACAGATGGAGGTGGAGGTTTTCGTCGTCGAATAAAGGTGGAGGTGGTCTCTGGGTCGTTGTGAGTTCGGGCTGGGTCTCTATGAGTCTACCACGATTTTGGGCTTTGATGGGAATTGCTCTATCTTTCCTTTAAAATTTAAACTTTCTTTCTCATAATATCCCACAAGATCCTAAAGCTTGAACCCATAAATGCATCCCTAAAAGACCAAGAACCCAGAAATGCATCCCAACATGACCTCGGACACAAAAAATGTCTTAAATTAAACAATAAGTTGAACCCATAAATTCATCCCAATCTACAACTAATTGGTCAAATAGTTTTAGAAATATTTAAGCAAAGACAAGGTACTTTTTTGTTGGAAGAACCCCTTCAACTGAAGGGGCAAAGAACTTCATTGAAATACCAGGCCCCAATGCTAAAGGAAACAACACCAGTGTCTATCAAAATAAAAAAACCATAACAATACACCAGAACATAAAATGAAGCCCCCTGAATCAAGTAGAATCCAGAGCAAGCATAGTGGAAACAAAAGAGTCGATGTTCACTTTGTTTTTGGAACTGGATCAGGAAACTCCTTAATGATTTCGCATAACTTAATATGGCATCGTCCGAGCAAGCAATGACTATCGAATGGAGTGGAAGGTGGCTGGAACTCGCTAGTCTAGGCGGCTGCGCAATGGTGGGTTTGGGCAATCGTTGGTCTAGGCAACTGCTCGACGGTGGGTCTGGGCGATCGCTTTTGTGGGCAGCTGGTCCGGTGGGCAGAGATTGGAGCTAACGCTATCTTACACTAAATACATGGAGGGGTGACTAGGGCTTACAGGTTGAGAAAAGAGAGGATGAAAGAGAGAGGGAGGAGAGAGGAGAGAGAGGGGGTTAGTTTTAATTTAAATTTTGATTTTGTTTTGAGTTTTATTTTATTTTTTAGTTAGTTTATATTTTAAAATCAATTTTATTTAATTCTTTTATTTATATTTTATAAATTCTTAATTTAATAACATTATATTAATATTATTAAGTTAACTAATTTATAAAATCTGGGGGCATTTTAGTCATATTTAAAAAAAGTTTGACCAAAATCAGGTCCAGGGTACCATTTTGTTCCATTTTGCAAAACACAGGGTTCAAATTATCATTTAACAAAACACGGGGTCCGATCGGTAATTTTAGCAAAACACAGGGTCCAAAATGGTATTTACCCTTAAAAAAATTATCATTTATATTTAGAAAAAAAAGCATGTTACTTTTTTTTATCACTTAATCTAACTTATATAAATATATAAATATACAATTATAATCATATTAAATAACAACAAACATTATAAATATATTATATATAGGTGTCCAGTGGTGGACTCAAGAATTAGTTGAAGGGGGCACAAATATTTAAAAAAAATAAATATATAATATGCTAAAAAGTTAATTAAAATTATGGAGACTACTTTTTGTGAATATCGATTATCAAGAAATCTCAATCATTACTTAAAAAAGTACACAATGTGATATAATCTTAGCATAATAAATAAATTTTCCAGCTTGTACATTTAAAGTTGTCCTCGACGAGATTTCATGTTTTGAAAACGATGGATGATAGGCTCATTATTAATAACATTGAATACATCCTTCTCAAGATACACAATCAGACTGTAACGTCCCAAATGTCCTAATAAGGCTTAGGGTCTTGATTAGGGGGCTAGGATAACAAATTATAGAATTATGTGATTATATGATATTTATGTGTATTATCATGTGATTATGTGAATAATATTATAATATGACTTGATATGCATGTTTTAGGTGTATTAAATATGCATGTGGGCCAATTTATGTTTAATTGGGCAATTTTCATAATTTGCCCCATTATGGGTATATTTGGCATATATATGGTATGTGTGTGGGACCACATTATTATGTGAGTATGTTTGGGTTACTCGACACAAGCTGATCCTAGGGAGCAAGCTAGTGGGAAAGTCACAACGGGACCCAGACTTGACTCGGAGTGAGTTAAGGGGTATTTAGCATATTACCGGGATATTGGGTAATGGGAATAAATATTTGATGATAAATTGGGAGTTAGTGAGATCGGGGGAAAATTTTGGGAATTTTGACTATTTTACCCCGGGGGCATTTTTGGGACCCCGAGCATTAGGATTTGCTTGAGGTTACTTAAGCTTGAAGTAACCTGTTAGAATTATAAAAGGACGTTCATAACGTTCTCTCTCCCTCTCGTTCCCTTTTCGACACCCGATCACATTTTCGAAGGAAACTCGAGTTTTAGAACTTGGATTCAAGCAAGGATCGAGGCATAGCGATTCTAGGGAAGATTAGAAGCTTATTAGCCAGAGGATTTAGTTGGGAAACGATTCAATCAGAGATAATCCAAATTTTAAGTTTTCAAGTTTTTAAGCTTTGATTGGATTTTATGTTTTTATGAGTTTTTGGATGATTTGAGACTTGGGTTTTAATGATTTTTGATAATTAGGATGTTTGAGAACTTTGATTTTGAGATTTGGATGTGTTTGGATAGGCTTTTGGAGAATTTTAAATGAGAAAAATCGTAGGAAATGGTTGGTTTCGTGGTCAAGTCGCGACCTTGTTCTAGCAGCAAGTCACAACTTGGATGAACCAGGAACCAGAAGGTTTCTGCCTGGGGGGCGCGTCGCGACCCAAGAGGGGCCAAGTCGTGGCCCGCACCTTGAAGCCCAGGCAGAGGCTCTCTATCTTGGGGGCAAGTCGCGACCCTCAGGGCCAAGTTGCGACCGACCTGTGCATTTTTGCCCATATTTGATTTTTAGCCGTGGGAATTTAACTTTAAGGGCCTGGGATCGATCCTACTACCCAGTTTAGTAGGATTTGACGTCCCAGAGGCTAGGATTTGGTCTGAAAGTATTTATTTACTCATTTTTTATGGGGTTTTATATTATGGTTGTAACTAGGTTATCGCTAGGGGCTTGGAAACAGGATCATGCTTGAGGGTCGTTTATTGGTAACCTGTGTTTGGACCAAAGGTAAGAAAACTACACCCAGTATGTGATGCATGTGATGCATGCGATGTATGTAATTAGGGCATGACATGAATATTGAATATGAAATTGATCAAAGCTTGAGTCTCTATAAATGTGCATGTTCATAATTATGCGGGTGATTGTTGAGTAAGCATGCTGAGTGCCCTATATTTGGATATTTGACATATGATATATGTCTGGTTGCATTGCTTACTTGTGAGTGGCACTGACTCATTAGTCAGAAACGACATTGGTGTTAGTACTGGTCATGAAGTCTTGACTTATTAGTCATGATCAGCAATAGTACTGAACGCTGGTCGTATGGAATTGACCTATGAGTCAAGAGCGGCATTAGCGTATTGAACGCAGAGCCAAAATAATTAGATCTAATCAACATGAGCATTAAATTCTTGACCGACCCTAATGTTGAAGAAAACTAAAGCGCTTGTCTAGTCTAAAGGCTAGTTACTTAGAGCCAGGGCCAAAAGGCTCAGGTGACTGAAGCGTCACATGGCTTAGGGTGCAGAGCTCCAAAGTGTGACTCCTTAGTCACCTATCTAGAGTGTGACTTATTAGTCACCTACCCAGAGAGTGACTCATTAGTCACCTACCCAGAGATAGACTCATTAGTCATCTAATCAGGGTGCGGGTCCCCAGAGATAGACTCATTAGTCATCTAATCAGGGCACGAGTCCCCCAGAGATAGACTCATTAGTCATCTATTCAGGGAGTAGATCCCCAGAGATAGACTCACTAGTCATCTATTCAGGGATCAGATCCCCAGAGATAGACTCAACAATCATCTACTCAAGGTGCAGGGCCCCATAATCATTTATTTGGACTTGCCTGCATGCATGAATATGGCTATTACTGCTAGGCATGTTATTATGATTTAGTGACATGTTATTACCTGTTTATGAGCATGTTGAGTTTTCTTGCTGAGCCTCAGCTCACAGATGCTATGTGGTGCAGGTAAAGGCAAAAGAAAGCTGGACCATCCTTGAGTTGGAGAGCTTAGGTGACGATGTGTACATATGCGGCTGCTCGACTACCACAACCGATGGTTTAAAGAGGAACCAGGGTTAAACCCTATTTTGCTGCTTAGGTCAGCTGGTTGTAAATCTTTTATTGTAATTAACCTTTAAAATATATTTTGGGATCCCAATGTATACAGTAAACGTTTTAGTGAAACATTGTATCTTTGACCAAAATTTTTAACCCTAAACCGTTAATCACACTTAGTTACACGATTATGACCAAATGACTTGGTTAACGAGTTTATCACTGTTTAAAATGCACAACGTAACGATCTCTGGGTAGTAGGGCGTTACACAAACTATCATTCAACCATTGATCTCTCATTTTGTTGCGCATTTAATTCTTCACAATGTTCATTGCAGAGAATGCTCTTTCGATCGAAGCTATTGCAACTGGAAAACGTTAATGCCAATTTAATAAGTAAATAAACGAATGGTATACCTCATCCTTTCTTGTCTCAACTAGTAGAAAGATCAACCATCCATTTCAAATTTGAAAACTTGACATGAGAGCGCATATTATCAATATATGTTTGAAGTTGATATTATAGTACCTTTAAATCCAATGTATGGATAAAGTTGAGCAAGACAGATTAACTTTCCCTTGTCAAAAGCAGAAAATGAATTAGCTCGAGATAAGAATGCTAAACAAAGTAGCAACTCATTATTTCAATCAAGTATAAAATTGATCAAACCATATGCAATGTTGAATCGACGGTCCTGTGTTCCAAAGAATGTCTTAGGAAATTCATGACTTCTTGGTTGACAAGGCCCTTGTTGTAGATAATGTCTTCTAATTTCATCTTGAATATTTGAGTTGTGACTGGAAATTGGAGGTCACAACCCAGGATTGCTAGGAAGATTAGTCATATCAATTGAACTGCAATTTCTTTTTGAATTGTCAACCTCTACTTCAGGAAAACGTGATATAATTGAAACTTTTTGTCTTTTTGAATTGTCAACCTCTACTTTAGGAAAATGTGACATAATTGAAACTTTTTATCTTTTTGAATTGTCAACCTCCACCTCAAGAAAATGTGACACATTTGAAACTCTTTTATAATAATTTTCCATATCTGTGTCAAATAAATATAGAACACATTTTCTTACATAATTTGTATTTACACATTCATATTGATAAAAATATCAAATAAATATAGAACAATTTTTTTTTTTTTTGGTAAATCAGCAGTGAATTTCATTACTCCAATAACCAATTACAAGCAAACATCACCCTCCAAAGAGGGTCTGAAAACAAACTTCTTAGATCTGTACATTGATTACATGTAATGACCCACTACTCTAGACTATTTGGACCATTAACGAAACTATACATAAAACTTACATTTTACGAAAATACCATAATTTATTGAGTAACTTGCAAAATAAGAGTTATTTACAAATAAACAGAATACTAAGAAGGATTATGGGATCCCATTGTTTTTAAAAACAAAAGATGATTTAAAATAAAAGACATTACATAATTGGTGCGGAAAATACACATAAAATCATAAAAAAACATAAGATGAGACTACATCCTCGAATCGAATAACGCTCGGCCCCTTGACTCCATTCACCATCGATACACATCCTCTAAGCGTCACGAATCTTACCGCCTCTAAAGCTTATTTTCCTGCACATAAAACAGAAAGGAATGAGCCTAATGCCCAGCAAGGAAAATCTAACACATAGTCATACACATAATTTCATAAGAAACATAAAGACTTAACATAATACATATAACATACACTTATTATAATGGCCATTATTACTTGGGGTCCCATAGACTAAACAAGCATATGCCCATGGAATTAGTGGGGTCCTACTATCTAAGTAGGTCATATGCCCATAACCCATTTGGGGTCTTGTTAGCCATATGGGTCATATGCCCAAGCCTACAAACATACATACATATCATAACACATTTAATAACATAAAACATATAGATAACATAAGCACATAACATATTGATTCTAGCCTATTTTCCTTACCAAAGTTACCGGGATATGTGGACTGAGTTGGGACTTTTTGGAACACTCCTAAAACCATAAGAAAGAGTGAGTCTAAAGAAAGGAGATGAAATGAAAGAGATGGAACGACTAAACCATTTGAGAAACATGCTTACCGAACTTATGTGCTCAAGAACTTAGATTCCCTAACCAAAATGAAGATTAAGGTTAGAGATTGAGTAGAAGACTATGAGAAAGAAAATAACATAATACAGAAAGGAACTAGAGTTTTGGTTACCTCAAAGACTTGAAAGACCAATCTACACCTCCACCGAAATACTATAGAACTCACTTCCCAAAGTGTTTGATAAGCTTATGATGTTTAAGCTTATAGTTTTTCCCAAACCAGGTGTTTACACTCTCACACTCACTTAACACTAGCAGCTTCTGAACTTAGAGCAAATGGTGAATAATGGCTGGGTACTAGGTCCTATTTATAGAGTTTGGGAATGAAAATATCTTGATTTTACTTGAATAAAAATAATGGCTTTTTAGGTGAAAATCATTTGAATAATCGTTCAGCAGAGGCTGAAGACTCGTTCAAAAGATGCTGGACTGTTGAAGGAGTTTGAATGGCTGAAAGGAAATGAATTCAAAAACGTTTGAAAACATACTGGAGGAGGCGATATATCGCCCCCTGTAGGCGATATATCGCCTGGGCCAGTATGCCCGAGGCGACCGTGCATCGTTTCGTGTTTTCCGTATTTACGTGCTGCGATATATCGCCCCCTATAGCTGCGATATATCGGCACACGCTGAATAATTAAACACGAAATTACACATTTTTAGCTAAGTTTGAATGGAGTAAACAGCCTTGACTAAGCCCTCAACGTATTCAAAGCTGCTGACTGACCCTATAACATTCAAACTTTACTCCTTATTAAATTTAATCCTAAAAAATACTTAATCCTTAATCACCATTCATAACATGTGCTTAAAATCCTATTGGTTGATGTCTAAACCTTATAATATAATAAATATAATCCTTAATATCAGTCACATTAATCAAACCTTAGTTTATACTTAATATTCTTAAACTATAGATTAAACTTAGAAAATCTATAAGTACTACTACGAGTGTCCAAATAATTCCCGGTCTGAACCAAAAATCCATGGTAACAAAGATAACACTAAACATACTATAATACTACTAAACAATTAGCTAAGTAAAGTTCTTGGACTCTACATTACATTATATCTATAATACAGTATACCATTCTAAGTCCTTTGCAGAAACTTTTTTTGGCCAGACACTTTGAATTCTATTCTTACTAGCTACTTTAATCTTCTGTACAATGCTTTTTAGATTGTCAAGGGAGGAAAGCCAAATTCTTTCGTTTCTGGCTCTCCATAAGTGATACACCAGTGCAGCAATAATAGCTGAAATAGCCATTTTCCTGAACTTTGTTGTCTTCATTCTTCCAATCAACCGCAAAATACTAGGCAGCTGACAAGAAGAAATCCCCCAGTGCATCCAGCTCTTAATCTGTTGAAGAAAATCGCTAGTAAATGGACATTCAAAGAATAAGTGAGCAATTGTTTCATCTTCCACTGTACAAAACTGACATCTAGCATCAGGGAGGACATTAAACCGATACAACCTTTCTTTAGTTTTCAACCTGTCTTGGATAGCAAGCCATAGTACGAAGCTATGCTTTGGGTTATTCAATCTCCCCCAAACTTCCTTACTCCAATTGACCCGATCTTGTATAGGACATAAAAGCTTGTATCCCTCTGCAATCTTATACCTTTCTTGAGTGAATAGAGCTAAGTCCACAAGTGTCTTCACTTTGTCTTTGATTGCTACGATCTTCCTCCAATACTAGCTACCATGTAACGGGGCATTGTAACCCCACCAAATTTTTTTATGTACAAATCATACACATACAATTGTTACATAGTTATATTCATAAATTACACATTTATATTGATAAAAATATCAAATAAATATTTGTTACATAATTTATATTCATACATTACACATTTATATTGATAGAAATATCAAATAAATATAGAGCAACTTATAAATTACACATTTATATTGATAGAAATATTAATAAACAAAATTTTTATTCATAAAAATATAAAAGAACAAATTTTTTTTATGTACAGATACACTTACATACCTGAAGAGATATCCCTTCTCTAAGTGATGAGTAAATGCCAATAATTCCTCTATTATAAATTTTAAATTATTATATAATAATTTAAAATTAACTAAAAAAAAATAAAAACTACACTTCTTAAACTATAAAAGTCTCAAATAAGTACTTTTGTTCAGATAAAAACAAATTGGGTTATTATATTGATGGACCCAAAACGGGTATGTTTAAATATTTATACTCGCAAGCGCACGAATCGTATTTATAGAATAGTTTTCGTGTAAGCACGAGGTCGAACCCAAATGAGTTGTCTAAAATAAAAAAGAAAACTATTTTAAATCAAAAGTAATAAATTCTAACCTAGTTCCAAAGATTGATGAGTTTTAATATTATGAACATAAAATGAAAGATTGAAAAATAAAGCTATTTAAGAGAATGAAAATAAACCAATAATGATTTGACAATAAGTGTTAAAAGAAAAGATTATTAAGATACTAGAATCCACAAAATGTAAGTTTAATAATATTTATTAGTATATTGATTCCCAAGTTTTTAGTGATAATTAAAATAATTTAAACTATCATTTTCTAAAAAGATTTATAATTTTAAACACAAATTTCTATAAAAAGATAGGATTTTTCTTCACTTTTCAAAATTATAATTTCAAAGCATTTAGTGTAAATCAATCTAATGAAATAACAAATAAATCAATGAACATTATTTATAAGGCAAAACATAATATTTTTGTTCTAAGCATGGATGTGTACAATTTAATGACACATCTTACACAAAGAATATTATGTTTATGCGCTAATGAAGAACAAAGTGTAAATATGTTCTAACAATCTAAAATACAAGATATTTAAGATGAAAGAAATATATGAAGAAGAAAAATCCATAGACTTTGTTGCATTACAAGGGAAATCAACATACAACATAAATATTACCTAGTTACAAGTTGCTTCATCATGATCTTAATAATCTTATGAAAAAGATTAGAAGCACATAACTAGAGTAGAAATTACAAAATAAATGACATACATACTTGCAAAATGCTCTTGAAAAACCCAAATGGAAGAGAGAATGGTAGAGAGAAAAAGATGGTAACCAAAACATTAAGCACTCCAAAAATGGTCTTCAAAACCCTTATTTATAGCCAAAATGAGATTATTAAAATAATCAATTTAAATTAAGTAAATTGATTAAATTAATAATAATATGGTAAATATGGGTAAATTGTAGGAGTGATGATGATTTTGGGGTAAAAAGTGTGTAGAAAATGGGTAAAAAGGTGGCATTTTAGACAAGGGGACAATGAGAAAATTTATGGGCTCAAGAGGTGTTTGTACGGCAGTGACAGGCGGCTGGGAGGCTTTGGGGCCTGCTGGGCGAGCTGGGGACCTGGGCCGGTTGGGCTAGACAAGGGGACAGGCCCACGGTGGTCTTGGCTAGGCAGAATTTGGTGCTTGGCATGATGGTTTGGAGGCCCAATTGGGCTGCTTGAAAATGGCGTGATGGCTAGGAAGTGCTTTGTGCACTGGCGCATGTGAAGGCTGAGGAGAAGCTTGGGTGACAGCTGGCGTGGCCGAATGGAGGCTGGGGAACTGCTGAAGGCTGAAGGCTGGCGTGGGCCTGGGCTTCGGGCCTTGGTGGGCTGCTGAAGGAGAAAGGCCTTGTGCCAATTTTTTCTATTTCTTCTTCACAAATGCCAAACTTCTTTCTTTCTCTTTATTTTTCAAACACAACAAAGATACAACATAATTCCTACACCATAAAAAAATTAAATTAAATAACAATCAAATCTTTTCAATTATAAATAAATCATATTAATTATTTGAAAATATTGATTATAATTTAATTTAATATAGCATTTAAGTTCAAAAGAATTACACTTTTAACTTCTAACTTAACAATACAAATTTCATATAATTAAATTACAACATATTATAATAAAATATCTATAAAAACATATAAAAATCTATAAAACTACAATAAGACTAATAAATTAAAAATTACATAAAAACTTAATAAGTTAATTAAAAACTCAAGAACTAAGCAACAATTAGCATATAAAATATGGTAAAATAACTCTATTTTGTAGAGTTATCATACCCCCAAACTTAAAGTTTTGCTAGTCCTCGAGCAAAAGAAAAATTAAAACACACATTTTTTATTGGTGATATAAAAATGATTTTCCCAAAAATTGCACAATGAAAATAATTCTAAAAAATTATTATGAATAAAAGTTAAGCTTATGTAATTAATTAAATTGTCAATTTCGCTTTTAGAAAATAGGTTTTCATTGAAATTATTTTTCACATAAACTTATAGGAAATAAGAGTGCTTATGAAAAATGTAATTTTTGTTACAAGCAAAATTGACCCTATAATTAAAAACAAAGCTTAAAAATTATTCATATTTTTAAGAGAATTAATTTCAAACTCAATCAAAATTTTTATCATTGAAAATGAAAAATATCACCAAATTTTTTTTTAAAAATAATTTTGTTTTTTTTTTTGAATTTCTATGAAAATGAACAAATAAAAAAAAAATTAACAAAACAACAACATATATTTTTTTTTTCAAACAAACATAAATAACATAAATAAAACACAAAACATTAAAAACAATGCACAGCAAACATAAATAACATAAATAAAACACAAAACAAACACAATAAAACTCGATACCCCCAAACTTAATTTAAGCATTGTCCTCAATGTGTCAAAATATAAATATAAATTAAAATTGACAAGAGTGTAAAGTTTAGAATGGTCGTACCTCGATATTGTGCATTGCGAAGAGAGAACAAGATACAACTAACAAAAATTAAATCACACATAAAACAACAATACAAATAAAACACAAGTTATCAAGATCACACAAGAATCAAAGAGCATGGTAAACAGGGTCCTCAAGGAGTATCTCATCCACTTCATCAGTTTTTAATTCTAAAAATGGTTTTAATTTTTGTCCATTAACTTTAAATATATCACCATTTTTAGGATTTTCAATTTCAATAGCTCCATGTGGAAAAACAATACGAACAATGTAAGGACCGGACCACCTAGAGCGTAACTTTCCCGGGAATAAATGCAAACGAGAGTTGTATAAAAGGACTTTCTGACCTGGATAAAAATCTTTTCTCAAAATATTTTTATCATGGTAAAATTTCATGCGATCCTTATACTTTTTTGAATAGTCATATGCATCATTCCTAATTTCGTCTAGTTCATTTAGTTGAAGTTTTCGTTTCTCACCTGCCTTGTCTAAAGAAAAGTTTAACTGCTTAATTGCCCAAAAGGCTCTATGTTCTAACTCAACAGGTAAGTGGCACGCCTTCCCATACACCAGTCTGTAGGGTGACATGCCAATGGGTGTTTTGTACGCGGTACGATACACCCATAATGCATCAGTGAGTCTTAAGGACCAATCTTTCCTAGTTGGATTCACAGTTTTTTCTAAAATGTGCTTAACTTCCCTATTAGACACTTCAACTTGACCACTAGTTTGTGGGTGATATGGTGTTGAGACTTTATGCGTAATGCCATATTGTTTCATCAAATGTTCAAATGGCCTATTACAAAAGTGTGTACCGTTATCACTAATTATAGCACGTGGTGAACCAAAACGGGAAAATATATTTTCTTTCAAAAAACGAAGCACAACTTTGTGGTCATTAGTGTGGCATGCAATAGCTTCAACCCATTTAGACACATAATCAACTCCAACAAGAATATAAAGATTACCAAAAGAGTTAGGAAATGGTCCCATAAAATCAATGCCCCAAACATCAAATATGTCAATAATAAGAATAGGATTTAAAGGCATCATGTTTCTTTTAGTTAAACTTCCTAATTTTTGGCAACGTTCACAAGCTTTACAATAAACATATGTATCATGAAAGATAGTAGGCCAATAAAAACCACATTGTAAAACTTTAGCAGCTGTTTTCTTACCACTAAAATGTCCTCCACATGCATGATCATGACAAAAAGATATGATTTTAGATTGATCACAGTTTGGAATGCTTCTTCTAATTATTTGATCAGGGCAGTATTTAAACAAGTAAGGATCATCCCAAATAAATTTTTTCACCTCAGAATAAAATTTAGATTTATCATGCTTAGACCAATGAGATGGTATTTCTTTAGTGACCAAATAATTAGCAATATCAGCATACCAAGGTAATGAAGAAATATACATCAATTGTTCATCAGGAAAAGTTTCAGTGATAGGAGTGGAATCATGTATAGTTTCAACAACTAGTCTAGATAAATGATCAGCAACAACATTTTCAGATCCTTTTTTATCACGTATTTCTAAGTCGAATTCTTGTAAAAGCAGGATCCAACGGATCAAACGAGACTTAGCATCTTTTTTCGATAAGAGATATTTTAATGCAGCATGATGAGAATAGACAATAATTTTAGATCCTAACAAATAAGATCTAAATTTCTCCAATGCAAAAACAACAGCAAGCAATTCTTTTTCGGTTGTGGAATAATTTAATTGAGCATCATTTAAAGTTTTGCTAGCATAGTAAATTACATGAGGTATTTTTTCAAGTCTTTGTCCTAAGACAGCACCTATAGCATAATCAGAAGCATCACACATTATTTCAAAAGGTATTTTCCAATCAGGAGGTCGAATAATGGGTGCAGTAGTCAACACATTTTTTAATTTTTCAAAGGCAACATGGCAATTATTATCAAAGACAAAAACATTTTCTTTTCCAAGTAAATGGCATAAAGGCCGAGAAATTTTGCTAAAGTCTTTTATAAATCTTCTATAAAAACCGGCATGGCCTAAAAATGATCTAATTTCTTTCACAGTTTTAGGTGGGGGAAGTTTTGAAATAAGATCAACTTTAGCTTTATCAACTTCTATTCCCTCAGATGAGATTACATGACCTAAAACAATTCCTTTTTTAACCATAAAATGACATTTTTCCCAGTTAAGCACAATGTTTTTCTCTTTGCAACGAATTAAAACTAGTGAAAGATGATGCAGACATTCATCAAAGGAAGAACCAAACACAGAAAAATCATCCATAAATACTTCAAGAAATCTTTCAACCATGTCAGAAAAAATCGAAATCATACACCTTTGAAAAGTCGCAGGTGCATTACATAATCCAAAAGGCATGCGACGATAGGCAAAAGTCCCAAAAGGGCATGTAAAAGTAGTCTTTTCTTGATCTTCTGGGGCGATGGGGATTTGGTTATATCCCGAATACCCATCAAGAAAACAATAATATGCATGGCCAGCTAATCGTTCAAGCATTTGATCAATAAAAGGTAATGGAAAATGATCTTTTCTAGTAACATTATTCAACTTTCTATAATCTATGCACACTCTCCACCCCGTTTGTACTCTAGTAGGGATTAATTCATTTTTCTCATTTTCAACAACTGTGATCCCAGACTTCTTAGGCACAACTTGAACTGGACTAACCCATTGACTATCAGAAATAGGGTAAATGATACCTACGTCTAACAATTTTATGACCTCTTCTCTAACTACTTCTTTCATATTTGGATTTAATCTTCTTTGACATTCCCGAGAGGTTTTAGCATTCTCTTCTAGATGGATTCTATGCATACATATGGATGGGCTAATTCCTTTAATGTCTCCAATGGTCCAACCTATGGCTTCTTTATGTTTTCTAAGGACATCTAACAATTTACCTTCTTGTTCTTTATCTAAAGCGGATGCTATGATAACAGGTAAGGTTTCAGACTCTCCTAGAAAAGCATATTTTAAATTTTCTGGCAAAGGTTTAAGGTCTAACTTTGGAGACTCAGAAATTGATTGAACATAACATAAGGGTGAAAAAGGTTCAACTTTGATTTCATTTAAGGGTATAGACTCTAGCAAAGCATTCACATCATCATTAAAGTCATCAATATGCAAGTTCATACCAAAGTATTTTTCACAAAAATCAAGTAAGTCATTTCCATCATCTTCACAAATACTATCTATCATGTTAACTTCATGCACTTCTTCACACTCAACAGATTTAGCAACATTAAAAACATTCAATTCAACAGTCATATTTCCAAAAGACAATTTCAAAACACCATTACGACAATTTATGATTGCATTAGATGTAGCTAAGAATGGTCTACCTAAAATGATAGGAATTTGAGCATGCATATTTTCCACAGGTTGAGTATCAAGAACAATGAAGTCAACAGGAAAATAAAATTTATCAACTTTTATCAAAACATCCTCTATAATGTCTCTAGGAATTTTCACAGAACGATCGGCTAATTGAAGAGTTATAGAGGTAGGTTTTAGCTCACCAAGACCAAGTTGCTTATAAACAGAATAAGGCAATAAATTTACACTAGCACCCAAATCAAGTAAAGCTTTGTTAATAAAATGATCACCAATAATGCATGAAATTGTGGGACACCCAGGATCTTTATATTTAACAAGACTCTTATATTGAATAATGGAACTAGCTTGTTCAGTTAAAAACGCCTTTTTAGGAACATTAGTGTTTCTTTTAACAGTACAAAGATCCTTTAAAAATTTAGAGTAGGCAGGAATTTGTTTAATGGCATCTAAGAAAGGGATATTGATACTAACTTGTTTAAAAACTTCTAAGATGTCATTATATTGGCCGCCTTTTTTAATTGGAAGTAATCTTTGTGGGAATGGGGCTTTTGGAATGAAAGGATGGATTGGAATTTCTTTGTTTGATGAGTTATTGAGATTAGAACTAGAAGGCTGACTCTTTTCTTTTTCTTTTTCGTTTTCAACCTCGGGTATGTAATCGGGTTTGACAATGTTCTTTCCGGACCTAAGAGTTGAAATTGATTTGACTTCTCCATTATGACTAGACTTTCCTATCTCATATTGACCTTTTGGATTAGGGATAGGTTGACTAGGGAATGTTCCTTTTTCTCTATCAGCTAAAGCAGTGGCGAGTTGTCCTACTTGTGTCTCGAGTTTGGTAATAGATTGAGATTGATTTTGTAGGATTTGTTGGGTGGATTGCATAAATTGTTGTAAAGTATCTTCTAAGGAAGGTTTTCTTTGTTGCGGATATGGTTGATTTTGTGGGGCATGAGCTTGGTTTTGTGTGTTGTATTGGTGCCCTTGATTCATTTGGGGTTGGTTTTGTCTCCATGAAAAGTTCGGATGGTTTCTCCAATTTGGATTGTAGGTGGACGAAAATGGACTATCATTTGGTTTCCCATAAGAATGAAGAGCATTGGCCTCCTCAGAAAAGGCTTCTTGGTAGGAAGGACAGGATTGTGCATTATGGCACGGATTAGAACATATAGAACAAACATCTTTTCTTGGTTGTATTGGAGAGTTTATAGTTTGGCTTATGGCTAAAGCTTCTACTTTTCTCGCTAATTTATCTAAAGATGTTCTTAAGTCTAATTCTTCTTTTACTTCATACCTTCCTCATCTTTTTGGTGAATTAGTTGACCTAGACCTAGGATCAAAATAATTCCATTGTTGTGAATTGATAGATAAATCTTCAAGGGCGTCCCACGCCTCTTGTCCTTGAAATTTTAAAATTTTTCCAGTATGCATAGATTGAATCATTTGACGATTAGAGGGAGTCAAACCATCATAAAAATATTTTACAAGTCTCCATTTTTCAAAACCATGATGAGGACATTTTAATAATAAATCTTTAAATCTTTCCCAACATTCATAAAACTCTTCATTATCTTTTTGAAAAAACTCGAAGATTTCTCTCCTTAGACTATCAGTTTTAGACATAGGAAAAAATTTCAGCAAGAATTTATTATAAAGTTGATCCCATGTAGTTATAGACCCCGTGGGAAGGGAATTTAACCAAGCTTTTGATTTGTCTTTTAATGAAAAAGGAAACAATCTTAGTTTGACCGACTCATCAGAAATTTTTTGAAATTTAAATGTTGAGCAAATTTCTAAGAAATCTTTGACATGCATGTAAGGATCCTCTCTATCTAACCCATAAAAAGATGGAAATAATTGAATGATTGCGGGTTTAAGCTCAAAATGAGTAGCAGAAGTAGTAGGTAAAACAATGCATGAAGGAGCATTAGATGAAATAGGTGCAAAATATTCAAGCAAAGTTTTTTCAGGCACAACATTTTCATCAACAGGATTAGCAATAGGTTCCATGATGCTCAAATTTTTACTAACACTTTCAATTTCAAACAAAGATAAACGTCTTTTTACTAATCGTTTTTTAGAGTTACGTTCCCAATGATGCATACAATTTCCACAAACAAGGCAACAAGGATAATCTCAAACAAGCAATTTTCTGATGTGGAAGATCAGTTAAAACCGCAACCACAGAGCATACTTATAATTTTTAGAGATTTCACAACAATATAATTCTTATGGTTTACTTGTCCCCAGGCCTATTTGATTCCACTTACTCGCGCACTACTAACAACTCCCCGAGGTTAATTAGTAGAGGGGGATGGGAATTTTGTTCAAATTTCCTTTAAGCAAAAATTGCTTATGGTGAAAGGACAAGATTTAGGTTTCTCTTTTTTTTTTTTTCAAGTATTTTTCACAAAATTACACTAAAATATTATAGAAGACAAAGAAAAATAAGGCAAAAATAAAAAAAATACTAAAATTTAGGCAAGAGTAGGGAGGCATAGAATGCCATCAACCATAACAAAATTAAGGTAAAAACTAGGAGGCACAAGTGCCATCAACTCAAACATAAGATAGAGGACTAGGAGGCAAAATTGCCATCAACTAGCTAGGAGGCAAAATTGCCATCAACTAGTAATTTGCCGAAATTAAATAAAATAAAAATACAACAAAATAAATAAAGAAAATTACAACAAATGTTAGGAGGCACAAGTGCCGTCAACTAACAAAAATATAAAAGAAATAAAATTACAACAAAATTAGGAGGCACAAGTGCCATCGACTATAAAAATTAAAAGGATAGATAGGAGGCACAAGTGCCGTCAACTAAAAAAAACAATAAATATAGAAATATAAGTATATATATTTTTTTTATGGGTGGTTGAACCGTCCCAAATTTTCTTTTTATCTTTTTTTTTTTTTTTAGATTTTATAGATATGTATATATATATATATTTTTAGTTTTTTTTTTAAGTGCAAAAAAATAAAATAACTAGTAGAAGAATTTACTAACCTTGAGATAAATTTGGTTTCTCTTCATTGCAACTCCCCGGCAACGGCGCCAAAAACTTGATGAACCAAAAACGGGTATGTTTAAATATTTATACTCGCAAGCGCACGAATCGTATTTATAGAATAGTTTTCGTGTAAGCATGAGGTCGAACCCAAAGGAGTTGTCTAAAATAAAAAAGAAAACTATTTTAAATCAAAAGTAATAAATTCTAACCTAGTTCCAAAGATTGATGAGTTTTAATATTATGAACATAAAATGAAAGATTGAAAAATAAAGCTATTTAAGAGAATGAAAATAAACCAATAATGATTTGACAATAAGTGTTAAAAGAAAAGATTATTAAGATAATAGAATCCACAAAATGTAAGTTTAATAATATTTATTAGTATATTGATTCCCAAGTTTTTAGTGATAGTTAAAATAATTTAAACTATCATTTTCTAAAAAGATTTATAATTTTAAACACAAATTTCTATAAAAAGATAGGATTTTTCTTCACTTTTCAAAATTATAATTTCAAAGCATTTAGTGTAAATCAATCTAATGAAATAACAAATAAATCAATGAACATTATTTATAAGGCAAAACATAATATTTTTGTTCTAAGCATGGATGTGTACAATTTAATGACACATCTTACACAAAGAATATTATGTTTATGCACTAATGAAGAACAAAGTGTAAATATGTTCTAACAATCTAAAATACAAGATATTTAAGATGAAAGAAATATATGAAGAAGAAAAATCCATAGACTTTGTTGCATTACAAGGGAAATCAACATACAACATAAATATTACCTAGTTACAAGTTGCTTCATCATGATCTTAATAATCTTATGAAAAAGATTAGAAGCACATAACTAGAGTAGAAGTTACAAAATAAATGACATACATACTTGCAAAATGCTCTTGAAAAACCCAAATGGAAGAGAGAATGGTAGAGAGAAAAAGATGGTAACCAAAACATTAAGCACTCCAAAAATGGTCTTCAAAACCCTTATTTATAGCCAAAATGAGATTATTAAAATAATCAATTTAAATTAAGTAAATTGATTAAATTAATAATAATATGGTAAATAGGGGTAAATTGTAGGAGTGATGATGATTTTGGGGTAAAAAGTATGTAGAAAATGAGTAAAAAGGTGGCATTTTAGACAAGGGGACAATGAGAAAATTTATGGGCTCAAGAGGTGTTTGTACGGCAGTGACAGGCGGCTGAGAGGCTTTGGGGCCTGCTGGGCGAGCTGGGGACCTGGGCCGGTTGGGTTGGACAAGGGGACAGGCCCACGGTGGTCTTGGCTAGGCAGAATTTGGTGCTTGGCATGATGGTTTGGAGGCCCAATTGGGCTGCTTGAAAATGGCGTGATGGCTAGGAAGTGCTTTGTGCACTGGCGCATGTGAAGGCTGAGGAGAAGCTTGGGTGACAGCTGGCGTGGCCGAATGGAGGCTGGGGAACTGCTGAAGGCTGAAGGCTGGCGTGGGCCTGGGCTTCGGGCCTTGGTGGGCTGCTGAAGGAGAAAGGCCTTGTGCCAATTTTTTCTATTTCTTCTTCACAAATGCCAAACTTCTTTCTTTCTCTTTATTTTTCAAACACAACAAAGATACAACATAATTCCTACACCATAAAAAAATTAAATTAAATAACAATCAAATCTTTTCAATTATAAATAAATCATATTAATTATTTGAAAATATTGATTATAATTTAATTTAATATAGCATTTAAGTTCAAAAGAATTACACTTTTAACTTCTAACTTAACAATACAAATTTCATATAATTAAATTACAACATATTATAATAAAATATCTATAAAAACATATAAAAATCTATAAAACTACAATAAGACTAATAAATTAAAAATTACATAAAAACTTAATAAGTTAATTAAAAACTCAAGAACTAAGCAACAATTAGCATATAAAATATGGTAAAATAACTCTATTTTGTAGAGTTATCATATATAGATGAGAATTAAAGAAAATTTAACTCTAAAAACAATGTGGAATTTTGTAATTTTCATTTTTTAGCTGATGGGAACATGTTTACATAGAATAAAATATTAATTGTAATCATTTATAACAAACAAAGTCATTGGAAGGATGACAAAGTTGACTCTCTTTCCTTTAGCGGTGCACGAGTTGAATCTCAATTCGGTCACAATAGTTTTTTTTTGTTTCTTGACCAATTGTTAATTTAAATTTTTTTTTTATAGCCCCAGCTAGTCCTAAGCTAGGTCTGCCCTTGTAGGTATTGTATATGTACAAATATCAAATAGTATGATTGTGTAACCACATAAGAAATTAGAATAACAATTATTTTCTATTAAGAATAAACAAGATTATTCTCCAATCATTAATGTATGTTTTAGAATAACAATTCTCTTCTATCACGAATAAACAACATTCATCTCCAATCTTTAATGTGTGCTTTAAATAATATCATGAATTTGTACCTCGAATATGGTAGTTTGTGATCTAAAAGACTATCATATTGTTATTTTTATTAAAAAAAAAACATAGACAATGTTTTGGTTTAATTTTTCTTTTAATATGTTTATGTTATTCTTTTATAGATAATATTTTTTATTTATTTAAAATTTATATGGGAATCTTAAAAACATAAAAAAATAATAAATAATTTTTTTTAAATAAAACTAAGCAAATGTACAATTGTACCAATTGTTATAAATTTGTGTACAAATGTAAATATTTTAAGAAATCATTAATGATAAATCACGTCTCTAAATTTACTCTATCATTTTTGTGACAGTCAGATTCCCGTGATCTGCAGGGGGAAAGACCGGGTAAAAGCTGTGCAATCCCACATCGCTTGGGGAAGGTCAAGTGTGATGATTCTAAGACTATGTATGTATGAGACTGCACAGTTGAAAATGACTTAGATGAATTGATTAGTACTACCTATGCCAACAAGATGCATCTTCTTTTCGGTAGCCATCACTTGAGAACTCCAAAGTTAAGCGTGCTTGACATGGAGTAGTCTCATGATGGGTGACCTCCTGGAAAGTTTTCTCAGGAAGCGTGCGAGCGAAGACAAAGCATGCTGGAAAGACTCGTGTTGGTTTGCAGGGACAGTCGTCATTCCAGGAAGCAACAATAGTGACGTGGGGCATTACAATTTTTCTTTTACAAAAACGATGTTGAGCCGGCTTGAAAATTTCACTTTTCCAGAGGATTGAAATTAAAATTATTGAAAGAAAAAAAAGAATACGCATCCATATCATGAACTCACTTATCCAACAAACGAATAAAAATCTCAAATTTGCATCTCCAAACAACTAAATCATTTTGTTCTTCAACTTAAAATAGAGTTTTGTTGTTTGGGGTATGTGATCAATTAAAAGCACAACTAACAAAATGCAAATCCAGAACACATAAGAAAAATTAATGTATATTTGGAGCAAAAAGAAAAGAAAAACAGAAATTGGGCCACAGTTATTGTTGCAAAAACAAAGTAGCCAAATCTCAAGATCTAGAGAAAAAAAAAGTTACTGTTGCCGTCAAAAGGAAGGCCATTTAGAAGTAGAAAGTAAAAAGTACTTTTATAGAAGACAATAAAGTACTTAGGTGTCACTTGCCAAAGGAATACATTCATCGGATGAATAGGAAAGCCTTTTTTGTTTTTTGTTTTAGTTTATAACATGTGAAGTGTGTATGATGATTACGTGACTCTGATTGATGGCTTAATATTTTGGTCAAAAGTGTTATTATCTTCATATACAAGTGGCAAATTAGAATTTGAGATGACCAATTAAGTAATTTTATTACAATAATTATCATTAGTAGTTAATCTCGAACTCAAAACGCTAGATTAAGTTTTGTAATAACGAAAAAAAAATGTTACATGTTAAAACCAGGTCTAAATAACCATATATATATATAGCAATTCTAAACATTAAAAATAAAAATAAAAATGTGTAGCAACAACAAAAAACTTGTGATCACGTCAGAATCAACGAAGTTGATACTGGCTTTTATTATTATTATTTAACAATACAGTTCTCGTCGACATGCATACTTTTCTAATTAATATTATTCTAAACTAATAAATAATTATAAATATATATATGATATCATGCTGTTATGACTTGTCGTCTTGGTTCAGGAGGTGTAACAACAAGAACACCATCTTTTCCTGTTGGGTTGGGAGTTGCCTTATTAGCCAGGATCTTGCTCACAAATTCGTCAAAGCAGCGGTCGATTGACTGAAACGGTGTTTCTGGGTAGAGAGCGCAGACTTCCTCATCGGAAGGCTTGTCCAAGGAGTAACTAATTTGACAGCCCTTGATGAAAATGTCATGAGTGAATGATGCAACAATGTTTGCTGGAACAGGTAATACTGCACAGTTACAAACAACACAAACAAAATTATGTTTAGTTTAATTTAATTATGCCAACAACAATCAACGAGTAGTATAAATTGAATTATAATTAATAATGAAGATCATGATCACCTTTAGCAGCGGTAAGAAGATCATCCTCTGTCATAACGATTCTGGGGAGAGTGCGTCCAATTTTTGTTTCCCACAAAGATGCAAGATCGTTGATATTAAACAAGTTGCTAGGGGGTCGAAAATGAACACCTTTCTTTACTGTTCTAACATCATTCATTGCTTTTATTGTAAATTTTCCAATGTCACAACCCGCCACAAAATAAGCTGCATGCATGTAAATATTATATGACCAAGTTTTATATACATGTCAAAATTTATAACAATAATAATAACACTTTTTTTCTTGATGATGACAACCCACACTCGTCGTCCATGCCATTTGTGACTTCACCCCCTGCCTATGCATATATAACCACACTTATTTATTTCTAATGTTGAGGTTAATTTGTGTTATTTAGTAACCTAAACCTTTATTCATTGCTTATTTCAAGTAGTGGTATTGTTGAAGTCAAAAATTAAAACAATAATACAAATACTAATACTATTGGGATAATTAATAATTAAGGCAAATTAATAGTTGTTACTATCCGCTGACCTTTGACAGTTCCATCACCGTAGATAAGGAACTCATCCAACGGTGGGAGAAGATCCGCAGGATGAGTGTTGTGGTGGTAGGGCCAAGCAACAATGGAGTTGCAGCAAATGTAGGTGTAGGGGATTCCAGCTTCCTCTACTGCCCTTCTCACCCTTCTTTTCTCAATGTACATACCTAGTCCTGGCTCCACCGGATCAGCTCTGTCTACGTCGTGCCCAAACTCCGATGGTAGAAATCTCTGTTTATCAATTTTCAATGTACTAAAATCCATAAGTGCCCTATATTAAAATCCATACTTTAATTGATTAAGTCCAAGTTTTATCAATCAACCTGCTTTTTCAAATTGATTAGTTTCTCTGTTTTCTCATATCATTTTTATTTTAAAAGTTGAGTGAAAAAACAAGTTGTATGTGTGTGTGTTTTTTTTTTCTTTCTAAATGAATATTGTTTATTTAAAAAAAACACACACACACAATATTTGGACATGAGTTAAGCATATTTTAGTTTAATTAATATTTATATAAATGAGTCTATTTTACATCTTTTATTATATTAGTACTTTTTTTAATGGTAGCATTTATTATATTAGTATAGATACACCAAAAACCTGTGTCCTGTTCATTTTATCATAAAAAACTTTGGACATATACTCAAAGCAAAATTTTACTTTTTTTATTTTTATTTTAATACATTAATATTAAATTAAAACACGTGGTGATAGTTCTATTAGAAATTTAGAATTAGATATTTATTTATATCTCGGAAAGAGACCGCACTAAAAAAAAAATGAAGCACAAAAGTGGATAAGGTGAAATATTCGAAAGAAATGGACGTTTGTGGACGAGAACATTATTCCTTAGATTTTAATATATAAATATGAAAACACATCGTACACAATATATTGATATTACTATTTTTCTATTTTTATTATGGAAGATTATATTAACACTACTTTTTATTAAAAAATAACATAATATATATATTTAATGGAATTTTTGGTTTTAACAATTTTTTATTTTATTTTTCACTAACTTTAACTAAATATTCTTATATTTAACGGTAGATTGTAAACATGACTTACACTTAAATAAAATAAAATAAATAAATAATTAAACAAATTAAAATATGATATTTTTGAGATATTTTACAATGATAATTATTTAAAAATAATAAAACCATACATTTTTTTTAACTTAAATAAAATTTAATTAAACTTAAATTTAATATTATATTAAACATATAATATATAATCTTTTGTTTCATGCAAAATTCAAAAACTAGAACAAACATAAACTTAAACAAAAAATTAATTAATTAATTAATTAAAATATGATATTATAAAGATATTTTATGATAATTTAAATAATTAAATCATATTTATTTAAAAATAATAAAGACATTTTTTATCTTATAAATTTGTTTAATAGTTTGTTTTTTATCAAGTGATTGTAGCTCTTTTTCTTCACCAAAGAACATTATGAGATATATTAGAAACTAAAAATAGTTAATGCATATATACTACTATCTACACCATGATTTTTTCTATTCTTATTTTATTTCTATATTATTAATTTTTTTAAAAAATATTATTGTATTTTATATATATGTCATGTAGTAATGTAAATATATATCTATATCAACGTTATGTTTAGATGTCATATATGCAGAGATTATTGGTATAAATATTTATATATACTATATAACTATAATTCATTCTATTATATATGTATATATTTAGAAAAACAGCAAATTTGATTTTATTAAAATTATAAACAATGTTTACAACTTTAAAACTAAGTAAACGTGCATTGCAGGTTGCTTCGACCCAAGGTTGGTCCTGAAGAGTTTTGGGCCCTAGGAAAAATTGTGGATTATGGGCCCTTTTGTAAAAAATTTCTAAAAAATTATGGTATTTTTCAAAGAAATTTTAAAAAAAAATGGGTCGTTAGGCTAAGGGCCTGGCCCCTTAGGCCCAAGCCCTGCTTGTCCCTAGTTAGTAGTATATGTATGTAGTATCTTTGGTATAAGATAATTAAGAAACCATATTTTAATATATAGTTTAAAAAAACTTGAAATATTTTATTTTAAAAATTCAAAACAGTATATTTAAAAAAAAAAAACTTTTAGAGACCGTAAAATAATAATAAAAAAACTGTATGTTTGATGGCTAGTGATAATAATAATCAATCACTACAATCCCATATATATAAAAAATATATTATAGATAGACTGATATGGGGTACCATGTTTTACTTTTTGTACATTAGTATTAGTTTATTATTTAAAAAAAATTTAAATTATTGACTAAAAATACAATTAGTCAATTGTAGTCACAATGTGTTGTGTGTATATATATATATATATATTATATACAATTAAAAACAAATTAAGGAACAAACCTTGACAGTGCCGACAGCTTTAATAGCATCCACCAAAATGAGCTGGTCCAAAATACCTCCACCACCAATAGTTGATATCACAACTTCAATCTTGTACTCCTTCAGAATTTTCTCCATCAATTTTTGGTCCTTAATGCAACCCTGTATACATGTATATATAGATTCAAATACACGTAGACACTTAATACAGTACGTAAACACAAGTAATAATAAAGAGTACCAGCTCATGTAGTTGCTTTACGTACGTACGTACATAATATTAGAAATTAACTCTCTCTCTTTCTCTCTCTATAAATATATATATATATATATATATATATAAAGAAAAGCAATAATTACAAGTTGTATATAATGTTCCACGTTCACACATCACGTATATAAAAACCACATTAGTAGTAGTAGTAGTACTAGTACTACATACTGTGTAACATATTATATATATACGTACGTGAATAATAGTAGCTCCTTTATTTTGGAGGAAGTTGATTGTGGCAGCCTTGGAAGGAGGGGAGTTTGGGCTCGGCCTTACTAGAAGATACGTAGGGATCAGCCCAGACTCAAGGCATGCTTCCGCCACAAACCGCCCTATGAACCCTGTAGACCCGACGATCATGGTGGGACCGCCCTCCAAATGAACTACTGGAACTGATGACTTAGACATGCTCTTTACTATTATTTCTAGCTACTATATATTTCCTCCTAATTCTTAACACTTGTGGAACCAACAATGGTATATGGACGTATATATATAAATAATATAAGCTTTTCTCCCCACGACAATAATATTTATTGAGAGAGTTACTATAGAGAGAGATATGGCGAAAGTGACACTAAAGTGGCTATTATCTAGAGAGAGATGCCAAGGAATTTGAATTTGGTGGGACTGAGGAAGTGAGTGAGATTATTATAATTAAAGTTTGTGGTGCAAAGTCATGTTTTCTATGTTTATTATATATTTTTGGCCTACTTACTAGTCTTACCATAATTGTTAGGTTCACTCGTGCATGCCCTTGGCTTGACCAGTAGTTAGTTACCAATAAATTTCTCTCTCACTATAAATATATATATATATATATTATATAATAAGAATTTGTAGCCGTTTAAATTTAACAAATGTATCTCTCTCAAAATTATATTATTTATATATTTTCGTGTCAACTTATACCTCTAGCTAGTCTTCCTACAAACCATGGTCGTATTTAATTTCTATTGCTTCGATCAAACTCAACTTACAATATTATATTATATTATACTATAATACATATGTTTAACCGTGACAGCCCAATCATATTTTGTCACGTCTTGGATGTTTAAGTCACGACAGAAATATAATATCTAATTACGAAACCAATGTATTAGACGAGTTAGCTGGCTTTGGTTAGTTACAGTCGTTATAACGACTTCATTTTTCTGTTATTCAATTACATGCAGTCCCATGCATGACGTCAAGTGCTTCTTGCACTGAGTTTGTTGTAACAGCTCACCTTGAGCTTCGCTTTATTCATCTACAAATATCATGAGCTCCAGATAAAAGAATCAAGCTCATTTTCATTCATTTCCAGTTTTTCATTTCCATTCAAAATCTCTCTCAAGTTTCTTCGAGCTCTTATATGGTACCAGAGCCCTAGGGCCATGGCGTCTGCTGCAACGAACGATTCCGAAGCCGACAATGCATGACAAATCCCTCCACCTCCGCTGATCGCCCACCAAGATCCAGTTGCTTTGCCTAGCAATCAACTTCTTCCTCTCACCGTTCGCTTGGATCGCAACAACTACTCATACTGGAAAGCGCTTGTTCTTGCTGCCACACGAGCGTACGATCTTGATGGTTACCTTCTTGGATCGACTCCTCAACTTCCGGTACTTCTTCCAGGTACTATCGATCCAAACCCTGCTTATCATCTCTGGAATCGCTTTGATCAGTTTCTACTTCATTGGTTGTTGAATTCTGTGCATGAAACGATGCTGGGTCACGTTGTTCAATGTCAAACCGCGGCTGAGATCTGGACCGTATTTTCACGCCTATTTGCTACTCGATCTAAAGCCCGAGTACTCCAGATCAAAGGCCTCTTGCAATCCACCAAGAAAGGCTCTCTCTCCGTCGACGAGTACATTCTAAAGATGAAACAACTTGCAGATACCTTGGCTGAAGCAGGAGAACCAATCTCAGACGACAGCTTGTGCCTCTACATACTCGGAGGACTTGGCCAAGAATTCGAAGCAACCATTGTCCATTTGACGAATCGATCGGAGCCTCTAACTCTTCAAGACGTTCAATTCAGTCTTCACAGTCATGAGATGCGCATCCAACAACTATCTGCCTCCAATCTTGATAATATCCAGGCTAATCTTTCTAGTCTTTCTTTACGGGGTCAAAACAGGCAGTTTAACAGGTTTCCTCGTGGTGCTTCTCGCGGAAACAGGCCATCCAATAATGGCAGATATTCAGGACGTGGAAATAGAGTTTCTTGTCAGCTCTGTGGCCGTGTTGGACATACAGTTCAGAAGTGCTACCATAGATTCGACATCAACTTCTCGGGCCCTCCCACATCGATCGAACCACCCTCATCAAAACAAACAGACTCTCCTCAAGCAATGCTATCCGAGGCTCACTTCTCTGATGACTCCCCAGGTTCGTGGTTTCTTGATGGTGGGGCGACCAATCACATGTCCATTGAGCTAACTCAACTTCATGACAAAGTGGATTACAAGGGCAAGGCCAAGGTTATGGTAGGCAATGGTAATGCTCTTTCAATATCTCATATTGGTTCAAATTCTGTTTCTACATTAAAAGCAAATAAGTCCTAAATTCTAAAAGATATCTTGCATGTACCCACTTTAACCAAAAATCTCATAAGTATTTCCCAGTTCACTCGGGACAATAATGTCATTCTAATGTTTGATTCCACTTCTTGCCTTGTCAAGGACAAGAGTTCGAGCCAAGTACTTCTTCGGGGTTCTCTTCATGAGGGACTCTATACTCTTGATGTTCAACCATCTGATAGCACTACTGCATCCGCATCCAAGTCTGGTCAAGCCACCTCAAAGTGTACTCCTTTTCATGCTTTCAATTGTACTACAACTAGTAATGTTGTCTATGACAAAACCCAAGTTGCCTCTGTTTGGCACCGTAGATTAGGACATCCCTCTCTTCCCATCTTAAGTACAGCACTATCTTTTGTAAGTCCTAATACTAAATGTGATAAAATTCCTTTCTGTGATGCTTGCCAAGTTGGCAAGTTACATCAATTTAGTTTCAAAACTACCTCTAATAATACAAGTTCTCCTTTTGAGCTTATACACTCAGATGTTTGGGGTCCCTCCTTTTATCCCACAATGCATGGCTACAAATATTATATCAGTTTTCTTGATGATTTCACTCGTTATCTTTGGATTTATCCCATGCAGCAAAAATCTGAAGTTTCGGTTATTTTCAAGCACTATAACTCCTTTATTGAAAGACACTTTAACACAAAAATTAAAAGCATACAAACTGACCTTGGTACAGAGTATAAACCCCTTTATGATCTCTTCACTACCTTAGGTATCCGTAGAAGAAATTCATGTGCTCATACTCACCAACAACAAGGAAACATAGAAAGAAAACACAGACATGTAGTGGACATTGGCCTCACCCTTTTATCTCAATCAAACATGCCCTTGTCATTCTGGTTCGAAGCCTTTTCCTCAGCAGCCTACCTAATCAATCGATTACCCACCCCAACCCTCAACCTCATATCACCTTATGAAACCTTACATCACATCAAACCCGATTACAATCTACTCAAAACATTTGGCTGCTCCTGTTTTCCCTTACTTTGACTCTATCAACAACATAAAGTGTCTTTCAGATCATCTAAGTGCATCTTCATTGGTTAAAGTCCCTATCATCAAGGTTACAAGTGTCTTCACCCCTCTGGCCGAGTTTACATAGCTCGCAGTGTCACCTTTAATGAGTCAGAATTCCCATATCAATCTTTGTTCACTCCTGTGTCACCAAGTACCTCCACTACTTCCCCAAACATAGATTCTAAATCATATAGGATACCAACCATTCCTAAACCAACTCAGCCCCCAGCACCAATTCCATTGACCCCACATCACAGTCCTGTTCAGCCTAATATAACAAATGATATTCCTGCCATTTCTTTATCCACTGATACTCCCAACACCTCTCAATCCGAACCCAGTACAGATAGCTCACCTCCTTACATTCCAATATCAGACATTCATATCTCTATGCCTATTCCTCCTCAAATTCAAAAGGGTCATGCAATGGTAACAAGATCTAAAACTGGTCATCTTAAACCAAGGACTTTTGTTGCTAATCTTTTAACAGATCTTGAACCAACATCTTTCAAAGATGCTATTACTAACCCCAATTGGAGACAGGCAATGCAAGTGGAGTATCAGGCCCTTGTGAAGAACAACACGTGGTGCCTTGTTCCTTACTCATCAGATATGGCTGTTATCAATAACAAGTGGATTTTCAAGACAAAATTCAATGCAGATGGCACCATCAATCGGTACAAGGCGAGGTTAGTTGCCAAAGGCTTTCAGCAGACCCCTGGGATTGACTTCTTCGAGACATACAGTCCAGTGATCAAACCTTGCACCATCAGAGTCATCTTCACACTAGCAGCTGCTTACAACTGGCCAATCCAGCAGATCGACATAAACAATGCGTTTCTCAATGGTTCACTACAAGAGACAGTCTACATGCAGCAGCCCCAAGGTTTTGAAAGTGACCAATTTCCCTCCCATGTTTGCAGGCTCAATAAGGCAATTTATGGACTCAAACAGGCCCCCAGGGCCTGGTTTGATCGTTTGAAACAGGCACTAATTAGATGGGGCCTCACCAACTCAGTAGCAGATACAAGTTTGTTTTTCCTCAACAAAGGTGGCAATAGACTCCTAGTTCTGGTATATGTCGACGATATCCTCATAACAGGTGATGATGCTGCGCAGATACATCGACTCATTACTGATCTCAATGTTCAGTTTGCTTTGAAAGTTCTCGGGCAAGTGCATTACTTTCTGGGATTTGAAGTTACTCGTGATGCAACTGGTATTCATCTTACTCAGACCAAGTATATACGTGATCTTCTGGCTAAAACACGTATGAATGATGCCTCTCCTCAACCTACACCAATGTGCCCCAATATTAAAATAACATCCTCTTCAGGGACTCCACTTGCTAATCCAACCATCTATCGAAGTGTTGTAGGTGCCCTTCAGTACTTAACCATGACGCGCCCTGATATTTCCTTTGCTGTTAATAGATTGAGCCAGTACCTAAAAGCTCCCACCACTACTCATTGGACGGCCTGCAAGAGAGTTCTAAGATATCTAACTGGCACTTCAACACTTGGTTTACATTTCAAACCAACCAGTCGTCTTGATATTCAGGCTTTTACAGACGCAGATTGAGCAGGGTGTCCAGACGATAGAAAGTCCACTTCGGGGTATGCCATTATGCTTGGAGGAAATTTGATTAGCTGGTCTTCGAAAAAGCAGACTGTTACAGCCCGGTCAAGTACCGAATCTGAGTACCGTGCGTTAGCTGCTGCGACTGCTGAGTTAATATGGATCCAATCACTTGTTGATGAGCTTCGATTACCTGTTCTTCCTTGCCCGATCTTATGGTGTGATAATGTTAGTGCGGCTTCATTAGCTTCCAACCCGGTATTTCACGCTCGTACAAAACATATCGAAGTGGATCTTCACTTCGTGCGTGATAGAGTTCTCAACAAACTCTTGGAGGTTCGCTACATTCCCTCAGATCAGCAACTAGCCGACATTCTGACCAAGCCACTACCTATTACGAGTTTTCAGTTTTTATGTAACAAGTTAACTCTTCAGTTACGACAGAGTATAACTTGAGGGGAGGTATTAGAAGAGTTAGCTGGCTTTGGTTAGTTACAGTCGTTATAACGACTTCATTTTTCTGTTATTCAGTTACATGCAGTCCCATGCATGACGTCAAGTGCTTCTTGCACTGAGTTTGTTGTAACAGCTCACCTTGAGCTTCGCTTTATTCATCTATAAATATCATGAGCTCCAGATAAAAGAATCAAGCTCATTTTCATTCATTTCCAGTTTTTCATTTCCATTCAAAATCTCTCTCAAGTTTCTTTGAGCTCTTATACAATGAAATATATAAATTGTAAATAAATAAGTAGGTGGGGCGAATTTTCTTTCTCGAGCCAAATTATTTGTTTGCAGTCCACCACTTACAATTCTTACTTAAAATCCCAACTGTACAATTCAGAGACTTTGTCTCAGATTGCACCATCTTTTTTTTCAACAACTCATATATTCTCCCTCCTGTGCATAAGAAATTTTTTTTGATATAATTTTGTTGTTGTTCAAATTAGTGTAAGTTTAAATGCTAAAGATGTAGCCTAGTTCGTGACATATGTGTAATATTCATAATTTGGAAGATTAAATGTCAAATTTTGACTTTTATTGAAAAATACTATTTATAATGATCCTTTAGTTTACACCACAGAGTACCATAAATTCAAAGATAATGAAATAAGTCTTACCGTTATATAGAAAATATAGATCATTCGTCATCATACATATAGAAGAATAAATCCCCACAATTAGTAATTATGTAGTCACAAAATAATTAAATTTAATAAGTCATAAAACATCAAAATAATACTTAGTACCCATCATTCCTTATTCTTAACTATTACATAACTAAATAAATATACATACCACTCAGTTCAAGTTTAATATATAAAGTCTTTAAAATACAGGACAACAACTAGGATATATAGGAATAAGCTAAAGCACATTGTTCTCCATCAATAAATCTCTTAACACCCATTAGTGTTATTGATTGTATCAACCTTATGCAAGAGCATGTATCGTTACGAGTAGTATATTAAAATTGATCCCACACTAATATTTATGTTGTTAATTACCAAATACTATTTTTCTTTCAATCCAAGTCAAATAATAATTCAAGAAAATAAAGATTCAAGAAAATAATCTAATTGCATTCAAATAATCAATAGAAACCTAGGTCATTAATTTCCACACATTCTTCCATAAGCATCTTTCATTATCTTTTCCCAAATCACAAGTGAATCTAACAAATAGATTAATTTGAATAGTCTTGTAAAAAGTTTAAATATATTAATATCATTAAGTTTAGCCCTAATTTGACTACCTATAGGGTGATTAGGTATATTCCTATCATAAACACAAATCAACATGAACATGTCAATCCTAGGCTATATTGATTGTTTCTAATTTAAGTTTTCTCTTCCAAGTTCCACCTAAATTACTAATTCAATTTCAAAGTTGATCACTCTTTGAAAAAAATTAAGCACAAATCAACATAAACAATTAATATGAATATAAAAATAAAGAATTAAAAAGAAAACTTGTTTATAAACACATGGTGCCGTTAAAGCCCTAGAAAAAGTAATTAGTTCATAATCATAAAACAAAATACCAAACAATAATAAAAAGGATTGAAATTCAAAAGAACAAGATGAAATAAAGAATAAGAAGAAAAAATGAAACCAGGAGCGATGGTCTGTCTTCAATCTTCAAAATCCAATCTTTTCTTGTATTTTTCTCTCAAAAAATGTACTCTCATATGATAACCCTAGTGAAAATATGAATTTCCCCTCAAATTGGCTTTAAAATATAATTTAAATAAGCCCTAGTCACAAATTTTCGTGCCCATGTAAAGAATCCTCGTGCCCATGCATAACTTGTTGTCCAAAGTATTTTTTTTCAGATTCGACATTTCTCCATTAGTAAAAATCACATAACTTTCTTACCCGAACTCCAAATGAGATGTTTCAAAATGATTTAGAAAGCTGAGAAAGAGGTCTAAATCTTCTATTTTAAGAGCTTTTACCCAAAAAATGATGAGATCATGGTCAAAATCAGGTTGAAGTTCTAGATTTGCGCAACACGTACTGAGTTAATACAAGACTTGAACGTGAAATATTAGAATAACCTCAAAATTCATATATTTTTTTAAAGATTTTTCATCATAAACACCAAATTAACTATTAACAATAAAACTTGAAGAAAGTAAACCTAAAACACACTAAACTAATTAAAATCCTTTGAAAAAGTAATAAAACAATTTTATTTTATAGAGCTAACAATTAGAATCAGACTGAGTTCTTAGAATGGGAAAGATAGGGGTGAACTTATAAAGTCCTGTAGGAAAAGAACTAATATCAAATGAACAATAGTTTAATAAAATCTCTACATGATTAGCTTTTAAAACATAACATATTGTCATTATGTATAAACAAAATAGATACACCATAAATAATCACAAGAGACAAGCTACACATGCACATCCCATAGTTCACTAGGTCCCTAGCTCTTGATACCCACCATAGAAAACCGACACACTACAAGAAAAAGACTCTACAGCGACGACTTTTGTCGTCGCTGTAGATCAAGAAGTCGTCGCTGCAGATCCGTATGTGTAGCAACCTACAATGATGACATGTCGGTCGCAGTAGGGAATCCTTTTTTTCGGTTGGACTGGGATATTGCGACGACATGTCATCACTGTAGGTGGTTGCAAAATTTGAATTTTAAAAACTCCTACAGCGACGACATGTGGTCGTTGTAGGTCCGTCGACCGCCCCATCTACAGCGACGATATGTCGTCGCTGGAGAGTGTGGGGGTTTATATACCTACAGCGACGACATGTCATCGCTGTAGTGTCACGAAACCTCAAATTTTCGTGTTCAGCGAGCACCCTACGGCGATGACATGTCGTCACTGTAGGTGTACAATTTAAAAAAAATGAATTAATTATATTGATTAAAATTTATTTAATAAAATATTAAATATTAATTAAATAAATAAAACAAATTTATTTAATTAAATAATAAAACCAATTTAACAATATCCATAGTCTTCAAAATGTAAAAAACAAACATAAGTAGTATTGTCTCCAAAATAAAAAAAAACAACACAAAATATTAATAAGTTCAAAATAATAATATAATAAAACTAAATGTCATCAAAATCAATTCCAAATTCATTATCGTTGGGCTATTGTGGTGGCTGTGGTGGTGGCTGTTGTGGTGGCTGTGGTGGTTGTGGCTGATGTGGTTGAAAGTTTGCCATCATGGATTGTATCATATTCATGTCCAAGTTGACTGGCTGAAATTGTGGAGCTTGGATTTTCAGATTTGTTGCTTGCAAAAATTGTTGCATTTGTTGGAAGTTGTTGTTCTGGTTCATAAAGGCTTGACTGAAGTGTTGAATCATGGACTAGAAAATGTCAGGTGGTACCGTTGGAGGGCCGACTGTGGTGGATGGAAACGGTGATGCCTCTGATTGTGAAGAGGATCCGGTGGCGCTTGAGGCAAAGGTACTTGTGCCTTTCAACTTGCGTCCAATACCTTGGTTGTGGTCATGATGTTGACCAAGTACCTTTGAGACGACTTGTGTCTCATTGACAGTGGCACTTCCTGCTGAAGATTCAGATTGAGATTGGGATTGGGATTGGGATTGAAATTGTGTCTGGACTTCTTGCTACAAGGCATCCTGCAGTTTAGAAACAAGATAATTAATACATAATATAATTGAATAATATACATATATACAAAACTTAGAAAGGTACTTACATATGCATCCTTAGCATTCATGTTTATCCAATCACGTGTCAGATGATTGTGCATGTCATAGAACGTATCAACAATGTTGGACAGTTCCTTAGTCTGAAGATTCATCTTTAGAAAACAAAATTTAACAAAATCTCAGTTAAAATATTGAAATTATTATTAAAATAACTTAAGATATTTCAAATTATCTATATATTTTTCTTTACCTTGTTAATTCGAGCAGAAGCATAAGAAGTTGATCCATGGAGACTTGGATACTTCTGCCTTGCTTTGTTGGCAGCATTTTCCTTTGAGTGTGCCATGAACTGTGGAGTGGTGAAAAGGTCAACCAACTTCTGCCAACTCTCGTTGTCCATGTCCTCCGGTGGATTCTTTCTGGCTGTCTCGATATCATCATACCCTCCATGTTCATCGAAGTGTCTTTTCTTGTGACCTTTTCTATCCTTGTAGCGATCTTGAAACTCTCGCTCAATTCTAGTCTCTATCAGTCGCCACTTAGGGAGAGCTCGGGGGAAGAATAAAAAATTCCTTAAAAAAATGGTAAGATTTTTTAAATTATAAAAAAAAACATTACATGTGAATAAGTTGATAAATTTACCTCAAGCTTTTGCATCAATCCTATCTTGTGCTCATCCGGAACACTCTGTCATGAGTCATAATATAATAAAATATGGTGACCAATAAGGTTACCAATAAGTCTCGTGAACAATGTTCCAAAATCAGCAATTGCTTTGTAGGTTCCCTCCTTCAGATCAAATTGTAGAGCCAACAGACCTTTATTGTCATTGACGAGCTGCTGCAAATTTTTGGATCGAGACCGACCTCTTCTTTTTGCGGTAGCCACTGCATATGTTAATTAAACAATAAAATAAAATTGAATAAAATAATAACAATTTGTTATTTATTGATAAAAGATAGACTAATTATAGTATATTACCTATCTCATAGGAAGTAGGAACCCGTGTGGGATCTGGAGGAGGATCACCCGCTCCATCACCACCATGAGAACGACCAACAGTAGCAGACATATCTTTGCAGTTTAAATAATTATTAACTTAAAATCAATTATAGTTGGAGGTTAATTACATAACTTAAATAATTTCAGTAATGCATTTGAAACTATTGAAAAACAAACATTGTTGAGAAAAGTCATACATTGATTGAAAAGTCTTGAAATTAAAACATACACATTAAACATACAAATATGAATATGCATAAGAAAATATTATTCCTCATCAATGTTGATTCCTACATTATCATCTGTACTTTCTAAATCATCTTTACTAATTTCGTCATCATCATCGTCATTGATGAAATCATCATCCACATCCGGAACAGATCGAGACGTTTCCCCAATTATGTTGGTGTGACCAGGTCGATCCAAATGCATAATCTCCAACTCTCCAAATTCCACAGTGAGTATAAAATTTGATGAAGGTGCTATCATGCACTACATCAACCTCGTTATCTTCATCGATACTTGGATGATCCTAGATCTTTTAATGATTGATTTCTTCTACTACCTTCCAATTTTTGTTTCTTGAAGGATCTTCCAAGTATAAAACTGTTTTGCTTGAGTGGCGAGAATAAACTGCTCGTTCTTGTACCATTCAAAATTAATCATGATACTAGTTATGTTATTCTCAGTCACATTTCGACCCTTGCTTGCATCAGTGTTGAACCATTTGCATCAAAACAATACTATTGAATAACCATGGGAATAGCATAACTCTATAATCTCCTCAAGTTGGCCATAGAAAGTGAAACAATCGGTTCCTGGCACCGAAACTCCACTATTTTGAGTGGTACGTCTTTCGTCACGACTATGTGCCAAAAACTTCACACTGTTAACAATGCAAGTCGTGTAGGAGTATGCATTTTGATTGGACTCGTTTGCTAAAGCAAATAATTCATTAGTACACTCAGTTGACTGTACTTATCGCAAACGACCCATCTATAGAGTATGACACAAAATAAGAAAACACAATGAGATGAGTATTAATCGATACGAATTTCGTAAGAATTCTACAGTTTCGATACTTTACCTTCAATTTAAACTAGCTAGGGAAATCTTTTTGAAGATTTATGTTTGAATTTTCTCGAAGGCATTCACTGTATAACACAAGGATTAAGGTAGGATAACAATTTGCTATGAATTAAATTTAATGAATTCATATATGTGTTGAGCTACTTACTCCATATATGGTTGGATTTCAAGGCAATTGTTGAGTACAAACCACTCCGCTTCTTTTCGATGAAGATAGTCAAGGGATATGATTTTCTTTTTGCTACTTGGACGACATTGTGATTCAAAAACTGACAACTGTCTTTTAGGAATAACAATATCCGCATTTCGTTCTGGACGATTAAATTTAGTCTGTATGCCATAAAGATATTGTGAACAAAAAGTCAAAGCTTCATCGGCAACATAACCTTTCGCTATAGAACCTTCAGAGCGCGCCTTATTCCTGACATAATTTTTCAACTTCTTCATATATCTCTCAAAAAGATACATCCACCTCATGTAAAATGGTCCACTTGAATAGCTTCCTGCGGTAAATGAAGAATTAAACGAATCATTATGTCAAAAAAGACTGGAGGAAAAATTAACTCCAACTTACACAAAATTTGTATCTCTGATCCCTGGTCGAAATACGTGGCTAATGGTCACTTAGTCATGCTATCGGGCTCGGGCCTATAGGTCTCACGAGACCACGTTCTAGCCAACACTCCCAAGTGCCCTGTAGGTCTCTGCATTGCTGAATATTCGAAGGCTCATGACACCCTTGTCTGTCTCGCGCCCCTGGGCCTTGCGAGGCCCCCGCCTCACGCCCATGTGTTAGGCGTCCATGTGCCTCGTGAGACCCTTGCAAGGTTGGAGACCCGAGTGCCAAGCTCTTAGAAGTCATGCTCCCATGCATCTCATGAGGCGTCTGCCTTGCTGAAGACTAGAACCCCTAGCGCCAGGTCCCACGCACCCACCACCTTGGCCATGCAGCAGCGCCAGGTCCTGTAGACCCAACACCTCGGCCGCGCAGTAGCGCCTCGCGCTAGGTCCTACGGACCCACCACCTCGTCCGCGTAGCAGCGCCTCGCGCCAGGTCCCGCAGATCCACTACCTCGGTCGCGCAACAGCGCCTCGCACTAGGTCTCGCGGGCCCACCACCTTGGTCACGTAGCAGCGCCTCGCGCCAGGTCTCGCAGACACCACCTTGGCCGCGCAGCAGCGCCCCGCGCCAGGTCCCATGGACACCACCTTGATCGCGCAGCAGCACCTCGTTCCAGGTCCCACAGACCCACCACCTTGGACGAGTAGTAGCACCTCGAGCCAGGTCCTGCAGACCTACCATTTCGGCCGCGCAGCAGCGCCTTGCGCCAGGTCCAGCGGACCCTCCACCTCGGCCGCGCAGCAGCGCCTCGCGCCAGGTCCCGCGGACCCACCACCTCGGCCGCGCAGCAGTGCCCTGTGCCAGGTCCCGCGGACACCACCTTAGCCACGCAGCAGCGCCCTGCGCCTCTCGCGGATCCACCACCTCGGCCGCGCAATAGCGCCAGGTGTCGCAGACCCACCACCTCGGAAATGCAGCAGCGCCTCGCGCCAGGGTCCGTGGACCCACCATCTCGGCCGCTCAGCAGTGCCTCGCGTCAGGTCCCACAAACCCCACCTCGACCGCGCAACAGTGCCTCTCACCAGGTCCCTATGGACACCACCTTGGCCGTGTAGGAGCGCCTCATGCCAGGTCCTGTGGACCCACCACCTTGGCCGCGTAGCAGCGTCTCGCACCAGGTCCCATGGACCCACCACCTCGGTCACGCAGCAAAGCCTCGCACCAGGTCCCACGAACCCACCACCTTGGTTGCGCAGCAGCGCCCCGCACCAGGTTCCACGAACCCATCACCTTGGTTGCGCAGCACAGCAGCGCCCCGCACTAGGTTCTGCGAACCCACCACCTCGGCCGCGCAGCGCAGCAGCGCCCCGCGCCAGGTCCCACGGACACCACCTCGGTCGCGCAACAGAGCCCCATGTCAAGTCCCGCTAGCGCAGCAGCACCTCGCGCCATGTCCCGCGGACCCACTGCCTCAACCGCGCAGTAGCGCCTTGTGCTAGGTCCAGCAGAACCGCCTCGGCCGCGCAGCAGCGCCTCGTGCCAGGTCCCGTGGACCCATCGCCTCGGCCACGCCTCGCGTCAGGTCCCGCAGACCCCACCTCAGTCGCGCAGCAGCGCCTCGGGCTAGGTCCCGCGGACCCCACCTCAGCCCGCGCAGCAGCGCCTTGAGCTAGGTCCCGCAGACCCACCACCTCGGCCGCGCTAGGTCCCTTGGACACCACCTCGGTCGTGTAGCAGCGCCTCGCGCCCTGTCCCGCGGACATGCCTCGCCATAGGCTCGCAAGCCTTGTCACGCAAGATGCCATGGCTTGTGCTCAAGGGTCCATGCGAGACCCCATATCTTGTCGGGATAAAGACCCGCGAAAGGTACCTTGCCTCACCGTATCTTCCATGACAACCCATAAGTTCTACAACACTTAACCAAATGTAAGAAAGCTTGGTGAAAAGGTGTATCTCTGAAATAGGAAAAAGAACCATCAGGTACTAGGCATGCCCACGAGTACGGGATGTACGACCTTGAGGAGGACAGAGGCCCGACCCTGACATTCGTACCCAACAAGTAGTGGAGGTACGACATGGTACCAAGGCAGGAGTACTTTTGTAGACCCCTGACATATACTGGAGCTGATCAACACTCCTCCAACACCACTACCACCTACAGCCTGAATATGCAACTCCTTGTCTCTTTGGGACCACAATGTTCCAAGAGCCATTACAGCTCACCTATAAATAGGGCCTCACTTCATCATTGAAAGGTTTTGGAAAATTCATTGTATACAAAGGTTATTAAAAAATATACGGGTTTTAACTCCATTATTGATCTACATTTATCCTTCCTCAAGTCTATTCTAAATTCTCATTTAGTTATTATCTTACTAAACTTTGTGTTTTCTGACCTAACATCGTTGACGAGTTCTCACCGTCAACATCTTCGAAATAGACTTATCCAAGTAGCCTCGAACTCTTACCGGCAATAGACATTGCATAAGAATGTGACAATAATGGGATTTCAACCCAACAATGTTTCCATCATTGTTAGTTACTTTCTTAGAGAAATTTGAACTGAAGCCATCAGGAAGTCTAACTCCTTTTACAAACTGACAAAAAAACAATCTATCATCCAGTGTGAAAGAGTACATAGGATGTGGTTTGATCATCTTCGTACCATATTCCTTGAGGTGAAACTCTTATCGAATACCCCAATTCTTCAAGTCTATTCGTGCGTTGGTGGTGTCTTTAGATTTCTCATTCATAAGAAAAATACCGAGTAAACTGTCGCAAACATTTTTCTCTAGATGCATCACATTTAAATTGTGCTTAAATTCAAGTTTAGACAAGTAATCAAGTTAAAAGAAAATACTCTTTTTACTCAAATTAAGCTCTTTTGGATCTCACTTTCTTTTCACACCCCCGAAACTGACATGTTTACCCGGCAAACGATCTGGAACATGCGCTAATTTTTCAAGTATGTCTTGACTACTGAATTTTCTTGGAGGACATCCTTTTTCATAATTCCCATCAAACAAGCAACTATTCATCCACTTATGTGTACAAGATAATAATCTTCTATGACCAACATAAGCCGTCTTCCGAATTACTCGACATGAAGGGGTGTCTTCGTTGCATGAAGGACATGCCATATATCCTTGGCCACTCCAACCAGACAAACTACTACGGGTCAGAAAATCATTGATAGTCCATAATAGTGCTGCACGCATTCTAAATACACTGTTTATTGCAATGTCTCTGGTTTGAACTCCTTCATCCTACAACTCCTTCAATTCGTCTACCACAGGCCTAAAAAAGACATCCATGTCATTCCCAGGTGATTTCAGACCGTGAATCAATAAGGTCAGCATGAATGATGACTCTTTCATGCACAACCAAGGAGGCATATTGTATGTGCACAATATTACGGACCACATGCTATAAGACAGACTCATGTTACCAAATGGATTAAAACTATCAACAACCAAACCCAATCGAATGTTTCTGTGTTCTTTGGAAAAATCAGGATATCTGGAATCAAATTGTTTCCAAGCACCCCCATCAACAAGATGGTGCATCACACCATCTTCTTTCGACCGTCCTGTACTATTCCAGATAATATCATTTGTTGTAGGCCTTGAACCATAAAGAATCTTCAGCCTAGGAGTCAAAGGGAAGTACTGCAACACTTTGTGGGCGACTTTTTTCCCCTTTGTGTCTTTGTCAACCCATTGACTCTCACCACATACATGACAACTCTGTTTTTGGGAATTCTCCTTCTAGAACAAACAACAGTCGTACTTGCAAGCATGAATTAATTGACAACCTAACCCTAACTTCCTCATTTTTTTTTCTTAGACTCATAGATTGAAGTTGGAATCTTATTCTCCTTCGGGAATGAAAATTTTATGAACTTCAAAAGTTCATCAAATGAACTATTTGTCCATTTATTCATAACCTTCATGTGCATCATCTTCCCCAAGAAGTTCAAGGAAGACAACCAAGTACAACCAGAGTATAACTCAGCTTCGACCTCTTAAAACATGTCATCAAATTGATTCTCCGCACTATTGCCACCACCATATGAAATTCCTTCATTTACACCTTCTTCGTTAGTGTCTTGTTCACCAATAACATCATTGATGATGTCAATCATCTCATCAGTCACTAGAGCCCCTTTGTCCACTACTGGAGGCATATCAACTTCACCATGGTAGATCCACTTCACGTATTGTTGCAGAAACCCATATATGTGTATGTGAGCCTCCACCACATCCAGTTTCTGATTCAGCATATTGACACACTGAATGCATGAGCATTTGACTTCTCTCGAAGCATTCACATGATTCTTGGCCATTTGTATAAGTGCTTGAAGACCATTCCAAAACTCATCAGAGTTACGCCGTCTATTAGTTATCCAACTCTTGTCAATGATCATAACTGATTCAAGTAAAAAATAAATTATCACAATGTGATAATCATAAAACTACCTTTATTTGCTAATAATTTTTTTTATCACCAAAACATTAATTTTTTCAAGTAAATTGTGCATTCTTATGAATAAATTATTAAATTTATGAATATATATTATCAAATTTTATGAATATATATTATTGTTAGTTATGAATGTATTATAAAGTTTCGTTATATAATCAAATATTTAATTATTTTATTTAATAATGATCAAATTCTTAATATAATTTTTACTGTTTATTTAAAAAAAAAACAACAGTAAAGTTTTATTATTTTAATTTTAACTTAATTTTAAGATTAAAGTTAACTTAATTATCTATTCTACATATATTATCAAATTTTATGAATATATTATAAAATTAATTAAATAAACAAATATTTAATTATAAATTTATTAAATTATCATTAAAGATTATTATTTTAATTTCTACTCATTTTATAAAAAATATTAATAGAGTTATACACTTGTAAAATTGTTATTCTAATTTATAATTTATAATTAATTTTTATTAATTTCTTTAAAATTTATTAATTACAAATTTTAAACACACTAACTTTAAAACAATTTTGAAATGTTTAGTTTTTCTAAATCTACAAAAATTTCAGCAGCATAAAGGCTGTAATCTAGTGTAATGCCCTACTTCCTTAGAGCCGTTAAGAAAACTAGTGTAAGGCTGTAAGTGAGTTCAAAACATGCAATTAACTCGCTAACTGAGGTTTTAGGTTAAAAGTGTAGCTAAACTGTAATAAATGTCATATAATTTGAAAATGTAATCATTCATTGAAAATTATAAAGCGTTAAACATTTGGGATCCAAAAATACTGTTTGGAAATATGTACAACTAAAAAAATAAGATTAAAGTCGACTAAACGACAAAATTCGGACTAATAAAAAACATCTCCCAAAAATATCCCTGGCCATGACAGCCAGGCAGACCAAACATGTACACGTCGCTTCACGCTCTCCGTACTCATGGTTGGTCGACCTTCCCCTTGCCCTTACCTGCACCATAGAGCACCCGTGAGCCGAAGCCCAGCAAGAAAACTCCACACAAGCAATCAACATATGCATATCTATCAATCAGCATATAATAAAATCGCCAACAGGCTAAACACATAATGGCCATGCCGTCCCAGGCGCTTTACCAGGCCTTGGGTTCGCGGTCTACACCGTGAGGATATCCTAGGTATCCAATAGGGGTTTCACCCTGGCAACTCCCACTTCGTGTGCTTAATGCTGCTCCTGAGCCCTTGCCGTTCTCGGCCTTCACTATTCCCAGCCCTTTCTGTTCATTCACAAATATGCACACACAACATAATTTAACAAATACTAAACATACATAAACATAATCAATGGGGCTACACCCTGCATCACAATCACATAGGGCCGTGCCCTGCAATACAAACTATAGGGCCACACCCTGCTCTATGGGTACAACAGTTTTCTTACCTGTGTCCTGAGCTTTCTGAGCACCGATATCCCGAGCATAGTCCCCTAGTCTGAGCCTCGCTGAAAACCTAGTCACAACGCATCAACAACATCCTTCCAACAAGTTTGATTCCATTAAATAACTTTAGGGTTATAATTCTAGTCTCCGGGACCTTGAATTCTATCAATCCGGGTGATACAATATCCATCCCGAGCCTTAACTTTTGGATTCCCGAGCCTAAAACCTTCTTGGGGTCCAAAAACCAACTAAGCGCCGCGACCTCATAGCCCCATGCCGCGGCTCACCTCAACCAGAAACCCAACCCCCAAAATTAGCCTATGCGCACCGCGGCCCAGCCTATAGTGTACCGCGACCCGCCCCTCTTCCTGGCTTCCCAATTATTCTAGAGGGCCGTGGCTCAGCAAGACCAATGCTGCGGCCCAACCCTTCGAGCCCAGAAAAATCCCCTATTTTCATAACTAAAACCAAGCCAATTTACCCAAAAATCAACCTAACAACCCAATTTAATCACCATAGAAGTTCTACTATAGTCTCAACAACAAAACCTAACGAAAAGTTAACTTGAAACTTCCTCATATCCCAAATTCAGTCTTAAACTTCAACAACTCAACAAAGCTAAAACTTAGTCAATAACTTACATAATTTAATGGCTAAAATCACAGTTCAAGGATTACCTTCCTTTGCTTGAATCCACAAGTTTAAACTGAGTTAATCCCCAAGTTTAAAGCTCCAATTCCTAGCTTAATCTTTAATGTTTCCCCTTGGTATGGTTTAGAGAAAATGAGAGAGAGAGAAAAGTGCTTGGGTCGGTTTACCAAGTTCTGAGGGTTTCCTTAGTTTTGTCTCACTTAACTTAAGTCTCTTAAGTTACCTCCAAGGCTCGGGGTACCAAAAATGTCACCGAGGGAAAAATGGTAAATTTCCCCGACATTCCCTCATAAACGCCCAAACTTCAAATATATATCCAAATATTTATTTTCATAACCCGATAGCCCAATAACATGTCTAATGCTCGAAATACCCCTCGACTCGCCTCAAGTCGGGTATTCGACCCCGTTGTGACTTCCTAGCTAAATCGCTCCCTAGGACTATCTCGGATCGTGCAACACGAATATATCACAATGTTCACAAATATTACATTTATGCCCTCAACGGGCTAAAATTACTAACATGCCCCTAATAACAAAACGGGGCCCACAAGGATATTTAATTCACCTAAACATGCATCTCTAATCACATACTCATCAAGTTCACACATTAATATAATAAATCACTTATTGCCCTCCAAGCACGCTAATCAAGGCCCTAAGCCTTATTAGCAAATTTGGGATGCTACAACTATCCCCTCCTTACATAAATTTCGTCCTCGAAATTACCTGAACAACTCGGGATACCGCTCTCGCATATTTGATTCAAGTTCCCACGTCGCCTCTTCAATCTTACTGTTCCTCCACAACACTTTCACCAAGACGATGGTCTTATTCCGCAAGACTTTATCCTTCCGGTCGAGAATCTGAACTGACTTCTCCTCATATGAAAAATCCTGGTCTAGCTCCAAGTTCTCATAACTCAGTACATGTGTCGAATCTGATACATACTTCTAGAGCATGGAGACGTGAAAAGCATCCTGAACCCATGATGGAGCTGGAGGCATCGCCAACCTGTAAGCTACCTCTCCAACCCGTTCCAGAATCTCAAAGGGGCCAACAAACCTAGGGCTCAGCTTGCCCTGAACACCAAACCGTTTCACTTCTCTCAAAGGTGAAACCCTAAGGAACACATGGTCATCGACTTAAAACTCTACGCTCCTGCGTTTCAGGTCCGAGTAACTCTTCTGGTGACTTTGGGAGGCGAGCATTCGTGCTCTAATCTTTTCAATCGCCTCATTGGTCCTCTGAACCATCTCAGGACCTAAGTACCTCCTCTCACCCGTCTCATCCCAATGGATAGGTGATATGCACTTCCTCCCATATAGCATCTCATACGGAGCTACTTCGATAGTCGCCTGATAACTGTTATTGTACGAAAACTCAATCAAAGGGAGATACTTACTCCAAGATCCCCCAAAATCTAGCACACAGGCTCGTAGCATATCTTCCAGTATCTGAATCGTCCTCTTAAACTGTCCATCTGTCTGAGAATGATAAACGATACTAAACCGCAGCTGCGTGCCCATAGCCTTCTGCAGACTCTCCCAAAACTTGGAGGTGAAGGTAGGGTCCCTGTCGGATACTATCAACCTCAGAGCCCCATGAAGTCGAACAATTTCCTTCAAATACAACTCGGCATATTGCTCCACAATATAGGTCGTCCTAACAGGTAAAAAGTGGGCGGACTTGGTATACCTATCCACAATCACCCACACTGAATCATGCTGTCCCACGGTCTTCAGTAAACCAACCATGAAGTCCATGGTGATATCCTCCCACTTCCACTCTAGAATCCCTAGAGGCTACAATAACCCTGTTGACCTCTAATGTTTAGCCTTTACCCGCTGACAAGTTAAGCACTTAGCCACATAATCTACCACGTCCCTCTTCATTATTGACCACCAATACAAGGCTCTCAAATCTTGGTACATCTTTGTTGTACCTGGATGTAAAGAATAGGGAGTGGAATGAGATTCATCCAAGATCTCTCGCCGGATACTAGAATCCATCGGAACACAGATCCGACCTTTGTGCTTCAGTAATCCCATTCCGAGATATAAAAGTCCTTAGCCGCTCCGACTAAGACACTCTCTCTGTGCCCTGTTAACTGGGAATCCTTCCCTTGCGCCTCCTTGATCCTCTCAAAGTGTGTAGACTGAAGAATGATGTTGGCTAACCATCCAACCACCAACTCTATACCCGCTCTAGTCATCTCCTCAGCTAACTTATCAGATATCTACCTCGAACTGAACAATTGTCGTGGGCCCTTCCGACTCAATGCATTAGCCACCACATTAGCCTTCCCAGGATGGTATATGATATCACAATCATAATCCTTTACCAATTCCAGCCACCATCTCTGGCACATATTCAGATCCTTTTGAGTAAATAAGTACTTCAAACTCTTGTGGTCGGTGTATATCTCGCACTTCTCACCATATAGATCTCCAAACCTTAAGTGCAAACACCACCGCTGCCAACTCCAGATCATGCGTGGGATATCTCTGTTCATACTCCTTTATTTATCTTGACGTGTTGGCTATTGCCTTTCTGGCTTGCATCAACACACACCCTAAACCCTGTCTGGAAGCGTCACAATAAACCACAAACTTCTCATTGTCTGTCGGCAGACTCAATACTGGAGCATTGATCAGTCACGCTTCAATTCCTTGAAACTGTTCTCACACTTGTCTGTCCACACATACTTAGTCTTCTTCCTCATCAATTTAGTCAACGGTGTGGCTATCCTAGAGAACCCCTCAACGAACCGCTGATAATACCCTGCCAATCCCAGAAAACTCCTAACTTCAAGAACACTACTCGGTCTAGGCCATTCTCTCACTGCCTCAATCTTACTCGGGTCAACCAGAATCCCTTCCTTATTGACAATATGGCCCAGAAACATGACTTGTGGTAGCCAAAACTCACACTTGCTGAACTTAGCCTATAACGTATGCTCTCTCAACCCCTGCAATACCAAACGTAGATGCTGCTCATGCTCTGTCTCTGACTGAGAGTATACCAGTATGTCGTCAATAAACACAATTATGAACTTGTCCAAATAGTCCTTGAAATTCCTATTCATCATGTCAATAAAAGTTGTCGGGGCGTTGGTTTATCCAAAAGACATAACCAAGAATTCATAATGTCCATATCTTGTGTGGAAAGCGGTCTTTGGTATGTCCTCCTCTTTAATCCTTAATTGGTGGTAACCTGATCGAAGGTCAATCTTAGAGAACACTGTCTTCCCCTGTACCTGGTCAAATAAGTCGTCGATCCTAGGTAGTGGGTACTTGTTCTTAATGGTCAACTTGTTCAGCTCCCTGTAATCAATACACATCCTAAGAGATCCATCATTCTTCTTAACAAAAAACATTGGAGCACCCCATGGCGAGAAACTCGGTCTGATGAACCCCAAATCCAGTAACTCCTGCAACTGAATCTTCAATTCCTTCAACTCTGCTGGAGCCATTCTATAAGGTGTCCTAGATACTGGCTCCGCCCCTGGCACCAACTCTATAACAAACTCGATCTCCCGTTGTGGCGGCAACCCTGAAAAGTCCGCTGGAAATAAATCTGGAAACTCACATACTAATCTGTTCTCACCCGGTCCAACTGACACAACCCTAGAGGTATCCACAATGTTTGCTAGGAATCCCATGCAACCTTCCTGCATCAGGTCTCTAGCCTTTAGTGATGAAATCACAAGTACCCGCAGTCCACTAACTATCCCCACAAATACAAATGGTACCTCCCTTTCTGGTTCTAAAGTCACCATCCTGCGCTTGTAGTCAATCGTCGCCCCATACGTCGATAGCCGATTCATCCCTAGGATCATATCAAAGTCATCCATCACTAGCTCAATCAGATCAACAGACAATTCCCTACCGTCTATCTCTACTGGCTCTAATCCATCTCCTAGAGATTACCAGTTCCCCATTTGGAAACAAAGTCTGAAAACCCCTAGCATACAAATCACTAGGTCTACACAGCTGATCTATCACTCTAGCAGACACAAATGAACAGGTAGCTCCCGAATCAATCAATGTAGTATAAGAAGAACCATCACTAGAAATCTGATCTGTCACGACCGAGGGGCTAGCCTCAGCCTCAGTCTGAGTCAAGGTTAATACTCTGGCAAGAGCGAGGCTATCGCCCTACTTCGACTCCTCTTTCCTAGCCTGCAGGCAGTCCTTCTTTAGATGATTGACACTCCCACAGATAAAGCAGGCCCTGATCCTGCACTCTCCCTAATGTCGTCGTCTGCATCGAGGACACACTGGAAAACTCCTCCAGTTGTCACCTCTGCCCTGGCGGCCACTAAAAGCACCCCGTGCTCTCCTATCTGAGCTAGGAGGAACAAAAGAATCTGGGGCCTTTCTCTTATGTTCAATGAGGCCACTACCTCGACTGGATCTAGTAAAAGGAGGCACCATCCTCCTGGCGTTGCGCCTAACAGCGCTCTCTCTCCATATCTGATCCTCGGCCCCCTCAGCCATAAGGGCCTTGTCCACTACCTGGGCATATGTAGTAGTCTCTGGATCCAAAGTAATCTTAACATCACGAGCGATCATAACATTCAACCCCCACACAAACTGATCCTTTCTTGCTGCATCAGTTGGCACCAAATCCGGTGCGAACTTCGCCAACCGGTTAAAAATCAAGGCATACTTAGTAACTGTCAACCGGTTCTGAGTTAGTTTGATAAACTCATCAACCTTCGCAGCTCAGACTGCAACACTGTAATATTTCTCATTAAAGATGTTTCTGAACTCTTCCCAAGTCATAACTGCAACATTCCTGCTCTGAGTCACTACATCCCACCAGATTCGGGCATCCTCTCTGAACATGTAGCTGGCACAAGCTACTCTCTCGTTCCCTACCACCCTCATAAAATCCAAGATGGAGGAAACCATATTCATCCACTGCTCTGCCTACAGTGGGTCTGGTCCACCCTCGAAGGTGGGAGGCTGCTGCTTCCTGAACCTCTCATACAAAGATTCCCAACTGTTCTCCATAACGGGTTAAACCGACACTGGCACCACAACCTGCTGAACTGGCAACCCAGCGGTCTTAGGAGGGGCCTACTGCCTTAGCTATCGAAGTTCTTCCTCTGTTCGATGCAATCTAGCTTCCATTTCGGCAAACATCTGTTGCCAATTCTGTGGGGCAGGTGGAAGGTCCTGACCCTGGTTGTCATCCTTGGCCCTATTGCCGCGGAGTCTAGATGATTGTCGAGGCATCTCAACAATATGCCTGCAATCAACGACGTCGTTCATCAGGCATGACAGCAACATCCAAAACCACCTCCCAATTCACATCACCCAACCTTAATAGTAATCCACAATGCACAAATAGCATACAACACTCAACGGTCCATGCCATAGCATCATGCATATGTTAACTCATTCATCATGCTCTCTATAAAATAATCAGGCAAACATGGCATCTAAACACATAGTCAAACATATAATTCAATCTTTACCAACCAACCCTGATTCGAGCTTGTCACTAACAGCGAGCGTACATGTTCGATCAATCTCCAGGAACCATAAACCTTAGCTCGCTCTAATACCAAGTTATAACGCCCTACTTCCTTAGAGCCGTTACTAAGTGAGTTTAAAACGTGAAATTAACTCGCTAACCGAGGTTTTAGGCTAAAAGTGTAGCGAAACTGTAATAAAAGTCATATAATTTGAAAATGTAATCATTCATTGAAAATTATAAAGCATTAAACATTTGGGATCCCAAAATACTGTTTGGAAATATTTACAATTGAAAAATATGATTAAAGTCGACTAAATGACAAAGTTCAGACTAATACAAAACATCTCCCAAAAATATCCCTAGCCGTGACAGCCAGGCAGGCCAAACATGTACACGTCGCTTCACGCTCTCTGTACTCATGGTTGGTCGACCTTCCCCTTGCCCTTACCTGCAACATAGAGCACCCGTGAGCCGAAGCCCAGCAAGAAAACTCAACACAAGTAATCAACATATGCATATCTATCAATTAACATATAATAAAACTGCTAGCAGGCTAAACACATAACGACCATGCCGTCCCAGGCGCTTTACCAGGCCCTGGGTTCGCGATCTACACCGTGAGGATATCTCAGGTATCCAATAGGGGTTTCACCCTAGCAACTCCCACTCCGCGTGCTTAACGCTGCTCCCGGCCCCTTGCCGTACTCGACCTTGCCGTTCTCAGGTAGTGACATCCTAAATCAGGTAGTCAGGCTTGATAACCACCACAAGAGAGAGAGAGAGAGAGACTCAAATCACTTCTTCACTTCTTGTAAAGGTCCTAGGTCTATACACCCACAGATGAGTGTACACTTGATCTACCTATTGTAACGACCCGGATTTTCAAGACTCGATAATGCGGAAATATAAATGTTTTCATTTAACAAAATGTCTCAAAAACCCATAGAAAAAAAAACTTTTTAAAAAGTCGTATGGCCATACTTAACATTTAGTTACAAACATGTTTTACAAAGATTAGAGTGAGCCTAGTTTAGGAAAATTACACAACATTTCCAAAAATAAAAAGGCTTCCCAAAAGGTCGGTCCACATGTACATTTGCAAGGAAGACTCCAGCGCTCACTGCTCTGCCTTGCCCTTGTTCTTACCTACAACATGAAACAACTAGGTAAGCGAAAACGCTTAGTAAGATCAACTTCCAAACAAAGCAGATAGAGAAATAGGGATCCGGACCCATCCGGACCCTACACAATCAATTTCAAGAACGCTAAAGCGTCCTGGCAAACTTATGGTCATGCCTGATAACCAAGGATAAATTAATTCACATCTAGATAAAAATCCTGCACTCAGAAAATCCCAGAACAAGCAGATATATTATATCGCAACTAATTCTTACCAACAATTATATCCCTGCACTCAGAAAATCCCAGAGCAAGCAGATATATTATATCACAACTATATCTTATCAACAATTATATCCCTACACTCAGAAAATCCCAGAGCAAGCAGATATATTATATCACAACGTAATTCGAGACCAACGCTCGACAATTTCCAACAATTCATGCGTAACGCGCCCTCCAACATAATTGCTAATCTGTAAAAGAGAACCGAGTCCCCACACTAAGATCTAGCCAATAAATATCCTCAACAATGGTAACTATCGTGTTACCTAGGGCATCGCGACTTATCCAAGAGTGTAATCCAATTTACACGGTTTTACGGAGACTTCTATGTTAATCAGTGGTGCTGGTGAGCAGCTGCCCCTAGGGTGTTCAACCTCACTCAATCTTGGCAACCCCTAGTATCTCTAGGCACTCTCACGGAATGGCCAATATTCACGGCTGCTATCCGGGAATAACTTATCAGAGCACTTGCTCGGATTCTAACCGTCCAATGATTAAGTAAGCATGAGGGCCCCTAGGTCCCATTTATCTTGGCACCCCTAGGTTTAACCAGCTTATCCTCATCTCATGGCCACTCGTCTCGGTAATGAACCGGACATAAATAAAATCAAGCAGTGTGACGGGGATCAACCGTCTAGGATATGACGGACTTCTACCGTTCATATTTTCTAAATCAGCACTCACTAGACTAACGTCTCTAAGCAACTTTCTATGACAGCCTATGTATATGCATGTATCCCTATACTAACATACAAGACAATAATCATTTCATGTTGCAGCCATACAATATAAGTTGACTTACTTGGAGTCCTTAGCGCTCAGCAAGTTTTCACCCTCCAACGTTCAGTCCAGTTACGCTTAGCCAATACTGTAGTTATCCATACAGTATACTCGGATTAATTATGGCACTCATAATTCATTATTATTATTTTGGGCAGTTTGGTCATTTTAATAAAAGTCATTTGTAAGGATTTATAATCCTTATTTGGTTTTAAACCTATTAAGGAAAGTCATACAAAATATTCGAGACTAAACCCTAAGTCTCGGGGAGACCTATCCTAAGGTCTCGATACCTAGGCTCGGGTATCACAATGGTATTTCCCACAATCCGCTAAAAATCTTATTCTTTCAAGGTATCGCTATTAACCCGCACTTTCGACTAGTCGGTTAAAATATGTAAGATTTTAGCCGGTATTATATCCAGAAAATACAAATAAATTCCTTAATTATTTTTAAAGAAAATAAGCTCTTTAAATTTTTCCTTTTATTTTTCTTAAGGTTTTAATATCTAAAAACCGTTTTAAGAAAATTGCCTAATTTGTCTTAATTAGGAAAACCGTTATAAATTTCTCATCTTGACTAATTAATTTTCCAAAAGCAATTAATCAATTTTACTTACTAGGAAAATAATTTATTTAATTATTTTATCAAAATATAGGGTTTTAAACCCTCTTTTAATTTATTAACTATTAATAAATTAAATCTCTTATTTTTAGAAAGAATAAAAACTCTTTAATAAAAATAATTCATTTAAACTCAAAGGGATAATTTTAGTGAAAATATGATTTCAAGACTTACCAATTTATATCTTGAAATAAGCAAAATTTTACTTTTTACCTTATGTTCCAAAATCTCATTTTTACATTAAGTGTGAAAAACCTATTTTTCACATTTTTAACTACATACTTCGTTAGTTCATAACTTGAAATTTACTTACCCAATTGTTACCAAAATTTCCCAATTCCATTTTTGTTATGCCATTTAGGTCTTTGTAAAATCTTAGGTCAAAATGAGCATTTTTGATTGGTGAAATCATTTTCCAACAATGAGGTAAAAATGACCTTATTTTCAAGTCCTTATTTTTTCCAAACTTTGACAGTTAATAACTTTCAAACCGTTTAATATTTTCTGACCAAATTTTACAGTGGACTAATAGGTTATGCCAGAAATATGTCCACAAAATTTTAGAAAAAACTGGGTTCATTTTCCCTATACAGTGGCTGTCCAAACTTGGTTCCGAAAATAAGAATACGAAAAAACAGTTTTTTACCTAAACTTTGAAATAGCATAACTTACTCATTTCTAAACATTTTTTAGTGTTTCAAAAGCTCAATTTTATGTACTCAATCTCAACAACATCACAGTACAATTAAATTTTACAAAACCAATATACAGTGGCTGCTTGAACCCTTGGAAGTCACAGCTCAAAACATGTTTTGTTTTAGGGTATCCTACCAAACCCTTGGGGGTTTTGGTTCCCATTTTCAAAAATCAATACACATGCATCATAAAAATTATTAAACAACTACCATAACCTTATTACATCATCAACAAGAAACTCTAAGCATTAGATATACAAAATAATGCTTAAAACTAAAAACCCTACAATAAAATCATCAAAAGTAAACTTTTTACCTCTTTGGTGTTCTTGCTTAAGGTTTGGACCTTCGTATAAGCTTTGACTCCTTCAAAACCTTTCAAAAACCCTAACAAACTTCCCCCAACAACATAGTCAATTAGCTATTTGAAACTCTATGCTTAAAACTTTACAAAAGCCTAGATTAGTGAAAGTTTACCTTAGGGAAAATACTTCCTAGACCAAGACTTAGCCTCAAAGTTTCCTTGGTGTTCTTGGGCTTGAAAAATGGAGAGAACACTTTGAGAGGTCTTCAAAAAAGATGATAGTGAATGAGAGATGGAGAGTGATCGGTTCTTAGTGTGGGAATTGCTCACAATACTCTTCAAAATATCACAAGGTACTTGAGTGCTTTTCTACCCACTTGCCCACTTGACCTCTTAATTAAATGGCATTTAAATTTTATAAAATTTGGGTTCACACCACTCTAAAACACCACATGGCCGGCCACTCTTTGCTACATATATGATCATTTCATATTTTTTTTATAAAGGTTATTAATGTTTCATAAGAAGAAAAGTCCAAATTGGCTTTTGACACCTTTTTCACTCTTATTAAGTTTTAATCACCAAACTTAACATTAATTAATTAAATTAAATGTCTCTCACATTTAATTTAATTAATCACATAATAAAATTTAACCTAAGGTCCATTCATGGAATAAAATTCCCCATTTCGGTAGAATTAGGCATTTAACACAAAATGCCCTAAAATTTCCATTTTCTTTTAGGTTTATTATTTTTGACCAAACTTTAACTTTTATGAATGTATTTTATGCCCAAAATATAATTGCCATGATTTTTCGTTTTATTTTCCGAGATTTTTACCCGATCAGGGTTTTTGTGTCGGTCCAGGACTGAAAGTCTTATCTTGACTTTTAAAATCACAAAATTCATATTTTGGCTAGCAATAACTTATGGAATACTTACAAACAAAATATAATATTATTTAAAATAATATTCTTAACCCGGGGGAAAAAAATCCCGACCCGAGTCGTTTAAAGGTACCCGAAAATGCAGGACGTTACACCTATGATGACACACAAACTAGGTCGTGAAACAACAATATGCACAAATCATGAATAATATGACTTCTTATCAGCACAACAAAATTCATGCAAATAATAACAACAAAAGATTATATTCCCCTTATATTTTTAAAAATTGGGCAGCATAACTATTGCATGTGAATAAAACCAAAATCATAATCTATATAAATAAGTATACAAAAATATATTTGGAACTCAGTGTCCTCAAAAGAGTCCAAAAAAGCATGCTGAATAAGTTTTTAATTTTTCAAACATTTTATAAATTATAAAAATTAGAATCTATGTCTAATGCTATTCAACATATAAAAATAAATCCAATAATCAAGTTGAGTCCCGACCTCCTTAGGATCGTTATCCTTTTGTCCAAAGAGACGCTCCTAAGCCACCAATTCCTAGGTCCAAGTAGCTTAGTACACTCCAAAAGTCACTTTGTCCTACAACCCTCAATTAATCAAACAATTATCATCATCATCATAATGCACTCTTCAAATTGAGTCCAATGACATATAGTATGATTCCATTTGAAAATGATAAAAAATCCTCACCTTAGCCACACACAGTGGCGGTTCGCAGTAGCCTATGGTGGTGCTCCAACAACGGTGATGGAAATTGACTTGCCATATATCAAAATGATCTCCTCAATGAGTAGATTGCAGTTGTGCAACTCATTAGCCCAAACAAGCACTAATGTTGGTGGAAAACATTCTTATAGAGGCAAAGATACCCAAAATATTGTCGAAGAAAAACAACGAGTTAGCCAAATGACTCACTAGGTTTTGTTACTGTTGCGACGCTGATTCCAATGGCAACCACGACTCGCCGATTGGTTGCCAGAGTTGGCCGGAAAATAAGTTCAAAGTTTCTTCGTCGAAACTTTTGCACCGTCTATAATACGAGCACGTCTTAACTTCGATAATCATGAGACTTTGGTGGTGAGTTGGTCGCAGAGCACTAGTGGTGTAGCTCTGGCGCCTGGTGCCAATGGCAGGTTTGGTGGTGGCTGGTCTTAAGCTTACCGTGAGCTTCTTTGAGAAAACAATAGAGGAAGAAGAAAGAAGAAAAGGAAAAGAGAGAAAGAAGAAGAGTGTCAGGCAAGTGAGAGGGAAATGATGGGAAAATTTGACCAATAAGAGTGTGGGTCCACTGATCTTTTTAAAAAAAATCTTAGTGGGTTTTACAAAAGAAGTGATAGAATGTTAGAATCATAAAATTAAAATTTTAAATATGATTATTATTAAGATTAATTTATCATAATCTTCTTAATATAAAAAAAATAGATAACTTCTCACCCTTTCAATTTATGCAGCAAGTTAGCAAATGTAAAAAAAACTTGTTAAGTTTGAGAAAGTTAGATGTAATAATCATATTAGGGTAATTGACGGTGTTATCCCCAAAAATTGGAGATCGATGACGTGGCAATAGAGGTGACAAGTGGCAGTAAAAGACACATTAATAGTCAATAAATACATTGACTCCTTAGAGTTGTGATAAAGTGACCCAGTAGACTGATGAAGAGTTTTGACTGCTTGAGAGGTGTCATGTCCAAGCAAGTGCACAAGTGCACCCGAGGAGAGTACTTGGGCTAGGGTGTGCCCGGTCGGATTTTGGACCGAGGAGACCCCAAGGGTGTGGTCCGAGGAGACCCCAAGAATTTGGTCCGAGGAGACCCCAAGGGTGTGGTCCGAGGAGACCCCAAGAATTTGGTCCAAGGAGACCCCAAGGGTGTGGTCCGAGGAGAGTCCAAAAGGTCTGGTCCTTATGCATATGTCCAGCAAGTGCATGGTTGTCCAAAGAGAGAAATGGCATGCTAGAGGAGAGTGCCATGTTAGACGAGAGACATGGCATGCTAGAGGAGAGTGCCATGTTAGAGGAGAGAAATGACATGCTAGAGGAGAGTGCCATGTTAGACGAGAGACATGGCATGCTAGAGGAGAGTGCCATGTTAGAGGAGAGACATGGCATGCTAGAGGAGAGTGCCATGTTAGACGAGAGGAGTGCATGCCCTACCACCATGCACATATCCGACCAGCAAATGCATGTCCTACCAGCAAGTGCATGTCCTACCAGGACTTGCATATGTCCAGCATGCATGTGTCCGACCAGCACTTGCATGAATGGTCAGTAGGAGATATGGGTCGACCAGATAGAGGAGGACTAAGTCAAGATTCCCAAAAACGGCTTCAACAAGAACAGGTCTTGGCACGCGCGGGAATCTCTCATTCTTCCCACAAATTGGGGGTTTTGTTACATTTTGAATGTTTTTTGTAATTTAAATGTAATAAATATAATAAAATATCCTGATTCTAGGGGATATCAGATGTATGATCCTAAGCCTATAAATACATGGCTTATGAGATCAGAAAAGGGCTCTCTTCTTCTTCTTTTTAGACTTTTGGGAAATTTTGGGTCTGAGTTTTCTAGAGAGAGAAAGTGCTGGTATCATAAAGAATTCTTGTATTTTTGCAATCTGTACTGAAGAAACTCAGTTGGCTCAGTCCATCTGATCTTGAGTACAGATCTATAATTACAACTCTAAGTGGATTAGGCTATTACCAACATATTGGGGCTGAACCACTATAAAAATCTTGTGTGTTCTTTATTTTCTTTATTAAACCGTCTGTGTCGTTTAAATTCTCTTGAAGGGTTGTCGTTTTTGACGTTCTCACGTCGTTGGCCAAAAACTTGGTCAACAGACGGCTAAAGTTTTTGTTCTTTTAAAAGTGTAGGAATTAAGTTTTTTTTTTTTTTTTTGGAAAAAGTCCCTCCCGTTATAGTTTTGGTGGATTCGTTCCTCAAATCTGTTAAGTCTGACACACGAGCCATATGGCACCATTGGATTGGTCCATGTAATTAAATTGTGAGCTGACATGTAGTATTAATTTAAAAATCATTTATACTCATTTATAACTAATTAAAAATCATAATAAATAAGGAAATAAATATCTAAATAACTAATTTAATTAAAAAACCCTTAAATCCCTAAAACTAACTAATTAAAGTAACTATATTGGGATATTTGTGGCATAAGTAACCAATGTTTGAGAAAAATACCAGGCATGGACCCAATTTTTTTTAGTGGGTAAAGTACCCAAAGTCAGTAAAACTGTAATTCTGTCAAGCTCCCACATTACGTAAAGACTAGACCAACACATGTCACTTCGTAATTGGTCCAGCTCAATAATATTTTAAAAGACTAATTTTAATTGATTTTAAAATTTAAAAAATAATTAAAATAATATAAAATTAAAAATAATTAAATAAAAAAATTAAAAATACATTTTAAAATATTAAAAACCCTAAAACTATCCCACCTCTCTCTCTCCCGATCTCTATCTCTCCCTCTCCCTCTCCCTCATTGTCTTCTTCCTCATTGTCTCATACCGTAAAGAGACCAATCAACTATACAAAAAATATATTGTTGGGGTTTTATGCCCTAATTAAAACCCAAATTCTTTGTAATCTCATTTTATTATCAATAAAAGAATAGAAATCATTTTTTGACTTGGTCATTCACTTTGCTCACATGTTTTATTTTCATGATTATTTGTTTAATATAAACTTATATTAAATCCTGAGTGTTGACCCTTGATTTGGCCAACGACACGGAGTCAAAATAACGACAAAGAACACAAAATAAATCAAGAAGAGAATCAAATGGGTAGAAAGTGACACAAGTGATTTATAGTGGTTCGGCCCCAACTGTGTGGTAATAACCTACGTCCACTTAGTGTTCTTATTAATATTGAATCCCAAATTGTGATCAAAGAACTAGGGTTCTTGAGTTTCACAATTCTTTGGAGTAATACAACTTTCGATGGATAATCACCGTCTGCCTTTTTCTCAAAATACAAAGATTAAAAATTTTCGAAAAAAAGTCCCCTCCTTGAGCCTTCTCATTCTCATTTATAGGCTCAAGGAGGTTACATGGGCCGATAGGCCTTAATTATCCTTAACATCAGCGTATCAAGGCAATAAAAAGAAAATATATTGAATGTAGTTATTACAAGATTGTGCATCTTAAAGGAAGTAAATAGAAGCGTGCGACCAGACTGGTCGCATCTAAACGCAAGATCTGATGAAGCAATAATCATCTGGTCGATAGGCAAACAGTGTTCCTTCACTTCAGAACTGCCACGTGCCAACCACGTGTAAGAAATCCTTGCCACGTCATCAGGAGCCATTTTTGGGTAAGCACCGAGCATATAGCTGATCGTATTTATAGTGACGTAATCATAGTGGAATATAAATATGATTATATGTTCAAAATAAGTTAGTCCTAAGATTAGCCAGTGCACATGAATTACACTGACTTGCCAATCTACGATATGATCTACTTACCCATTACAGTGTTATGTTCTTTCCAGAACATTAGCAAAGTAGATAAGATCGGATGTTTTTGTAACATCGGACAGGACTGATATTGACAGTTGACAAGATAAGCAAACATACCATTATTATCTATTCTAGTCATATCATATAGTTGACCATAGGTCAATTCAATCTCAATTCTGAGTGGTTAGTATTCTAACTGATTGTATTATTTGAGTTCTTTGACTTGTTCGTTACCAGCTTACCCTACGGACTATCCCATACTTACATCTTGGGAACTCGGTATTATAATTGAGTGAGAGTGTTAATTATAGATATGAACATCTATAGCTTCTGATGAAGAAGTGAAACGATGGTTTCCTTTTAGTTTGGTTCAAGGTGTTAAATGATAGAGATCTCATTTCAGTAATTAAATGAGTTTACTAAAATATCATTTACAAGGAACTAAGTGTTTTAAGGATAAAATACAATGAGGGGTAAAACAATATTTTAGTCCTATCTCATTGTAGACCGTCTATAGAGGATTGAGTGACAATTATGGTTGTAACAATGGATAATTAATAGCGTATCTATATTTTTTATAGAGCGTTCTATGAATTCAAGAGTGCAATTCCGAGTCTATAGTGGAGTCACGAGTAATTAATAAGTTAGTAAATTTATTTGTTAGATTTATGATAACTAATTGGAGCTTGATTTCATAGGCCCATGGTCCCCATTGTACCTTGGATAAAATCATCTAGATATTCTCAATTAATTGATTTAATGATCAATTAGAATTATCAAAGTTGACCAGGTCAATTTTGGATAGTTTCACAGAGTTATGTATTTTTGAGAAGAAAAGAGAAATTATGGCTGATTTATTAATTAAGATAAATTGGTATCTAAATTAATAAATAAGTTTAAATCAAGGTTCAAATTATAAATAATTAATTTGATAAATGATTTAAATTATTATTTAATTAATTAAATCAATAGAAAATAATACAGACATTGATTTTAAGTCCAATGGGCTTATAATCAAATGAGAAATTTCACGGGGCTAAAACCCATGATAATTCCGACCTAGGGCTTCAAATTGGCTATTATTTTATTGATTTTTAATTAAATTAAATGGCCTAATTGAGTCTATAAAAAGAGTGCTTATAGAGAAGTCAAGACAGACGAGAGATAAGTTTAATCACTGGTTTTCTGATAGTTTTAGATTCTCTCTAAACACAAATCATTTTCTAAGCCTCTTATTATTCTTTTCTCTTCTTATCTCCGTATCTATCTCATGTGTTGAGAATTGCCCACACTAGTCTAGGTGATTCTAAGGATACATTCGAAGATTATGAAGAAATTCGAAGAACGGTTCAGTTTCTTGATAATACTCTGCGACAGAAAGGATACAAGAGTTAGAGAAACTGAAGGAATGACTCTTTTATTCCGATGCGTATACTGTAAGTATTCTTATCTTTGTTTCTCTTTGAATTCAATTTTAGAAACATGTTCTAGGTTATCTTATATTAATTTGTTTAATATTAGATCTACATGATAATAAATAAAGATCCTCCATAAGTTTTTCCTAACAACTCGCCTCAGAGCCTTTGGTAATCTTTATTTTCATGCATGAACATGTTTAAAATTGGATTATTTGATATGTTTGAATAATTGGATGGATTTTCATGTTTTTATGAAGCATATTGATTTTATGTGATTATTAGCAATTTTTAGGTTATTTTGTTGTGCTTTCTGTGGTATTAATTTTTATATCTGCTTTATTTTGTGTAAAACATGTTAAAAATTAATTAGAAAATAGTTTTGTTTTGAAAAATTGCTCAAATTTTTTTGGCCTGGCTGCCCATACGTGCGCGCATCTACACGCACTCGCCCGCGCGCATGCACGCGATGAATAATACCGGGTACTATTCATTGAGTTTTTTTTTAAAATTAAAGAAAAATAAAATTTGTGAAAATTAATTATTTATAATCAAAGCCAAAAATATCAGATTTGTTTTTGTATTTAAATTAAATAAGATATTTTTGTTAGTTGAGATTTAAATAATTAGATATTTTCTACAAAGATTCAAATTCAAATTTAAAAATAGACTAACAACTTAATTTTAAATCTTTTAATATATTAAAATATTAAAATTAAGATATCAGATATGTAAGATATTTTCTTTTAAATTATTGATATTTTTATTAAATCTTTATTTGAAAATATAAATATATGTTTATTCTATAGTTTTTAATATTTAAATTATTTGAAATTTGTTAGTTAGATATTTTCATGGATATTTGAATTTGTTTAACTGTTTTAAGATATTTTAAGGTTGTTATAACTATTTATATTTTATTTTTTTAATAGTTAAAATATTACTAATAGTTGTAACAACATAAGATATTTTTTTTGATAAACAGTTTAGATATTGATTTTAAAATTTAAAATTGGTTAAATTTTGAAAAATATCATTTTTTTCAGCCAATCAATAAAATATTTTTTTTAATAAATGAGATTTAAATTAACTTTGGTTAATTGATGATAAATCCTATTTAAATTAAATTAATATATATTTTTTTTCAAATTAACTTAAACCAAGTTGATTGTTGATAAATGAAATTTAAATGAACTATTGTTAATTGTTGACAAATTTTATTTAAATTGACTTATTTTTTTGTAAAATATTTATTAATTTGAATTTTTTGAGAAATTCTAGATAATTAATTGTGGTATTTTTGCAAATGAAATAAATTGTGGTATGTTTGCATAAATTAATAGAATTGCTCATATAATAACATGATTAGGCCCATCCAATTATAGCATGTCTGTTTGCACTATATGTGATATTTTTGCAATTGGGCTTAGATGCATATAGTGACCCATATGGTCGTTAGATATATGGTTTTTGCCAAATAAAATATTCATAAAATGATAGGTTTTATTTGGGCCCATTAGAAAATGTAAAGTTTAAATTCCTCTCTTGTGGGTGATTCCACTTGTGAAGGCCCATTTGCTTTGCATGACTATAAATGGCCTAATCAATTAATAACAATTAATAAAACAAAGGTTTAAATTCCTGTCTTTTGGACCTTGTATGGAAGATTGGGGGCCTTTGTAGTTGGAACGACATACTGGACCCAATCCTCCTCCATACAAGTCCAATTGTTAAGGCCCATTTACCTAAGTTGGACTTAATTATATAGGTTCATTATATTAGTTAAACCTAAATATTGATTAGCTGGGTAGCCTAGTGATTCGCCGATCTGACCCAGGTTGTCCACGGCAGTCAAACTCGAACCGAGTCCACAAAGCATCACGAGGAAGAGGATGAGCATGTCTGCACTTAAGAGAGCTTGTAAAATGGTGTAGTCTTCTCCTCTGGGTGGGGGGTCGAATACGGTTAAAAAACAAAGGATTTTTCCAGTGACGACAAGAAAGATCATGAAGTAGCCGACGAAGTTCATGGCTGCGCCAATGAGGAGGACAAACCAGGTGGGGGTGACCTCAGCGATGAGGCCAGAGAAAACTTCGACGTTGGCTCCAAGATCTTTGAAAAAACCGATGAGGTTGAGGGTCTTTCAAAAAATAATTTTTAATTTTATATTATTTTAATTATTTTTTTAATTTTCAATAAATTAAAATTAGTTTTTTAAAATATTATTGAGTTGGACTAATCACAAAGTGACACGTGTTGTTCCAATCATTACGTAACGGAGACCTAACGGAGGAGCTTGATGGGAATTACAGTTTTACTGACTTTGGGTACTTTACCCACTAAAAAAAAGATTGAGTCCATGTCGGGTATTTTTTCCAAACAATGGGTACTTATGCCGCAAATATCCCTAACTATATTTAAGTGAATTTTTCTTGAAAAAAAAAAACCAATTGATTACAAGAAAAATCAAAGATGATAAAGAGAAACAAAAAAAATCAGAAACCCTGACTCCTTAGTCTTTCCCTTCGTCTTCCTCGTGTTGGCTACCAAGATAAGAGGCCATGAAATCTGAGTTGTGTTACTGCGATCCAGGTAGAGAGTGTGTGATGAGGACATCTTGGACAAATGACAACCCAGGAAGAAGATTCAAAACACGCTACAAGCATCGAGTATGATTTTTTGAGCTAATTTGGGCGTTTTATTGGTAAGGTTTTGGTTTATTGTTATATGGTTGGGGCTTTAATTGGAATTTTTTTGGGATCATTTCATCTTCAGGGGGCAAGTGGGTGTCATTATTTTCGATGGCTTGATCCAAAAATGTGTGATCGAGCCAAGATTGCATACATTCTATTGAGTTTAGCAGTGAGTGTCATATGGCTTAAAAAAATTGTCAAATGCAGCCTAAAATTGCATACATGAGGAGTCAAGATGATGTGTTTATTGGTATTCATTCTATTGAGTTTAGAAGTGAGTGTCATATTGCACCAGCACCAGAATATGAGAAGTAGGATTACAAAGAAAGTAGGACTGCTATGGCCAATGAATATGTCTATGAACAGAGTTCCAAAAAATGAAAATTATCACTTTAATTCTAGTAGTTTTCTGTGGTTATTTGGCTTTGAAAAATGATTAGCTTATCTTCTGATGTCTGTAATTTTCAGTTCAGTTCAGTGAGTCTAAGCTCTTGTAATTTTTTAGAGGATATGTAGTTGGCATTATAGTTGTAACTCATGCTTTTGATGAATGAAAATTTTGACTATGTACTGCTATTATGGGGCAATTGGTTACACCAATACCACATATATGCAATATATATTTGTTTTCTTATTATTATTCTAATCAAAACCAGCCAGTAATAATAATAATAAACATGAATCAATCAAACTTAAAAAAGAAACTGATACCAAGTCATGTTAAAAGAGATGTTTCAATACAATCTATCAAATATTGTCATGACCCGCTATATTTGGCTGCTTATAAATATTCCAGATCATGTCCATAGCCTAATAAAAAGTTGGTCAATCCATAAGTACAAGTAGACCCAAAAGATTGCCCTAAATAGTATGTGCTTCTGTACATTAACCAAAATATGACAAGTCAAAAGCAAGTGTTTAAGAAGTTTTTCACGACTTCCATCATCAAAAAGCACATGTTGAAAGAGTACCACATGTGGAAGCATTTTCTTCTCTTGACTAGTAGTATGTTCTTGATTTTGATCCTGGACTTCCATCATCAAAAAGCTAGCCAAATAGTTGTTGAACAAATCTAGAGTTTAAAATAGACAAACAAACAAATATTCAATCTTGTTATTGGTAGGTTGGTATGAATGAAGTGCTAAGATGAGTAAAGTGTTTTATTTATTTATCTCACTTTTGATAATCATCACGTTAGTCATCAAATTCATCACTAAAGTAATTGGGTTCATCATATTTTGTAGGGTTTATACATTTTTGGACCTTATGTTTTGTCCCATTACCTGTTTGGATTCTGTGTTTTGACAAATTACTTTTTGGATCCTATGTTTTGTAAAATAGTTCAAATAGAACCCTAAACCCGATTTTGATCAAAGTTTTCTCAACTGAAATCACAAATAATTTACCAAACTAAAAATTCATAATAAAAATAAAATCATTCTGCTTAAAAACAGTGTTGTTATATTCAATTTTTTCTGCATCAAAATTGAGTTTAGGGGTCTATTTGAACAATTTTACAAAATATAGGGTCCAAAAATGAATTTTGTAAAACACAGAGTCCAAACAAGTAATCAGAAAAAACATTGGGTCCAAAAAAATATAAACCCTATTTTGTATATTTATACTGAGTAGTTACAAAATACAGATACTCAATCTTAAAATTCTTATAATTTCCCAAGAAAACCAAAGTTACATCAAATGCAATCCTACTTATACTATCATCAACAAGTCCAATATCATTCATTCTTACAAACCAGACTTAAAAAAGAAACTGATCTACCTTGTCAAAGGTTGCATTTCATTTAGAAGAGTAGCATTGAAGAACAACTATTTGCTACACAAGGTCGTCAATTTTGATGTGAACTTGTTCCAGCTCCTTGAGATGCTTCCCTAGCAGCTTGCTTGGCTTTCCTTGCCCTTCTTTTTATGGTGCTAGCAGAACGCTTTTCTATCAGTGGTCTGCCCATTCGCTTTTGTGAAAGTACTTGTAATTGTTATTAAAGTTATTACATCTGAAAGTAAAAGAATTTGGCAAAAATAAAAACAAAATATAGTACTCAATGTAAAAGGATTACCTACTCAACTCTTCCATTATGACATGTGCTCCTATTGTGTCCCTCTTGCTTGCAATTACTACACGAAGCTTTTTGGCCAGTTTTTCTTATCTTGGTCGCTCTAGGAGGGGGTTCGTCGGCTTCCATCTTTCAGGACTTTCTTGGTCGACCAGGCAAGTTGTTATCACCTGGGGGATATATAGGATTTCGCTCAGTTGGTGGCAAAGAATTAGGGCTCGACATTGGCTCAACCATCCCTCAATATGTTGCCTTGAATGCTTCCTTTTTTGTATTAATGGTGTATATAGCCCATTACATTCCCCTTAGCACTCCACATAGCAGAAAGGGCATGTCAACAAGGAATGACAGTGAGTTCAAACTTTCTACAAGTGCAAGTATGCTTCTCTAAGTCAACGGTATATGCTTTTTTCCCCTTGAACTTCACTTCAAATTTCATGGTAGCAACTCTAGTAGGGAAGCAATTCCTCGCAATGTCCTTGTTCTTTTCAATGATCTTTGTTTATCCAAAAAACAGTTGTGGATGACGTGGCAAAAATTTTCGACACGTGGCAGAGATGCTGCTCGCCTATCGACTAGAGATACTTCCATATGCGGGGTTCTAGTTTTATATACGACCAGCCTGGTCGTATACTTCGTTTATTTATCAATAAATTTGTACAGTTGTAATGATAACCGAGAATATCTCTTCATTATAACCTGAATATCCATTTATTAAGGAAAGATATGATTAATTGACTCATGTAACCCTCCTTGAGCCTATAAATATACAAGAAATAGCTCAAGGGGGGATCTTTTGGCTTTTTTTCGAATCCTCTTTTCTGATTTGAGAAGAAGAGAATTGTATTGCTATTAACCATCGTTTGTATTGTTTCTCCTTCTAAGGTTTGTGAAACTCAAGAACCCTAGTTCTTTGATCACGCCTTTGACGCTCAACATTAATAATAGTATCAAGTGGACGTAGGTCATTACCAATCTTTGGGGCCGAACCACTATAATTCTTGGTGTCATTTATTTTCCATTAGATTGTATTCTCAAGCATCGTACTATTTTCCTGTCGTATATTTGACTCCGTGTCGTTGGCTAATTTGAGGGTCAACAATCTTCAAGATCATATTTCCCACTGACTGGACCCACTTTTTGACAATCTCTTGTTTTTTTGAAGAATCTACACATGAGCCAATGTTGAATCTTCTCCAATAAGGTTATTGTTGGCTTATCTCGAGCACCTAAAATAGCAGCGTTGAAACTCTCACTTAAATTATTCAGGAGCATATCACATTTGACATGTTTAGTGAAATGAGACTTGCTCCACACAGGTGGGTCCTTAGCACTTAACCAATTGAACACCTTCACTGACATCTTTAATGTCTGCCATCTTTCTCAAAAACTCGGGCTTTGTAGTGACTCGAGCTACTGCCCAGAACAACTACTTAAGAAGTAAACCTAAATGTTCCTTCTTAAAGTTGGAGTGCATATGCCTCACACGGAAAAGAACTTCAGATCCTACAAAGACAGATGCCAAAACAATACCCAAACCTTTCTGCCTGTCACTGATCATAGTATAAAGAGTAGGGTCCTCAATCTTAAGGTCATCAAACAACAATTTAAAAAATCATTTCCAAGATTCAATGTTTTCTTTCTCAACAACTGAGTAAGCAATGAGATATATTCCATTGTTAGCATCAATTCCAACAACAATTAAGAGTATACCTTTGATGTATCTCTTCAGAAAACAACCATTCACCCCTATCAAAGGCCTACAACCCTTTAAAAATCCATCTTTACAACCTTTCAAATAGATGTAAACATGCCAAAATATCCTTTCCCCATTGACCATTTTTGTTTTTATCTTTGATGTGCTTTCAGGGTTGGTAGCCAACAATTGTTTGCAGTAATCTTCAAGTATAGCATATTGCTCCTCAATCGTTCCCTCCAACATTTCCTTAGCCTTTGTCTGAGCTCTGTAAACACTACAATAAAAAAGGCAATTTGCGTCAGTTTATAACTGCCACAATTGAGTTTTTGCGTCAGTTTAATATGTGACGCAATTGCCCATGACGCAAACTAGAGTAGCATTTACGTCAGTTGGGCACTGTCACAAATCTGGTATTTGTGGTAGTGCCCCACTGACGCAAACGCCATGCATTTGCGTCAGTGGGGCACTGTCACAAATCTGGCATTTGTGGCAGTGCCCCACTGACGCAAATGCCAAGCGTTTGTCCTCAATATACCTCTGGACCTGCGGCCACAGAACACTCTTCCTGCGGTCGCAGGATTGCTATATTTCGCCCAGATCTCTGATCCTGCGGCCGCAACATGCTCTTCCTGCGGTCGCAGGATTTCACCCATTTTGCCCAACTCTCTAGTCCTGCGGCCGCAGAAGGTGATTCTGCGGTCGCAGGATTGCTCTATAAACCACACTTTCATCAAAAAAAAAATTTCGACTTCTTTTTTTCTTTATTTTTTTCTTCTCCCTCAACTGACGCAAATGCCTGGCGTTTTGCGTCAGTGGCCCACTGCCACAAATGTTAAAAACGGGTATTTTTTGCGTTAGTTGGGAACTGTCACATAAAGTATTAACTAGGGAAATTGCAAATGTTTATGCCAATTTCCCTGGCCTATTCTGATTAAAAAAACAACAGCAGAAACAGAAAAACAACTGTATAAATTTTTTAAACATTTATCTAAAGTTAACTTTTCTGTTCAAATCTACAAAAGTAATTCAGATTTCAATGTTAATCTATGTATATAGGGAGACTTGTGTTCTAAATCTCTAAGTATTAAACCTCATTTAACTAAAATTTCCTCACCAACTTGCTCATTTGCTAAGCAAGACACACCAAAACTAATTCAGCCCACTCATCCCGTACCTCGTTGATTTCGTTAGCCGAATATGGTGCCGTACTCGTAAACTAATTAGAAAATATTAAAAATAATAAGTTAGAAATCATCCAAATAAAATCATGAACGATAGATTAAATTAAAATTAAAAGGTCAAACAATACCTCATTTTTCAAGTAGGCCTTTGGTCTAGGCTGTGAAATCAACTCTCTAGCAAACTTCATAATGTAAAAGCCACACTCAGTTGGCCCAGTTTGGTTTCGACACTATTACAATATAGTTATACAAATTTAAGTATTATATTTAGCAAGTGATTATAATAAAAATATGCCAAAAAATTTAATACGATAAGTAATATAGTTTACTTACCTTAGGAACACAAACTTTAAGATTGATTGACTCTTTTTGTCTTCGGTGAGTATCATATAGATCCAATGCCCTGCACAAAATATTAATATTTACCCAATTATGAGTTTGAAATGAAATTATAAATTAATTAAGTAATATGTATAACTTACATGATAATTATCTCCTTGATTTCTGTGCGAAAATGTGAGTTTACATGATCCAAAAAAGCTACCGAATGACTATGTGGCTGAATTAATATCAACATCCAATGATAGCTATAATAAAAAAACTTGCGTAAGATATTTATCAATAAACAAAATGTATAAATATAAAATTAAATTGACTTACTTGTTGTTCCAAGGACAAATTAGTAACTGTGTCTCTAGCTCCATCTGTAGAAATCGATCGAAAAGATTTTTAGCACGTATTTCATTGGTTCCTGCATTAGTGGATTACTTAATTGACAAGTAAATAAAGGAAACAACATGTCCAAAAAAAATTGGGCAGCATTTCCCCTATTTTTATCACATTTCCCAAATTTAAAATGTGCATTTATATAGCACATGGTATACACAAAAATATCAAACTAATCAATCAAACATGCATAATTCTCAAATTACTAAATCCTAAAAAAAATTGACCAGCATTTCCCCTATTTCTATCATATTTTCCAAAATTTAAATAAACATATATTCATCACATGAACACAACAAACCAATTAATCAATCAAACATGCATAATTCTTAAATTACTAAATCTTACAAAAAATTGGGCAGCATTTCCCATATTTCTATCATATTTCCCAAAATTTAAATAAACCTATATTCATCACATATATACAACAAATCAAGTAATCAATCAAACATGCACAATTACAACCTTATATCACCGCAGCACACAGTCTCAGATCCTATCTCTACTATTTTATAATTCGTACATGCTACTAAGTTCAATATATTAATTATACATTAAGGTTTAAAATATTACCTCTAATATAAAATCATCCAAAGCTTGATCACCAACAAAGTTGTCAACAAAATACCTACTCAAATATAACAATATACAAAAAAATAATAAAAAAGTTAACAAAATATAAAGAAAAATATCATAAAGCTATATTGTAACTAAATAAACAATAAAATGCTTAAAGAAAACAAATAATTTGTTATATGTACTCATTTGTTTACTTAAACTCGAAATAATTTAAAAAAAAAAATTTAAAAGTTAACAACTCACATAAATAAAAATCGACTATAAATATCCTAACTAAATCAATAATAAAATATAACTTAAAAAACAAACAATTTCAATATATACCTATTTAACCAATTAAACCCAAAATTTAAAAATAATTTTAAAAAGTTAACAAAATATAAACAAAAATTTACTAATAATAATCAAACTAAACAATTAATAAAATGAAACTTATACAAAATATATACATTAATCTATATATATACTCATTTACATAGTAAATTCGAAATTTAATTAAATTTAAAAAAAAAGTTAATAAAACTATCTAAAAATTAAAAATCCGAAATATAGTCAATTTATAAAAAAAAAAATTCACAAAAATTATATTTAAATCATAAAAAGTAATAAAATTACACTTACTTGTGGTAATTGAGCAATGTGGGTTCTTGATGTAGAAAACCCCAAAAAACCAATAAAGATTATGGGTTTTCAAACTATAATCTTCAAAAAAACAAAATCTATACAAAAAAAATCCAAAAAAACTATATATAAGTTTCATAAACATATATAAATCATTATTTTAACATTAAAATTGAAAAAAAAAATGGCTAAAAACGTACCTAAATGTGGAGAACTTCGGTTGGGCGCCGCTGGTTTGGGAAGAAAACGCTCCCTGAAACGATTTGAGTGAAATGGGGCTCGGCTGGGGACGAAGAGGGGTTTTATAATGGAGGCCCAGTTGCGTTAGTGGCCCACTGACGGTAACGGAGCGTTTGCGTCAGTGGGGCACTGACGCAAACGGCAAAGTAAAATGCGCGTTTTACTTTGCCGTTTGCGTCAGTGCCCCACTGACGCAAACTCTCCGTTATCGTCAGTGGGCCACTGACGCCGTTAACGGCTCGTTTGCGTCAGTGCCCCACTGACGCAAACGATCCCATTAAACAGCGTCAGTGTACATTATGACGCAATTGGGCCCTCATTTGTGGCAGTGTCCAACTGCCACAAATGCTAATTCTTGGTCAACAGCGTTTGACTGACACAATTGCCCATTTTTGTAGTAGTGAAAGCTTTGATTTTGTGATCATTGAGAACTTGGTGTTTTGAGTCATCTCTTTAAATTGGTAATAATTTAAATTTGAATTCATTCTAAATTGATCTAAAAAATGTTTAGCCAACCATGGTGCATCAACAAGCTTGCTATAAAAAACTATATCACAACTATGATCGACTACAAAAGTGTTAACCCTGAAGGTTTGCCCATCATTGCATACATGAGCATGCATCAGCCATTGACATCCAACCACTTTGCACTTAGCCCTCGTTCTAATATTGTCATTGTGTACCATAATGTATTCTCTGCTGTTGGCAATGAAATACTCTTTCAATGCATCTCTTAACATCTGATGAGATGCAAAGTCCATTCCAAGAACAAACTTGAAGTCTTCCATGCCAATAGTAGGATGATATTCTCTATTTTTTTTCTTTAATGCAAATTCATCTTCATTGAAAAGACTACACAAATCATGTTCAGATTCTATGCCTTCTTCATCCAATTCTTCATTAGCTTGGTTGCAAAAATTGGTTGATCCCCACCACCTAGATGGATCACTTGGCACATCCATGACCTTCTCGGATTTATCTTCTTGGATATATTCTTCTTCTTCCATATCAAAATCAACATTTGCAGTGGTTCTTGTAGAGGTTCTTGGCTCATCTTCAGTAACATTAGTTTGAGTGAATGGTTGTTCTTCAAGGTTGACATCAATCACTACTTGGAGCTGATGTTGTGACTCATCATCTTGGTGTACATGCTCATTATCTTGGTCAAAAGAACAATTAAAAACAACACTTCTCAACAATCCCATAAACACACAAACAAGCCAATAAATAATAAATAATTGGTACAATCAAATATTTAGAAAAATTTACCATATATTTTTCAACGACTAGACATAAAAATTCAATTCTTTATTAAATTTTTTGATATATATCTTACAATAATTTGATTGGATGTTTTCGAGAGGCTATAAAAAGAAGAAATATAGGCTTCAGTTGGTGTATATTATTATGTTTGCAGAATATCAGATATAGTAATTTATTTATTTTTTCAATATCTAAAATCTACAATTTACCATTTCTAAAAATTACTTTGGATAAAGCCTCCTAGTCATATGTGCATATCTCTAACTATATAAATTACACACTTTTTATTCATTTTTATAACTTTCTTTATGACCACAATTATATATATATATTAATTTCTTGGATGTTCGGTTTGGATTTTGAATTGTAAGTAGTATCTATTTATACACACTTCTCTCTCTTCTTGAAATAAGGAGACAAAAATGGTATTTGGTACTCTTTAGCCACTTCTAGTGATGAAACAACTAACTCAATTTTGGAGTCCTACAAGTGATCTTATACAATTACGAAAGAAAAAACAACAACTATATATATACCCATGTTATAGTATATCTTATTTCATTCTTAAATAGTGAATGTTAAATGAGTGACACGACCACTTTATAATGTGCCCACTTAAGCTATTTCAAAAAAAAAAAAAAAGTTGTCAAGACCATTGAGAAGATTCTTTTTTCTATCATGGTACCAATTGGATATGTTTAAGCAAATTTTGGACTTGGTGATGTGGCATTTGAAGAAAACACGTGGCAATAAAACGACATCAAACATGGAGAGCTGGTCAAAATGAGATAGTTGCTCAAGGAAGCCATAACAGAACAAGGAGTCATAATCTGCTATCCAATGAAGTTGCTCGGAGACAGACCCTGCTTGATATATAAGACAATTTCACCTGAGAATCCGGATTTCACGAGATATTGTGAAATATCCCAAGATATTTATGTAACTGATCTTTGAATGTATTTCTCCAGTATTATTTGAATTTGTATTCAGTTATAACAATCACACACTACACGTGTAGGGCATAGATCAATTTGTAAGGGCCTATAGCCTAATAAGAGACTCTATAAATAGAGATCTCTCTTCAGTCATTATCTAGAAGCAGAATTTGTGTGCACTTTACATAAAAAAAACCCTACTGAATTGTATTCTCCCTCAGGCTTAAGAAACTCAGTTGAACCCTGTTTCTTCTTGATCTTCGGTCCGAGAATTTCTTGATTAATATAAGTGCAAGTGGACGTAGGTCATTACCAACTCTTGGGGCTGAACCACTATAAATTATTTGTGTCGTTTACTTGATTTCAATTCTTTAAATTCATTTATGTCGTTCATATTGACTCAGTGTCATTGATCGAAATGTTGGTCAACATTTTGGTGCTATCATTGAGAGTTGAAATCCAAGATCCTACTTCGTGAGATCCATCTAAAATGATGGCTATCACTACTAGAAGCCAGAGTCAAGAACCACAAGGGGGAACTCTAACACGGGACATCCTGATCACCCCTCGAGCAGTCAGATCCCTCCTTTGCGCCTCGCTCATCAAATTACTCCTCTTGGAAACCTGCCTCCACCAGCCACATTTGGGCATGATGAGCCCCATGTGGACTTAGGAGAAGATCTGCACCCCAACCTTGAACAACTGAAAGGGGTCGTGGGACAGATGCAGGAATAATTTGTTGCCATGCATGAGAGTCAGTCAGCAAATCAAGAGGCTATATCAGAAGCCCTCAATAAACAAAGACAATATTTTCAAGTCTGGTTAGATCAAAGGCAACGAGCCCTTGAATTTCGACAGGAGGAAGCTGATCGTCACTGTTATCCAATAAATTAGCATTTATGACGTGGCAAGTAATCCCTGGACACGTGGTTGACACCTGGAAGCGTTTGCTAGAGTATCGACCAGAAGACACAGTAGAAGCAGGGTAAGCCCATCTTACCCGCGATCAGTCTGGTCGATGGTTCCGTATACAAGGCAACATTTATGGGAAGATCTTTATGAACCCCAAATTTATCTCACTCAATCTCCTGAGTACCTGATTATTCAGGGGAGAATATCTGTAACAATCTTTTGTAACCCCCCTTGAGCCTATAAATAGCAAGAGATAGCTCAAGGGAGGGACTTTTGGCTTTTGAATCATTCGAAACTATAATAATTCTCCTAGTAAACTTGTATTGTTCTTCAGAGGTTAGTGAAACTCATTGAACCCTAGTTCTTTGATCACTCTTCTGATTCTCATATCAATATCAGTCTAAGTGGACGTAGGTCGTTACCAGATCTTGGGGCCGAACCACTATAACAATTCTTGTGTGATTTATTGTTTTTGCCATACGTTCTTCTTTATACATTCATTCACATCAATCACATTTTGACTCCGTGTCAGTTGGCCAAATCGTGGGTCAACATTCTGGTGCTCTCGTTGAGAGATTGATTTATTATTGTTAAGAAAACTAATGGCAAAAGCTGGAAGGAAAACTGGACATGCGACCACCGCTACACCGTCAAACCCGTCACCTCCTCCTCCTCCTGCAAGCATAGCGGAAGATGAGCTGCAACTGGATTTTGAAGAGGAGGAAATGGATGATGCAACGCTGAAGAGTACTCTGGGCACGTTGTAGGAAGAGCTGGCTAATCTGAGGGCCAGTCAGGAGACTGTCGCTGAAGTTATGGCGCGGCAGCAGCAGGAGATTGAAAGGCAACGCGCGAAATTGAGCGAAAGGCAGGCGGAGGTTGACCGCCACCAGAACGAAGCCATGGCAGCCCTTGAGGCAGCCTTATTGTTGGCTAGAAATCAGGCTGCACCTGCCTCGCAGCCTGACCAACCGGTGAATGGGCCACCCCAGAGGGGTCCTAATCCGAGCCCACCGATTCAGCCTTTGAGTCCGCAAAGGCCCGAGCAGCCTCAGATGCCCCGTGACGATGTCCCACAGGATCCTGAGGCGCTGCCACCATCCCAAGCTGCTCGGGGTAATCCCCCGCAACAAAGGCAGAATAGGGCCGAGCATCAGCCTCGCAGCCCTAGACGCCATAGGGATGATGGGCCGAACCTACCGAACAGAGGTCAGTACCCTCCTGACAACAGGAGAGACTCAGAGTTAGGCTCTGCGGTCCGGGGCCCCCCACGGCACGATGGTGCACGGGGACACCACAACCAGCGCAGACCACCCTCTAACGCCCGGAATGGTTCAGCCAGGAACGAGCATCGAGGGAATAGTCGATCTCACCATAGCCAGTCAAGGTTCAGAGATGGCCACGGATACAATGAGGCTGACTCAGGGAAGGGAAATGCCGGTGGGAGGAATGGAGAAAGAGGTAAAAGCAGGAGCCAAGTACCTCAAGATGACCAACCAAATAGACAGGATACTGGGGGGCAGCCCAGACAAAATAATGTCTTCAACCGGCTCGGTGGCAGCGAGCAGCGAAGGAGAGAAGAGGACCTGAGAGATATACTCAATGATCGCCGTGAGAGGCACGGTGAGAACGTCCCCCCAGCAACAGAGGCCACCGCGATTCCTACCGCAGTGCAGGCCCAGATAGACGCACTCAACCAGGCTGTTCAGCAGCTGGTCGGAGGAAGGACTTCTTACATTGACCACGACAGGAGGAAAGGCACTCCTTTCGTCTAAAGGATAGCTAACGCTGAAACTCCCAGCAAATTCAAGATGCCTACGCTCCCAAACTTTGATGGATATGGGGCCCCAGTCTCGCATGTGAACAAGTTTGAGATTCAGATGGACATTCAGAAAGTGTCCGAAGACGCTCGGTGCAGGATCTTCCCTGCAACACTTTCTGAAGCAGCGCAGGAGTGGTTCTTTACGTCCCGCCTGCTAGCATAGTTTCCTGGGAAATGTTCGTAAGGGAGTTCTACGGACAGTTCTATGCGGGTCGTGTACACCCAACCGAAGCAAACCAGCTAGTCAAAATTCGCCAGCAGGACGGGGAGTCAGTGAAGGATTACATCCAGCACTTTATGCGAGTGGCAGCTGGAGCAAAAACAGTAGGAGACGAAGGCAAGATGATGGCCATTACCGCAGGGGTTAAACGTTGCTCTCCCCTCTGGAAAAGTCTCCGAAAGGAAGGAGTCAGAACAACCCAGGAGTTCTTGGACCGAGCTGATCGTTACATCAAGCTTGAAGAGGCCATTGTTGATGATGGAAAACCCTCGAACATGGGTAAGAAGGCCGTCGAACCCGCCAAAGCCGCCAATGGTTCCAAACCTAATGGCAACGGCAAAGGCAACGGAAACGGCAACGGTAATGGCAAGAATGGTGGAAAACAGCCGTATAACGAGCCTTCCACCTCCGACAACAAACGAGCCAAGGGTAATCGTTATAAACTTTGGGGGGCAAATGTTATCCAATAAATTTGCATTTATGACGTGGCAAGTAATCCCTGAACACGTGGCTGACACCTGGAAGCGTCTCCTAGAGTATCAACCAGAAGACACAGTAGAAGCAGGGTAAGCCCATCTTACCCGCGATCAGTCTGGTCGATGGTTCCGTATACAAGGCAACATTTATGGGAAGATCTTTATGAACCCCAAATTTATCTCACTCAATCTCCTGAGTACCTGATTATTCAGGGGAGAATATCTGTAACAATCTTTTGTAACCCCCCTTGAGCCTATAAATAGCAAGAGATAGCTCAAGGGAGGGACTTTTGGCTTTTGAATCATTCGAAACTATAATAATTCTCCTAGTAAACTTGTATTGTTCTTCAGAGGTTAGTGAAACTCATTGAACCCTAGTTCTTTGATCACTCTTTTGATTCTCATATCAATATCAGTCTAAGTGGACGTAGGTCGTTACCAGATCCTGGGGCCGAACCACTATAAAAATTCTTGTGTGATTTACTGTTTTTGCCATATGTTCTTCTTTATACATTCATTCACATCAATCACATTTTGACTCCGTGTCAGTTGGCCAAATCGTGGGTCAACAGTCACAATGCTGAGGCGACAAGGTTGCTAGAGGTCGTCTTGTCACAAAATCAAGCAGCTAGATCCTGACTAATGAATCCTTAGCCTAAAAACATCAGCCAGGCAAATCTCAAAGCCCAATGACTAGCTGGTCGAGCTTCAAGACCTGCTCAACCATCTTGATCTCGGGACCAAGTAGTCCCCCATGGGAAAACTCAAAGACAACGCTCCAATAGGGAGTTTAGCCCAGGGTCCAGTGACTGCTTCATCAAAAAAAGAAAGTGTTGCCCAATAGAGAGCAAGGCTGTGCCATAAATTTTCTTGGAATTGGAAGGCATGCTAATGAACCACTGAGGCATGCAACCTCACAGGAAGGCCAGCCCCCTAATCCTGAAGCTTGTCAGCAATTCCGACTACCAAGGAATGAAAGACTAGCTAGCCAGAACTGAGGCCAGCCACCTCGACATGCTGGATAGAATTATGGTCATCCTCATAGAAGAAATAGGAGGAATGATCAAGAAGCTAGTAGCAGTTATCAAACAACATACAGAGATGGTTATGATAATGACGAGGGGGATAGTCGATACTACAAACCCCATGATTATCAATATTATAACGACCATCGCAATGTTGGGCACAAATAAGTCTATTTTAGTATTATTTTAGAGTAGGTTTTAAGGGTGTGTTTTAATCTTTTAAGTTGTTCTAGTGCCGAATTATGCTTGTATTTTGTGTGTGATTACTCAAGGGTTGGTGTGGATGTGGTGTAACTAAGGGCTAATTCGAAGATAAATGGTGGATTTCTTGCATTAAATGGTGTTTGGTCGTGTCAGGGCACTTTAGAAGAGATCAAGGGTCGAAAGGAAGCTTAAAATGTTACTTTTTAAGATGGAGCTATTTTGAGCCGCGACTCTTGAAGCTGGGTCGCGGTGCTGGCTTAGTCAGAAAGTATGTTATACCTTTGGATTTTGAGTCACGACTGTATCATTTTGAGTTGCGACGCACGAATTTTGGGCCATGATGCCATTGAACTCAGAGGCTCCTCGACTGGGGCTATCGTGCTAGGGTCGCGGCGCATGAATGCTGAGTCGCGACGCTTGTTTCGTTACACGTTTTGAGAATAAGGGAGATTGTGTCTTTTAACAGAAAAATTAGGGTGAAAGAGTTTTAAAAGAACGTTTTGGTGAAGAGAAGGGACAAATAGAAAACAAGGAAGGAGGCAAGAGGCTTGGGGGAAAAAGCTAGGATTGGATTTCATTGTTCCTTTCTTCTTCTTCTTCTTCTTCTTCTTAATCTTTGTTTTATGTTTTCTTTTTTTCTTTGTGAATTTGGAAGTCATGTTGATGAACTAATTTTAGTTCTATGGTTTTCAATTTAAATCACTTGAACTTCTATTATGATCTAATGCAAGTTTATTCTCTTTCTCCTTTCTTAAGATCTTTTCAATTCTGCTTATTGTATGAGAATTGATTGGCCATTGTTTTTCATAATATCTATGACTTTGAATCAAAATATGAGAAGTGAGGTTTAGACATGCTCTCATTGAATTGAGACAAATTTAATTTTGAACTAGAGCATCACGATTGTTTATGTAGCTTTTAAGAGTTGTTGATGTCCATGCTTCCTAATTGTTGAATATATCATAGAAATATAGAAAATTCCCAATTAGGTTGAAATTTATTATTTCATAATTGGATTATAAATTGTTTCTGTCTGTAATGCCCCAAATTTCCTAATAAGGTTTAGGACCTTGATTAGGAGGCCGGGAGGGCCATAATTGATTTATTGTGATATTTAATGAATATATGCATGTTAATGTGAATTATATTATTATATGATGATAAATGCATGCATATGGGTGTATTTATAGTGATAAGGGCATTTTGGTAATTTGGCCTGTTGAGGGCATATTTGTAAATTGGGTGCGTATTGTAATTTGTGAATGAGATTTCATTATTATGGAGATATATTCGAGCTATGCGGCATGAGACGATCTTAGATTATGAGTTAGCGGTTTTGTCATAACGGGGTCAAATTTGGGGTAATAGGAATGTTTATTTGGTGATAGATTGGGAATATTTGAGATCAGGGTGAAATTCTGGAAGTTTTGACTATAGTGTCCCCGGGGGTGTTTTCGGGACCCCGAGCACTAGGTTTTATTTGAGGTTACTTAAGCTTGAAGTAGCTTGACAGATAAGAACGTACGTTAGAAACTTCTCGTTCTCTCTCAAAACAGTCTGTTTTACCGTTCGAGCATTTTTGAGGAAATCTTGAGTTCTAGGAGTCGGAATCAAGCGAGGGTCAAGGCATAGCAATCCTAGGAAAGATTAGAAGCTTCTTAACCGAAGGATTTGACGAGAAACAACCCAATCGAAGGTAATCTAAGTTTGAAGTTTTACGTTTTGAAGTTTTTAAGCTTAGAATTGGACTTTGTTAATTGTTGAGTTTTTGGTTGGTTTGAGCTTTGGGTTTTGAGGGTATTGGAGTATTGGGAAGCTTGGGAACTTTGATTTGATGATTGGGGAATGTTTGGGTATGTTTTTGGAAGATTTGGAGTGTTTAAAACGCGTTTGGGAATGGCCCAGGTGTCAGGAAATTGGCCTTGCTGGACGCCGCGGCCTGGGCCGCAGCCCTAGCCTCAGAGAACCCTGGGGGCCGCGGCCCAAGGTGCTAGGGCCGCAGCCCTTGCCCTGTTTTCACCCCGTTTGCTCGTTTTGACCCCGGCAACTTAGTTATGGGCCTCGGGAGTGTCCATACTACTTGGATTAGTTTGGATTGATCTCTTGAGGGCTAGATATTGGAGTGGAACCTTTGATTATCATGTTATTAATGGTATTCCATATATGGTTATGATTAGGTGACCGCTAAGGGCTTAAAGGTTGATCGTTCTCAAGGATCGTTCTTATATTGGTACTAGCTCGAATCTGAGGTAGGAAAACTGCACCCTGTGTATATGTGACATGCATGGTTATCATTGAAGCATGCTGGTTGATTATTGAGTATGACATGCATGGTTATTATTGATGCATGTTGGATGTTTAAATGTAAATGTTGATAGCATAATGAATGCTTGGCAATCTTGCCCATTTGCATATGACTATTGTTGAGGCATGCTGGATGATTAAGTGTGATGCATGTAATGCACGAGAAACATGTGATTAGGGCATGCCATGAATGATGAATTTGAGATTGGCCAGAGCTTGAGTCTCTGAATTTGTGCATGATCATGATTATGCTAGCAACTGTTTAGTAAGCATGCTGAATGCCCTATTCTTGGATAACTGGCATATGATACGTATTGATAGCATTGCTTACTTGTGTATGGTACTGACTAATTAGTCAGATTTGACAAAAGGTGCTAGTATCAACTGTGAAGCTGTGACTCATTAGTCAGGTTCGGAAGTGGTACTAGGCACTAGTCATGATGCACTGACTCTTCAGTCAGAATCGACAAAAGTGTTAGTGTTAACTGTGAAGCTGTGACTCATTAGTCAGGTTCGGCAGTGATACTGGACACAGATCAGGTAGCGCTGACTTATTTGTCAGAACGGCCTTAGCGTGAATCACGCAAGCCAACAGGGATTAGATATAAACGACTACTAGCATTGAATGACTTAAGGAGCATTAATGCCTGACCGACCCTGAGGGTCGATGAATGAAAAAAGAGCTTGGAGGCTAGTGGCTTATCTAACAGCTACTCTCCCACTAGAAAAGAGAGCTTGGAGGCTAGTGGCTTACCTAACAGCCACTCTCCCGCTAGAATCATGTGATGTTCACCCATTGGTTTGAAAGCTTTTTGTTCAGTGTGATTATAATGATAATCATTTGATAATGTTTATGAAAAGTGTTATGTTTTCTTGCTGGGCTTTGGCTCACGGGTGCTATGTGGTGCAGGTAAAGGCAAGAGGAAGCTGGACCATCCTTGAGTTGGAGAGCTTAGGTGATGACGTGTACATATGTAGCTGCTCGTCCGCCACGACCGAGGTTTAAAGTGGAACTAGGGTTGAACCCTGTTTTGCCGCTTAGAACGGCCTGTTGTAAATATTTTCTGTAATAAACTCTGAGTTGTATTTTTTGGGATCCCAATGTATATATTAAACGTTCTAATGAAACGTTACATCATAACCAAAGTGTTTAAACCCTAAACCACTAATCATACTTAGATCACGTTTTGGCCAAATGACTCAATTAGCGAGTTTAGCACTGTTTACAAGGCACACCGTAACGGTCCCAGGAATTGGGGCGTTACAACTTGGTATCAGAGCGAGCCAAGGTTTATGGTTCCTGAAGACAAGCTGGGCATGTACACTCATCACTGAAGATAGCTTCACTCAAGGAATGGTAAATATTTCTGTAGCTATGTGTATAGCTGTTTGAATAAAATGTGAATGCTTTACCTGTACTTTGTATTAGGGAGCATGAGATTTTGATAGAGCCTGGCTCTTGACTATATGATTATATGCTCCATGGAAATGTTTATGAACATGATTATTTGATTGCCTGCTCCATGAATATATAAATGTGTTATTTGCATGCTGGGGTTGAGGCATGGTGTAAATGTTTGAAGAGCAGGGAATATGAGTAGAATATGAATGCCATGGGCATGTTTGCAGCACTGCAAGTGGTTTATGATTGTGGTGTGGTAAGATTTATCCCGTGGGAAAAGTCCTTGATATGGTTATTGTGACTAATGGGTCAAGTTATTGACTGCAGATTGAATCAGTAGGTTTATATTCAAGGCAGATTATGAGGCCTGGTGATAGTTACACAGGGGCTGGGAGTTACAGCCAGGGTATTAGTTCTTCGTCTGCACCTTTAAATGTTCAGCAGACGCTTACAGATTTGCAATTAAGATTGCAGAGGCAGGAGGAAGAGATCAGGTACTTGAAGCAACAACGGAGTCTGTTGGGGAGTACCTCTTCCTTTGCTATGCCAGAGGTGATATCAGTTACAGCTCAGCCTAAGGTTGAGAATAGATGGGAATTTCTTTGTGGAAGATTCCTGAGGTTTTATCCTCCAATCTTTGAGGGAGGCCTAGATCCATTCAGAGCTGAGCAATGGATGGGCATGATCAGCTCCATTTTTGATAGTATGGGACTGGTAGGTCATGATAGAGTGATCTGTGCTACATGTGTTTTGCGGGATGATGCCCGGACATGGTGGGAGGTAGTATCCCAGACACGAGACACAGCTGTGATGGATTGGAAAGAATTTAGGCAGCTGTTTAATGAGAAGTATTATTGTGATGTAGCTAAGACTGCCAAGATGAATGAGTTTTTGAATCTTGTTCAGGGAAATGCATCAGTGACTGGATATGTTACCAAATTTGATGAGTTGGCTAAGTTTGCCTTAGACATGGTACCCACAGATATAGCTCGTAAGGAAAGGTTTATTCAAGGGTTGGATCCTGGAATAGCTCAGGGCATTAGAGTTGCCCCAGTGTATAAAGTCTCTACCTATGCCCAGGTGGTAGAGAAGGCTCTTGCTGTTGAGAGTATAGTAGTTGGGCAGCAGAGTGCTGGAGAGCATGGAGCCCAGATAGTGGTACTTCCACTTATTGGGACAAGTAACAAGAAAGAAAATTGGAAGACTCGTCCAAAATGCGCTCGGTGCAAGAGGCATCATTTGGGAAAATGCCGAGCAAAGGCATGCTTCGCATGTGGTATGGTTTGGCATGTTGTGAAGAGGTGCCCTGTGTTAAAGGATGAGCAAAGGGGGATAGACAGCTCGACTCCTGATCGAGTGTTTATCCCAGGGCAATCAGAGTTTGAGACTGAGACTAGTTCTTCGGGGATGACAGGTCAGTCTTCTAGTTCTGAGTTGTGAATTATGTTGTTTGGCTTTGGCGCCATGTTATTCTTTTGTTGGTATGTATATAGAGAAAGGTATATGGATGGTATATGGGGATCACATGGTTACGTTGTGATGGGAAAAGTAATATGGTATTGGCAATTTAAGAGTTAAGTTGGGTTTTGGAAAGGACTCATCAGGGATTCTGATAAAGCTGGTTATGTCAGGCTTTGGTTTGATCCAGGGATTGGATTGGTTAAGTAATTAAAGAACAGTCTTGAATGGCAAGGAAAGTATGGTAATTCTTGAGCTTGTTAGCAGAAAGTCTTGAAAAGTGGATGTTGGTCCACAATTTCTACAATGGACTGTGTAGTACTACTCGCACTATAATTGATGTTGCAGCTGGAGGGGCATTCATGAGGGAGTGTGCTAATGAGGCATGTGACTTGTTAGAAGATATGGCAACTAACAATCATCAATGGTCTGATGAGCGTGCTTATAATAGTAAAAAGGTAGCTGGAGTACATGAGTTAGAAGCAATTACTACTCTGACTGCTCAGGTTGCAACATTAACTAAGCTGTTGCAGCAAAGTACCATGACTGCCAATGTTGTACAGACATCAGAATGTTGTGAAATTTGTGGGGTTCCTCATTTCTTTAATTAGTGTCCAGTAATAGACCCACATAATAATATTCCCATGGATCAAGCTCAGGTCCAAGTTTTTGGGAATTTTCAAAGGCCATGCAACAATCCTTTTTCTAACTCATATAATCCGGGTTGGGGAAATCATCCTAATTTTTCTTGGGGGGATAACCAAGGCCAACAATCACAGTTTCAAGGGAAATTCCAGCAGAATATGCCACAACAACCTATGAATCAAGCTTCATCCTATTAACAACATAGGCCACCAGCGCCTCAAGAAAATCCCATTGAATTGCAAGCTTCTTTGTTAACTCTCACCAATACTCGAACTCAGCTTATGACCGAGACTAGATCTTTTATTCGAAATCTAGAAACATAAGCGGGACAGTTGGAAAATATGTTGAACAATAGGCCGCAGGGAAATTTACCCGGTAATACTGTTGTGAACCCTAAGGAGCAGTGCCAAGCCATTACTTTGAGAAGTGGGAAGCAAGTTGACCAGTCTGTATCACAATCTTCAACTGAAAAGAGTGAAGAAGTGGGAGAGACGTCTAATTCAAAGAAAAAGGGGGTTACTGAAGATCATCATGTTACAGAGAGGGCTCCACCAGTTGCTATTGCTGATCCTAAAGTCAGAATTCCCTATCCTCAAAGACTTCAGAAAAATTCTCTTGATAAACAATTTTCCAAGTTTTTAGAGGTCTTCATGAAGTTGCACATCAACATTCCATTCGCTGAAGCTTTAGAACAGATGCCCAGTTATGTGAAATTCAAGAAGGAGATTTTGTCAAAGAAGAGAAAAATGGAGGACTATGAAATTGTGGTGCTAATAGAGGAGCGCAGTGCAATTTTGCAAAGAAGGCTTCCTCAAAAGCTCAGGGATCCAGGAAGTTTCACTATACCATGCACTATTGGGAATTTTGAGTGCAAGCATGCCTTATGTGACTTGGGGGCGAGTATTAATCTGATGCCCTTATCTATTTTTTGAAGGCTTGGTTTGGGTGAAGCAAGGCCTACAACAGTGACATTACAATTGGCTGATAGGTCAGTCAAGCATCCTAGGGGGATTATTGAGGATGTACTTGTAAAAGTGGACAAGTTTATTTTCCCAGCTGATTTTATTGTGTGGACATGGAAGAGGATGATGATGTCCCTATCATTCTTGGGAGACCATTTTAGCCACGGGGCAAGCATTGATTGATTTTAAAAAAGGTGAATTGAGGCTCTGGGTTCAAGGTGATGAAATAGTCTTCAATGTGTTCAAAGCAATGTCATACCTTAGAGTAAGTGATAACTGTTTCTCCATTGATGTGATTGAAAAGGCTGTTTTGAGAAGAATGGGAGCACTGATGCTCTTGAGGTGGTGTTGAAACAGTATGAAGAAGAAGACAGTGATGATGCTGAGGTCATGGATTATGTGAAGTGGGTAAATTCTTACGGGCCTTACTATAGAAAGAAATATGAGGAATTGGGGAAAGTGCTTGAACGACCAATACTGTCTATAGAAAATCCACCAGAGTTGGAATTGAAAACTTTACCAGATCATCTTCGCTATGCCTACTTGGGGGAGAAGGAGACTCTACCAGTGATTGTGTCTTCTTTTCTGTCTAATGAGGAAGTGGAAAAATTGTTGAGAGTCTTAAGGGCTCACAAGTTGGCTATTGGGTGGACATTGGAGGATATGAGAGGAATAAGTCTGTTAGCAGTGATGCATAAAATCCGGATGGAAGATAATAGCAAGCCATCCATTGAAGCTCAGAGAAGATTGAACCCAACTATGAAAGAGGTGGTGAGGAAAGAAATTCTTAAATGGCTAGATGCTGGTGTGGTTTACCCTATTTTTGATAGTGCATGGGTGAGCCCATTTCAAGTGGTGCCAAAGAAAGGAGGAATGACTATGGTGAAGAATGAAAAGAATGAGCTCATCCCAACTAGAACTGTAACGGGATGAAGAATTTGCATAGATTATCGCAAGCTAAATAAGGCAACAAGGAAATATCATTTTCCTTTGCCTTTTCTGGATCAAATGCTTGACAGGATAGAGGGCCATAGTTATTACTATTTTCTAGATGGCTATTTAGGGTACCATTAGATTGCTATTGCATCAAAAGATCAAGAGAAGACAACTTTTACTTGTCCTAATGACACTTTTGCTTTCCCGAGAATTCCATTTGGGCTTTGCAATGCCCCTGCTACATTCCAACGATGTATGATGGCAATATTTTCTCACATGGTTGAGAAGAGTATGGAGATCTTCATGGATGATTTTTCAATATTTGGGTCGTCATTTGATGAATGCTTGAATCATTTGGAAGCAGTGTCGCAGTGTTGTGAGGAGTCTAATATGGTATTGAGTTAGAAGAAATGTCACTTCATGGTGAGTGAAGGCATAGTTCTTGGGAATAAGATATCCAGAAGAGGTATTGAGGTGGATAAGGAAAATATTTCAACTCTTGAGAATCTACCACCTCCAGTTTCAGTCAAAGGGGTGAGACGTTTCCTTGGGCATGCTGGGTTTTATAGAAGATTCATTAAGGATTTTTCAAAAGTTTCAAAACCTCTCTCTACTTTACTGATGACTGGTATGACATTTCATTTCAATGATGAGTGTCTTAATGCATTCAAGGTTCTAAAGGAGAAATTGATTTCAACACCAATTGTTGTCGCACCTATTTGGGACCTGCCCTATGAGTTGATGTGCGATGCTAGTGACTATGCTGTGGGAGCAGTTTTGGGGTAGCGGGTTGATAATGTTCAAGTTTATATATTATGCTAGTAAGACTCAATGATGCACAGCTGAATTATACCACCATAGAGAAAGAGCTTCTAGCTATTGTGTATGCATTGGACAAGTTCAGACTGTATCTCATTGGTAACAAGTAATTGCGTTTATTGATCATTTAGCGATTAAGTATTCAATGACTAAGAAAGATGCCAAGCCCTGTCTCATTAGATGGGTATTATCACTTCAAGAGTTTGACATGGAGATTCGGGATAAAAAGGGCACAAAGAATCTTGTAGCGGGATCATTTGTCAAGGCTTGAGGTAGAGGAAAGTCAAAATACCAAGGAAGTACAAATAAATGATCATTTTCTCGATAAGAACTGTTTCAGGTAAGTGAAAATCTAGTGGCGCCATGGTATGCAGATTATGTTAACTTTTTGGTAGCAAAAGTTGTACCTCTAGAGAAATCAAGGCAGCAGCTCAAGAAATTTTATTCTAAGGTGAAGCATTATTAGTGGGAGGAGCCCATCTTATACAAGCATTGCGCAAATTAGATTATTTTTCGCTGTGTGCCTAAAGATGAGATGGTATCGATTTTGACTCGTTGTCATACTTTCCATTGTGGTGGTCATTTTGGAGCAACAAGGACAGCTGCAAAGGTATTACAGTGTGGTTTCTATTGGCCTACATTGTGGAAAGATTGGAATACCTTTGTGAAAGCTTGTGATCGATGTCAACGAGTTGGTAGTATTTCAAGGATAGATAAGATGCCTTGGGATTCTTGAGGTGGAATTATTCGATGTATGGGGTATCGATTTTATGGGTCTTTTTCCATCATCTTACAATACAAGTACATCCTTCTAGCGGTGGATTATGTATCTAAATGGGTGGAAGCAGCTGCAACACCTACAAATGACATCAAGGTGGTACTCAATTTCTTGCACAAGCACATATTCACCCGTTTTGGAATGCCTAGGGATTTAATAAGTGACGAAGGCAGCCATTTTTGTAACAAGATGATGGATGCTTTGCTTGCTCGTTATGGTGTTCATCATAGAACTGCTCTGACATACCATCCTCAAACTAATGGTCAAGCAAAACTGTCAAATAGAGAAGTCACAAGACAGTCAACAAAACGAGAATAGACTGGTCTAAGAAGCTAGATGATGCATTATGGGCATACAAGAATGAATACAAGACTCATATTGGCATGTCACCATATCGATTAGTTTTTTAAAAATCTTGTCATTTACCTGTGGAATTGGAACATAGAGCATACTGGGCAATGAGGGAGTTGAATATGGATGCCACAACAACAAGACAACATAGGTCTTTGGAGCTGAATGAGATGGACGAGTTTCATAACGAGGCCTATGAGAACGCTAAGATCTATAAAGAGTGTACTAAAGCTTGACATGATAAAAATCTTGTTCACAAGGAGTTTCAACCTGGGCAGCAGGTGTTATTGTTCAATTCTAGGTTGAAGCTGTTCTCAGGAAAGTTGAAGTCAAGATGGTCTGGAACCTATATTGTAGTGAGGGTATTTCCTTATGGATCAGTGGAATTACAGAAAAAAAAAATGAGACTTTTAAGGTAAATGGTCAACGAGTGAAGCCATACTTGGGTGCTCCTATTGATCAAGCCAAGTCTATCATCATGTTGAAGCTGGTCTGAAGTGAAGGAAACATCTAGCTAATGACGTTAAACAAAGCGCTATTGGGAGGCAGTCCAATCATTTAATTGTTTTACTAGAATTTATTTTTCGTTTTTGTTTTATTTTTGAACAATTAAAATTTTTGTTTTGTTTTGGAATTAATCTTGTAAATTTTGAATGTGGGGGGTTTTGAGTCGAGACGTGTTGGAAATGAGGATAAATTTCCCAGTTCAAGAACCTCAGATGAATCTCGAAAAATCAGAGATGAATCTAAGAACACAAATCAATAAGACTAATTATCAAACAATTAGAAAACGAAAAATATGAAAGCATAAATCAACACAAGTATATATACTGGTTCAGAACAAGATCAATGTGATCTTGAACCTAATCCAGTTTTAGGAACCACTATCTTTTCTTTATTCAATCAATGAAATGAGTACAAGACTTCAATGGAGCTTCTTGGAACAATCTTGGATCAAACTCTCTAAACACTCAATCTCACAGGTGTTTTCCTCTCAATCCCTGAGCAAGCACTTTCCCAACAGTTGTGCTTCTCAATACAGTTCCCCAAACCCAGCTCTCACAACCTTTCTCAATACTCAATCTTGATTTCCACACTTGAGCTCTCTCGTCTAATCTGGCTTTTCTGTAGTTTCATTTGTGTAGTGCTCTTCACTGTGTTCTTCTCTCTACGTTTTTCTCTCTCTATTTTGTTGTGTCTTGTAACAAGTGAAACCCACAAGTCCTTTTATAGACCAGGGACTGAAAGCTAATGAGGTTTGTTATGATTGTTGAGAACCAAACAACTCATTAACAGAATTAGTTGGGATTTGGAGAAACTATTTCCACAAATTCCACCTAGATTCTTCAAATCACAACCTAAATAGAATTCCACTTGTAGAGATAGTGATCCTAGAGTTCCAGCATTAGTTACCAAGGTTGAGCAAGTTTAAGCAATGCTTAAACTTGTTCACAGGTAGCACCTTAGTTCCTATATCAGCTGGATTATCCTCAGTACCAATCTTGTCCAAAGATATCACATCTTCCTCTATCTTTTCTCTTATCCAAAACAAACGAATGTCAATGTGTTTGCTCTTTTCGTGGTATACTGGATTTTTACAGAGATGAATTGAAGATTGACTATCTGAGTATATCTTAGCTTTACCTTTCATCATCTTCAGCTCTTGTAGCATTCCTTGTAACCATATTGCCTCTTTGAATGCTCCGGTGGTGGCCATGAACTCAGCTTCAGTTGTTGATAGTGATACCACTGACTGTAGTTGGGACTTCCAACATATGCAATCTCCATTTGTTGTGAATACATATGAAGTAGTTGACCTCCTTGTATCCTTACTTGCTGCATAGTCTGCATCAACAAAACCTTCAAGTGTAACTTTCTGATCCATCTGCTTGTATCTCAGTCCCATCTCTGGAGTTCCCTTTAGATATCTAAGTAGCCACTTAAGAGCATTCCAATGCTCTAATCTGGGGTTGGACATAAACCTGCTAAGAATGCTTAGAGCATGTGCTATGTCTGGTCTAGTGCTGACCATGATGTACATTAAACACCCTAGCGCCATAGCATAAGGGACTTTTGCCATTTCCTTTGTCTCCTCGATAGTCTTTGGACTTTGATCTTTTGAAAGTACAAATTGTCCTCCTAGAGGTACTGAAATACTCTTTGAATCCTGCATGTTGAATCTCTGAAGTACCCTCTGAATATAACTTGCTTGTTTAAGATTCAAAATCCCATCTTTTCTGTTCCTTGTCACTTCTATCCCAAGTATCTTCTGGACTTGACCGAGCTCCTTCATTTCAAATTCATCTTTCAACTTGTCTTTGATGCCTTTTATCATTGTTTTGTCCTTCCCCATAATGAGCATATCATCTACATATAGTAAGAGAAAAACTGATGTAGATTGCTCAAGATTTTTGTAGTATAGGCAATGATCAAACTTTGATCTAACAAATCCAATGTCTTGAACATAGGTGTCGAATCTCTTATTCCATTGTCGTGGTGACTATTTAAGCCCATACAGTGACCTTCTAAGCTTGCACACCATCTCTTTGTTGCTTGATTCCACCTGAAAACCAGGTGGTTGATGCATATAAATGTCCTCCTCTATAAAACCATTTAAGAAGGCAATCTTGACATCAAGCTGCTCTACTTCTAAATTTTGTTGTGCTGCAAGAGAAAGCATCAATCTTATAGTCTTATACTTTACTACAGGTGAGAACACTTCATTGAAATCGATTCCTTCCACTTGTGTAAACCCCTTTGCGACAAGCCTTGCTTTGAACCTCAAAGGCTCATCTTTACTCAGACCTTCCTTCACCTTGAAAATCCATTTACATGAAATCACTTTTTGACCTTTTGGTTTTGCAACTAAATCCCATGTTCTGTTTTTGCTCAATGAATCCATTTCTTCCTTCATTGCTTGACTCCATTCAGCCTTGTTCTTCCCTGAAAGAGCCTCTTCAACACTGTTGGGTTCTGGTATGTCAGTTTGCTGCACTGATGCAAGTGCATAAGCCACCAAGTCAGCTTCACCATATCTTGTTGGAGGTTGTATAACTCTTCTCTCTCGATCTCTTGCCAGTTGATACCCAGATAGATCAGGTTGTTGTTCTGTTGCATCTAGCTCAGTTTTAGATTCACCTTGGTCATTCATATCAGTAGTAGCTTGAGTATTTCCTTCAAAGTTTCTTAGCTTAACTTCAAACTCAGCCATGTTCCTTTTACTTGTTCCACCTGCATCATTTGAAACACTACCAATCTCGGCTTTTAAGTGAGGAAAATCATGCTCATTAAAGATAACATTTCTTGAAATTATAATTTTTGGCTTACCATTTTGATTAACACAAAGTCTATAACCTTTAGTTCCTATAGGGTAACCAAGAAAAATTCCCTTAACAGATCTAGTGCCTAGTTTATCATTGGACTGGTGTGCATATGCTGCACAATAAAAAACTCGCAAATGTTTCAAGCTTGGGGCTTTTCTATACCACATTTCATATGGAGTTTTCAAATCTATAGATCTGTTAGGACTCCTATTTATCAAATAGCAAGCAGTAGCAAGTGCTTCTCCCCAATAAGATTTAGACAACCCTGAACTTACTAGCATACACCTAACCTTATTCAGTAGAGTATGATTCATCCTCTCGGCAACTCCATTCTGTTCTGGAGTACTAACTACTGTCCTATGTCTAGTGATACCATACTCATTGCACAACATGTCAAATTCATGGTTTATAAATTCTAAGCCATTATCGGTTCTAAGAGTCTTAATTCTAGAGTTTGTTTGATTTTCCACCTGATTTTTCCATACTTTAAATTTTTCTAGACATTCATCTTTAGTCCTAAGTAAATATACCCAAACACATCTAGAATAATCATCTACTATAGATAGAAAGTAATGTTTACCTGAGTGTGTTGGTATTTTGCTAGGCCCCCATAAATCCGAGTGAATGTACTCCAAGACTCCTTTGGTATTGTGCTTTGCTGCAGTGAATTTAATTTTATGTTGCTTTCCAAATACACATGCTTCACAGAAAGGTAATGCACAGGTCTTCAACTTGTCTATGCTTCCTTGTTTGTGAAGCTCTCTCAGCCCTTGCTCACTGATATGTCCCATCCGTTGGTGCCACAGATGCATCTCACTTTCCTAGGTCTTAACAACAGATGCTTCAGCAATTGCTACAGTTTCTCCTTCCAGTACGTACAATCCATTAACTTTCTTCCCTTTCATTACTACTAGAGAGCCACTAGTGATTTTCAAGATGCCATTTGTAGACTTGTAGCTGTATCCTTCATCTTCCAAAGATCCGAGAGAAATCAAGTTTCTCCTCAATTCTGGTATATGCCTCACATTTTTCAATACCTTGACCTCACCATTAAATTGTTTAACAGCTACCTTGCCAATGCCATGGACCCTGCAAGAAACATCATTACCCATTAGTACTTTACCACCATTAATTTCTTTATAATCAAAAAATGATTCTTGATTGGGACACATATGAAATGTGCATCCCGAATCAAGAATCCACTCCCTTGTCATGGTGGTTTCTGAGATGGAGAACAGTTATCCTTCTGAGACACGTTCATCTTCTCCTTCTGCTACAGCAGCTGAATCATTTTGAGATTTCATTCCTTGCTGGTATTTGTTCTCATTACGAAATTGATTGTAGATGGGTCTTCTCTGGTCCTGGTTTGATCTGGACCCTTGCTGATTTCTTAACAGATTGCAAAATCTCTTGATATGTCCTGCCTTTCCACAGTGGTAACATGTTCTTGAATCCTTTCCTCTTGATTTAGAACGTGAGTGAAATGGTGTATGGCTTCTTTAAGAGCTTCTCTTTGTTGATCTTCCACGAAAAAAGTAAGCTTCATCCTTCTTGGATTCTTTCTCCAACTGAAGTTCAAAATCTTTGGACTTCAATGCTCCAAGAACTCCATCTAGTGAGATGATATCTCTTCCATACTTTATTGCAGCTTTCACTTCTTGGTATGCCATTGGTAATGAGCGCAATAAGATTATTGCTTGACTTTCCTCATCCACCTTGTGCTCGATATTTGCCAAACCTACAATGATTTCATTGAATTTGTCAATGTTTTCATCTAGAGACATAACAGGATTCATTCTAAAACCATAAGGCCTTTCAAGTAAATTAATCTTGTTAGAAACAGAAGGCTTTAAATATAATTTTTCCATCTTATTCCATAATCCCTTTGCCGTAGTCTCTGATGCCAATTTCCTTCGCACTCCATTTGATAGGTACATGATTATGGTGTAATAGGCCATTTCTTTCATCTCAGCTATTTCTTCAGGTTTCTTATCAGCCAGCAACTTCTGATCTCCAAGAATCTTGGCTACTTTCTGGTGTACCAAAATTCCTTTAAGACTTTCTCTCCACAATGAGAAATCGTTTGTACCATCAAATTTCTCAAGCTCGAACTTGGCCATGGTTGACATAGTCTTCTAGCTTGTGTTCTGTATCAGTTGTAATGCGGAAGCTCTAGGATCTTGAACTTTCTTTTCCCGTTTTGATCTAGAACCTGGCTCTGATTTTGTTGGAAATGAGGATAAATTTCCCAGTTCAAGAACCTCAGATGAATCTCGGAAAATCAGAGATGAATCTAAGAACACAAATCAGTAAGACTAATTATCAAACAATTAGAAAACGAAAAATATGAAAGCATAAATCAACACAAGTATATATACTGGTTTAGAACAAGATCAATGTGATCTTGAACCTAATCCAGTTTTAGGAACCACTATCTCTTCTTTATTCAATCAATGAAATGAGTACAAGATTTCAATGGAGCTTCTTGGAACAATCTTGGATCAAACTCTCTAAACACTCAATCTCACAGGTGTTTTCCTCTCAATCCCTGAGCAAGCACTTTCCCAACAGTTGTGCTTCTCAATACAGTTCCCCAAACCCAGCTCTCACAACCTTTCTCAATACTCAATCTTGATTTCCACACTTGAGCTCTCTCGTCTAATCTGGCTTTTCTGTAGTTTCATCTGTGTAGTGCTCTTCACTGTGTTCTTCTCTCTACGTTTTTCTCTCTCTATTTTGTTGTGTCTTGTAACAAGTGAAACCCACAAGTCCTTTTATAGACCAAGGACTGAAAGCTAATGAGGTTTGTTATGATTGTTGAGAACCAAACAACTCATTAACAGAATTAGTTGGGATTTGGAGAAACTATTCCCACAGGATGCCTTTATTTTCTAAGCATTTTGAGCCACGGGGCAGGTGTCAAGCGTCGCGGCCAGGGGACTTCCAAAGGCCATTTTCTTTATGGATAGATAACATGGGCCGCGACGCAGAGGGAGAGAGTCGCGATGCTTGGGAAAAAATTTGTCCAAAAAAACACGAGCCACGACGCAGAGGGAGCGAGCCGAGACGCTAGGAGTTAAATTTGTCCAGAAAAAAAAAACTGGCCGTGGTGCCTAGAGACATGCCTCGCAGTGCTACTTCGGCAACAAATGGTTTTAAGGCCGCAAGCCCAATTTTTTTTTACCATTTTCATATCCATTTTCTCCAATTCTCTCTATACACTCCGACCCATACCCCTATTTTCACCATTTTCTACCTTCAACTCTCATAAATTCATTAACTTTTCTCCATTCCCATTTCCTTGAATCTTCACCCATCAAACTTTTACCCCTAAAAACTCCCCAAAAATCACCCATTTCTCCCAATCCAAACCCTAGGTAAAAAATGGAAGGAAATTCTCCATCCAAGATGGTTCTTGGTGTAATGTGGGCTCATTGAAGACTTGGAGTAATTCTCTCTACAAGTAAGTGGTCTTCAAGAATTTTTGTTAAGAATCAAGCTTTTGATTTTGGTTTACTTTCGTAATTGGGAGGGACAGAGACTTTGTGGTGATTTTGTAGTGATTTTTCATAAATTTGTGTTGTTTTGAAAAATTGGGATAGTGAAAAAATAAGAGGAATTGCTGCCGAATTTTTGATAGAAAAGTTGGGTTTTAGAAAAGATTGTTGTCATGGGTCCGAAGAGAAACCAACCCCGATCATCCAAAGCCTCATCCTCTAGAAATCCTCCTCAACTGCAACCATCACCACAACATGAATTTGATGCTCACAAATTTTTCAATAAAAAGGCATTTCATTTGTATAGGTGCTTATGTGAGTACTCTTTGGTTCTAGAGCGGGGTATGGAATACCAAGACCAGCCCTATGTGAACAACCCCACTTACGAAATCATCCAGACATAAATTGAGTGGAGAAAATGGCAAGCTTTTGTGGATAAGAAAATGACTAAGGCTAACTCTTCCTCAGTCTATGAATTTTATGCTAATTTCTCGGAACATGGTGCACAACAAGAAGTTTTTGGCAGGGGCAAGCGAGTCCCTTGTCACATATAAGCCATGTATGGGTTGCAATCTTTGGATGCGATTGATGATGAGTATCATCAGTTTTCCCATTTCAAAGAGGTTGATTTTGTTGAAGTCATAGAAACAATAGGAATGTCGGGTGATCGTTTCACTTTTTCACAAGGTGTGGCCAAGCACATGTGGAGATATTAGTTAAACCTAGTAGCTCATGCTTTGACGTATTTTGTGAGTGCTCGATTGCTGCCTTTCACCCATTTCTCAAATATTTACAAAGGTCATCTCTTGTTGGTTTATGCCATTATGAAGGGTTTCTCGATTGATATCGACCGAGTGATTAGTAAGAGAATTCGTGATATTTGCCAGTTAAATACTACGAGAGGTTTAGGTCATGGATCCTTGATAACAGATTTATGTTAGACTTGGGATATGCCAACTCTTGATAGTGACGTTCTTCGCAAAGCAATGGCTCCAATCACTATCGCCATGGTTTTAAACTTTCCACCCCCATCACTCACACCTCCACCAACTGTGCCCAGAAAAAATCTTTCGCGTCGTAATGATGATGATGTAGAAGATGATGAAGAGGAAGAGGATGCTGGAATTGGAGTTGAGGAGCAGGCCTAGCCACATGGCCCCCCACCTTTATGTTAGGAAAAAATGTATTTCCCTCAAGGGAAATAGGTAAGATAATTACAACTCTATGCAAAATATTACAATAGACAAGGATTGATTAAATAAAGTGTTACAACTCTATAACTGAAAATACAAATGAACAAAAGAAGAAGAAGAAGAGAATAGTAAAATACAACTCTAAGCAAAAGGTTACAAATAAAGTAAAGTGTTTGAAAGAAAAGAAAAGAAAAGAAAAGATTACAACTCTTAAACAAGAAATACAAGTAAATAGAGAAAAACAATATAAAGATGAAAAGCAATAGAATGAAGGAAAGAAACAAGAAACAAAAGATAAACAACTCTCACTCACACTACCAAAGTGAAGAGTGTTGGGGATCACCAACTTGAACAAGGTTTGAAACCTTTGTCCAAAAGCTTATTTCCCCCTAACTCAATGTAATGACCCAACTACTCTCGACTCTGGACCATTAATGAAAACTACACATAGACCCTATTCCTTAACAAAACTTACAAGTGAAAAGATCATAACTTTATTAAAACTTGTAAAAACAAATGTTAAACTTACATAAAATCTCAAGTAGGATATGGGATCCCATTGTTTTAAAAACAAAACATAACATAATGGTAATTAAAAAGAGATTACATAAATAAGTGCGGAAAAATACACATAAAACCATAAGTAAAGACTTCATCCTCGAATCGAAACTCTCGGCTCTTTGAATCCATTCTGCCTCAATACACATTCCCCAAGCTTCCAAGAACCTTTCCCGCCACTAAAGCTATTTTCTTGCACATATAAACATAAAATGAGAGAGCCTAATGCCCAGCAAGGAAAATCTAACACATAAACCATATACATAAATTTCATAAAGAAACATAAAACATATCATAACACTTATGTCACATACATACTATAATGGCCATTATTACTTGGGGTCCCATAAACTAAACAAGTCATATGCCCATTAGATTAGTGGGGCTTGCTAGCTAAGCAAGTCATATGCCCATAATCTATTTGGGGCTTGTTAGTTGTATAGGTCATATGCCCAAGTCTACAAGCATACTTAACATAACATTTTACATAACACATATTCATAAGATAACATATAAAATCATATAACACATAAATCCTATCCTATTTTCCTTACCAAAATAACCGGGATATGAGAACTGATTTGGGACCTTGGAACACTCCTAAAAACCGATTATAATAGGGTGAGTATATTGAAGAAAAGGGATGAAAGTGATGAAGGAACTATACTATCAAAATATACTTACCAAAATCCTTGTGCCCAAGAACTTAGATTTCCTAACCAAGAATAGGAATAAGGTTAGAATACTGAGTAGAAGACTATGAGAACTTTAAAGAAAATAATACAGAAATGGACTAGAGTTTGGGATACCTTGAGTACTTCTATGACCAATTTGAACCTTGAACCGAAATGCTATAAAACCTTACTTCCCAAGTGTTTGGTAAACTTATAGTGATCAAGCTTATAATTCCCAACCCAAGTGTTTACACTCTCACACTAACCTAGCAACTTGCAGCCTCTGAACTTAGAGTAATAGATGAATAAATGGCTGGGTACTAGGTCCTATTTATAGAGTTTAGGAATGAAAAGATCTTCATTTAACTTGAATAAAAATAATGGCTTTTTAGATGAAAATCATTTGAATTATCGTTCAGCAGAGGCTGAAGACTCGTTCAGAAAGATGCTGGACTTATCAAGAGGTTAAGGATTTGAATGAGAACGTTTTTGAAAAATTTCAAAAACACACTGAAGGAGGCGATATATCGCCCCCTGTAGGTGATATATCGCCTGGGCCAGTATGCCCGAGGCAATCGTGCAACGTTTTGTGTTTTTCGTATCTTCGTGCTGCGATATATCGCCCCCTATAGCTGTGATATATCGACATACGCTGAATATTTAAACACGAAATTACACATTTTTAGCTTAATTTGAAATGAGTAAACAACCTTGACTAAGCCCTCTAACGTTTTCAAAGCTGCTGACTGACCCTATGATATTCAAATTTTAACCTTAATAAATTTATTCCTCAAAATACTTAATCATTATTAAACCTATACATGACATGTGCTATTATCTTATTGGGTCTTATCTAACCTTAATATCAGTCATATTTAGAAAATAAATATTATCCTCAATATCAGTCATATTAATCAAACCTTAGGTTAAAATTAATATTCCTAGACTATAGGTTAAACTTAGAAAATCTACAAGTTTTACTATGAGTGTCCAAATAAATCCCGGTCTGAAACAGTAAATCCACAGTTATAACAATAATACTACTATTACTATTATACTACTATCTAACTAGCTAAGTAAAGTTCTTGGACTCTACACTCAAGCAGCTCCCAACGAACTTAAACATATGCAAAGTACATGGCCAACTACCTACAGGAAAAGGTGGAGCCAAATTTCAGTGGTCGCAGTGGATTATTTTACTAAGTGGATTGAAGTATAACCCCTGGCAACCATTACTTTGAAGAAGGTGCTCGATTTTGTAGTCAAGAATATCATCTGCAGATATTGGCTACCAAAGAAAATAATTTCAGATAACGACACCTAGTTTGACATCAATATGTTCATAGACTTATGTGTTTGACATGGTATCACTAAAATATTTTCAGCAGTGGCACATCCTCAAGCAAATGGACAAGTAGATGTTGTCAACAAAACTTTGAAGGATACAATGAAAAAGCGACTTGAGCAGGCTAAAGGCAATTGGTCAGACATTTTACCAGAACTGTTGTGATCATATGGTACTACTGCTCGTACCTCAACTGGCCATACTTCTTTCTCCTTAGCTTATGGGTACGAAGCTATGGTACCTGTTGAGTTAACCCCCTCCCCCCCAATCACATCGAAGGAATAACAATTGCAGATGGCTGCTTTTCTGCAGAGAGGGGCCAAATACTTTAATTTTTGTGTCAAAGATAGAAAATTTCCCCTAGGAGATCTAGTATTGTGAGAAGTGTTCTAAAACACTAAGGACCTTGCAGCAGGAGTTTTGGGACCTGATTGGGAAGGACCATACCAAATCGTAGATGTTTTACAGCCAGGAATGTATAAACTTGCTGGATTGAATGGTGAACTACTCGCAAGATACTGGAATGGTGAACACTTGCAAAAATATTACCAATAAATACTGGTCGAAAGGCACACTTTTCCCACTTACTCCAACCAGCATAGTTCTATATTTATTTTTGGTTGTAAGGTACGTATTGCCCATTTTTTGAACACTAATTATTAGTTAGACAATTTTTTATTATTTGGTTATCAGGCATGTTTTTCCCTTAAATACAACCAGTAACCTATGATTAATTCAATTCCTAATGTTTTTTATGTGAAACATTCATCGCGCATAGAATTTTTTAAATTCAATAGACACGTTTTGTCCATGCTATTACGCGATATGTACAAGGGAGTGTGCTAAACATACTCAATATTACCAAATTTGGTCATTATAACAAGTATTGCTTAACATGTGAGAGTCATTAACAACATACAAGTATACAACTTTATGAAATAAGTTCGAGCAACTGTGTCAACTCGACTAGGACTGGTTATTTGGCAAGTGACCAAGAGCTTACCTCCTCAATCACTTGGGGAGCATATAGGATATATATAATCGCACATATGCAAATGTGGGAAAAAGCACAACTGAGTAGTACTTAATTTTTTTTTCAAAATTTATAAAGTGTTGTGCTTTGTTCATTAAGAACATGGACACTAAAAACATTGATTGTTCGACAAGAGCAAGAAAGTTTGAAAACACATATAACATTTAAATTGTTATATAAATCCAAAATTAATGATAGTATATTGTATGTAATGCAAGAAAATTATTACAAAAATATCTGAGATTAAAAGCTGCTTGGTAGCACCAATGGTTTTTCACAAAGAACCTGACGGTTCTAGTGGCCAATAAAAGAAAAAAAATATTACTGCCAAGGACATTCCCCCACAAGGCTTAACCACTTCAACATTGTCCTTGTAACGCCCTGGATAGCCAAGACGCTACACTGTGTACTTATAAGGTGCAGGACTTGCTAATCAAGTCATTTAGTTAAAACGTGTCATCACTAACCATGAAAGTGCTAGGGTTAAAAAGGTTTTGGTCTCAAAAGTTACACTTTATATAATTTAACAGTTTTATACATGGGATCCCAAAAAAAGAAACAGTGTTTAAAAGTTGGTTTACAGAATTTCCAAAATACAGACAACTATCAGCCATACTAAGGCAAAATAGACATTTCTGGTTCTCATGTTCCTGCCTTTCCTCCAACCGTGGCGGCTGGGCAGCTGGTCATGTACATTCAGCTCATAGAGCTCTCCAAGTCAGGGCTGGTCGAGCTTGCCCTTGCCTTTACCTGCACCACGTAGCACCCCTGAGCCAAGGCCCAGCAAGAAAACATAATATGCAACACAAACAACAATAACAGATAATCAATTCTTTAAGCATGACCAAACACTTAATACTCCACATTAACCTCAGCACTTATACATAACCAATGATGCAACTAATCACAATTAATAATTAGGACACATAATAGTCAGGGCCGGCAACTTAGGCCGCACCCTCTGTTTACCCCACTAACTCCAGCCCGCTTAAACCTAGCTCAGTGCATAATAAGCTGTCCTCGGCTACCAGTGGCCAAGCCTCGCCCTGTACACTAGTGTAACCCTTGGTACTCTTAGGTTGTTGGTTCACTGTTTACATGGCATAATACCAACCTTTCAAGCATACATATTAGGGAACCCTTAGTCCCATTACAAGTACACAACCGGGTGCAGTTTTCTTACCTTTAATTTCTGCGTTCACTGATTATGAGCGACGTTCTTCGAGTACGATCTGTTCCCGAGCCCTAGCTTTAACACCTAGTCACAACCAAAGTTTTGGATTCAATTAATATTCAAATAAAGGTTTCCAGGTACAATACTAGCTTCCGGGACATCGAATTCCACCAAGCACGGTGGTGAAATCGATCCCGAGCACCCTAGGCTAGATTCCCGCGCTTAAAATCCCCAAATGTTCAAGAATGTACCTAAGGGCTGTGGCCCTTGAAACCTAGCCGTGGACCACCCCTAAAACAGAGCCCAAGGCCCTCAGCAAGTTGACACGCCCCGCGGCCCTGCCCAAGGGCGCCGCGGCGCTCTCCCTTGGCCGAGCCTCCCTGGCTCTCTTGCTTCGTAGGGTTGCAGCGCTCTAAAACAGAGCTTCGACCCTTCCCTTTATGCCCAGAAAATCCACCATTTCTAGCATCCTAACCCCATCCAAAACCCATTAATCACAAAACTTTTATCATGACTCTAACAACATAATCTGTTATACCCAGATTTCGAGCCTTGAGTATTGTGATCTCGAAAGCTGGATTCGTCAGGTATGAACTCGTAATGTCTAGAACACGTGTCCGCAACCTAGGCACCGAACCTACAAAACAGGTGGCAACCTCAAAGATGGTAGCCTCGAAGTCCTCACAAGCTCGAAAGACAGACATTGGAGTACGTCTATTCTCGGGTGGCCTCGGATCAGGAGTTCCGACCCTGACATAAGTGTGAGCTCGAAACCACATGATCTCGGGGAATAAGAGACCTGAGTTGGCACGACAGTGACGATGTAGATCGCTGACTTCGAACATCTTAATGAGTCACTTGGAGAGACGCAATCTACATTTATTGTTGTAACTTCCCTATAATAAAGGGATATTTATTATTCAGTTATACGCCCCCTGGTCTTCAGGGGACGTTTCCTTGTATATAGGAGTTACAGGCTTTTAAAGCTATTAAATTTATTGACATAAAGAATAACTTCCCAGAGACGTGTGGGAGAGTATTCTGAGACTTCCTCTATAAATAGAGAAGTCCTGTACCTTTGTAAAGGACGAAAATTTTGTGATCTTGAGAGAAAAATTTGGAGAATTCATTCTTGAAGAATTTCCAGAAATCATCTTATGTTCTAATAACAAAGACTCGTAGACTAGGCAGAGTTAACTGCTGAACCACGTAAAAAATCCTATTTGTTTTACTGTATTTTTCTGGCCATAACTATTTATTGTTTTCGTGCTCTATATTCACTGTTGACGAAAAACGGCGTCAACAGTTTGGTGCTTTCATTGAGAGCCTTAAGCATTCAGTCCCTGAACAAGTTATGGCTACTAACGATCAAAACATTCCTGAAGAAAACTATCCGAGATGCCCTGGGAAACAGCCAATGGTAAACCCGGATGGTGAAGAGAGAAGCGAGTCCTTCGATTCTCGGGGACCACCCGCACCTCCAAGGGATGAGGATATGTACTACAATCCTGAGCGGTACGTTCCCATTGTGGAACTTGAAAACCGGCAGCTGAAACAGCAGTTGGCAGAAGCCAATAAGCGGAATGAGGAGTTGGCTAGGATAGCCACAGAGGCGCAGGTGGCTTAGCCCCCGCCTCCGCATGAAAACCAAGCCCCTCCTCTGAGGGACGTGCATGTTCCTCCCCGCAGGCCTCATGGGCATCCACGAAAAAATGCTGCCACAAGAAGGCCGGAACAACCTCCGGCACCAGCAGAGCCATCCGCTCCCTCGAGACCCCAGAGAAGTACCTGAGCTAGGGCCTCGATTAATCAACCCACGGAGGTACCAGCGGGAACTGAGAACAACCGAGCCCCTATAGAGGCTCGGACTCAAGTCCCTGGAAACACACATAATACAACCAAACCATCACGGGCAAACTCCGGACCATCCAGGCCACGAACTGGGTGGCAGCCGCTGTCACCCATACGATTCCTTCCATCGCCTATAAGATACCCTTCACCTCCTAGGAAGAATGCTCAACCAGTTCGAGATGATGAGGAAAGGCGTGCGGGGAGGAGGCAAGGAAACAGGGAAGCTTTCCGGGAGCGGAGAGGCGCCCTATCTGAAAAAAGTCAAACGTCTTGGTCTCGCACTGCAGAAACGAGGCGGCATGAAAGAGACCCATCTCGAAATAATCATACGACAAGTCTTACTAGTGATGACTCTGGAGAAACCAGATCAGTCAGTATGCATGATCGAGGTCGAAAGAATACTGGGAGCCACAGGAATCGCTCCGACCTGCAGGAACACTTGAATCAGAATCGGGGTAATGTTAACTCGACAAACCCGGACCGGAGGGATCGCTTAAATAGGCGTAAAGACCCCCTGCGGAGGCGCGAACCTGGAATTGTGATCGACGACAACCAATTTCAGGCAAGGCCCCTCGCGCGGACCCGGTCCAGGAAAGAATTGATCAGTTAGAAAAGGCCTTCAGGCTTTTGAAGAATGAGCAAGGTCAGGGTCGATATGAAGATTCTGACGAGGAGCTTGAACCGTTTGCTCCCCATATTTCCAACACTCCATTTCCCCAAGGATTTCGGATCCCTCACGTCCCAACGTTTGAGGGAAAGTTCAACCCGTACAGCCATTTGAGTACATTCAATACCATAATGAGAGCAAGTAACGTGGGTTACGAGCTCAGATGCATGTTATTTCCAGCATCGCTGGCAGGACCAGCCAAAAGCTGGTTCAAAAAATATAGAAGACACTCAATAACTTCTTGGGATCAGTTGTCTAAAGACTTCAAGAAGCAGTTCAGAACCATGATGGGGGTTAGACCTGAGGCATCAACTCTGACTAACGTTCGGCAGCAGCCAGGTGAGACATTGAAAAGTTACCTTACAAGGTTTAACTTGGAAGTTGCCCGAGCTCGAAATGTGGATGACAGCGGTCATCTAATGGCTGTCCAAGCTGGAGTAATGCCAGGAAGTGCTCTCTAGGATGACATGTAGAGAAAACCAGTGAGGTCCCTAACTAAGTTTAACAAACGAGCACAGAGGTTAGTCAATGTAGAGGAAGCGAGGTCGACACTTAATGTGACCTCCCAGCCCGTAACTACAACGATAAACATGAACTCTGCCTCAACCTTGGTAGACCCACAAACCTCGAAGCCAGCTGCGGAAAACCCTTCCAAGAGAAAAAAGAACGAATGGAGTAACCCCGAGGCCGAGGGAGGAAAGAAAAAGAAGGGGGAGAGATATTTCTCCGTGTACAGAGTGTACACCGAGCTCAACGAGTCTCGGGAGAACATATACCTGGCTAATGAAAACCAGGTCCCCTCCAGGCGTCCAGGCCCAATGAGAAATCAGAAATCCAAGAGGGACTCCAGCAAATATTGCCGATTTCACAGAGACGCCGGGCATACTACTGATGAATGTCGACAGCTAAAAGATGAGATCGAAGGATTGATCTCGAGAGGTTATTTCAGACAATATGTCAAAAACCAGAATACTAATCAGGCGTCTACAAGCCAGATGGCAACCGCGCCACAGCCTGCACAAAACAACAATTCCCGAGCTAAGGAAGAAGATAGGCCCCCTCCAATTGATGGAGAAGACGTGATAACCATCTCGGGAGGGCCTCATCCCGCGGGCATGGGCAGAAATGCCCAAAAAAGATATGTGAACGAGCTAAAAACTGGGGACGGGTCTCCTTATGAACCCGAACCTAGAGCTCCAAAAAATCAAAAGATTGAATCCCAGCCAATAACCTTCACTGAGGACGACGCGTCCCATGTCCAGTTTCCTCACCATGACCCACTGGTCATCACTCTCCAACTCACAAATAAGAGAGTTCACCGGGTTCTCATAGACAATGGGAGCTCGGTTAACATTCTTTATAAAGCCACCTTGGAGAAAATGAGACTCACCCTTTGCGACCTGAAAGCATGTGCAACAACACTGTACGACTTTTCAGGAGAAGGAACCACTTGCATGGGATCCATCGAACTCCCTGTAACCTTGGGAGACTACCCAGTCTCAACAACCAAGATGATGGAGTTCGTAGTAGTAGACCTACCTTCGGCTTACAACGTGCTGCTCGGAAGACCCGCCCTGGTTGGGCTGGGGGCAGTCTCGTCTGTAAGGCATCTAGCCGTTAAGTTCCCGAGCCATAGTGGCGTCGGGACATTGAAGGGAGATCAGTTGGCTAGAAGGGAATGCTACAGCATTTCCTTAAGAGGAAAGAAACAGACGAGCGCACAGACACTCGTCATTGTTCAGAATAAAGATGGGATGGTCTTGGAGATTGATGAAGAAATCGATCCGAGGGTTGAGGAGAAAGTTGATCTCGAACCGTTAGAAGAGCTCGAAGATATCCAGCTCGAAGAGTCCGATCCCTCGAAAAAGGTAAAGGTTGGAAAACACCTCCAGGAAGAAACCAAATAGCAACTAATTTTCTTTTTGAAGAGAAACCAGGATGTCTTCGCATGGTCACATTCGAACATGGTAGGAATAAGTCTGAACATAGCGAGCCATGCGCTAAATATTGATAAAAGCTACCCTCCAAAGCAACAAAAGCGAAGACAGCTGGATGACGACAGGAAAAAGGCACTAAAGGAGGAGGTCGACAGGTTAAAAGAAAACTGGTTCATTAGGGATGCTTTTTACCCTGACTGGGTAGCCAATCCGGTGTTGGTCCCAAAACCTAATGGGACGTGGCAAACCTGTATTGACTATTCGGACCTCAACAAAGCTTTCCCGAAGGACTGTTTTCCCTTACCAAGGATTGACCAGCTCGTGGATGCCACGACGGGGCATGTACTGATGTCGTTCATGGATGCCTATTCTGGATATAACCAGATTCCCATGCATGCCCTCGACCAGGAACATACGAGCTTCATAACGGACAAGGGGCTATACTGTTATAATGTCATGCCATTCGGGCTCAAAAATGCTGGGGCCACATACCAGTGGCTCGTGAATATGCTGTTTTCGGAACAAATAGGGAACAACATGGAAGTTTATGTTGATGACATGCTAGTTAAGTCTCAACTTAACGATAACCATGTTGACGACCTCAAAGAGTGCTTTGGCGTGCTCCGAAAGTATAACATGAAACGAAATCCTCAGAAGTGCTCCTTCGGGGTATCATCAGGAAAATTCCTGGGCTTTATTGTAAACGCTCGTGGAATAGAAGCCAACCCAGAAAAGATCCAGGCCCTGATCGACATGCCCTCACCTCAAATACACAAAGATGTCCAAAGTTTGACCGGCAGGATGGCGGCGCTAAGTAGGTTTATTTCGAAATCTACAGACCGTCGTCTTCCGTTTTTCAACCTTTTGAGGGGAGGCAAGAAATTTGAATGGACGGAAGAGTACGAGCTGGCCTTCCAGGAACTTAAAAAGCACCTTGCCAAACCCCCCATCTTATCACAACCTGTTACGGGAGAAGTACTGTACTTATATCTTTCCACTACCGAACATGCAATAAGTGCAGTGCTCGTGCGAGAAGAAGAAAAGGTACAGAGGCATGTATATTACATCAGCAAAAGATTACTGGGGGCAGAGTCGAGATACCCCTTGATGGAGAAGCTGGCTCTTAGCTTAATTCATTCATCTCGTAAACTTCGACCCTACTTTTCAGGTGCATCCCATCCATGTGTTGACTGATCAACCACTTAGGCAAGTCTTGTCTAAACCGGAGGCTTTGGGTCGATTTCTTAAATGGGTGGTTGAACTCGGAAAATTCAAGATCACCTACCACCCGAGGACGACCATTAGGGCACAGGCATTGGCAGACTTTATAGTGGAATGTACTGGCATGACCAACGATGAAGTTATAACCCCGGCCCACGAGCTGTGGAAACTTTACGTCGATGGGTCATCTAATGAAAATGGATCGGGGGCAGGGGTCATTTTGATTACTCCCACGGGGAGTAGATTTCATTCTGCCTTAAGATTCGACTTCAATGCATCAAATAACGAAGCCGAATACGAGGCTTTACTGGCGGGACTTCGTATAGCCAAAGAGCTCAGAGCTAAAGTGATACATTGCTACAGCAACTCCCAGCTTGTGGTTAACCAAATCTTGGGAGAATACCAGGCTCGTGGCACAAAAATGGCAGCGTACTTAGAGAAGGAAAAATCCGCGTTGGAACATTTCAAGTTTTATGCGATCGAACAGGTTCCCCGAGAGAAAAACTCAAATGCAGATGCCTTGGCTCGGCTCGCTACTTCCGCCGAGAACGATGAGCTAAATGTTGTGCCAATAGAACACCTCTCGGCACCTAGCATTAACGATCCAGAGGAGGAAGACGTGTGTATGATTGAGTTCGAGCCTATCTGGATGACTCCGATAGTCGAATATCTCGAGACCGGAGTCCTTCCAAAAGATCGGAACCAGGCTCGAAAGTTAATGTATCAACTTCCCCGTTACACCATTTTGGACGGAAAGCTGTATAGAAGGGGATACTCCATGCCATTACTTCAGTGCGTGACTCCACCCGAAGCCAAGAAGATCATTGAAGAAATTCATGAAGGGTTCTGTGGAGACCATACTGGGGGGCATAGCCTGTCCAAGAAAATCATACGCCAAGGTTATTTCTGGCCTACCATTAAATCGGATTCTTTCGAGTACGTAAAGAAATGCGATAAATGCCAGAGGTTCGCCACGATCCCTCAAGCTCCACCATCCGAGATGACCATGATGACTTCCCCATGGCCATTTGCGGTATGGGGAATCGACCTCACAGGCTCTCTTCCAACTGGCAAGGGCGGTGTGAAGTATGTTGTAGTTGTCGTAGATTACTTCACAAAGTGGACAGAAGCTGAACCGTTAGCAACAATAACTTCCAAAAAGGTCCTTGACTTCGTGGTAAAGAACATCGTATGCCGATATGGGATGTCGAGGAAAATTGTATCCGACAACGGAACCCAGTTCGATAGCGACTTGTTCACCAACTTTTGCGAAAAGAATGGAATTATAAAGAGTTTTTCGTCAGTAGCTCACCCCCAGGCGAATGGCCAGGTCGAAGCTGTAAACAAGACTCTCAAAAGTTCACTAAAGAAAAAGTGGAGGAAGCAAAAGGACGATGGCCCGAAGAATGGCCCTAAGTCTTATGGGGATATAGGACTACAGCTCGAACATCAACAGGACATACCCCGTTCTCTTTGGCATACGGTTGCGAAGCTATGTTGCCTATCGAGGTCGAGATACCTACAATTCGAACTCACGCTTATGACCAAAGCTCGAACCACACTCAACTCGAAGAAACCTTAGACTTGATCGAAGAAAGAAGAAACGAAGCTCAGCTGAGGAACGCTGCATACCAGCAACGAGCTACCAGGTACTTCAACAAGAGGGTTCGAGATCGAAAGTTCGGTGTGGGAGATCTGGTACTAAGGCGTATATTTTTGGCAACGCGAGATCCAGCAGCTGGCGTGCTCGGCCCAAATTAGGAAGGACCATACCAGATAGAGTTAGTCATCCGACTCGGTGTCTACAAGCTAGCGAGATTGGATGGGAGCCTAATACCGCGAGCATGGAATGACGAACACCTAAGACCTTACTATCAATAGTGTAGGAAGGATGTCGCCTGTAACCATGCTTGTCCATTTGTACTATCTTGCCTACTCTTGGATTTTATTAAATAAAGAGTTATTTCGTCTGATATGATTTATTTGTGCAATCTCTCTTAATCTAATAACCTATGGTCACATTCATAGGATATTAAGGGGGCATCATTGGTATATATATAAATACCACCAGCATGAAAAATAAATTGGGATATACGAAAAATATAAGTGTTTGGATACGCGGGCTAAGACAATTTGGATATAACCAAATTATTAAAAACTTAAGTGTTTGGATGTAACCAAATGTGCGAGCTAAGATAGTTTGGATAAAACCAAATTATTAAAAACTAAAGTGTTTGGATGTAACCAAATGTGCGAGCTAAGGTAGTTTGGATAAAACCAAATTATCAAAAACATATAAGTGTATGGATTACAAACCAATCACAACCTTAAAAGGTTTGGAACAAACCAGCTAAAACTAATCGATGATAAGTTGGAACATAAACATACTTTGAGATAAGTCAAGATCGAGGCTGGAGTATCTTATAAAAAATAGTTTCGAACTCATAACCTCAGAGAGATAACCGAGGACGAGAAAAATTAACTAAACAATAAGATATAACTAAACTGTTTGCATTACACACCATACAAGTACTTTCGGGTTCATGGTTAAAGTAATATCTGACCTTGATGAATAACGAGATCGGAAGCGGATAATTCGAGCAAACGGTGCATGAATGCATTGAGCCTCGAGCCTAAATCCAAACTATGTTTGTACGAATAAATAAACATACGCGATTCTTTAATATAAAATGTGCAAAATATTTCAAACCAAGAAATGAAAAACATGAGTATTAAAAGAAAAGAAAAAGAAATTGTATCAGCCCTACGGGCATAAAATAAAACAATTATAAAAATAAAGGGACGCAACCCTGAGATGAGATTCAAGAAGGAGCAGTCTCCTTAGCCTTCTCAGCACCAGCAGCACTAGACTCCTCAGGACGAATAGCATGACTATCCTTCTGAGCAGCCTTGTTAGCGGCCTCCCGAGCAGCCTCCTCCTCCTCAAGCCGAGCATTCCACTTATCTAGGAGCTTTGCCTCAAGAGGGCCTAGGAAGCTGGTATCGAGGTCGTCGTTATTGGCCCATATTCTGTACATTGCCAGATCGACCGCCTGGTCTTTCTTCTCTTTTTACTCGGCAAGGAGGCGAGCCTTTTCACTCTCGATTATATCAAAAGTGGCGGCCTTGTCTTCTTCGAGCTTTTTATTAGCCTCCTTGAGCCGAGCGTTCTCCTTCTCAAGCTTCGCGAGCTTAGCGTTTTGCTTCTCGAGCTCAGATGTCTTGGCCTTAAGCTCCTCAGCTCCTGTCTCAACTTTTGCCTTTGTCACCTTCAGTTCATCACTCAGTTTGAGCTGATGATCCTTGGCCTGCTGAGTGTAGGATCTGCTCGAATGAACCTCGTTGTTCAAATTATAGTTGAGCTGAGCAGAAACAGCAAGAGCCTGACATACAAAGAAATCAACATTAGCATACGAACCATCTATAAATATAGCCAGCTGCGAGAAAAGAAAACTTACTGCGGTGATGAGCTCGACACTCTTCTCGTAGAGTGTGTTGCTATCTCGGGCTTCGGTCATAAATTTCCAGTGAGAAGCATCAAAACCGCTAAAGCTCTGGCCCACTCGGGACAAAACATCCGAGCCCAATGTGTCCCCATGGGACCCAGCAGTGTTGTCAACTACATACTCCTCAACGTGAGTAGAAACTGACAACTTGTGGGTTCGGGAAACAGAGGGTTTTTTGGGAGGAGGACCGAGCGTCGAGTGAACAAGGACGGGAGGATGGATCTCGACCATGGTGGATGCCCCGGCCTGCGAAGTCGGTACCACAGCGGAGCTCGTGGCAGGCGGAGCTGGTGGGGGAGGTGGTGTCTTCTCAGTCCTCTTAAGGACCTTGGCAGGCCGGTCTATTTTTCGCGACCCCCTGGGGCGCTTGCTCCTCTTGGCCTCGCCACTCTAGAGGATATTGTCGAGGTCGAAGTCCATCTCACCTACACAGTCACACCGCAGTAGAGTTAACAAAAAAGAAAGGAATATATAAAAAGTAACTCAACATCACACCAGTATGCAAAGTGATAAAAAGGGGAAGTGGA